>NW_024429198.1:29907361-30507361 GCF_017639785.1 Mesocricetus auratus | reverse complement strand
ATGGTATTTTGCCTCAAAAAGTGGGAAATGCCCAGAAGCCATCATGGGGACATCAGCTACTCAATTTTCTCTCATTCAATGGCACACACAGGATTATGACAACCAAGCTAATCCTTACTAGGGTAACTCTCAAAATGCCTAAGACCCTTTGAATGTAAGTGTCCATTGGCCATGTCCTCTTCTTCACCAGCCCATGTCCCTACTCCAGTCTGTCCTCAGGAAGACCAGGAGGACCATACTATCTCAGGGTGGGACCTGACATGCTAAGCACAGAGTTGGAAGGACAGATCCCAACATAGTGAGGACCTGGAATAAGCTACCAGGCAGCACCAGAGACCAACTAGGGGAGACTGAGACTGCCTCTCTCATTCATTGTGGCTTAACCTCTGTAATTGTCTGAAGGGACAGTGGGCACACTTGGACATAGCAAGAAGGCAGGGGGTAAGATGTGACTGACCCAATGGGTGGCCTGGGTTTCCTTCCTGTCCTGTAAAGTATGAGAAATCCTTCGGAGTCTTGGCCCTGTTATCCATCCATCTATGAAGTAGCAACTTCCTTCTGAAAGTTCAGAGGTAAGGCCACTCACATGGGGTAAAGAGGAGAAGGCCTCCTGGCCTTTCACCAGCAGGCAGGAGAGTCACTAAGTCTTGAGTGGTACAACTCATCTTCCACCACAAAGGGAATAATCCAGTGTTGCCCGTGCTTCACTAAAAACGCCTGAAAGTAACACTCTGTAGATTTCCCTGTTTTTAAATAAAGACAAATCTGCTTTTCTATTTGAATTTTTTTTGAGGTTGGGTCTTGCTCTGTAGCCTTGACCAGTCTTGAATTTGTAGTCTTCCTGTTATGGGTTCCTGGTTGGACCATTATGAAGAATCTGCGTTATTATAAAGGATTTTAATTCTACATCTGACAGCCCCAAACTGTCTGATAGTTTTCTATTTATATGGTGTGTAAAGCTCAGAGTCCTGAAGCAGTGCTGTCCAGGGGCCACTCCAGTCAAGTGGAGCCTACCTAGAGGCCTTGCTTGACTCCTATCATAGCTGTGATATGTAGTCTTCATGGCTACAACCCCAAGAGTTTTCAATCATAAGGAATTTGTTCTAATGTTAGAAGACTCCCCCAAGGCAATTTGTGACACCCCTCCCTTCATTTAAAATGTGACAAGTACTTGTCCCTGAAGTGAGGGCTCAGACACTTGGACTCTTGACTTGGACTCTGGCAACTGAAGACAGATAGCAGTAGGAGACTAGGAGCTAAAAGTCTATCAGACAGACAGATAGGGCAAGGAGCCTCAGCTAGGTAATAAAGATGGCAAATGTCCAAGATGGCCAGCTTCTTCCTCACGCTCCTAAACTGAGACAAAAGCCTGGCAGCTTAAAGGTTTACTAGGCTCGTGTCTCCCATCTGAAGACCCCTGCTGATGGACTGGCTCCTCAAGTTCAAGGCCTGCTCAGGACACAGTTCTGGGTCATTCAACCATCCAGCCTTCTTCAAACTGACCAACCCTAAATTAGATCAGGACGACCCTGCAGAGGATTCAAAAGTCCTGGGAAGGGACTTATATTTTGGTTTCTTGAGTTCCCCCCTCCCCCGCTTCCCAGGGGGTCTTTTTCTCTGTTTGTGTGTTGCATGTGTCTATTTCCTCACCCCCAATAAGCACCTTTCTTAATGGCTGATTCAGACTGAGGGGTACGCAGGATTTCTCTGTTGTTTCTCATTGCACTACAAATGTGTACCGCCTTTCAATTCTTTAACTGGCAGAGAAATCGAACCAGATCCAGACCCCTGGACTTCGTCAGTAGAAATCCCAGTGACCTGACTTAGGGAGCTAAAGTTCCATGTCTCCCTGTCTTGCTGATTTTGAACTTGTCATAATTATGGAAAATTTTTTCAAATGTTCTACAACAGATATTCAGGTAAGAATGAGTTCCTGTGTAGCCTGACACTGCCTCTGTATACCCTTCTAAGGCTGACACCGGGCGTGTCACCGGCCAGGACTCTGTAAGGGGGTGGCAAGCATGTGCCTGTCATACCCTCACATTGTGCTACTTTTATGGCTCATGTCCAAACTGCCAAATTTAGCAATCCTTAACTGAAGGCCACAGTGTCACAACTGTATCTTAATGATGAAGAAGGAGGGTGCGGAGGGGAGGGAGACAGCCATTAAAGCTAATCCGATGGCTATCTGGAGTCTGAACTATGTAGCTGAGAGCTTTGAATGAAAGGAGACATATGACTCCACAGTATGTGCTCAGAAGCATGCTCCCTACAGCTCCTTACAAACGGGGACCTCAGATTACATCTTTCCAATAAGCCCGGGTTTCATCACCCAACTACCACACAGTGTGGAGAGACAGACCCTCTCTAATAACCCGGCTAATGAAGATGTATCAGGTAGGGAGTGGCTGCAGAGTAATATTGGAAGCACACAGGTCAGATTCAGGGTTGCAGGCGAGCCAGGACGGTCTCTCTCCCATCTTCTGTGTTTTTAAGAGCACAGTGAACCCAGATTTTACAGGCTGAGAAACAGATCCACCAAGTAGTCCCCTATTCTCTTTTCTAGAAGTGTCACAGCTGCTGGCAACAAAGTCCCTCATCTTTATAATCTTATATAATCTGTCACCTGATGGGGAGTGGAGGAGTGGGTGCAGTACAGATGGAGAGATGGGCTCTCCACTGCCTTCTGAGCAGCCGCCCGGGACTGCCTTGTCAGAATTAATCCTTGCCTAGAATGTTATTAGTGGAAACACTAAATTTGCTCTTAGGGTAAAGTTCTTTCTTAATGAACAGCAAGTCTTGCTAGCTCGCCCCCCTCCCAGGCATTTCTCATCAGTGATAACATCAATCCAGGTGCCTTGAGTCTTAAAAACTGTAAATCTTGGCCTGTCACTGGAGGAGGAGAGAAAAGGTTAAACAAGTTTGTGGAGGAAGATTTCCCAGGTGCTATTTTGCAAGTACAGAGCTAATTGATGGTTGTGCCATAATAGTTACTGCTGATAGCGATCATGTAAACACTCCCTGCTTGCCTGAGGAGCATTCTCAGGGTGTCCTGGGGAAGCAATGCCCAAGACTGAGCTGTTCCGTCACGCACACAGAGCACTTCAGTGTTTCTGGAGGGCCACTTTGATGCAGGCCAGTGCTGGAATCCCGTGAGATTCCAGGATGGAGAAACTCCATCCTGAAATAGAGACCTAGGTAGAAGAGTTAAGTACCTAGCATACCCCTCGGGCATGCTCTGTAGAGACCCCAGACAGCAGGGCAACTCTCAGAAACCAGAGACTTGTCAGAGGACCACAGAGGGGCCTGAACTTTCTCTGGAGTATTCTCATCTTCTCCCTAAGTTTACTTCTAAAAGGCTGGGGTCTCTCCCTCTTCGATTTTAAGGCTCCTAATTCTTTTGCAAGATGTAAAAGGGATGGCTTGCTTCCTCGTGGTCACATCCTGGAAGCAGAAAAAAGAATTTGACTGGTGGCCTCTCATCTCATTTTCCAGCTTCACCCATACAGCCCTGGGCCCTGCACTTGGACCACGGGTAATGTAATTGGATTCCGGGGCCAGAGTGGGAGAGGCGATAAAGCTGGGGGAGAATTCTCACACAAAAGCACCCAGCACATTTGCATTTTCATTGGTTTCTCAAAGAAGAAAACAGGAAGCCAGAAGAGTTGTTCTAATTTCTGCTCTCCCTGAAAAATTACCATTTACTTGAGAAAGGAGCAGTGAGCTGATACCACCATGTGGTCAGGGGCCTGCCAGGGGTCTGTGGTACCCCCAAAATAAAAATTAGAGATTATAATAGTGCTTTCCCTTTCTGTATTGTAGCCTAGTTTGAGCTACGTTTGCCTGGAGATTTTTTTTTCCTTACGAAAATAGTATTATGTGTGACATCCAGGCTCGCATAAAGAAAAAAATGATTAAAACCACAGTGTCTTTGATGATGGTAGGCAGGACCTATAAATAACAGTGGTATAAATAAATCCGGAAGCAACAATGGCTAGAAATGAATCACCTCAGGTTTCATTCCTTATTTGGTTTTTACATTTGTAAGTTAGGGAGCAAAGAGCTCCCTACTTCGGGGGACATCTGTGTGCTCAGTCAAGCTGTCAACCCCCCCCCAATAAAAGGGCACAAACTCACTGAAGTAGGCTCCCAGAGGATGGGGCCAGCAGCAAGTTCTCTGGATTCCCTTCTCTTCCACTTGGCTCTGGAATTCATTATCCCGCTCACTTGGGTAGTCCCAGTCTCCTCGTTTCATGCAGAATGTGACCTCCTAAGAAGTCGCCAAATTTTTTTAGTTTTTAAAATAATAGAATCTTGTCTTCTTGTTGATAATCTGATTATCTTGAGGGCAGAATGTGGGCTGCATGCATTAGGCATTTTCACAAAATCAACATTCATTTGAAACTATTCACTAGCAGAGAGCAGGTTTGTAGAAACAGAGGAAGGGGATTTTTTGAAAGATCACAAAATCCATCTAAAGAACTCTGCAAGTCAGTTCCTGGCAATTACAAGGTCATGCTTATCAAGGACACCACGGGTGACTTCTGACCAGAAACAGGACCTAGATGAGCTTTCAAAGTCTTTCCTTCCAGAAATAAAACTACAATCCCCCAGCTAAGAGATTCAGCAAAGAGCACATTCTCCTGGTGTCTATGGGAATGCCCAGGACTCCCAGATCCAAGAAGGGAGCTTTAGTGGAGTTGAATGAACCTGAGTTGGCAGTGTTGAATACTGAGTCAAACTGAGCATAACTGGGGAGATTAACCCTCCACCTTTTCACTGTCCCACTAATGGTCCCTGGGATACAACCACTGTCCCATGACTTCAAGTTCAGTTAAGGGGACTCGGCTTGAGGTGTCTTCATGTCCCTTCCCAGACACAGTCGTAGAGACTGTTTGCCTTCAAACTAAACAGTCAGCTTATGTTTAACTCACTGCTGGATGATGCTGTACCCTACACTAACCAGAAGCATTTTCTGTTAGTAAGGGTCTATTGGAAGTAAATCTCTCCTATTAAATTTAATCATGTGACTTGGCCCAACTCACAGGGATAACAACCCAAGACCATCACCATCCTAATTAAAGAAAGCAGGCATCTCTAAGGAACCCTGGAGCTCTCTGGAGGAAGTCATATGAGGTGTGAGGAGGTACAATTCCAGTTCAGTGTGTGTGTGTGTGTGTGTGTGTGTGTGTGTGTGTGTGTGTGTGTGTGTGTGTGTTAGGGGGCGGCAGTCTTTGCGTCTTGGAGTCAGGGTGGGGGGCATCCTGTGCACTAGTAACAGGAGGGCTAGCCTATAGCCTGCTATGTGGGTGGGGGGCGTCCTGTGCACTAGAGTAACAGGAGGGCTAGCCTATAGCCTGCTATGCCGTGCTTACCTAGAGCCTCTTGTTTAGCTGAATAGGCCTCATGTCTGCAGTCCACACTTCCTCTGTAGAAGAGCTTGCTCTCAGGACACAGCAGAGTGACCCCATCCACGTGGCCACACAGTTTCTGAACCAGATCCCAGATCCTACATCTGGTGTGGTTGCGCCTTTAGCAGAGCGTGGGCCTGATTGATACTCTGCATAGCTCCTCACCCAGGGGGACCGGAGATATGTAAAGATAATTTCAAACAATTCATCAGTCAATATATAAAATCCTTGGCACAAGGATCTCAGCCCCACGCAGCCCCCCCCCAGTTCTAACCCACTAGAAGAATTCTCCTTCTGTCCTCTAATTGTCCCAAGCTGTAGACACCTTCCTCCTGCCCCTCTATTCCTGCAGCCCCTACCCACTCATCCTCAGTTAAGAACAGATCATTTCATGGCCCAGAACACAGGTTTCACCTTCCTCCCTAGGAAGCACATCTCACATTGTAGACCTCATGCTAAGTTGTCTGTCCCCTATGGGCCAGCGCTCATTCTGTATGCATATGCCAAAGTATCGTGCAACAATGACCTAAATAAAAGTGCCTCAGAACTCTTGGCTTAGGAACTTTAATACAACCAAAATATTTATATTAAAAACAGATCATCTGGCTTCATAACAAAGTCAGGCCCTCAGAACATTTTTTAAGTGGTACAGGCATGCATATAAACGCCTTCTAATTGGCTGGTGACCAGAAATCACTGAAGAATGTGGCCATCCCCATCCCCATGTTCAATGAAAAAGCAGGGCTTCAGCTTTCCAAGCCTGGAACATTAATGGAGCCACTTCTGAGCCATTCAGGTAGGCACACCATGTGCCTTGGCTTCTCTAGGAAGTGTACTGCCCTCTAGGTTTATCTACTGTTACACACTAGTTACGTACTGTTATACTCTGGTTATGTACTGTTACACTCTGGTTACATACTGTTACACACTAGTTACGTACTGTTACACACTAGTTACATACTGTTACACTCTGGTTACGTACTGTTACACTCTGGTTACGTACTGTTACACTCTGGTTACGTACTGTTACACTCTGGTTACGTACTGTTACACTCTGGTTACGTACTGTTACATTCTGGTTACATACTGTTACACTCTGGTTACGTACTGTTACATTCTGGTTACATACTGTTACACTCTGGTTACGTACTGTTACACACTAGTTACATACTGTTACACATTAGTTACGTACTGTTACACACTGGTTACGTACTGTTACACTCTGGTTACGTACTGTTACACTCTGGTTACGTACTGTTACACTCTGGTTACGTACTGTTACACTCTGGTTACGTACTGTTACACTCTGGTTACGTACTGTTACACTCTGGTTACGTACTGTTACACTCTGGTTACGTACTGTTACACTCTGGTTACGTACTGTTACACTCTGGTTACGTACTGTTACAATCTGTGACTTCAGTGTTAGTGGATGGGGGCGGGGGAGCAAGAGCAAACTGCTGCAGCTTTTGAGTAGGGGACTGAGGAACGCACAGCTTGTCAAAATAGTACTCAGAATTTTTTAGCATATGTCAGTTAGGCTTAATAGTGGCTTCACGATGACATTTTCATGCATTTGGATCATGTATTTTGATTGTACCCTCTCCCAATGTCCTCCTCTGTCTCCCTCCCACTCTGGCTGACCTCTCTTCCCAACTTGTCATCTTTTATTCAGCCATTCTTTTTTTTTTTGGTTTTACAAGACAGGGTTTCTCTGTATTGTTTGGAGGCTGTCGGTCCAGCCCGGCCTTGAACTCACAGAGATCCGCCTGCCTCTGCCTCCCGAGTGCTGGGATTAAAGGCGTGTGCCACCACCGCCTGGCATTATTCAGCCATTTTTATTACCTAAATTCACTCCAATTAAAAATTACTAGAAACCTAGAAAAAAAAAAACAACACTTGAACATGTTTGTGAAATAATGGTTTTTTCACTCGACACAATTACCAAATATCTTGCTTGACTTGATCCTTAAAAATCCAAAGGATACCCCGTGGTGCATCTGCCCTGTATCTCCTTTGTAGGTACTTCTGATCGGGGACCCCTTTTAGTGCTGACCTATGACCTCAGATACTCAGGAGGCTGAGGCAGGAGGATCGGGAGTTTAAGGACAGCTGGGTCAAGTCAATGAGGCTCTATTTCAAAATAAAAGGTAAAAACAGGGCTGGAGTACAGATGAGTGGTAAAGTACTTGCCTAGCCTGTGTGAGACATCAAGTTTCATTGTCCCCAGCACTAGAAAAACAAAACAACAAACCCTCACCATTGTCAATGTGCACAGCCTAGATACAGACTTTCACTTTGTTTGCAGAGGTTTGAAAACTGAGCTGGAGAGATGGCTCAGAGCTTAAAAACACTCAGTGATCTTCCAGAAGACGCAAATTTGGTTTCCAGCAATCACATCAGGTGGCTCACAACTGCCTGTATTGGATGCCCTCTTCTGGCCTTTGGGAAAATCTGTATACATGTAGCACACACACACACACACACACACACACACACACACACACACGTACAGATAATTATGAATGAATGAATAATTACTAGTAACATTTTTAACTGTGTTTGTATCTAGCTCTAATCTTAGAGGGAGAGGGGTAGGGGGGAGGAAGGATGGGGTAGAGAGAAGGAGAGGGGGCCATCAACACTGCCCTTTGAGGGACTTTTCCATCATGATGGTACTCAACACCCTCTGGCTCCTGCTAAACCGGGCTTAGCACACCCAGCTGCACACTTGTCTGGAAAAATATGGAGATGGTCACAGAGGACAGAACTTCCTGTGAGGCAGGATGGGAACCTGGGGCCTGGGGAGGGAGAGGGAGAGGTCAATTTCAGATTTTTCCATTTTTCTGAATAAAAGAGCTTCCAGTAGCCCTGCCTAAGAAAAAGAAAGCCAAGTTGTCTTTTGAAGTTTGTGAGCTGTACTGGCACCGCACACAGACATGGATGCAGTGTATTTTCTTTGGGGGGCAGGCATAAATGGTTAAATTTAACTTCCTTCAAAGGTTTGACTTGAGCCTCCTTTTGGAACTTGTTTTTGTGAAACCCCAACAGAATTACACACAGAAGTAAAAGACAAATCCAAACACAGCGTAGCAGTTTGAAAGTTCTTGTTTTCTCTTTGATTTCTCAGGGGTTAATTTCCAAGAAGATGGAGCTGTAAATATCTCCTGTTTTCAGTGGAATCTGAATTGTTCCAAGTCACATGGAGGCAGGAGCCTCTGAGGACTAGCCAAAATTTATTTCTCTGAAAACCACGTAAACCACAAGTCTAAAAGTCTCATGGGGAAAGATGGGCAGTCAGGCCTCCCTCTCTCCACCCTGGAGCCTGCTCCCAGTCCTGCTTTTTTCTCCAGCTTGGCCAGCTTTGCTCCAGGGGTAAGCAGGGGACTGTGTGCTCAACCAAACAAGTGCTCCCACGCTGGGCTAGGAAAAGATTTCCCTCCCCTCCTTCATATCCCATCTGTAGAGTGGAAGCGTCCCATTTAATCACCAGAAGACAAATTGCAATCTGTGGTTTCAAGTCAGAGTAATATTTCAACGGTTGTTTCTTTCTAATACATTTTTTACAACTGTTCACCACCCTGAGAAGTCTTCAGTGTCAGCAATGAATGAGGTGAAAACCCTTGCTTGTCTAAGAGAGGAAAAGAAAAAGAGTCATGAGAAGAAAAGCTGAGGACCCGCTGAAGAACCAGAGTCAGCATGCTTCATGTTGCTGGGCCAGCAGATGTGTAGAGGTACAGAGTCTGGGATCGAGCCCCTGAACAAGCTGCCCACAGTCAAGATTGCTTCCTGGGGTGGACCAATTAGCCCCAAGAAATTCAACAATTCCTTCAATCAATAATAGTGATGAATTCAAAGACGCCACCAGTTTCACAAGTTACTGACTGGTAGCCACCATTCCCAAGGAGGAACCTTGGAGGTGCACATCTTGGCACCCTGTGGTGTTAGAACCCATAGTACAGAAAAATGCCAGAAACAAAGAATCAGAAACGAGGGACAGGGGGACATTCTCTCTATGACTGGGGCAGCTTCTGAAGTCACTGTGGGAAAATGGATCATCCACAGGTGGTGCTGTGCCTGCAAGATAAATAAAAACAGAGTGGAAGGCCATGCCTCATGGCATACACCAGAAAGGACACATGGAAGGTCTTAATTAAAATAAAATAAAGGGTTGAGAGATGGCTCAGTGGTTAAGAGCAGAGTGCCTGCAGATCTTACTGAGGACTAGAGTTTAGTTCCTAGCACCTATGCCAAGCAACTCACAACTGCCTTTAACTCATCTTCAGTGGCCACCTTGGGCACCTTTAAAGTGCACAAACCAACACACACACACATTAAAAATGAACTAAATCTTTTTTAACAATTCAGAATCATCAGAAAAAATATTTAAAATACTCTGACATGACAGTAAAGATACACTCAAGTTGTAGCTGAAAACCCAAAAGCAATGAGACATTGAGACTTTCAACAGGAATGTTTAAATGGTTGTGGCAGAAAAGCCATATGTTGGTTGCTTTCTTGCCAACTTTTCAAAAGCTAGAATCATCTGAGAAGGGGGAATCTCAACTGAGAAAAGCCTCCATCAGACTGTCCTGTAGGCAAGCCTGTGGGGTGTTTTCTCACTGATGATTGACATGGGAGGGCCCGCCCACTGTGGGTGGTGCTGCTCCTAGGCAGGTGGTCCTGGGGTATATAAAAAAGTAGGTTGACTAAGCATGGGAGGCAGCCAATACGATATGTTCCTCAATGGCCTCTTCTTCAGTTCCAGCCTGCAGGGTTCTGCCCTGAGTTCTCACTTTGACTTCCCCTGACAGAATATAAACTACAAGATTAAGTCAGCACTTTCCTCTCCCAGTTGCTTCAGACCATGGCCTTTATCACAGCAATGGAAACCAAACTCATACAAGCCATCACATGGTTATTCAAAAACCCAGCGACAAAGGAAGAGAAAAAACATTTTATTTTTCATTTACATCATAGGGAAAAGGAGAAGCTGCCTGAATACAAAAAGAGTTAAAAATGGAGAAGTAAAAAGTTTCATGGGAAATTGACAAAAGACATAATGTGCCCAATTTCAATCTAATTAAAAGATCATTGCAAAGATTATTTCTCGTCTACCAAAAGCAGCCCCAGGCCAGATGATGTTGGCTTATGCCTTTAATCCCAGTGCTTAGGAGGCAGAGGCAGGCTGATCTCTGAGTTTGAGACTAGCCTGGTCCACAAGAGCTAGTTCCAGGAGAGGCTCCAAAGCTACACAGGGAAACTGTATCTAGAAAAACAAAACAAATAAACAAAAAAACCCAAACAAACAAAAAGCAGTCCCAGAAACTGGGCAATATACTCTGATGCTACTAACATAATCCCTTTAGGAAGTATTCACAAGGGGTATTCCTTGGAACACTAAATCCAATGGTAAACAAGCACACATTAAATACCTAGGATTTGGATTTGTGAATCAGAAAAGTAGGCCTCTTTGGTAGCCTGTATCATTACTACTCATATCTCTGCAATCAGATACACAGAAAAAAAAGAAATTTGTGTGAGGAGAGGTTTGTTTCTGCTCAAAGTTTGAGGAGCTGCAGTCCATAACCACAGAGAATTCCCCCAGTAGGCGTCTCCATGGCTGTGGGAATGTGCATAGCTGCTTGCTCACAGCTCAGAAGACCAAGGTGCAGAGACAGGTTACAGGAAGCAAGGCTGGACTATAAACCTCAAGACCCACCCCACAGAGACCTACTTCCTCCAACCAGAGTCTGTCTCCTAAAGGCTCAGGAAGCTCCCAACAGTGCCTCTGGGTGGGAATCCCATGTTCAGCCCGTAGGGGACTCATTGCATCCAATCCACAACCCCCTCATTTGTTTTTAACTTTCCATAGGTTTGTGGGTTTTTATGAAGCGCTTCTCCATCATTACAGAAGTGACTTCTGGGGTTCTAAAATGAGAGAGCATAGAACTTTTAAACATTTTACCAGTCTTCCACAGCATTTTGTATAATAGATCTGCCAGTATTCAGTTTCAGAGACTGTAGAGAACATCCCCAATTTTTGAAAGAGTGGGTTTTCTCCTGGTCCCAACCATATGCCCACTGGCACACGAAGAAAAGCCTTAACCCTGAAGGTCTCAGGGCAAAAGAACACCCCTGACTGAAGGTAGTGAGATATCCACCCTGCCAGCACCTGTAGCACTGATGGGTGTGATCACAGATGCAGACATGACAGAGGATAGGACTTGATCTGGGGTCTCTGACCTGTACTGAGTCTACTGAATCTTGATCCCCACACTATAACTGAGCCCTACCTGTGTACCTCACCTGTTGGATCCCATTTGTTCAACCTCACACACACAACTGCTCTTTCCCATCACCCCCCACACAACCACTCTTACCTGGCCTGAGCTGCAGAGTCTCACCATCTCCCAAGCTGCATTCCTCAGGCAGAGTTGCAAGACTAGGCAGCAGGTGTAGGCTGTGGAGGCAGGTCCACAGTGCAATGGAAGGTGCACATGAGCTCTCTGGGCCCTCTCCAGCTCCAGCCCCTGCCCGTTTACCCTGTGCTCTAGCCCCTTCCAGTGCTTGTCTCACAGAGCTCAAGTCCTGCCTTTGTTCCCTCACAGGAGGCACTAGGACCCTCCGTGGAGCTCCCCAGGTCTGGTGGGTCCTCTTTCAGGTAATTCTGTGTAGCTACAAGACTTGCTGCATCTGCAGTCATTCGTGGCTGAGCACAAGGCAAGTTTGCATGCCAGTGCTCTGGCTGGAAGATAAATGAATCCACTGCTGTTCTTCCAACTCTCCAAGATAACTCTGAAGCAACTTTTCAGCCCTGGCCTCCTGGTTGCCTTCTGACTTTCAGTCTGCTCTGCAGAGGAGGAAAAAAAAGCACAAGCAATTTGGAAGGTTTTAGTAATCACCAAGGTGATAAAGACACCACGCATGAGGAAAGTGAGCCACCTACTTAGGGGATGAAGGTTAGCTCAGGAGTAATAGGGGATGGATGTTCTGTATACGTGTTTCTCTTATTGGTTGATGAATAAAGCACTGTTTGGCCAGTAGAGGCAGGAAGATATGTGGGACTAGGAGACAAGGAGGATGCTGGGGAGAAGGCAGAGATGCCATGTAGTCTAGGAAGGAGTACCAGGTCCGGACCCTTCTCCAGTAAGATAAGACCACGTGGAAATAATTAGATTATAGAAATGGGTTAATAATTAAGAAAGAGCTAGTCAATATGAAGTCCAAGTCATAGGTCAACAGATTTATAATTAATATAGCATCTGTGTGTTTATTTGGGGCTGAAGCAGCTGTGCGACCAGGCAAGAAAGAAATTCCAGCAACACAAGGGTCTAGGGAAAGAACAGATACAAGGCAGTCATGAAGACTTCTGCCTAACCTTCTAACTGTAGTGAGATCACATAGTCTCTTAAGACTGGAAGGCTCCGCTTGGCAAGGGGCTTGGGAGTTCAGCCTGTAGAGTCTTTTCAAGATGAAGTAGTTCAAAATGGGTAAGACAACTTGGCAGGATCATTTTGCTCTTTGCTCGGCAGTTGAGATCCATTCACTTGCTCCACACTCTGGATCCCTGTAGACTGTGTGGAACATAGGCTAACCACACCCTCTTGGTGGCATTCAGGATGAGAATGACACAAGCCCATGCTGCGGGACAACTGATGCTTTAGGATTATTTGATTCCACAGAATAACTTACCATCAACTAACCAGAGCAGGTGTCATAAGTGGGGTGCTGTTGGAACATAGACCTGCAATATGTAGCACTAGAGGCTTAGAAAACCGAGATGGACACATGAGGAAACTGATGGTACTCCAGCCTGTCCTTCTGTCTCTCCTGGTACTCCAGCCTGTCCTTCTGTCACTCCTGGTACTCCAGCCTGTCCTTCTGTCTCTCCTGGTACTCTAGCCTGTCCTGCTGGCACTTAACTCTCAAGAATAGTGACTGATAAACTTCATGATGTCTTGGACAGCACATGGTGATCCAGGAAGGAAACAGGATGACAGGTTTGCAGCATTAGCTGCTCATTGTCAATAGAAAGAATATGGGAAATGAGGTCCCAGAATGTAGATCACCCGGTCTTTGTCCTTTGGGGACTGGGCTGTTTTGCTTATTTACATTTGTATATTTTGTGGTGCAGGTGACAACGTTCCTGCTTTGTAAAGGTTATATTCCACTGTGTCTGCCCGCTCATCTATCCACGGACACCTATGTTGTTTCTGCCTCTGTCTATTGTAAATAGTGATGCCATGAACATGGGGGCACAAGTGTGTGCTCCAGTTCCTCCTTGAATACTTTTTCATGGAAACCAGTGTTCAACATCCCTGCATGTGCTTAGTGGTCATCTCTAGCTGGTCTTTGTAGAAATATTTATTGGCATCTTTCTTCGAGTTCTTGCTGGTGTCATGGTTATTCCCTGCGCATTCCACATGGGAACCCCTTGCAGATGTCTTTTCTGGGTGCTATTCTGGGGGAGCTGAGCCATACTTGTCCCTCTCATCCTGATTTGTCTCCATAGCAGGTACCAGCAGCCCCTACACCACCCATGGGATGATATGACCAGCAGAACATGGGAGATGGAAAGGTTGAGGAACCTGACATGACCTTGGTGCTACACAATTACAGAGAAGGACATTGACACTCGCTCACAAAACTATGTGGGACACTAAACAAGAGACAGAGCTATGTGTCACAAAATGGCTCTGAGCACTGGCAAGGGTACCATACTGAAAATCAAGCAATCCCAGATGAGCGACAACCCAACCAAGCACCATATCATCTGTTAGGATGGGTGTGTGGTGGGACCCCAGAGGTTTGTGTTCCTATAATGAAGTCACCAAAGTGTGGAAAAAAAAACATGTCAACTTAGGGACCCAAGGCAAGCAGCCATATGGATGAGGTCAGCTAGCCAGCATTCAACTGTGCTCTTTCTGGAAGACAATATGGAAAAAAGCACTAATGTGCCCACCTTGAATCTCTGTTTTTGACTTGTTCTCCAGCTCTTAAATAACAACAGACTATGACAGAGCAGCCGGCAGGTCTAAGTAATGGCAGAGCCTTGGAAATTCAGACCAAGAAAGTGCAGTCTAAACTCCTGCACTGTTTCAGATTGAGCAAAGACTGGGGAGCACGCATTACAGAAACAAGTCACTCCATTTCTCAACTGACTCAATGTGGCAGTTACTAAAGACCCTAAAGAGAAAAAGGTGGGAGTAAAACTGGCCCAGCTGCCACGATATTCTCAAGACAGGTGGCGGAGCAGGGCCGGGGGCATCAAAGCAGGAGGGCAGGCCACAGATTACCAGGAAAGGTGGCCACTTGGAAAATCCATCTCCCCCTTGCACTCAGTTTCCAACGGTCAGGAGCGTATTTACCAAGGTTCATTTTTTAATTAGCTCCACCTTGAGGTTAAGCAAGAAAAATGTCACTGAACAATGTATGTCCTGGAGATCAGCATGCTGGCTCCCATGGGGTCTCTAGGACTTGGGTAGTGAGATTGTAGTGGTAGCTTGTGATATGTAAAACATGAAACCAAGGAATTTGAAGCTGGCCACCAGCTACAAGAGATGTTGACAGTATGCAGTATTCAGTAGGAATTGGATTTTTCTTTCTGGTATCTTGTGTGTGTGTGTGTGTGTGTGTGTGTGTGTGTGTGTGTGTGTGTGTGTGTGTGTTAAAAGCTGACAGCTTTCTGGATAAACTATAATAGATATTTTAATTGCCAGCTGAACAATAGAGCAAATGAAACTTCAGTTCTATCACTTGTGATCTGGATGAGACCAACAGGTTGGGGGGGGGGGTGAGAATAGAAAAGAGAAGCCCTTGCCCCACACAGGGGAAAGGCTACAGCCTTCAGAGTCTCTTGTCCATTAACTCATTCAAGCTGTGAAAAACAGAGAACCCTCTGCCTAGGTATTTGCTCCTCTGCCTGGGGATATATGTGTATATTTGGGTGGAGCTGAGGAAGGGTGTTGTTCATCCCATTCATTCATTCCAGACACAGGAGTAAAGCATTCTCATGGGAGAAATCAGGGATAGAACAACAATCAATGGAAACGGGCAAACCTGATGTCTCAAGCAGATTCAGCTCTCCAGCACAGAGGCACAGCCCCTGATTTCACACAAAGGCTAGGACTTATGCTTGCAGAGCCCATTCCTAGACACGCAGTCTGCACAAGGGTCCCGCTGCGTGAGTACACTATGGGCATGGAAGACAGAGAGCTTGTCAATCACTTGGCAAAGCCAATCTTCTCTACCTCAAAGAGGTGATGCTTAAAGCAATAAGGCAAGGCTGCCATCCTGACACGCCCTTCCCTATATCCCTCACACAGTGTGGCCAGGCACTGAACCCCTTCGAGCAAACACTAAAGCAAACCCCCCAACTCAACAAGTTCCAGCGTCCAAGGCCACCTGCTTTGAGACAGCTTATACATGTGCCCACTGCTCATGGCAAGATGAGGGTAAGGAATAGTGCCACACACAGGAGTTGGCACTGCCTGGGAATGTGAGCATACCAAACTAGAGTCTCGGAGTGTGCCAAGCATCCTGGGGCCTCTTACAATATCACTTCCTTCAGGCTCTCCACATTCTCTTTACAGACTTTCATGACCAAAACCAGAGAGGTGATGCCTCAGTCAGAGATGGCAGTGAAGCTGAATGGGGAACGTAGAAGATCCCAGGTCCTGTCACTCAGGAAGACCCAAAGTCAAGCTAGTGAAGAAGCTTCTGACATCCATCATCAACTTGAGTGTGGGGTCAGCGTGGTCTCCACACCCACTGGAGAATTTTATGTCTGAGCATCAAGTCTTTCTCCAGAGAGCTAGAGAACCAGAGTGCTGGAGAACTCTAGAACGTCCTTTACTCAGTGGATCTTAGTCTTGGGAAGTCCTAGATCAAGTCTTGGTTCATACTCGGGGAAAGCAGTAGCTAGGCACAGGAGTTGTTGTAAACTGAAAATCAGCTATAACTGGTTTTCCTTTTCCTCCAGTTCACTGATGTTGGGTGAAGTCAAAGCTGTGGAGTACACACACTCTGGCTTCAACCCCAGCTATACTCTATCCTCTCCCTGCATTGATGTTCTATGACCTAGAAGATGTCTGTTACTCTTTTGGGGAATAAATGGGAATGTAATGAAATAAACAGTAACTTCCATTTTTGCACACTTTATTTTAAAATTTAGAACTTAGAAATACATACCCCAAAGAAGGCTTATTTCATCATAAAATGAAATTATTTTTAATTATGAAACTGGTACTCCATCAAACAGGGACTAGGGAGACGTTCAGTAAATAATGCATGTAGCTGCTAAGCAAGTGTGACAACCTGGGCTCCGATCCCTAGAACCTACATAAAGGGTGAACACCAGGCGTGTGCCTATCGACACAGTATTGAGGAGGTAGAGGCAGGTGGGTCCCTGGAACTCACTGGCCAGCCAGCCTGGAAAAAGATCAGATTAAGACCTTAAGACCTTCTCTTTAAAAGCTAGATTAAAGAGTGACTGAGGAGAAAATCCTTACGTTGATCTCTGGTCTCCAGGAGGACACACACGTGTGCCATGCACACACACACACATATACATGCTCCATCATACAAACTCACACAACACATCATCACAGAAAGTCTCTCTCTCTCTCTCACACACACACACATACACACATACATGTGCAGCATGTGTACATACATCATCATACAAACTCATACATATGCATGTGTACTACATGCACATACACATCACACAAACACAAACACACACACACACACACACACGTGCACCAAATGCACACACACACACCATCACACAAACTCATACAGAGAAAGAGAGAGAAAAAAACCTACAATAGTGGATCAAGCCAACCCTGGTTTATCTCCAACACTGCAAAACACTGAACAGAAGACAAATGTTATTTAATAATAATAGCAGCAGCAACAAAAACAAAGAGATAGTAACCCTGTAGGCCTTCAGATATTTCCTTGTGACCACACTCCACCCCGAGTTCTCCAGGACCCCACCCAACAGGTGAACATTTGTGGATCTGAAATTGGATTTTTCTTCTAACAACATTCTCTTCCCTTGAGAAGGTCCCAAGTTCTGATGGAATTGGCAGCTCTTTGTCTGTTTTTAAATTACGTCCCTGTGTGCACACTTCATTTATCTCCTTATTTGTAGAACTCTTTCTGTCCAAACCTTAATATTTCTATTTTGTTATTTCCTCATTCTTATGAACTTTCACTTTTTCTTCAAATTTTTAGGGAAGTCCTCACTATGTAACCCAGACTGGTGATCTTCCTCCCACTGACTCTCAAATGTTGCAATTATGTGTGCAAGACACATGCTGGCTTAGACTTGTATTTTTCATTACCCAGCGATTCAACTATTTTCAGAGCAGTTATATTAGAATGCTCTGAAATCCAAACCAATGTAGCAAAATTTATTTTCTCAATTTCTGTTGTTTTAAATTTAATACCTGGATATTTACCTGTCATAGACTCTGTTTAAGATGTATATTTGCATGATTCTTTTTTTTCTGTGTGTTTGTTTGCTTGTTTTGTTTTTTGAGACAGGACAGCTCTGACTGTCCTGGAACTTGCTCTGCAGACCAGGCTGGCCTTGAACTCAGAGATCCACCTGCCTTGGCCTCCCAAGTGCTGGAATTAAAGGTGTGAGTCACTACTGCCCAGATGTATGACAAATTTTTAACAATATTTATATTTTCTGTCTGAGTCTGTTTTTCACTTAAGTAGGCTAAAGTCTCAATGCATCCAGACCACCCTGTCAGCCCAGATTCTGATGGTGTCATGGCTACTCCACTGTCATAGTTTGTTTTCTGTTGTGTGACATATAAACACCGTGACCAAGAGTAACCTGTTGAAGAAAGGGCTTAATTGGCTTACACATTCATATAACAGTCAATCATTGAGTGCCGTCATGCTAGGAGCTCAAGCAGGAGCCAAAGCACAAATTATGGGCGAATACTGCCTACTGGCTTGCTCCGCGATGGCTCCACTCAGCCTGCTTTATTATAGTACCCAGGACAACCTGGTCAGCTTTAGCACCACCAGCATGGGCTGCACCTCTCACATCAGTCATTAGTCAAGAAAATACTCCCCAGGCCAATCTGATGGAGACACGCCCTCAACTTAGATTTCCTATGCCCAAATATGTCTATGTTTGTATCAAGTTGACAAAACCTAACGAGCATACCTATCATCCCAGAGTCTCATTGTGTCCTGACTATATACCCTCAACTTCACATCGTTGTGAAAGTGTCCTTTAAGGCCTGCTTGGTGCCACTCTGTGTGACACAGGCCCTTAAACAAAGTACTCTGACCCTCGAGCATTCTCATATCTCCCCTGACAATTCTTAATGATCCAATTACTGCAAGTTTTTTCTTAAAGTAGCATGAATAACTCACAGAATATTTTTAGTACAAGTCACCTGGGGACCAAAGCATGTAATGGCCTCTGCAAAATATCCACAAGTGAGAAGACTTTGTGTCAGCAATCTGGAAAAGGGCACAGAAGATATGACATTGTGAAGGACACCTGCGTTGAAGGACTAGATCTGATTTTAAAAAGAAAACAGTTTGCAGTGAATTGTTTAGACTCAGGGATAACTGTAATGGATGACTTAGGTCTAGCAAACTGACTGCACCTGCCCTGACGAGGAAAGGGAAGTATTGTAAGCATGGGTTTTCTGACCCTGCAGATCCCGTGACCCTTGAGTCCCAAATAAACACACACTGTATTAACTATGAAATTGGCCGATGGCTTGGGCTTTTTATTGGCTAGCTCTGTCTTAATTGTTAACCCATAACTACTAATCTATGTGTTTCCACATGGTCTTGGCTCACCGGAGAATGCTGGACCTGCAGCTCCTTTGCCTGCTACATCGTGACTGTTCTGGCGGGCTCTCTTGCCTAAATTTCCCAGAATTCTCCCCCTCTCCTCGTCCCGCCTGTCTTCCTGCCTCATTGGCCGTTGGTCCAACAGTGTTTTATACAGAAGGACATCCCCATCAGAAGTCCAGAGTTATCAAGGCCTCTAGTTTAGACACATGTAGCAGCTGAAAGGGCAGGGCAGCATGGCATCACAGCATCACAGCCTGGGCAGCCCCTGAGCCTGGAGTCCTCTTTTCAGACATCCTAGGGTTATGGCTCCAACAGCTCATTCTTGACACTTCATGAGGATATCTGAATCTTGACTTGGGTTGAGTTAGTTGAGCATCAGCAGAAGAAAGCTGGTCACACCAAAGCAAGTTTCCTGGAACACTGGCACTGTTGACAAGGTGATCTGGTAGCTGGATGGTGATACAGTGACATTGCCAGAACGAAGAAATGCTAAGCACTCATCTAAACAAGTGACTGGGCCTGCACGGGAAATAAAACGGAAACTAAAGTGTTTTCTCCCCTGAGGTTTGGGGTGGCTGGTTCAACTTGGGAAAGAAAGACAAACCAATAGGAAGGAGAGGGGGAAGGGAGGAAGCAGCATTCCAGTCCACAGAGCTTAAGGAGGCCACTCCAGAACTGTGTCTTCTGCCTCACACAGAAGAGCAGCCTTGCAAACTGAGGGGCCTTCTCATTATGCTCTCCATCAGCTGTCTATGGGGGGGCTTCCTCTAGAGTTAGGCAAGCTATGGGGTCCAACTCGGGAGGAGCTTCTGAATGGGTGTCCTCCCAGAGTCAGCAACTGGAGCCAGTGGTGCAGTCAGTGAGGACTCCGGATGCTGGTCTGCCCTTTTTGATCTGCTACGACTCGGATGCTGAATGACCGACTGAAAACCAAGTCCTCATGGGGGGTTGGGGGGCTGGGGGTGCTGGGGGACTGTGGTGAGGTCAGGAAATATTTGAAATGTGGAATTTAATGAAAAGGGACTGGATCTTTGGTTAGGGTTAGGGGGTTAGAGTTAGGGGTTAGGGTTAGGGGTTAGGGTTAGAGTTAAGGTTAAGGGAGACGAAAGTGGTTCTCTCAAGCCTGGAGGTGTTCTCTGGGAGAGTGGGTTGTTATAGGAGCCTGGCACTTCTCCTGAATACCTCTTTGGATTCCCCACCTGCCTCTTCTGCACTAAGTCCACCATGATTGAATCTGCCATAAGGCTCTCACACCAGAGCCAGGTAGATAGGTTGGTGCCATGCTCTTCAATCTCCACAATTTTGAGCCCAATAACCCTCTTTACCTTGATGGTCATCGGGCCTCACCATAGACTGAGGCAGCATGCTAACCTGGGGACTGATCTCCAGAATTCAATTTACACACTTCTCAAATGGCAGCTCAGACAAACTACAAAAGCTGCCTGTCGTGGGAGGCAAACAGATTCCCCATTTGCCCCTTGGAGAGCACTGGGCTGACAGCTTCTGGGCTCAGGTTATTTGAGCTCCTCAACCAGAATCTGCTCTTTTCCCTCCTCCTACCGGGGAGTAAAAAGTGTGGTTGCCTCAGGTCGTTGAGACGGATGCTAATATGCAGACATGAATATGGTTCATCTGAGATGAAGTCGCAAAATACACCCGTGCAGAAATCTTCAGCCACGAGCTCCAGCCCAGGCTGGTCATTATGTCAATCATGCTATCACCCTGACTGATAAAAGCAAAGTTAATGCTTATTTACTTGTTTAAACACAGTGCAGCAAGTGCGGGGCTGTGCTGTGATGTCTAATTGCTACCAAAATATTTGTCTGTCGAGTAAACAACTATAGATAAAAGAAAGATGCTGCTCAGAAAGTGGATTAATTAGTATTTAATTGCTGTAACGTACAATTAATCCATTAATATCAGGAATGAGAGAGTGTAACAAATTAGTGAGGTACAGAGGAAACCAGCTAGGAATCGTGGCATCAGCCAAATGGGTAGCGCAAGAGAGCCTCGGCCTCCTGCAGTCTGGAAGGAAGTGCGTCACTAGGATACTCAAGGTATCTCCTTGGATTCGAACCCAAATCTCTCTCTCCAACCTGCACCCTTTTAAAACTCTAATTGACTGGGGCCTTCCAGTAGGAGGTTTGATGACTCACTTAGAGGTGCAAGGAATGAACTCCTTGGCAGGAAGGGCTGCCTGCACTTGAGAGTACATCTAAAAATAATTGCTTTGCAGGAGGGAGGCTGGAGGAGGGGGTTAGGGAGCTGAGCACTTGGAGGGCCTGGAGCCCCAACTGTTCTGTGTGGATGCTTCCAGTCAAGCCCAGGACTCAGCTCCAGGCGGGTCTCACCTGACAACCCCACCACCACCACCACCACCTCCCGGCTTCACTTGAGGCCACTATAGTGAGGACCCTTCTAATCTATTCCAACTCCTTTGAGTGGGTATCTACCCTTCCTCCCTACTACCACTGGGCCAGCTTGGGAGTGCCCCCGGGGTGAGTGCATTCCCTGCACCCACGCCTGGCAGAGCCCAGGAGACTGGGGTGGGACCCCAACCGAAAGTGCACAGGAGACTTCCCCCAGCACCAGGCCCTACTCAGAGCTACTCTGCCTACGCACTCCACTCGAAGGAGCTGCTAATTAGAAAACAAGACCCCCCAGACAATGGGGTTTCAGGGCAGCCCAGCTCTCCCTCCCACTCCCTTCCACCCACAGCCAGCTCCTAAAGACCTCTCTGAATGGCTTGCTGTCAGCAAAACAAGCATGAGCCCCTGGGTCCCACAGACAACAAAGCTAGGCAGCGGCATTGCAGGCAGGTGATGTCACCCAGGTAAAATTGCACTGACAAGCTTTTAATTAAAGTTTTCCCACACATCTTTCCGCAGGTCCCCGGAGCGATTTATTCATGATGTGCCCCAATGCAGCCAATTGTGAGCAGGGAGGGAAGTGTTTTATTTTCAAAGCTCTTGCTGACAGCCAGAGAGCACTTTGTTATACAATCTGTTTACGTTTTTTCACACATATACACACTCACACCCCATCTTGCTGAAGGGGAAATGGCTGTGCAGGGCGTTTAGTTTGCGTAGCAGTAATTAAGTACATCTGCGGCTGAAGTCACTGGGGGAGAGGCAGAGCGCCCTCTATAAACAGTCCCCCCTCCTCATGCCCCTTCCCAGCTTGTCAGGGTGAGGTGGCTCCAGGCAGGCATGGGTACAGAGAAATCGTGAACAATGGCCCCCATGACAAGAGGGACAGAAGCCCAAACAGAAGCTAGTTCATGGGCCAAGGGATCAGCAGCCCCCAAGACACCTTCCCATGCCCCTGTCTGTCTCTGAAGGAAAAAGGTCCGTGTTGTTGAGACAGAGTGGGCTTCAGCCGGGCAAGGGGTCCCTGGCTGGCATCTCTGCTCAAGACCAACAGCCTCACCAGGATAAAGGTAATGAAGAAAGGTGGTAGTCAGCTTGGAACTCAAGCCTCGAGTCTGCCGTGTACATCTCCACGGTGACTTTCAGACAGACCGTACTTTGGCCCTCTGCTCCTTCTGAGTGTGCCCATATAGCTTTCCCTCCTTGGCCTCAGTTTCCCTAGCTGCACACCTCGAGAAAAGGGAAAGTGTGAGCTCTCAGTCCTGAACAGTAAGGCCCTCTTTGGGCTTCCTCCTCCTCTCTCCCTTGGCATCTCCAGCACCTTCCACAAGGACAGCCTCCTGAGCCTGCTCCGTTTCCCGGAAAGGTCCATAGACAACTCAGCAGAGGTGGGTGTTGAGGCAGAAGCAGGCTGCTCCCTCCTTCAGGTCTTGCCCAGAACCACCCTGGCTCTCACCTCTTTCTCTATATCCCCATTTCTGCCAAGAGGATCACTGACTTGGAGGAAACCACAGGCAAACATTTGTCATCAGCACCATGTCTCCAGGCCTCTGGAAGAGAAGCTGCAGTTGGACCTTAGCCCCTCACATCAGCAGGCTAGGGGTACAAGCTCTGCCCCCCTGGTGGTGGCTTGGAGTACTTGGTAGCCACAGAAAAGCCTCTACGTCTCTTGTCAGAACCATAGGTGGGGGTTTGCACCTCATGAGCCAAACCTCAGCTAGCAATTGGAAAGAGGAGTTCTGTGTCATATTAAACAGTTATGAAGAGCCTAACGTGGTGGTAGACAGTGTGAAAAGAGGGGATTCCAGACCTCCTTCGTCCCTAGGGCCTCGGACATGCTGCAGGATACCTGGCTTTATCTGAGGAACAGTGGAGTATACCCGAAATCTGAAAACCAGAAGAGGCACAATCTTATTTGCATTTTAGAGGGAATTTTCCAGCTACTGCTTGGACTGTGGGTGAGGGAGAACAGAAGGGAAGAGGCCACAGGAAGACACACAGTAGCCCTCCATGAGGAGTGGTTGGGAACACCGAGACAGGGCAGAGATGGGAGGATAGAGGAGACAGTGTACTCAGAAGGACTTAGCAGCACCCCACTCCAGGAGTGGATGGGGAAACCGAGGCAGAGGAGAGACAGCGACTGGAGGATGGAAGGGCAGGGAGCATAGCAGAAGGGGAGTGGTCAGGACAGTTGTGTAGAGTCCATTCCCTTCCCTTCCCATGGGGCTTACATCTATGAACACAGGAGCACACTGGCAGTTCCCGGGTGAGGAGATTCCTTGGACTGAGCAGAAAACCACTGTCACTCAGGTGTCTAGATGTTTCGCTGATCGGAATTAGTTTGGTTGACATCATTTGCACATTGCATGGGGTCAGGAGAGTGTTTGATACCTGTTTCTTTGAGTTACAGGTCTAAGCCACTCTGTCTGATAGCCCCACTGACTTGTACTAATACTAAACCATCTAGGAACATCTCGGGACACCTGTATCCCTGTAGAACACACAGCTGCACCTTGTTCTCTAGGACAGTCATGTAGACCAAGAAGCAAGCCACAGGTCAGCAGTGTATGCTGGCCTCAGTGTCGTAATATCAGACACCCTTGCTAATCCCATCTTGAAGTGCTCTTGTTCCTCATCATTAGGATGGGGGGGTACAGCCCCTTTATTGTTTCCTGTCCCCAGATGTCATGAATGGGAAGCATCCCATGTCCCCTGCACCTGCTTAAATTCCTGACCTCTAAACACACATGCCAGCTAACCCATGTGTTTGGTTTACTTCCTCAAGAGGAGAAACTGGAGCAGAACCTGGCATCTGGAAACGAGAGGCCATCAGGACAAGTCTGAAAACCGGGAGTGTTTCCTGAGACCAGAGGGCCCGATGACAGACTGAGTAGAAAGAAGGCGGGCTGTTGGGAGGTGTCACTGCAGACTTCAGAAAGTATGGGAAATGCTTTGGGGTTGCATTGCTAGGGGAAGAAAGACCCTTAGTGAATGTACTCTACACGTTGATTCTACTCAGTGTTGAAAGTCTCACCTGACTTCTTGCGTGTTGCAAGATGAAGATGGAGAGGCCTGAGCTACAGAATGAATGCTGTTGCCAGCAGAACTTGGAGTTTGTGTTGATAACAGGCCATTCTGGCTTTGAAACCAAACTTTCTCAGGTCTCCAAACCCCTGTGCCAGCATGATGGTCACTCTCCTTCCCCAAACTGTTGCAGTGTGAAGAGTTTGGGTCATAGGCACGGTCATAGGGACCAGTGGTGATGTATTATTTATGATTTATTAAAGCTTGCCTGAGGATTCAGAAAGTAAAGTTAGTCACAAGCCACAGAAGACAGGCACACACCTCTAATCCTAGCAGCCAGAAGCTAGGAGGTGTTGGTACACACCTTTAATCCTAGGACTCAGGATTAAGAGGTAGATGGGTCTCTGCGATCCAAGGCCACACATATCTGCACAAGATTGGATCAGTCTAAAAGAGAATTATAGGCCACACCTTTAATCCCAGCACTAGAGGGGTATAAAAGATAGAAGCAGGGTCTTCACTATTTAGTAGGAGGCATTCATTCTCCAGGCACTCTGAGGAGAGCTTGTGGGTCAGCCCATTCAGCTTGAGGTAATGGTAAGAGCTAGTGGCCCACTACTTTGCTTTTCTGTTATTTAGCTTGAAGTTTGGACCTCAGTATCTGTCTCTGGGTCCTCACCTGCATCTCAAAGGAGACTTGCAAGTGAAGAGGCAGCCAGCCTCACCATCCTGGTCCCCATTGTGAGCTGTGTTCTCCAGAGAAACAAAAAATGAGCCAGTAGTAAAGTAAGAGTGAAACCACACAAAGAAATATATAAATAGTAAATACTGCCCTATGTGGTTGTGTAGCACAAGTTGGAAGCCCATAGAACAGTGGCCAGGCTGGTACCTGTCTATTAGAAGCCCTGCAGGTGTGAACATCGGCTTTCTCTTCAGTCTTTTCCACTACTGATGAGGTGAGTCTCACTCCACATCCCCTGATGGAAGATGTTGCTTACAGCTAGAGAGCGCTAATGGAAGGATCCACCTGGATTGGCCTAAAGATGCCACCAGCTCTGTAGCCCAGACAAAGTGACAGAGTGACATCATACCCCAGTTTTGTTCCCAGAACCCATGTCAGATGATTCATAACCACCTGTAACTCTAGCTCCAGAGGATCTGAGTCCCTCTTCTGAACTCTTCAGACACCTGTACTCATGTGTGTGCGTGCGCACACACACACATACACACGCACACACACCATAAACACACACAGATATTAAGAAAATAATAATATGTTTTTTAAAACTACAAAGACAAACGGTTCCATGCAGCCAGCAGGTGACATAGTGACACCATGTGAACAGCGGAGGTTCCTGTCCCACCAGGTCCCACCGCCCTTCAGCCCAAATACACACACAAAGACTTACATTAATTTATAAACTGTTGGCCGATAGCTAGGACTTCTTATTGACTACTCTGTCTCAATTGTTAGCCCATTTCTATTAATCTTAAGTATTTCCATGTGGTCTTATCTGACCAGAGAAGGGTCTGGACCTGTCACTCCTTCCTCTGCTACCTGGCATCTCTCGAGGTACCTCCCTCCTCATCATTCTCCTGGTCTGATAGCCTCACCTATGCTTTGACTGGCTATTGGCCAAACAGTGTTTTATTCATCAACCATAAGAGAAACATATCCGAAGAATATCCCCAATCACATTCTGACAGCTGCTTCCTGCAAACACACCTTATCCGTGGGTGTCTCTCCAGTCAGCAGGTCTCTCTCTAGGACCTTTGCATCATGAATTGATCAGCTAAGCTGTTACCTGCCCCGCATGATGCTGCCCTCAGCTCCATCAATGTAGCATCCCTGTATCCCCTTGTCATCCCTTCTTTCCTCGTCCCCCCCACTCCCTCTCTTTCCTTTGCACCATAGGCTAGCCCAGAACTCCTGCCTCCATATCCAGACCACCCAGGTTACAGGTACATGTCATCCTGTCTGTCATCGTCTTTCTTTCTAAACCTGCCTGGGAGCTCTGTTCTGTTTGCTTTTGAGGCTGGGTCTCACTCAAAGTGGCCTGAAACTTACTAGGTAGCCCTGGATGATCTCAAAGTCACAGTGATCCTTCTGCCTCAGTTTCTCAGAGTGTCTGGATTACAAGTGTGCACCTCCAGGCCTGGCACCTCTAATTCCTTTCTGAACATGTGTTGGGAGCTTCAGAGAGCAGGAGGAGAGGTGGCCACACTCACCTCCTCCTTGCTGAGACTTCATCTTTGTGTCTGGTCTTTGCCGTGTTCCTGTGGCTGCACTCCCTGACCTGGTTCCCACATAGTGGGTCCCTCTGTCCTTCATCAATACTTACAAGTAAGACATTCTTCAGCCACCATTTATAGAAAGCCACCATGGTGGGAGTTTCCAGAGGCCTCTCTGGTTTTGAACTGTGTGAGAACCAGAGCTACACTTCATACTCTTCCCTGCCTGACCCTGACCAGGACTATGCCTGCTTGCCTAGCAGAATCATGAGGATGAGTAAACCTATAGATGTCGGAAAAACATGTCCATCACCCTCCAGAGAAGATGAATACAATGCAGGACCATCCTGTCTCTTAAGACCTTCTCCAAGGTGACATAACTCTTGGGAAGATGAGACACATTCTGGAGTCCCTGTTTCCCACTCCCCATGATCACACAGCCTAGGTTCCTGCCACCCATTAGTGTAATTGCCCAAGAGTAAGGACCTACAGCTGCTTCATTTCCCCCACCCTGGGGTAAAAGGAAGTGCTCATGAAGACTCCAGCTTGGACATTCTCAAACCAGAGCCCTCAGGCTCTGTCCCCCTGGGCTCACCATTGCCACAGTTGCCTGATTCATGGGCTCCCGGGTGGAAGAGAGCCACCAATGTGAGTCTTGGGAGTCTAAAGGACTGTGCCCCAGGGAGATGCTTATCCTGAGTGCCTACCAGATGCTCCACCTTAGCAAGCCCCAGACATCAGGACTTAGCCTGGCAGGAAGCTCTACTCCATGCTGGAGAGTGATGAGAAAGGTCCTCTCTCACCAGGCCAAGTTTGCTTTTAATCCCTTCCTTGCAGTGTGAGGAGGGCTGTTTCTCTTGCTTTGTATCATGCTCGCTCAGATACTGAATGTCAAAAGCCACTGTGTTTGGGGCCAGTGTGTTGTTCACTATCCAAAGGTTTCAGTAGCTCCCAGGATGCTTCCAGTTACCTCCACCCTAGGTGACAAGCCTCTGACCCACTCTGCTGTTCTCTTGCAGATCGTTTCAGAGAACCTAGGACACGTAGCAGGAATACCCAGGACCCTGCTGTCTTGCCTCTGAAGACTGGGGAATTTAGATTTGTGACTGGTGCTTTTTAGTTCATACTTCTGAAGGGGAGACTGACCTAGAGAAATGCGATTTTTTTGATAATGTATTGACAGAATGTTGATGCTTCTCTCAGTGATATTTCTGCAGATCCCCTCCCCTCTGCAATATGGTTTGCATCGCCCTGGTTATCAAAGGCCCCACACATCTGCCAGCTGCACGAGTGCGGAGGGGCACACATGGCTGCACTCTGCTCCCCATAGTTCTATCTGGCATGATATATGTACATGAACCCTCTTCCTCCATCTTATTTGTCAGAACTGCAGGATCCCGGATGAAGAGTTGCTAGACTAACAAGTAGGGCTCAGGAGTTAGGGGTAAAATAGTGCCCAGGTGCCACCAGAGCTAACCTGTCCTTGGGATGACCCCCAGGGGCCGATGGGACTGTAGAAAGGGCCTCCCCTCCTCAGCTTCTTACCTTTGTTACAGACCCTTAGGCTCCAGCATTCCTGTCTGAGCTGCTCCAAGTGACTGGTCATCTGTGCCATTTCTCTGTCTCTCTACAGGAGTAGACTCCTATCCCTCCTCAGCAGTGCTGACCAGCAAGTTGAAAGGCCTGTTCTAGCTGACCATATTTGGGGTGTCGTTCCCACAATGGTCCCACAAATTAAGGAGGAGACTCGCGGCTAACCAATAACACACTAACCCCGAGATGGCTGCTTTTGCAGTCCAGTATCCACGCACAGCAGAGAACAAGAAAAGGAAAGTGGGTCTCCTCACACCACATCACAACCTCGCCTCACAAGCACTCTCCTCGGATCCCATCCCCAAGACCTCAGGTGTGGCCCCAGTCAAATCCCTGGTAGGACCAAGTTTGTCTATCTGATACTGACCTTGCCACACTATAGCTGCCCTAGGCCAGGGTACCTCCCTCTGAGATGGGAGGGTGACTTACAGGTATCAACTTCATCAGATAAAAGCACCAAATGGGACCTAGTACTCATCATGTGTGTGAGTTTCCAAAAGAGGCCAGCAGCTGATTCTACAGAGGCCAATTAGTGAAGACCCACGCTCTATGTGGACCACATTGTGATAGTAAATCTTGTCAACCTAAAGGCATTAGAATCACATGGAATTATGAGAGTGTTTCTCATTATGGAGAGGAAGAGAACTGAACATCAGAATTCACCTCTCTGCTTCCTGGTTGCTGATGCAATGCGACATCTGCCCTACACTCTTAATCATCAAGCCTTCCCTGGGTGATGGGCTATACCCTCTAACTATGGACTGAGATAAACTCTTCTATCATTAAGTTGCCTTCATCAGATGTTTTGTTAAGAGCATCCGGCCTCCTGGGGGCCTGGAAAGACAGGTATAGCAAGTGAGGGTATCTCCTGCTGAAGGCTGGGGCATTCACATCCTCCCAAGAGCATCTTAGGTTCACACCCATGAAGCCTTCCATATCCAGGCTTCAACCTCCAACTGAGTTCAGCCCCGCCTTCCCCAGCTTTGTGGCTTCAGACATGGACTGAGTCCAGCCATAGCCATCACAGGGCCTTCTGCCTGCAAAGGCCTTCCAGGATTCTACCATGCATCCTCTAATAACCCTCTCTCATGAAGTTATGTGTGTTCCATCAGCCCTGCCTTTCTGGAGGACCTTGGCTAATGCGGATGACCTGGTGCAAATCCGCCTGTGGGGAGACACAACACTTGTTGCAAATGCAGCCAAGGCCTGCAAATCACCACAGTATAGCATGCAGACTTGTCTTATATTGTTGGTAATTATTTTATCATTATTATTTTATGATTATTACTAATTCTCAGTTTAAACAAGAGGATACTGAAGCCCAAAAAGACCCCCAGCCATCTAAGATGCCTAGAATAAAGCAGCTTCCCCACACAACATAGGAAAACATGTAGTTGATAAGTACAGTAGTTAATACAATAAATAAACCCCTTATCTCAAGAAATTCTGAGACTCTCAAATTCCCACAGCAAGAGAAATTTAAAACAATGTGCGTATTGAAACAATATGCAAGTAAGAAATTTCTCTTGGGATGGTCATGCTTGGACCATGGTTTTTGAACAGGTGAACCGAGTTTGTACTCAGCATATAAACCAAGGTAGATGTCACTAATATGTGGCCTGGGAAAGTTTGTCAGAGGGGCCTCCTGTTTGCTTTCAGAGCCCTGGAGGAAGGCAATCAAGGTCATCTTAACATGCCAAGGGACTTCATGCCATCCTGTACCTCAGATCATCTTGAACGTGACCCAGACCCACCCCGTGAAGTCTTACCAGAGGCTGATGACAATGTTTGTAAAGATGTGTCCTCTTTGAACCTCCGGTGTGGCTGATCTGAAATACGGGACTTTGCAGGTGAGTTAGGAATCTCAAGAGGAGCTTATTCTGGGGCTTGAATGAGAGTGGTTTGTGTGAGAAGTGTCTCCCATAGTCTCGGCATTTGAACCCTCAGTTCCCAGTTGGTGGTGTGTCTGGGGAGGTTCCGTGGTACAGTCTTGTTGCAAGAGGTTTGTCACTGGGGGATGAAAATTTCCAACCTGAGTCGAAAATATCCACATGTTTCTAATTGGCTCTCTGCTTAGTGCATGGGGTTTTAAAATGTAAGCTCTAAACATCCTTCTTCTGCAGCCAGGCTCGGCACCTGCCGCCATGCTATCCCTGCCACTGTGGACTCTAACCTTCTGACATGCAAGCAAAAATAAAGTGTCTTCTGAAAGTTGCCTTGGTTATGGCATCTGATCGCAGCGACGTAAATGTAATTATGGGCTCTAAATCTGTCATCCAAGGGCTCAAAGAAGGAGATGAGGTATGAAGGCTGAATCAGGACAAGAGTGAGATGTCCTTACGCCAAGAACTGCAAATGAAACACTGTCCCTCACACTCTGGAACAAGACAATGATGGCAACTGGCCTCAGACTCCTGTGCTGTGAGGCAGCGGTGGCCCTCTACTGTCTGAACCTGGCTCCAGGAAGCCCAGACTTACCCCCAGAAAGGGCAACTGGGGGAGAAAGACAATGAGCCTCCCAGACATCTCATGCCTGTTTTCATCCTCTATGCATGAGAGGGGCACCAGCAAGCCCTCCCCACCTTCTCCTCATGCCCTGTACACATTGTGTCTAGGGCATTGTATCCTTATCTGTACAGCCTACGTCCCCACGAGGCATCAACAAACACAGGCTCAATCCTGCACCATAGGGGGCACACAGGAAGCTGCCAGAGGCTCTTACATTTCCTAAAAAGTCCAATACGTTCTTTGGTACAGTTTTTTTATCCATTCACTCATTCATTCATTCATTCTTTACTGGACTGCACTGAGCCACATCTCCTTTCCTGGACACTGAAAGTGATGGGCCAGCAAGGCACCTCCCAATGCTCAGAACCAGGGGACATCCAGGACAACAAAGTTTACTTTCAAGATGAACACAGGTCTCAAACTTTCCCTGTCAAAATATGCAGGCCTCAGAAAGGTGCTTTGTGGAGGAGGAGAGCTGTTTTTATGCATGGTGACCTGGTGAACATCAGAAGTTCAGAATCAGGCATGGTTCCTCAGAGTAGGACATGAACATGACCTGGGGTGGAGATCCTCTTGTTGGATTGCATTCACAGCCACTCTGATCTTCTAGACAGGTGCCCTGGCTGGAGGGCCCAACAGCCACAAGGCCCAGAAAAGCTTTATCCCTGTTTCTATGGCCATCATAGGGTGAGGTGGACAGCCATCCTTGTCCCTGTTACAGAAGTGGATCTGAACGGCTCTCCCCACACCAACAGGTGGGCGGTTTGAACGGGGTCATCAGACACCAGGCCCTGAGACCCTTGGGCAAGAGGCATAATGTCCTTCTAACCTATGCATCCTAGTGGGACACAGCATAATCCTATCCAAAAGGCAGAAGATGGCCACTTCTGACACAAGTGGAGAAGTTTCCAGAGGGTCACTCCAGATTGATCTGCATGGGATCCCAGACTGCTTCCTAGGAAACTTCCCCGTGCCACTTCCTGCAGGAAAAACGTCCTCATGCCACTCTCTCCAGGGACCAAGTCTTCATGCCACTCTCTGCAAGGACTGGGTGTTTTGGAGGCATTACCACTGGGTGTGGAACTGTGGTAGGGCTGTCAGGGACTGGGGCCTGGTGGGAGATCTTAGATCCCTCTAGAGTCTGAAAGAGGCCATGGGACTCTCATCTCTTCCTTCTTCTTCCCATTGTTCCCTGGCTTTGGATTTAGCTGTCTGGCTCTTCTATATATTCTGGACACGAGGCATTGCCTCATCTGATAAGTCCAAAGCAACAGGGCTGATACATCAGGTACCAAACCCACCAAAACTGTGATCCAGAAGGAACCTTCTCTCTTTGCAAGCTGGTTGTCTTCAGTGTTTGTGCCCAAAAATGGCAGACCACGTGCTCAGATCCCTGAAGATGTTCAGCCCCTCTCTCCTCCAACCAGGCTGTTACCACGGAGGTCTCCAGGTATGCCGCTTCTCTGGACGTACGTGGGGCCTCAGACAGTGTGGTTCAGCCACCGAGCAATCAAACTCTGCAGCCTTCTGCTTGGGTGTCACTCAGGGAGCTGGGCTCTGTTCATCAGAAGGCTGTCAGACCCTGGACTGAGGCAGCCCTGTGGGTCAGCTGAGGCTCACACAGATGCCAAGAGCCTCCCAAGACAGTGCTCCGTCTGTTGGCCCTACAGCAGGGTTTTATGTATAGCACACATATACAGAGCCCTGGGAGTTGGACTCTCTGCCTTTGTGAAGGCCATCTACACCCCTGGCATCATCCAGCAGCTGAACGGAGCCTGACTTTAGAATGGGCAAAGCTATGGGCTCGAGCCTGAGGCCCAGATGTGGGGTCCTCCTAGATGAGGTGCACAGGCACCCCTTCAGGGACCATACTTGGCACTCAGCCGTGAGGGCCGTTCCACCCCATTGCCGAGCGAAGCAGTGAAAATAATAATAATTTCTGAGACTTTCAGACTCAGCCTTCCAAAGTACTTTTCCAGGGACATGCTCTGAAAGGACACCATAGAAAATACAGTCTCGATGACACAAAGCTTCAGACAGACTCGTGATTTAGGGGGCGAGACTGCTAAGAGTTTTCTGGGAGTATTTTTGTTGTCATTGCTGAAATATCAGAAGTAGAATATCTGTCTTTGAGCTGGGCCTCAGCCGGCGGCACTTAAAACTCCACATGAACTTGGCTCTGTTTGTGTCTGTCTTGGGGCTGGAGGGGGTTTACAGTGAGGGCCTGTGTCATATACCCCACTGTGAGGGGGTCTATTCTGGAGGTGGCATCAGAGCTATGTCCTGCATGTGATTTTATACATATATACATATATATATATATATATATATGTATGGCAAAAGGGACAGCATTCTAGGAGCGTTCCTGCAGATGAGAAACGGGAATGTATGGTGGTTGTTTCTGAATGAGTGTGCAAGCTCCGCATGCTAACATGTAGTCAGCCAAAGCTGCCATCTTGAATGGAGGCTTTATCAAGTACCTACTGTGTACCTGATACATACTAGGCTCTGGGGAAGAGGAATAAGGCAGAGGCTCTATCCCCACCTGCTCATAGATTCTGCAGGTACAGTCAGCCTGGCGTGTGTGTGCTGTGTTAGAGACACATGCAGTCTCCCTGTCATCTTCCCACCCCAGCAGGGGATACATGATCACAGACCTCTCTGGTCTAGCTCGGGACCCCATAGAAGTCTTGCCCTGAAGAACAGAAGCTGTCCTTTCCCTTTTACAACCCTGATTGCCTAAATCTGCTTTCAGATATTGTCCATAAAACTGCAGAGTATAAGCAAAACCTACCCTGAACACAGCCCCGGTTCAGAAAGCTCTCATCCTAGAAATGTCCCCCATAAGCTGGAAAGGTCTCAGACTAATATCGATTCAAGTTCTCCTTCACCCAGGACTCCTGACAGCCCAGAGCCAAACAGAATCCATGTTGTTACCACATTCCACCAGCGTTCCTGGAATTTCAGGGGGAAGGAACAAAGAATAAAATGGTTTTCTTCTCAGGAAGTGGAGAGGGATGGGCCCAGGTGACTAGCACCCGTGTGTGGGAGAGAGGCGGCATGCTCGGTGCTCACCGTGCTCACAGGTCCAGATGGGCGAATGGCACCGGGACCTGGTGTGCTCTGCAAGGTGGGGGACAAGCTCTTCTTCCCCAGATGGTCCTCCAGAGGGTTCCTGCAGCCAGGGTAACTAATGGCTGGTAGATGAATCTCTGAGGCGTCTGTTCAGGGTGTGCTGACGCCTCATTGAAGACCTGCCAGGACCTGATGACAGTTATACTATATCTTACGGGGAAGGAGACAGGACGATGTGCTAGATTAATACTTTGCCTTTTTAATCTATTAATCTACCACCTTTGGGACATGATTTTAAATCCACTCCAGAGCGAAGTGACTGAAAATCATTCTAGCCTGACAGCTTTAAAAGATCACAAGCGAAACACGTTAAGAAGGTCTCAACCCATTGATGCCCAACAAGGGCAGCTATTTGGGATTTGCCTCACCCTAGCGATAGCTCTCTTTACTCTCAGAGAGAGGACCTGAGGCAGGCATCGCACACCAACAGGAAAATGTCCTATCATACGGGGTTGGAGGGGATGAGGCCTTCATTTCAGCTCTGTCTGGCTACGTTTGTCAAGGGTAGAGCTGGAGATCCTCAGATTTGCTGGAGAGAATCATTTCCTCAGTGTCACAGGCAGCAGCCAGGTGCGGGGAGTGGTGGTGACAGAGGACTTGTAGTGTGCGGCTGGCAAGGTCCAGAACTGGTTTTTACCAAAAGCTTAAAATCGGGCATCACAGAGGCAAAAACGTATTTGTATTTTCAAAGCACATCATTAGGCCCCGTGTTTGCCGGGCAGGAGCTGTGTGCATCTGTCACTGTCCTGTGATCAGTGCTAAGGCTATTGGCACGGCCTGGCATTCAGCTGCTCTGTGATAGCCCAGGTCCAGAAACTGGACATCTGGCTTGAGGGTCCTTACGGACTGGGCAAGAGGACACCCTCCTGGCCAGCTCTCCATAGTTAGAAGTGCAAACAGACCCTTAGGGAGGGAATGGACCCCAGCATGTTGGCAAAAAGAATCCTGAGATTAAGGTGTCCTAATTACTAGGTTAAAAGGCCTACATGGTGCCTGGAGTCCAGGTGTGGATACCAAAGCTAATCTATGCCTGAAACCTAAGTCTCAGGAGAGACACCCAGGACTGCCCTGTCGCCCTAAGGGTTCCTAGGGAAACCTGGCCATTCATTAGCGTGCTCACACCTATCTTCTCCTTTCTGGCCTCTGGGATCACTTCCCCTAAAACCTACTTTCTCCAAATCCTTTACAGATGCCACCCTGGAGCAAAAGATAAGAGAGTTTAAGGCAAGACTATAGAACTGCAGAGAATTTTTACCAAACTCTGTCGTCAAAAACAAATAAAAACACAGTGCTGAATTGTGGATGAAGGAGGGTGTAGGGGGCTTGGGAGGGTGGGGGTGGAGAGAAATCAGTAGCTCTAGAGGACGCTCAGGCTCTAAATCCAGAGCCCAGAAAAATTAAATGGTAAGAGGAAAATAGATGAGAAGGAATTACCTTCAGAAAAGGCTAAACTACAGAACATTCTAGGTCACTTGGCCAGGAACCCAGGCCTTCCATAGGGGCATCAGGTGGTGTCCAGCTTGGGCCATTGGGTTTGCAGAGTGGGCCCAGTTCCTGGATCCTTCTCTTTCCACAAGTCTCCCCTGAAAAGAAGGGCAATGGCTGATCATGCCTCCCACCCTGAGCGTTTCCCCAGCTAAAGAGAGTCATTCAGTCTCATGAGGTCCTTCTTGGAAACAAGATGCCAAGGAAAGCAGCTGGATTTGGAAACAAACAAAAAACCCCAAATCTGATGTTGGCTTGGAAACTTTCTCTTATTTTGGTGATCTATGTACCTGACTCCTGAGAGGTATTTCCTCAGTGGAGTCCAGGGGTAGGGAGACCGGGGGACTCCAAACTCTGGTGGCCCCATCCACCTTTGGCTACAGTTCAGGTAGCTGACCTTCCTCCTGCCCCAGGCGTTCCTCTCCTGCCACCAGTCACTCCAGTGTGGCCTGCATTTTTACCCAGCTCTGTTAAGGATGCCTCGGGCCAGCTAAGTGACTGCCTCTCCATCTGCATCTCTCCATGTGTCTCCTCCTCACCTGGAGAACTTTATTCTACTCCTCCTTAGACAAACCAGCTCTCTGGTGACCTACACTTCAAGGAGATGCCCCTCTCTGAGGCAGCAGTCCCTGTGACTATGTGTGACCCAAGAGTTCCAGAGCTCCTTGGTCCTAGCCTGGTCTCAAGGGCTGACTCTGTTACTTTTAGATGAGAGACCACAGAGGATACTTAAGGGTCTCTTCATTCTCCCCTCATCACTCCTTGGTGGAGACCCAGGACCAAGGCTGAAGCTTCCCCTAGGAGGCCCTGTTGACCCTGCACCATCACTCCCTCTTCTCATTAACCCTGGATCTCTGGTTGCTTGCGGAAAGACTTTACCTCCGTGTCCCCGTCATGTGGCTCTGAGGGATGAGAGGATGCATCCACATCATGCTTCCCTGCTTTCAAGCTCATGTCCAGGCCGTAAGGATCTTGAAGGGGTTGCTCCAAAGTGAGGTCCCGAAGTTCTAGCTTCCTGGGATCAGAAAAACCCTCTTCGGGGCTGAGAACCCATAGCCTTAGCCCAGGACTCCCCTGAGAAACCACATTCTTCAGCTTACTCCCACTTGGGGCTACTTGCCACGCCCCTCATTCTGAAGTGCCAGGAGATTTGATGGCTCCTTCCCTGTGCTGTCCTGTTATCCACACTTTCCCACGGGTATCTCAGGGCTCTGCTTGAAGCTGCTTCACCCTTGGAGGTGACCAGAGTTTCTCTACAGGATCTAAGTGGCCGTCTTCAACAAACCCATCTACATCACACTCTGGTCTTAGGGCCCCTCTAAGAGCTTAGCTTTGATCCCATTGGACTGTCCCTACCATGCTCCCAGTTTAAGGAAAGGTGGAGTGATATTGGAGTTGACAAACAAGGTCAACAGCAACATGAAAAGCATCATTTGTAAAACCAAGTATATGCTAAAATAGGCAGAAACACGCTGGGTGTGGTGGCACACGCCCTTAATTCCAGTACTCTGGAGACCCAAGCAGGCAGATCTCTGTGAATTAGAGGTCAGTCTGGTCTATAAAGTGAGTTCTGGGATAGTCAGGGCTACACAGAGAATCCCTGTCTCAAAACAACAACAAATAGCCAGAAGCATCTCTTAATATGAAACTGTGCATGCGTGATTATGGCTATGGCTCCAGGCATCCCAAGGCTTGTGGCTATGTCATTCCAACTCTGTCCTCTCCCCTGTGCCTGTTTAATCCTCTCTTTCTCACTCTTACAAGAATACCCATCCCTGGACTGAGAGCCTGCCTAGGTGCTGAAGAATGGAGACCTCGCCTCAGGATTATCCACTCACATGGTTTTCCAAAGACCCCTTTCCAAAAGAGGTGCCCACATAGTCTGGGGGTTGGGTGTGAGTGTTTAGTGGTGGCTGTCATCAAGCCCTCCAGAGCAAGACATTCTGAGTATCTTGCTACAGCCAGCAATTATTCGGGTACATAGGGTTCCATGGTCATACCATCATTACTTGGAGACAAATGGTCACTCAGTTCTTTGAAGTTAGTTTCAGAGTCATCAAGTAAAGACCTTTCTACACTCCTCTTTTTGAATACACATCCTTATCAATTCCTTGAGTGATTTATAAATTTGGTCACATTAAACCCCTATCTGTCCCCTTAACTCTTCCCACATATGCCCCACCTCTGTGGCCCCCAAACTTAGTGTCCTCTTCTGTCTTTTTTTGATAACCCACTGACTTCAGGGATAAATCTACTACTGTTATTCTGCTAAATGTACATAGTATTAAATTATCCTCTAAACTCCTTTCTACCCATAGATTAGTATAACTCTCAGACCTCACCAGAGAAATGTCTTTATAGCATGGAGAGAAGTTAATACACACACTCTCTACACTATTGACACATGCCCCAGCCCCATTCCAGCTGTGTGTACCCATGCATGTGGGGGCAATTTGTGGTTTTTGGCGAAAATTCTATTTTGTTCTTTACCAATTGATTTCCTACTGTTTTGGTTTTTTCTATGACTGACAAAAAACATCTACATAAATCATAAGTTTGGATCATTAAGCTGACTTAAATTTGTTACTTTTTTTCACAGTTGGTTATTGGCTTTGTTTAAAGCAACTTCTGGTGAAAGAGAGGGTACCCACACATTTGCTGATTGTTAAATTTGTAACTTTCTTTTTCTTTTTGCACCTTTATTCAGGTTTTACTGGGAGGAGTTTTCCTAGTCAGTGTAAGTAGGATTTGTCTGTGTGTTCTTCTATTCAACTTAGAGTTTCACCATTTATTTAGTCAACAAATTAATTTTAGATGCAGATTTCAGATCTGTCTCGTTTTTTTCTGTCATGTGAAACGAGGCAAATTTTCTTTCCAATAGTTACTGACTTCCCATAATGCCATTTTCCTCTGCCTATATGGCCTGAGATGTACCCCGTGATGGTGAATCTTCATTGCTGACTTGACTGGATTTAGAACCCCACCTAGTGTGTCTGTGAAGGTACTTCCAGGGAGGTGTAACTGATGAGAGAAAACCCATCCTGATTGTGGGCATCACTGTCTCAGGCTCTGAAGGGTCTTCAGTGAGTGAGGAACTAAACTGTGAATGCATTGTGGGCAACAGCTCAGGCTGCTACCACTGTGACTTCCCCAGCCACCATGACAGACCCTTAAACCATGAGCCCAAACAAACCTCTGCTTCCTTGAGCTGGTTCGGCTGGTATTCTCTCACAGCAGTGATAAAGGTAACTCATACTTGCATTTAACCTGTGCCGAGGTGCCCTGCTCTCTTGGGCTGTGTGTATTTATTCCCTGTGCTACTGGAAACACAACTCCATAGGGAGAGAAGTTTGTTGGTGCTCCCAATGGGCAAACCTCATATGCTCTTCTCCTCCTCCTGACTTATTTGCCTTAGAGACTCAGTACATGTCGGTAAAGAGACCACACCACCAGGACAACTTATAGAAGTGTTTATTGGGACGTACAGTTTCAGAGGGTTAGAATCCATAACCGTCATGGTGTCACACATGGCAGCAGGCTAGCAGGCTGGCGGGCTGGCAGCTGAGAGCTGGTGCCCTTATCCACAGGTAGGAGGCGGAAAGAGAGATAATTGGGAATGGTGTGGCCTTCCAAACGGGAGGAGAAAGGACATTGTGAGAAAATATTGGACCCAAGCAAGACCCAAACCCAGCAAGGCAAACTCCAAACCCTGGAGATCCATGTCTGTGGGAATGGGCTTAGATAGCTCCATCCTTCCAGCTTTGTTGACTGCAGCACTCCTCGTATATAGTGCCCCTTGGCATATTTCCATGGCCCTGGCTTCTCCGACATCTTTGGGATCTCAATCTCAATCTAGGTATCACCTATCCAGATTCACACAGCAACCCCTCTGAGCCTCCATGCAAGAATGCCGGGCCACTTTGCTTTACCTCACGGGAAGATTCCACAACCCCTTTCCTCCTGTATCCTTCTTGACTCTAAAGCCAGAACCTTATGACTGATGTTTCCCAGTTCTGCTGGCTTGCTTGGCATAGAGCTGGCTCTGCCCTTGAGTTGTTTTTAACTGCCCTTTTATCTGCTGTTGCTCTTCAAGACCGGGTAATTCCTTAGGCCCTTTCTTTCCACAAATTGAATGACTGGCTAGGTGGGGTCTTGCCCTGAGAGTATCTCTCCCTCTATTCCACTTCTCCTTATCTCATTCAGCAAAAGTTATGCACCAACATTGAATTTCTTGGTGTTTTCTCCTCAGATGGTACATTTTACATTCCCCCACTCACTCTTTCATTGTAAATCTGCGTAGAGAGATCATTAATAAACATGACAAAGTCAATGTTTTACCATCTTAATGTCTTCTCTGCCAATGAATTTAGTCCTACATTCTTTATTTAGGCCTCAGAGAAATTCTTAGGACAAGGACAGAAAGCAGTCATGATTTGGGCCCAAATGCCACAAGAATGGTCTCTAGTCCATATTGTTCCCCTCTGAAACCTCTAGAGCAGGGCCTTCATAGCCAACCTTGCTCTCAGCACTGTCTTCCACGCTCCTTCTAGGGTGGACTACTGAGCTCCTTAACAGTGTTCAGCTGTTTTCTAGTCCTAAAATCTGGTGCTTTCCACATTCCTCCAAAAACCAGTATGATCACAGCAATAGCCCATTCCCTGGTACCAAAGTCACATTGCTTCTTATTGTTGTGAAAAGGCACTGTGACCAAGGCAACTAATGGGAGAAAAGAGGCGGGGGCTTGCTCACAGTTCCAGAGAGTGACCATCATGGAGGAGAGCATGGTGGCGGCAGGCAGGCAGGCATGGTGTTAGAGCAGTAACTGAGAGCTTACATCCTGATCACAAGCATGAGGCAGAGATGGGAGAGGGGAAGAGGATGGGAGAGGGAGAGAGGGAGGCAGAGAGGGAGAGAGAGAGAGGAGAGGGAGAGAGAGAGGGAGGGGGAGAGGGAGAGAGGGAGGGAGAGAGAGAGGAGAGGGAAAGGGAGAGGGAGGAGGATAGGGAGAGAGGGAGGCAGAGAGGGAGAGAGAGAGAGGAGAGGGAGAGAGAGAGGGAGGGAGGGAGAGAGGGAGAGAGGGAGGGAGAGAGAGAGAGAGAGGGAAAGGGAGAGGGAGGAGGAGAGGGAGAGAGAGAGAGAGAGAGAGAGAGAGAGAGAGAGAGGAGAGAGAGGGAGAGGGAGAGATGGAGAGGGAGAGAGAATTGGCAATGGCATGGGTTTTTTAAACCTCAGGCCCACTCCCAGTGACATACCTCCAACAAAAGCCACACCTGATCCTTCCCAAAATGTCCCACCACATGGGCACCCATCATTCAAACAAGCATAGAGCATTTGGGGGTGTCCTCACTCAAACCACCACTCTGGATGTTGTCCTTCTGTTTATTAGAGACAGGTCAGCCCCAGCTGTCCTATCCTAGAACTTGCAGCTTCTGCTCTCTAGGAGTTTGGATGACAGGCATATGCCTGACATTAATCCAGGATGCTCTTGCATGATTGTTTTTCAGCTAAACACACTTAAGATTGGTTACATCTTCATACCTAGGGCAGTCAGGGGAAGCCTTGTGTTTCCCACCACCTGCCTCCCCCCACAACTTCTCTCCTCTCCCCTTCCCTCCCTCCCTTCCTCGTTGGTTATCTACATCGAACTTGTGTGAGATTTATGTTCATCACTGAGGCCTGGCATTGTTACCGCAGTCCTCTTCCTGTCCAAGATCAGCAAATGCATTTAGTGTGCAGCAGACCACCAGGGAGCCCTTGAAGAGTCTGGTAAAGTTTCTCACGTAGATTTTCCTTTCGGGCTGGCGTATCATGCTGCACGAGCAATGTTGTTTCGGGTGATACGTTCTACACTCGTTATGACCACACACGAAGGACTGACTTTGCACGTGAGCTCTGTAGCCCACTACACATCCCTTAAGGCAAGTTTTCCTTATTTTCACAGCTTCCTTCAGCCTCAAGGTCCTACAGGTAAGTGGAGTAAATGTTGCCTCTTTTCCCTTCCAATCGAAACACAACAGAGGTGAGTGAAGAGTGTTGCGTTTATGTGCATGGCCTCCTGAGAAAACCTGAGCCCAGAAGTTGGGCAGGGTCTCCTTAACAAGCAGAGCCAGGGCCAATGCTGGAATAGACCATTCAACTACAAATCACTATAGACCTTGGTTGTGCAGCTCACCTCTTGTTCAGGGATGGAAAGCAGCCCACCTCATTGTGGCGTAACGTCTGGACCTCTGTGAGGAGCTGGCCTGTAATTGCTCCCCTAGAACAATGAGCTCCTTCAGTTTCCACCCCTTCAGCTAGGGTTCATCAGCCTGAGCCCTATGCTGCGGCAGAGGGATACAAGAACAAGCAGCCCCCCACCCCCACCCCCACATACATGCTGTCACATATGGCCCTCTTTTAGACACAGGCCTGATGAGTCCTCAGGTCTACTTTTCAGTCATCTATACTGTGGAGTTCTCCAGGGCTGATGACCCTGCCTTCCTCGTTCCCTCCCTCTCCAGCTGGCTCACTTTCACCATACAGACCAGGAACCAGGATGGGTTTTCTGGAGCCCCTGTGCACATCGCCACCTTTGCTTCAGCTGGATTCTTACCTCATTTCCCCTGAGGGCAGACACAGCAGGGGCTGCAAGGATCAGCTTGCCCATGGTGCTGGCCCCGGCCCTCAGGGTCCTGCTGTGCTAGTGGAAGAGACTCAGGCCCCTCTGGAATGCCTGCAAGCATAGCCAGGGAAGAGGGACCACTCAGGAACTACCTGGGTTCTATGTCACAGGTCACTGGCTGCTGGTGAGCACCTGGGACCAGGCTCACAGTGTTGAAGTGACCCAGCCTCAGGCTGGGCTGCTGTGGGGTGCTGCACAGGAAGGCGGATGTGGGACAGAGGCACAAAGGCCCCCAAGCACCCACTGAGGAGGAAAATGAGCCGTGGCAGTGCACACCTGGTCCAAAGAAAAGCACCTGGCCTGGGCCTGGAAAATATATGGCAACCCCCTCTCCAGCTCTATAGGCCCTGTCTTCTCTTGTCTCCACTGGTTGCCTCTTCCGGTCCAGAAGCATGGCCCTTTTATAGAGGTTCCTGGCAGGGGCCAGTGCAGGCCCTTGGTGGACTGAGGACATAATAGCCTGGTGAAATCCCTAGGGGAGAGAGAATCTGCCCATCCTTCACCCCCTTCTCAGTAGGCACATGTCTGCGTGAGATCTGGACAAACGCTTCCCGGGAACAGGCATGTACGACAGAGGTAAGGAAATAGATTCCCTACTCAGCATCCTGAAAACATAAAGGACCCATCCAAGCTCAAAGACAGGCACTTCTCTCTTATCATCTGACGTGAGAAGGGAAGACTGTAACAAATAGAAAACCTCTAAGCCTAATTGTAAGAAGAAAAACACTTATTTTCAGAATTTGGCCTGTCTTTCCCTTGTCAGTGAAGAGGGTTCATGTACAGCTTAAGCAAACCCCAGGCTCTCCTGGCTACCTTGCTGAATTCATCCATACAGAGCATCCGAGTCCTCCAGGAAGCATCCTGCTGAGCTAACACTGGCAGGGAGGTATCTTCCTTCACCATCACACGAATGAGTCCATCCTGTCACTCATCCAGCTGCTGGAATGTTCATTCCAGGCTGAAACAGAGGTGGCTTTCCTGTCTTGAGCCAAACTTTTGTCAGTGTAGAGCTCAACTTGACAAGGTCCCATCTTACCTCATTGCTCTTGACTCTAGCTGGGGGACTGACCCAGCCAGAGGCATAGGCATTGACTGTGTGATCAAATGTTTCCCCTGATCCTGGCCACTTCTTTCCCGTCTGTCTTTCTTTGGCTAGCCTTGCTGCAGACTGCTGGAAGCCAGTTTTCCCACTAACCAAACAATGACACAGCAATGCCTCATAAAGGCCTGAAGGTCAGATCTGGGAGTCACTTGTACCAGGTCCCAATGCAATGCCATGACCTGGGAGACAGCAGTGTGCCTCAATGCCCCTGCTCTCCATGCCATCCTCCCTCAATGCCCCTGCTCTCCATGCCATCCTCCCTCAATGCCCCTGCTCTCCATGCTATCCTCCCTCAATGCCCCTGCTCTCCATGCCATCCTCCCTCAATGCCCCTGCTCTTCATGCCATCCTCCCTCAATGCCCCTGCTCTCCATGCCATCCTCCCTCAATGCCCCTGCTCTCCATGCTATCCTCCCTCAATGCCCCTGCTCTCCATGCCATCCTCCCTCGATGCCCCTGCTCTTCATGCCATCCTCCCTCGATGCCCCTGCTCTTCGTGCCGTCCCCTTGCCTAACCTGAGCCTTGTGCTCAGGCCCCTCATCCCAGGTGATGGTCCTTTCCCTTAGTCTTCCTGCCTCACTTCCTTCTCTGCCTGAGAGAAATGTCATCTACCACAGTGTCACTTCCAGCACACCCTGGCGACCCTGTAGGGCACTGCTACCTAGCTGACATCAACTGAGCTACAAATTAGCAAGTCAGCTGACCAGCTATGTGCTGATATCTTGTTTTGTACTCTAACAAATAAAGCTTGCCTGAACATCAGAGGGCAGGGCTAGCCACTAGTTAACCATAGAGGTCTGGAAGTCCGTACAGACAGACAGGAAGTGATATGGCTGGGTGCAAAGAGAGGGATATGAGAGGAGAGGAGCTTGCTTTCTTTTCGGCTGGGAGGTTGCTTAGGGAAGGTGTGGCTGTGGCTTGCTCCTTTGTCTCTCTGATCTTTCAGCATTTACCCCTATTTATTATTAAGCCCTATTAGAGATGGTGCTATCTATACCCTCAAGTCCCAAGTGGAGACGTTCTGGCCCTTGAATTTGCCACCAGGGACCCCACAGTACTCTTCTAGTAGATTTATCTGCTACTTCCTCATACCCTTCAAAGTGTCTACAATCTCCCCCCAGGCTCCTCCCGTATGTTACCACCTCTTCATCCCCAACCACTGGGCTGTTGTTCAGTGTCTCCCACCTGAGATCACCCACATGTCCTGGTCTGTAGCCTCACGATCCCCAAGCCTCAGCAATGCCTCTGACACATTGTGGGGGAGGAAAATACCCATGGCGCATGTATTAGACACTTGGGAGAAAGTCTGGGTCAACTAGTGCTGTCAGATCTAGATTGAACATTTTCAGACATTCAGCCAGCAATGCCTCACCACCCTGCACTGAATAGGTAAGAATCACTAGAGACCAGGGATGGCTTGATGGGCAAACCCACTGCCACACAAGCATGAGGACCTGAGTTTGAATCCCCAGCACTCATGTATATTCTGGACATGCATGTCTGTTCCCAGATGAAATCCCAGCACTCAGTAGGTAGACACAAGGGATTCCTCTGGGCAAACTGGCAGTCAGTGGGAATCTAGTGAAAGACCCTGTCTTAATGAATATAGTGGAGCACTAGGGAAGCAAAGCCCAGGCTAGTCTTCATAAAGAGTTATAGAGACTAACTGGGGCAACACAGGGAGAGCCTTTCCAATAAACGAGTAAGTAAAGAGGACAGTTATTGAGGAAGACATTCACTATCAATATCTGACCCTCTGCATATGTACATATGTGCATAGTCACACACATACATACATACATACATACGCACACAAATGGGCACCAATATATGTGCATGCACACCACACACACACACACACACACACACACACACGTTAATAATTAAATAAAGTGAAAGATCATGGAAGACAGGAAGGTGTGATGGAAACTCCTGGAACCTATCTGAGGGCATGATACTGGAGTTGAGGATCCACTTCTAGCTTCAGTGTTATTTGCAAACTTAAAATAACGAAGTGTTTTAAAAATCCATATATATTCTAACGAGTCACTTCCAATTCTAAATGCATCAAGGAAACTGGAACCTGCTGCATTCAAGGTATTAAAATTGAAGCCAGTGGTGGCTCCACATTAGTCATTACATCAAATGGAGATGCCTTTAAATTTATATTAAATTCAATTTAAATGCCATCAAAACCATGGTTGACAAAGTACTGACAGATGAATATTTTAGAATGACTCAATAGCAGTAAACTTTATTTTCCTACCTTGAGGCAAGGCGATGGGCTTCTGTGTGCAGTAGGTTGAACGGGGTCTGCAGTAACATGGCTTATGATTTCCATAAAAGAAATTTTTATCTTTAAAAAAGTGATTTTAAAGGCTTTAAGTCTTGAACTCTGAAAACATTTCTCCAGGCTTCTTTCTGCTTTACTCATTATTTCATGCTAGGAAATCTAATCCTTATCCCACTCTCAAATACCTCCTGATTCGGAATGGACAATTAGTTGCTTTAAAGGGTTTATGTTTCATGTTGGTATTCTGTGGTATTTCAGCCTGGTTTTCCCACTTGAAGTCTTTGGTCATAAGGGGAAAATTGTTATAGGAATTCCCCTGTGGTTGGTGTTAAAGGAGTAGATTCTTAGCCAAGTGGACAAAAGGCTCAATTCATTGGTTAACTAGTCTTTGCAATGGCTTCTGAGAAACAATAATTATTCACCTGCCCTACAAGAGGCCTCAGTATGAGAGTCTGTCAGTCTCAGATAGAAGGACATAGTCAGGGCATACAAAGGGTTATTAGAGAGAAAGGGCAGCAGGCAGACTGACTATAAATAGATGATAGATATATAGATAATAGACAGATAGATGGATAGATGATAGATAGAAAGAAAGATAGATAGATAGATAGATAGATAGATAGATAGATAGATGATAGCAGAAATAAATGAAGAACGAAAGAAGTTGAATTAGACAGATGGATGGACAAGTATGCATGTGGACAGGCAGAGGGGGTGGATGGTGAGTAGATGGGTGGGTGGGTACATGGGTGGATGGATGGATGGATGGATATGGATGGATGGCATATTAATCTAAAGAAAATGGAAACTGCTTCTAGCTGCTCTGGTTGTTCTCTTAGAAGATCTTAGAATTCAGAAAAATAGCTCTCTCCAGACTTAGTTTCCAGAATTATGGGAGTTTTCTAGCCCATTGTCCCTTTTGAATATTTACCTTAATATAAAGATCTCACAGTCTTCAGTGTTTCTAATGTTTCTGTCATTATCCTAGTAAATGCCTAATTCATATTAGTTGGTTCTTAGCTGGTCTGTAACTCACTCCTTTCTAGCTCTAGGCACCAGTCCTTAGGGAAGTCACTGCTTAGCTGGGACTTTCAAGCTTAGCCAGCTAGAATTGGAAGACAAACATCCCACAATGGACTTTCTTGAGCTGCCGTGTTGCCCTTGTAATGCCACAGGCTGGAAAGAGTATCCTAGTGGGATGAACACCGGCATAGTAATATTATTCCTACCATCAGAGGGAGGAAGTTCTGGAGTGAGATGGCATCCTTCTGCCAGAGTTTCCCACAGCTCCTCAAACCCTAGAGTATTATTCCAGGCAGACATTAACACATTGCTATCTCCCATCCCAGGATCTTCTCCTCTCTGCTTCCTGCTTTTCCTGTACAGTTCCACATCTGCCTGATCACTTCTTCTGTGTCCACAATAGCCATTGAATGGTGCAGAATCAAGACGTATCCCAGAGCATCCTGGAGGTGGGCAAGGCACAGGCAGGCTAAGTACATCCCCTTGGTCTTGATGTTACTTTTCCACTGCCGAAAGTACACTGTCCCATGGGGATAGCATATGTACCAACATCAACTTCTATATAATCCCTGCATTTCAGACTACAGAGCTGCCTTCTGTAAATGGCTTCACTTACCCTGGAGTCCACATTGCCCAGTGCTTCACCTTGAGGAAGGAAGTAGTGAGCACTGCTTCTCCATGCATGTTTGATGGGGGATGTCCACATGCTGTGTGTGTGTGTATGTGTGTGTGTGTGTGTGTTTCTCTTATTGGTAGTCATGCAGGAAGTATAGGCAGGGCTACGAGATGAGGAGAATTCTGGGGAGAGGATGCAGAAAGGCCGTCAGGAGGTGCCACGTAGCAGAGGAAGGAGTATCAGGTCTAAACCCTTCTCTGGTAAGATAAGAACATGTGGAAATACTTAGATTAATAGAAATTGGTTAATAATTGAGAGAGAGGTAGCCAATAAGAAGCCTGAACCATTGGCCAAACAGTTTATAATTAATACGTCACTGTGTGCTTATTTGAGGGTAATCGACTGTGGGACCAGGTTGGAAAGAAACTCCAGCTTACACATGTTGAGTCCTTAGCTACTTCCATCGGTCTACAACAAATCCATGTAGCTACCCAGAGGGACAAAAGCCACTTGGCACAGAGAAATTGGGGAAAGAACAGGTGAAGTCCTTGCAGCCGCCTTTCACACAGCAACAGGTCAGAGGTCACTATGAACTACCAAAGGAAAGAAGTCCCTGTGACCTTGGCTTTGTGTTTCCCCAGTAACTGGGGAGGACTCCTCTCACACACAATACTCCAGTCATACATTAGTGCCCTGCAGGCACATTCTGCTGTTTTCCAGGCCCTTCCCTCTAGCCTGGCAATTCCTTGCAACGAGGAGACTGAAGTTGGGACTCCTCCTTGGAAGACCCTTGGGGTCTTGAGAGCCTTCAATAAAGTAGAACAGAGAAGGGTGGCTGTGAGCCTCCAGCTCGTCTTTCCGTTTGCCTCTCTACCCCTTATTATAAGAAGCACAGACACCTAAAGCTCCCCACTAATGCCAGCAGTGAGATCGGTGTCCACCGAGGCCTCTGGTAGGCTCTGGTCCTGTGGGGTTAGAGGCAGAGGACACTTCAAGAGAAGGCAGATGGCTGTGTGGGTCCTCTGGCTCTAGGCAGCATTCTGCCCTATTCCTAGGCAGGAACTTTGGTGTAGAAATGTCTGTGCAGGTGACAACCCAGGAGACTTGGAGTGTTTCATCTCAACAGTGTCATTTCTGTTACATTAAAAAAAAAAGAACCCTAGTATTTTAATTAGTCCACAGCAGACTTTGGAAGTGTTTTTGTTTGTTTTGTCTGTTTCTCATTTACAGGAGGGGGAAAAAGAATCAGTATGGGAAAGGTGTTTACTCTCTGCTTTGGTGAAGAAGTAAAACATGTTATTTCCGGCTGAAAATCAAAGAGCTGTGACCCTGAGTGGTGGAGTTGGGAGAATAACCCCAGCACAGCTTTGTCTGCTCTTCGACCTGGCAGAACACAACACACACACGATGGCACAGCTGAAGGAACACACTGATGACCCACATAGATTTAGGATAAAACCGTTGTGATTGCATGCGTATCCATGCCATTTGTCAACACAGAAGAGAAAATAGATTTGTGTAAGAAGTATTATGTCTTGCTACCCCTTTACAGTTATGAACTTCACCTTATAACTTCAGTATTATCCCAGTCTCCTGCAGCTATGAAGAGGTTCTGGGGTTCTTCTGAGAATAGGGCTGCCACCGCATTTAAGCATAGAAGCAGTTACCATGTCTAAGTTTTGCCTTGTGACATGCAGAAGAGTAAAAGAAACTGTGACCATGATGTGCCTCAAAGAGCTGTCCTGGATCTCAGGTCAGCATAGAATCCCCATGATAGTGTGACAAATGCGCCACACTGGGCATGGTGGACCGAGGCAAAGCAATGCTTTTCTTGGCTACAGCTCTCTGTTTCCATCTTGAAGAGGGTGTCCTTACACTGAGGGGTTCCTCAGGACCTTGACAGGTCAAGGGAATGGCAAAGCTAAAGACAATGTACCCCAGACAGAAAGTCACAAGTTCTAGGAAAATATCATGGTTAATTTTTATATTGGAAATTCTTAGGTCAGAAGTCATGTGTTCAGCATTGTCCATGTTATTAAAAAAAAGATAGCCCAGAGTTAATTCTATCACTGGTGTTCACTTCATCTCTTTCTGTGGTCAGACTCATTTGATGGTTATAATTTTCAGGCCTCAGTAGCACAAAGCCATTCAGTTAAACAGTTGGTATCTGATGACAGGGAATGTTGCGAATTCTGCACTTGTGACTTTGGTATGATGGGCAGGTAGATGTTAGCACATTAGTGTGTGGATGCAATACTTCTGACAGGGTGGATCACAGGTGGTTTTTGCTACTTTTGACTTTAATTTCCACCCCAACTTTGTCCCTTAGATCCATTCATGCTCTAGGACACCCGTGTTACAGGTGGGATAACTCCTCTCCAGCCAGAGTAAGGGTCCCATCGTCCCCTTACCTCAGGTGAGCCTTTTCTCTGGGATTGACACAAATGACCTGGCTGACCATCCATTGGGGAGTCCTAGGTTCAAGAGCCAATTCAGAGTTGAGCATAGGAGGACTGGAGTCCAATACAATACAGTCTCTCCATGTCCACGGTGATTGTCTGAAGGAAGTCACCACGCATGCTGGCCCATTTCCAAGCCAGGATGGTGGTTTTTTTCCTTCCTCTGTGGACCCCCACTAAGAACTCTCTCCAACACACAGAAGTGACACTGGGTAGGGTAACTCTTGAGCTGAGGGAAGGCCCACTTTGAAGAGCAAGATGATAAATTCAACCTCCAGTGAGAGGTACAAGTGTATAAGAAAGGTCCAAGGGGGATGGGGGTGGGGCTGGCTGGAGAGATGTCTCAGAGGTTAAGAGTACTGACTACTCTTCCAGAGGTCATGAGTTCAATTACCAGCAACCCCATGGTAGCTCACAAAGATCTATAATGAGATTTGGTACCGTCTTCTGGTATTCAAGCATACATGCAGAACACTATATACATAATAAATAAATAAAATCTATAACAACAAAAAGGTCCAGGGGCTGGGCTGGGTGGTATTGGACCTCATCCCCAGAGGACAGGAAGCTAGCCTGGGTTGTCACCTACGTGGTCATCTACATAGCAGTCAAAGTTCCTGGCCTGGAAATCAGGCAGAAGACTGCCTGGAAACAGGACCCCAGAGGGCCTCCCCACCTGATCCTGAGTGTGGACCCTGTTTGCTCCTGAATGTGTCCTCTGCCCCAAACCCCACAGGGCAAGAGCCCACAAGGGATCTCCCTGGCCATCGCAGTCATCATTGGCACTAGTAGGAAGCTTGGGGTGTCTATATTTACTGTAATGTTTGGGAGGATCCAAACAGAAAGACAAGCTGGATGCTCACAGCCACCCTTCTCTGTACAGCTGGGGACTCTGATCTCATGCTCTAGGGGCCCTGAGGAATCTTCCTAGGATAGTCCTCTCACTTTAATCATTTTGGGTTCTCTTGTGGGAGGAACTACCAGGCTGTAGTGCAGAACACTGCAGAGGGGCCTGTGGGGCACTAACTTATTGCCTAAGTGCTGTGAATGACAGGAGTCCCGTGAGTTAGGGGAGAGCCATCAAACCACAATCACGGGTACATCCTCCCACCCTGTGCTACTTCATAGTGACGCCTGTCTGGTTGAAGAAGGACTGAAGTGGGCTTTACCTGTGGAGAGCTACCTGGCTCACAGTCCCCAGGGAAGCTCTCTGATGCAGTCAGGCACCTCTGGGTCCACAATGTACCAGGGATGCAAAACTTGGCTCTCAATAGCAATGGTTCTGTTGGTTTAAATAAGAACTTGCTGTGCATCATATTCTAGGTTACCTGGGAAACTGGAATTTGGGTTTATCTGTGCTCACAGAACAACAACCACAAAATTGATGCAGAATTTCTGAGAAGTCTTCATCTGCAAGATGAATTATAAGGACAGTTACAGCTAGGTGTGCTGGTACACTCTGCAAACTAACTCAGAAGAATCCTAAGTTCTAGACCTGGCTACTTAGAGGCTGGGATATGGCTCAGTGATAGAACACTTGCCTAACATATATGAGATCCTGAAATTTATGTCTACTACTCCAAAAACAAGCAAACAAACCAACAAACAAGCAAGAGTTACAAGTGACTTGTAGACACTGGGCTTGTGGGTGTAGAGACAGACCACCTGGTAATCCATGCCCATGACCATGTTGCTCAGTCAAGCCCCTTGGACTTTGAAGGATAAGTATAGTTGACAGAGCAAAGACCTGGCTTATGGAACTTCCATGATTTCCAGGACACCCACTGTGAGTAAAACACAACAGATCATTCAAGAATCAAGCATGTAAGTCACACAGCTGCTCTTAGATTCATATTTGGGTTTAGGAAAACCATTGTGGCAGTGTAATTAGGCATTTGAACCTCAGAGCACATTCAGACCGAGATCCAAACATTGCATTGTCACCTTTCACCACCTTCTCTTCAACCAGGCGGCAGGAAACTGCTGGTGGGAATTTCTAAGTGCTGTAAAGAAGAGCAGTGTTCACTGATCAGATCTGGTGACTAAATGGTATCAGAATAGCATTCCCTGCTGGGTTTCCTGAAGGAATTTTACCCTGGGAATCACTGGGTAAAATCACTCACCCATCCTCCTAGCCTACAGGATCAAGAAATGGGATTTTAAAGTCAAAGTGTGGGGCTTCTTTCCACCGTGCATGGTGGCTGGCAGACTCTGCTCATATCAGAGTTGGTGTCCCTGGAACCTTTGCAGCAACGTCAGCAGCATCCCTGCCACACACACCCATCTGCACATTCTAGCAGCATCTGGCAGACCTCTGCGTCAACACAACAGATGGGTTCCCGTTTCAGAAAGCTGCTAGTCTGCTGCAGGCTTGTGGAGAAGTCAAGTCCACACAACCTGTCTTTTTAAGCTCTGAGTCTGATGGGGTTGGATTGGACATGAAGAGACACTGCAAGGACTTTGTACAAATGCATTTGCTAGAAACAGCCCCAGGGAAGTTGAACCAAAGATTTAGAAATGAAAATTGTCTGGGAGGGCCCATACATCCTTAACATGTGGTAGGAAGTTCTTCATTGGTGAGATGCGTGGTCATTTTTAGTCATCATCGCTGGTTGAGAAGAATTATTAATACAAGTTTTGAGCTATCCTGTTCAAATAGAACCAGGGTCCGAGTGCTTGTGGCGGGAGAAATCCAGGAAGTGGGGGGTAATGAAAGCTCGCTGTTGTCATACATGGAGCGTTCACTCTAAGCACACCAAACTCTTCCCGCCTCACTGCCTGATGTCCCTGGAAAGGTATTTCTGAACATCATCAATACCTTTAGCACTTCCAAGAGCCACAGAAGCCAAGTCCTGTATTCACAGTGTGCCTTTCACCAGTGCCCTAGTCCATTTGGTCCTTCACAACTGTACTGTGCCAATGCTGAGGACTAATGATTGTTCTCCCAGAGGAAGCAAACCCAATGTGGGCTCAGCATGTCCAGTGTGATTCTGCAGGCTCTCGGGGGTGGGGGAAGGGGAGGAGTGCCATCAGGGCGACTCCCTCACAGGTAAGACAGGCTCCAACTGTCTCGTAATCTCTGGAACTCTTTCTGAAGCACATGTTTCCTGTTCCATTCCACTGGTGTTTCCCACCACTGCTGGGCGTAGGCATATGTATGTGTGGGAAGTATTTTGTGCTACATGGACCAGGATCTCCATGGTCAGAAGTGGCTATCTTTCTCTCACATACTGGATACGTGTAAAGAAGGGACCTGTAGATACAAATTCAACTAATGGAACAACATCCTGTGGGTGACCCTGAGCCTGCCCACTCCTTGCTGAGTATTTGATACTCGAGACCTGGGATGTCTCCCCTGAGGCAACAGCCAACTGTACACAGCATCTCTGCAGCCACCAGGAGAATCCCTGTGTCCACGGCACACACACACTTGTAGATTTCCCTGGTATGAAGCTGTTTTCCATGCCTCGCCTCTTTCCACTGTCAAGAGGCCATTCATACTCTTTCACTGAAATTTCTTGGTAGGCTTGAGTTATCTTTATAAGTAACACACACACTGCTTATTGACACCCATTCTAAGTTCTTTTGAAAATGTGGTAGAGTCATTGACATTCGATGAATTAGCTGATAGTCTTAATAGCTTTTGATAGCATCTTGAAAGCGTCCTATTTCTGTGTGCTGTGTATGTGTTCTAGTTGCAGCCTCAAGAAATAGTCTGAATTTTGTTACTTCCACTGTCAATCTGAAGCTATAAAAGTCTACTGCAAAACCCAACTTACCTTCCAGATAATCAACGTTATCACTGTTTCAGATAGTTCAGAAGATGGATGGCATCCAGAGGTCTGGCCCGGCACAAGGAACTGAGCCCCAGTGTCTGTGTGTACAGACTTAGAAAATAGTCTGGATGCTGCTTACCAGTATACCTGAGGCAGCAAAGATCAGGGCTGCTGGAGGCTCAGTCCTTCCAAGGATGCTGGGCACAGACACCCGGCATCTTCCCTCCCCGTCTCAGACTACATGGTGTGTATAATAAGTATATTTTAGGATGCACATTTGAAAACCAAGTCTGGCGACTTCTTTTGGACTTTCTTGTTTTGTTATTTTTGCTTTGTTTTTCAAGAAAGGGTTTCTCTGTGTGTAGCCCTGGATGTCCTGGAACTGGATCTGTAGAGCAGGCTGACCTCGAACTCACAAAGACCCACCTGCCTCTGCCTCTACCTCCCGAGTGCTGGAATTAAAGGTGTGCACCACCAATGCCCAGTACAACTTCTTGATAATACACCAGGAATTGTATGAAGAGGAGCCTGTACAGCTAAGCAAAGGTAGTTCTTTTTGCAGACATCCACTGGCACACTTGCAGAAGCTCCCTCTGTATGATCAGTAGTGGTCTCAGAAGCACTTTCTGGAGGCCCAAGCACCCCACTGAGGAGTCGAGCTTTGTACAGATGTTTGTACCACAGACCAGACCCTGGCTGTATATCAAGAAGAGGACTGGCATGGGGGCTGAAGAGATGGCTCAGTGGTTAAGAGCATTAGCTGCTCTTCCAGAGGACCCGGGTTCAATTCCCAGCACCCAGATGGTAGCTCAAAACTGTCTGTAACTCTAGTTCTAGTTGATCTAACACTCTTACACAGATATGCATGCAACTGAAAACACCAATAAAAAAATAAAGATAAAAAAGAAGAGGAGAGGGGAGGGAAGACCTTGGAGGAAAGTACTCTCATGCCTCCCATCCTTTTGCCAGAAACATTTGTTTCCTGAATCTCAGCACACTGTAGAATTTTGAAATGCTTGTTTGTACTCAGTTACTGGCAGTGTGTATCTGCTGAGCCAGAAAAGCCCTCGTTCAGCCCATGATATACTAGAAAGAGATGTCTTCTGGGAGAAGAGGTCGTGCTGGGTGTCTGCAGTCACCGCCACACCACTACTGTGGAGAAATGGCACCAGGCTACTGATTGGCAAAGACTGACAAGCTCCAAACTCTCTTGAGATGCTCAGCCAACTTTTTCTGCCTTCCGTGGATGTTGTAAACCCTAATTAAGTTACGTAGACACAACTCCTGCTCCAAAAGGGTGTGCAGGCAAGCAGGAAGCTGAAGGTGTGAGTATGAAGTGACATTAGGGAGACTGTGATCTCCAGAGGGTAGAGGAATTCAAGTGTGTGTGTGAGTGTGTGTGTTTGTGTGTGTATGTGTGTGTGTGTGTGTCCCAGTGTCTGTGTACAGTGTGTTCCCATCTGTGTATGCTCAGGATTGTGTATATCAATGTACTGAGAGAGAGAGAGAGAGAGAGAGAATATAACCAAAAGACAAAGATCCATTTTATTAATGTTTAAATCATTTAAAATAATGTTTAATCAGAAATCCCAGAAGAGACAGGGCAAGGAAGGGTTTGGATTATGGTTAGAGATAAAAGGTTAGAATTAGGGTTAGGGTTAGAGAGTTTGGGTTAGGGTTGGAGGGTTAGGATTAGTGTAAAGAGTTGGGCTAGGGTTAGAGTGATAGGGTTAGGTTTAAATGGTTAGGGTTTGGGTTGGGATTAAGCTTGGCAGAAAGTGCAGGGAATGTTCTGTGCTTGTATTAGGACCCATCACATCAGGGGCCACTCTGAGCTTGGCTGTGTCCGTTTATCCATCCTTCTACCCTGGTAACCCACCTGCATAACCAGAAGAGGAGGACTGCAGGAGGCCAGGTCAACACCTCTGAGGGCCACTGTGCCTTAATATTCTTCCATGCTCTCCTTTCATTGTAGCAGTTTAAACTCTATGAGATGAGGATACACATCAATGAGACATAGATGTAGAAATAGATACATATAAAATACAGACAATTTTTCATAGAAAGAATAGAGAGAAACAGGATGATATAGAAATGGGAAGAATGCAGACATAGGGATATATGCATCTATAAATAGACTCAAAACTGTTAAATCAAAAACATGAAGTCTCAGAAAAGAAACCCAGGGCTGGTCCTTTGGCTTCAGATGTAGGGATTCAGTGTGATGAGCTGGGCACACTGTAGCTCATATGTGTTCATATCTCATGAGTGTGTGTGTGCGCGTGCGTGCCTGTGTGTGTGTGTGTGTGTGTGTTATATAGTCTTGAATGTGTGAGTCCATGATGTCTCTTGTGTCCCTGCACCAGTACACATGGTCTCCAACATCACAGAATCCTTGTGACCAGGTCTGGGCACTGAGTTGGGAAGCTCCCTTATCACAGCATCACAACACTGTGGCACTGGGTTCAGAGAGGTTTGCTTTTTCAAATACAAAAATTCATGTACAGTATGACTTTTCATCAGGTTAATTTAGGAAATTAGCACACAGTAGCAGCGGCTAGTAAATATTTAAGAGTCTCAGCCTTGCCAGATCATGAAGAGAAACATTATCATACAGTTATCATAACACTATCATACAGTTCAGTCTGGCTCTGATCTTCTGATTTTGCTGCCTGGTTGGAAGACAGGAACCCATAGTCATAGGGCAGTCATGGGGTCCTGGTCCACTCTCTTTACTTCACCAGGGGGATCATTTGAGAGAAAACAGCAAGACCAGGAAGAGTGAGCTATTGAACCTATTGAACGCAGGTAACACTGAACAGGAAATTCCAGCTTGTAAGAGGCTTTGAGGAAATTCTGGACGAGTCAGTTGGGGAACAAGGGGATGATTCTTTGTGGAAGTTAACACAGGACAAATTCTCACCCAGGTTGAATCCAGTGAGTTATTCAGGAATGTCACCCCCGCTGTTCTTGCTGTACTGTAGCTTCAGGTAAAAAGACGTGACTCCATCAGCATAAGCACACAGGGTGATCATTGCACAAATGCCTGCAGTAGAATCCTCAAGCCGTCACTTAGCATTCAGCACCCTCCTTTGTAGAATGTGAATGGCCTGCCCCACAGCACCTGAGGGGTCCCTGTGATATTTAAATAAGATGCTGCAGCTGAGGTGCAGGGCCGGGGCTTGCTGCTGGCCTCTGAAGGAATCCTATGCCAAGACCAGCCAGCTCCATCGCATCACCAAGCAGGTAGCTAGCCCCTTCTCAAGGGCACACCCTTCCCAAGGGAGCAGCACAGGCAACTCCAGGTTCTCTTCCAAAGTGCTGCTCACCAACCTGAAGAATCTTCAGTTTCCCTGAGGGTGATGGAATTTGCTAGCTCCACTCTGGCCATGGAAACATAGCATGTTGAGTAGCGTTCCTCTGGTCCCAGAAAGTGTGACTTTCAGAGGGACCACCTGTGCCCAGCATCACATGAACCAGAGACTATACGAGTCTCACCACTGTCAGTCAATCCACTCACTCTAAGGCAAAGGGCCTAGGCTCAGCTCTGAGGCACACCTGTGAGAGCCGGGTTCCACATTAGTTATATTCCTTCATCTGTACCTTTCTTGCCTTGCCCCAGCACAGCCCCACCCCTCACACACACACCCCTCCCCTAGAAAAGCACCAGGCGTGCCTATTCCTTCTGCGAGTCCCTATAACAATGTGTTATGTTTTGATACAAATGCTCTCTGAAGCCGCTAATTACAGAAAGACAATATTGGGTGGGGAGGAACATTTCCTATGTGTTTGCCTTGTTAACTTCTCTTGTCGAGGACACTCATTAAAATTAATAGCAGTTAGTGTTAATAAAAATGGTTTTGAATTTCATGAGTTTCATTTCACCTTTGGGCCTCCTACTTCATCAGAATGTGGTGTGTAGAGGCTTGGGAGCTGGGGCGAAGGCCTTGACAGTGGAGAGGTCTCCTCGGGAACTGTCTTTGCTGCCCTTGGTAACACATGCACCTGCTTGGGTATCTGCACACAGGTGCACACACTGTTGGGCGCAGCTTTCTATCTTTGGTTACGACACACACAGCATGGATCTGTAAGTTGAATCGTGAACTCAACTGATACCTTTGCTGAAAGCCATGCTCTCTCCTCTAGGCAGCAAAGAGACTGCAACGTTCAGGGGAGCGATAATGACCTGAGCTTTCCCCAGCATATGAACCTCATCTCACGAGGAGTCTGCTCTTCATACACGAGCTCCTCCCGGAAGCCATCTCCACTGACAGAGCATGCTTGGCTGCCCCCTCCGCACAGTAGAAAGGTGACTTCATTAAGTTAATTAGCTGTGAGGAGCAGACAGTGGACAAGGAAGGACTGGACCCTGCTGCTGCCTCTTGCCCTGCTCTCTGAAGACAGTCCTCCTCATTCCCTCACTGTACAAATGATTTATCCAACTATGGCCCTTCTAAGCCTTGGGGTTGTTTAATGAGTGTGCAATAAGGACACATGGTTACGGTAAACTCTAATTATCTGCATCTGCCTTGGAGTATGTGAGGAAGCACATGGGTGCTATTCCCGTGAACAGGCACCAGTCGTGCTGAGAAGCTCTGTATAGAGAAGAGGTGGCAGGATGCCCACTGACAGAGATGGTCGGGAGGGAACAGGATGTAAGTGAGGAAGCCAAAACTTCCTACTGCACAAGCTGCTGTTTCCCTGACCCCAGCCTGTGTCCTACTCCCAAGGCAAGAGGTCCAGGATCCCTGAGGCAGGAGCAGCCTCCAGATCTGTCTAGACAGCCTCCAATTCTACCTCTCCACAAGTGTGTAGGCTGTGATTCTCATAGGATTCCTGCGACTATTTGGTTTACATAGAGAGCCCTGACACAAGGGTGTGTTTCAGGACCCTTAGATGCAAGCAGGTGTGATGAGGGTGTTAAGGAAAGAAGGAGGCAGAGAGTGAGTGATGACTGGAGGCTTAGGCTCGAGCCCACCAGTAGGTGGTACGGTCACCTGGCAGATTCCGGGTGAGACTGGTACGTGGTATGTGGTGTACTTGGGATGACATTTGGGGGCTGAGTACAACAGTTTGTGAAGCTGACATCTCAGTGAGGACACTGCAAATAGAAAAAGTCAAGAGAGCTCAGGGCAGGACAGAAGGAGGCAACAAGGACACTGCATAGCTGTGGGCTTTGAGACTGATGCTCCTAACAAATCCTCAAAACTGGGGTCTTCTGTTCAGACAATGCACTACCCCCACATCGCTTTCCCTATATTGAACTTGTATTGCCTCCTGAGAGGATGGCAATTTCTGAACAAATTTTACCACTTCCTGAATATGTCCAGGTGAGCAGCAGTTCTGACCGCAAACATGGACTGATCTTTGCTTAGTGTTAATTGTTAATTGTCAATTTGACACAACCTAGAATCACCGAGGAGGGTGTTTTAATGAAGCATTATCTAGAGTAGGTTGACCTGTGGGGGACTGTCTTGCTTGTTAATTGATGCAGGAGTACTCCACCCATTGTGGGCAGTGCCATTCCCTAGGCAGGGGTTCCTGAACAGTGTAAGAGAGGAAAAAACTGGCTGAGAACGAGCAAGGATGCATTTGCTCTGCTCGTGACTAAGCTGCCTCAGTTCCCATCTTAACTTCCCAGAAACGATGGACTATGGCTTGGAATTGTAAGTCAAATAAATCCTTCCCTCCCGTATATTATTCTTTGTCAGGGAAGTCATCACAGCAACAGAAATGGAGTCTGAAACAAGCAAAACCTCACAGGGCTCCCCATGGTGTGCTGCAGGCTATAGCTAAACTGAAGGTGGGCAGTGAAAACCTTATGTTCCAGTAGCACCCATGGGAGGCAGAAGATAGCCAGACTCCAGGTCTTGGCGAAAACATTGTGTCTAGATCTGTCACTTGGATTGCATCATATTGCTTCTCAACCCTCCTGTCTCTGAACATTTAACACACTGGGCTGCTGACCCAATGTATCCATCTTTACCTGCCACATGGATTTCTGCTACCGATCAAAGGTATCCTTTCTTACCTACCATGTGGACTTCTGACCCTGCCCACCATGTGGATTTCATGTCAGTGTAAAACCAAAACAAGTTTCACGGGGACACACATCTCTGCCTTGCAAGTGCCATGACACACACCCTTGCCAAGACAGGAGACCACGAAAATTTCTGGAAAAGTGGAGCCTGTGTGAGAGCACCTGGGATACACAAAAGGCTATTCTTTCTATAAGGGTTGGTTTCTACTGTGTTGCTGCATTCCATGAGTACTTACCTGGCTTCCCACTGAGGATGTCACAGTTTTAGTTGTCTCAGCCTTATCACACTATTTTGCTCCTTAAAAATAGGAGGAGGCAGGGAAGAGGAGGAGAACCTATCAAAAGCAATCAACTCCGCCGGGCATCGGTGGCGTACACCTTTAACTCTGTGAGTTCGAGGCCATCCTGGTCTACAGAGTGAGTCCCCAGGACAGCCTCCAAAACAATACAGAAAAACCTGGTCTCAAAAAAAAAAAAGCAATCAATTCAGTCTGTTCTGGCATGGAAGGCATGGTAGTAGAGACAAGAAGTGATTGGTCTTGCATCCATAGTCAGAAGAGAGGAAAAGATGATTTCTGGTACTTGGTTCCCTTTCTTATTTCAGCTGTTATTCTTACTTCAGCCAATGGGTATGTTTTCCCTCCTCAGTTATACTTTTCTAGAAGTAGATATCCCTGGGGTTATTCATCAGCAGGGTATTCAGGCTTAGTCAGTTCCTAACTAAGGATGCTCAAAACTCTCTCTGGTGACTCAAGCATCCAAAAGGCTAGAGCATCTTTAGACTAAGACATGAGACAATTGCTGTGAATGGAATGAGTTGCAAGGATCAACAGTAACTCAGTGCTCATTGAGAAACAATTGTTAGGTGATGGTATTGGTATTGACCTGTGAAGAGAATTGTGGTTTGAGAAAAGGGTCTTCATAGACACGAAGAAGAGAGCTATGAGGGTGAACTTTGAACTTTCTTTCTGTGGGTATTATGTCTGATGATGTGAAACTGAGGAATGGGCTGCCAGAGTTTGCACATAAAAACAGAAGATACCCTGTCAGACTGTAAATTCTGGTGCCCACAGAGCTTTTCAGAGTCTGTGCTAAACATAGTTACACACCAATGCCCCAAAAGTATCCACTGTGCATCTAAAGGTAAGTGTAACTAGATCCCTATTTTCCTCTGCAACTCTCTTGTTTATGGGTCTTTACTGACTCCAGTTTGAATATTCATGCTATTCATGTTGTTATCCTGGTATTATTATTATTATTATTATTATTATTATTTTATATACCCGTGAAGTCCTGTGAACTTGGGAAGCAGCCTGTTTCTCTGCTTGTGAAATTGAAAATGAATTCTGATATGACCCCGAGATTTTAATTGGTAACGATGCATCCGTATTGGTTCCTCATTATAACTCATGTGCCACCCTAATGCAAGATGGTAATAAAATGGAAACTGAGGCAGCAGGAAGATGCACCAAAGATTGGAATCCATGGTGCTAATTTCCAGTAAGTCTCAGAACCATGAAAGGCAGTTTAAAAGCCAAGCATACATTATGTACACCCACAAAATGATCTGATTTTTTTACATGATATCAACAGAATCCTGTGTGTGAAGTCAGAAGGATGATGAGCGGGATTGACAGCTGGGCAGCCCTACATAGCAACATACATTGATAAGTCACTGGTCAGTCAGCAACAGCGTTCAGCAACTGAGATGCAAACCCAGAGCTCAGAAGCCCAGAAGCCGCAGCTGCTGTAGAAGGAGCTTCGAAATCTAGCTGAGTTGCATGTGACTGTGAAGATGAGGACATCAGAACTGCTGGCCTTAAAGGAAAAAAGTCCCTCCATGCCTGTTATTTTATATGTTGACCTGAAAAAACCCTAGAGTCACCTGGGAAGAAAGAACAGGAGTTGCCTCCATAAAATCACCCTGTGTCCACGTCTATGGAACATTTTCTTGGTTGCTAGTTAATGTTGATGGGCCGAGCCCACCACTGTGAGCAGTTTCGTCCCTAGGAAGGTGATCCTGGGCCACATAAGAAGATGAGCTGAGCAGGCCAGGGGCGTAGGGGGGGAGGGAGACAGAGGGAGGGAGAGAGAGGGAAGAAGAGAAAGACAGAGAGACAGAGACAGAGAAAGACAGAGAGATTGTGAGAGCAAGGAGGGTTCCCACATTCCTTCTATGCTTTCTGCTTCAAGTTCTGACCCTAACTTCTCTCAAGGACGAACTGTAACCTGTAAAATGAAGTAAACCCTTTCCTCTCCAGTAACCTTTGGTCACAATGTTCTTCACAGCAACAGAAAGCAAATTAGAACAAAGCCCTCCTCCAGTCAAGCCCTTGTGCAGACTCTGATTCTGACCCTAACAGAACCCCTGACACTGACCTTGGTCCTAGCCCTGACCCCACCCATTCAGTCTTTCTACTTCTTGGCCCCTATGTTAGTCAGTTCTCTGGACTGTGACAAAAAGCCTGGATCCCTCAAGTGATGATGAGGAAAGGGCTGTCTTGGTCCATAACTGTGGAGGTTTGGTAGCCCCATTGCTTTGAGCATGGATTACAGCAGAGAAAACAAGACAGAGAAAACTGTCCCCCTGTGGCCACTCACACACACCCAGAGGAAGAAGGAGCCACACTGTGTGTGTACCCTCAAGGGAACTGAGGATCCACTATCTTCCAGTCACACCAGACTGGGAATAAGGTTTTAACAGATGAACCTTGGGGAGATGCCTCAGATGAAAACCCAACTGTGTCCTACATCTGAACTGCCATGTCACACACTCAGGCCATGTTCCATGATTTCCAGGTCTTGGCTTAGTGAAGTCCTTGTCCTCAGTCCCCCTGAGCCTGCACAACACCCTGTCATTTAATCTTCCCAAACCCCTTTACCATGACCGGTCCACTGCTCTCTGGAGGCTGCAATCAAGGTCCTCCTGACTGAGATTTGAACCCGGGTATCCTAAACATATTCCCTTCCACTATGCTTTCCACCCCTCTGCTGGAACTGTTAAAGAGTGCTCTGTCTCGGCGATTCCATTCTAAAAATGAAAACAATGGAAATGTATCTTCTGATTGGCATTTAACCTTTTGATGCTTATAAATTATGATGAAGTTTTCCTTGAATCTTCATGAATAACTTGGAATATTTTAGAAGATACATTTTTTAAAAGATGTGATATTGCTGTATCTTTCACTTTTCTATGCTATATCATTTTAAAATAATTTAATTTTATTTATTTGTAATTTTATTTGTGTGTGTGTGTGTGTGTGTGTGTGTGTGTGTGTGTGTGTGTGTGTGTATACATGCCTCGGAGAGTGTGTTGGCGCCCATCGGTTCTTTCCTTCCCCTTTCCCTCTCTTGTTTCTGCTGTGCTGGCCTTGTAGCATCTGAGTCATTCTCCTAGGTCCACCTACCATCTCACATAGCAGTCTGTGATCACAGATGGAACCTATAGCATTCAGCTTTCTGTAGGTCCTAGGGATGGAACTCAGGCCACCAGACTTCTACTGATGCATCTTGCCAGGGCCTGTTATATGTGAAATTGTATTTGAATATCTTTTTAATATGATTACATTTTTCAGATCACTTATGCCAATAAAACACAAATTATATTTTTTTAAAAATCCCTGATTACTGCAAGTGTGAGTTCATTGTAAACAAAGCAAAAGCAGACCTGGCAAGGTAGCACATGTCTTTAATGGCAGCACTTAGGAGTCAGAGGCATGGGGATCTCTATGCATTCAAGACCAGCCTGGTCTACATAGGCTAGCCAAGGGCTACATAGTAGGACTCCCTATCCACACCCCCCCCAAAAAGGAAAAGGAATAAATAGTAGACAGGATGGATGCGGCTATTTAAGTTAGGGACTCTGCTTTCTTTGATCAAGTGCAAACACAATCACCTCATTGGAATGGCCCCACCAAGCTGGTGACAAAAGAGTCCATTTTCTTAGACAGCTCTCTGGCTTCTGACTTCATCATCAAAAATGTTCCTCAAGGTACAGGACAAAGCACGCTGTGTTGAACATTGCCCAAGCCTACTTCCTAATAGTCTGAGCTCAATAAATGCATAGTCTGGTATAGTTGGAGGTTTCTTATCCAGCCTGACAGTTACCTAATAACTACTCTAAGGCTCAATAATGATTATAATTTTATAATTGTTTTTCCAATGGTACCAACTTCTTATTGGCTACCTCTACATGTAATTTTAATTGCTATTTATTTTATTTCTATTTAAATTAGAAACAATATTCTATATTTTACCATGGGGCTTGTGTCTTTTTACCCCACATCTTGCTTCCCTGGTAGCTACATGGCATCTCCCTGACTCTGCTTTCTTTCATTCTCTATCTCTGTTTGGATTTTCTACCTAGTTATATTCTTGCCTGTCATAGACCAAAACAGCTTTATTCATCAGCCAATAAAAGCAACACATATTCACAGCAAACAGAAAGACATTCCCACATCAATCTGGGTTTCATTTCTCCTGCTTCTTGAGTATCACTGGCTGCTGGATACTCCTCGTGACATCTCTAGACCAGGCTAGGTAATTACACAGTTCACTACGACCTGGTCAACCTGGCCTGATAAGCTCTCTGTGGCCCCTGAGAGCTTCCTTCCAGTGGGGGGCCTGGTGACCATTCCTCTATTTTGTTTTGTTTTTGAGATAAGGGCTCAGGCACCTCAAGGTTGCCTTGAACTCACTCTGTAACTGAGGTTGACATTGAACTCCTTTGATCTACCTCCTTCCACCTCCAGAGTGCTGGGATGACAGGCATGCACCATCATGCTCTGTTCATTGAGTGCTTCATGCATGCAAGGCAAGCATGCTACTGCTACATCTGGTCATCTTGAATCTCAGATGAGGAAGAGAAGCAGACAAGTAAGCATGAGAAATGCCCTACTGAGGTGACTCTGTAGACTAACAGAGCACCTGCAGGATCTGGGCAGGAGCAAGAAGGGGCATAGTAGGATGTCTTAGAGCATTCTCCCTTCCAAGGTTCTGAAGTTCTGATAAGCACCCCATTCAGCAGTGCCCCGACTTCAGAGGAATTCTCTTCTAGGTCTGAAAGGCAGTGTCCAAACACAGGGACTGTATCCCATGTCAAACATGTTACAGGAAACTGATTCCAAGAGCCAGTATTTGTTGCTAGCTTTTCAAGGAGAGATCAAGGTTCCCTCAACGCCCAGGGGAATTTAGGGCCACTATGCTTCCCTACCCTGGAAGGTTCTCCCCATAGACTTCCCAGCCTCAATGAACAGTCAGACTAAGGGTGACAGGAAATGTAGTGCTCCTACTAACCTGCAGCCTCGGGCCTGCTAGGCACTGGAGTACTGTGCATTGTGCCTGGTCTGGAAAGGAGAAAGAGCAGGGCTGTGCTACTAATGGGTCATTATATGAAAGAGAGGACAGAGTTGATAGTGTAGTTCATCAAAAGGTCTGTGTCCCGGCAGTGTCTGCCCACAGCACTGCCTTACCCAACTTCTTCCTTCACATTTAGTCACAGAGAAATAACAAGAAATTTCAGACCCTCATCTGCCACAGGCCTCAAGTCTGAATCCTCCCTCCCTCCTTCTCTTTTCCCCTCCTTCCTTCCTTCTCTCCCTCTCTCCCTCTACCTTAGAGCCACCCTCAAGGAGTTGGTTGGGCATTGGATCCTCCTGTTTATGTCTGGGTCCATTATCAGGGAGGGTGTTTTAGTTAGTGGAGGGGTTGAGTATCATATAATCATTATAAAACAAATGGGTTTTCCACTGTGTGACAGCCAAGGGGAAGGAACCTGGATCTGCCACCCACTCCTATTTAAACAAACTAATGTCACTCTGGAGGCCAGAAGGAGCCTGCTCTGCTACCCTCCCCCACTGTGGCTTTGACTTAGCTGTCAGGCTTGCCCTCCTCCTTGAGGTGGGGGGAGGGGCAGCAGCATGACAGTACACTGTCCCCAACTGGGGATGTGAGGATTTCCAGGGTGCAGTTCCCCAAGCCACTCCATGGTAAGGAGGATTAAGGGGAGGTCCTCAGTGGTAGGTGCCACCACTGCCCTCAGACCTTCCATAGTGCCTGACCAAGAAAGACGAAAAAGTACAGCTTTCTGCCAGTCTGGATCTGACCCTGACCTCCACCTATGTGTCTGGAACATGCATCCAGACCTGGCATGGACTGGGGGGGGGGGGCTTGCATTTTCCTGTAATTCCAGTAAACCCCGAGGATCTTTTTCTCATTCTCGGGGAAGCTGATACAAGGTTTCTGAAGTCACTGAAACCTGAGCTAGCCACCGTGAGATCCCCAGAGAAAGGTTACTACAAATATGGGGTACGGTAAATATGGGGGTTCAAGACTCCCAATGACATTATCAGGAAGGCACCTGGTGACCTGAAGTGCTTGCTCTCTGGCGCCCCCATCCTGACCAACACCATTTGCAGGGAGGCCTCCTACTGGGTTCCTTAGAAGGGGCTGGAGAAGGGTGCTGACTATTAGTATGGGACCAGTGGCTCCCCTATTTCTTTGCATGAACTCCCTAGAAATTCCACGGACCCATGCCTGCAGGCAATGGAGCAAATCACCAGCCTTGCACACCTGCCCCCTTTACGATCCTGGAGTGCGGATCAAGGGTGTGAATTGAAGGCTAGAGGCTCACATGGAGCTCCGCGGCGGTTTCTTTCTCAGCCCTGGCTCCCAGCCTCAGTCTCCAGCTCCCGGGTTGCTCTGTTCTGGGGTCCCACCGGCGCTGATGGAGCAGTTCTGCGTCCCCTTAGAGAATGGGGAAGATCCAGTTCGGTGTAGAGCGTGACAGAGACAATTGCAAGGAAGAAACTCAATAAAAACCAAGAGAGAGGGAAGAGGGTCGGCTAGGAGCAGTTCCAACCAGCGAGGACGCAGCTGCCAGCTTGGGGGGGGATGCCTCTCTTTCCTGAGGCTCGGGATCTCGATCGCCCAGAACCAGAGTCGCTTTCGGTTTTGCCCAGCGCTCTTGGCAGTGCCGCATCCTCAAGCTCCTGATTGAGGAGCTCTGGTTCATCCGGCCACGCTGGGCTGGCCGGTACTGCCAGAGAAGGAGGGGATTGGGACCGAGATCCCGGCAGGAGAAGACAGAGAACTGAAGACTGGTCCTCTTGTGGACCGAGCAGGGGTAGCCCTGGGATATGAGCAGGGAATGAGAAACCTAGAGTCCGAATGCTCCTGTGGCTGTGGCGTCTTCTATGGAATCTGTCTCCCCGGGAGATATGTCCTGACAGCAGGGCAGTTTGGGTCGTGTAGGCCGTGGGAGGCCTGACCCTAATTCCGCAGCGCGAGCAGGCGGATTCTAAGGTCCGTTGGGACCTTCTGCCTCCCTGTCCTCCACATCCAGGTGCCCTGCCCCTCCCCGTCCCCCCCCCCCTCGCCCCGAAAGTCTGCTCGGAGGCGGCTCTCTTGCTCTCAGAAACATCAGCTTCTGCTCCGGGTTGCCTGCTGGCGGTGGCCTTATAGTACCTCGATGTGATAATTAAGAGCACACGTGGGCAAGCCACTCACTGTTCTGGTGGACAGAATAATAGAAAGGGGCCTGAAGGAGTCAGATGAAGGACTCTTTGGCTGGAACGGTTCTAGGGTTGGGAGTGGGTGGATGGAGAGCTTTTGAACAGGACAAGTCCTTGAAACACAACGATTGCAAATAGATGGGGAAACATGCACTTGGAGCAGACCTGGGTGTCATTTTTAGGGCGTGAATGTACTTCAGCGCGCGTGCACGAACACACACACAACACACACACACACACGCACACACACACGAGGCACCCATAAACGAGGCTCCTACGGACAAACGGGGTCGGGGCAGCCCCGTCAGGGAACAGCGAAGGTGGTGGTGCCTTAGGAGAATTCAGCCCAGGCCTCCGATTTGGGGCTGTATGGTCAGCACAGGGCGGGCTCTGGGGATGGTGGACACATCTCCCACTAACCTTCCGCGGGTGCCACTTCTCAGCCAAAGTCCAGAGCTAAGACTGAGTGCCCAACACTTGATCTGGGGGCTGCCCTGCTGTTCTCCCCTAATCCGATAACTGAACTCCTGATCAGTCCCGGTCCGGAACCCCTGCTATCTCGACCCCCTCACTGGTTGACTGGGGAACGGGAACTTGCACCCTCGCTGGGCGAAAGTGCAGAGCTGCAGGCGGGTGTTCCATAATGGCCACGGTCTCTGAAGGGTCTTCAGGCCGGGCCACCTCCTCCAAACGCGTTCGGGTTACCAGCACGCAGCCCCTGCCCTTGATCTTGAGGGCTGAGGCTAGCGCGGCGGGCACGCTGGTCGCTCCGACCTGCGCTGCCTTGGCAGCCCAGCCCCACACCCTTTGATCGGCCTTATTCATTCCAGCTGCGGCCTATTTGTCTGTCATTTTCCCCCTTTCCTCCGGAATCATTATTTATGGCAGAAAAATAAAAGGTGCTCCCTGGAAACAACCGAAGCAAGGAGTAAATTTCTGAGAAACAAGAGAGTGAATGTGTTTCCTTTTAAAGGTCATCAAAAGGGAGGCAAGGGGGAAGGGAGGGGGGAGGGAGAGGAGGAGGGAGGGAGGAAGGTCTGATCAGTGATTCCTGGAACTCATTACGGGAGAGCATTAACTAATCACCAGATCAGAGCCACGAAAAGGCAAATATTTTTTTAAATCACGGAAGGTAATTATAACCCTGTTGTTGACACTAACGATTAATAATTGATCAGGAGTTACACACAATAAATTGTCAATTTATTTCCCCATAAAAAATGTTTGCTAGTGTAGCTCGGTTTCCTCTCCTGGGCATGGCCTAGGAAGATCCACCCTGCCTGTTCAGGCTGCCTGGATCCTTACAGTCAGTCCTTGAAGAATAGTGGACTTAACTTCTTTTCAGCTCCAAATAGAACAAAATAATGTTGGGGCACCTTTTGAAAGCCTTTCCCTTAAGAGCTTGGGGCCAGACTTAAACAAACAAGCATTCTTCCTCCCCCTTCTACCTGGGATTGAAGAGAACAGACAGGGTGTTTCATAACTGTGTTAACTGTATTATCATTATTGTCTTCCTAAATAATATGTTCAATGTTCAGTTTTCTTAGAAAAGACAGCACTCTGTACCCACTCCAGGGGACGGAGGTGCTCTGAGAGACTGTTTGTAGAGAGTGCTGGTCAAGGCACACACATTTGACCCTTACAAGTGGGGTTAGCTGGGTTTTCTCCCTCATTTAGCTGTGGCTTCAGGTCCGAGGCAGACAGTGGACTGGGAGCATTGGGGAAATTATATTGTCATAGATTAATTCTCCTTAAAATAAGCCTTTAAAATATCGGTAGGGATTTGTCACTTGCATAAAGGTTTGAGACTACATCAAAGGGCACCATCCCCCCACCCATCTGTGGAAATTTATATGATGTTAATATAACATGCACATGGGGCAGACAGCTGTGTGTTCTCTCCAAGATCCACTTGGGATAGCATCCTTAAAATACTTGAAATGCTATTGTCACAAAAGCGATTTTAAAGCATATTTAATGTAGCTATAGATTTTATTTGGGGGTCTAAGTGAATGTCTCCTTGAGATCTTGATGGACTGGTTAGCTAAAAAATTAAATGGTGGCAATCATTGTAAGTATGTGGCTAGTTGGAGTGAACTTTGTAACAATTTGGAGTCTATTTAAATTTTAAAAATGCCTCTTCGACTCCCTGGATTGGTTTGAAGTGACTTTTTTTTATTTTTTCTAATTGATGACTGTGAAACTGCTCTCTCAGGACAGTAGTTTACTAAGATGGATTTCAAAAGGGCGCTCTTTACCTTTAGCCTCCTTCATAATTATTTCAGCGTCACTGTTCTTGACCCTAGGAAGCTTGGGCCTTTGGTGCCATCCAGTGCATTTGGATCAGCTGGAAAGTCGTGGAGTCTGCAGCTTTCTGATCCATAGAACTCAGCGGACCTCCTCCACTATGTAGTTCTAGCCTTTTTCCCACTTCCAGAATGAGCACCAGGAGCAACCCGCAAGGGGTTGTATGGGAGACTCACCCCAAATCCTAGCATGCCTCTGGCTACCCCTGCCCCCTTGCTCTCTCTCTCTCTTCCCTGCCTCTCCTGACTTGCAGACAAAGGTGGGTGAAGTTCTTTTCAAGTTTCAAAGGCAGTTGCTGGGCAGCTTTGCTGAGACAATAACTCTTTTATTGGGAACAAATGTTGACATTTGACGGGCGCAGGAGGCAGCGCCCCAGCCGGCCGCCCGGCAAGCGCCCCGGGTGCACTCGCTCTCAGCAGTGCCCGGGCCCCCGGGTCCCACCTGAGATTAAAGCACGAATTCTGATAAACTAGCTCTAACGCAGTCGGGGCTGTGGAGGGCAGAAAGGCTGTGGCGGTCTGACAGGGCAGATGCAGGGCCCAACAGCCACTGGCGCGACGGGGCTTGCAGGCAGTCGGTGGCTGCCCTGCCCCAGCTCCACAGCGTAGATTTCTCCAAGGAGGTCACTTCCCCCAACGGGGATTCTTCCCCACCCCTTCATAAATCACTCTATGTTTCTAAAAAGGTCCCTCTAAACACCTGCAATTTTATGTTCTTAGTGCTTATTTGAAAATCAAGTTCCCCAGTAAGATATATATTCAGGTCAGGAGGGAGGAGGATAAGCTGTGGAAATCTCTGATAATTTGTTGGGCATATAAACATCAAAGCAGCTTCATTAGCTTTGGCTAATCTCCTGAGGCCACTGAGTTGTCACCGAGAGGAGCATGCCAGTCCTCTGGGATGGGGTAGGGGTCGGGAGACCTGTGCTGCAAAAGGAACCCTGATTGTATGTCCAGGTAAGAAAACCTTTCCAGACGTTACCGGCGTTCTCATTCGGAAGACACACGCAGGAAGTATATTTGGGGTTTGGGATTTTTTTTCCTGACACGATGTAAACCACACTTCTACCTTAAATGATGCCTCTTCATTTCAGTTATCTTGAGCGGTTTGTTTGTTAAATATTGTTAACTTTCATACTGTCCCCAAATTTTTCAAAATACTTAAGTTACAGCATTTCACGTGACAGCGATACTGTCACCCAGCCTTTCAGGGTCCTGCTGATTTATGAAACATGGCTGACATCAGCAAAGCAGGGCCGTTTGTTACTGCTCTAGTGCAGTGTAAAATGGATCTGGGATGAGAGATGGGTATCTCTGGAAACCCTAAGAAACCCAAACAGAGAGACAGACAACCAAAGTGCCCTGGAATCTCCTAGAGTAGCAAGGGTCCTTTTCTTTTTTTTATCCTTCTTTTTGGCCCCCAAGAGCTCAGCTCAAGACATCTCCATTTCCATTCCCAGGAGGCATGGAGGAGAGAAAAGTATCTTATCCAGAATCGGACACTTTAGATCCAAACTCTAAATGCCCCTGCATTTCAGCCCAACCCCCAAAGCCCAAGAAGCCTTCATTCCCCTCCTCCAGAAGTACCAACTTAGTTCCTCCCCGGGCTGGCCTGCTGGGGGCTTTGCTTCAAGTACATAAGATGACTTTCCAATACCCTTTCTAACAAGACCCCAGCAAGAGGCCACTAATTTCTATGGCACAAAAAGCCACTGGAGAGAGATCCTTTTGTCAATATCAACTGGCCTAGCAATTTCCCATCCCTCGGCCACATCAGCCTATCGGAGCTGGCAGATGTTTAGACAAGATTTTATAAATCGTTCAATCTCGGCCCATAATGAACCCCAACTGACCATTCCAGAGCAGCCCAAAGCACCAGAGACCTCCCCCGCTGGGCTCCAATAACGCTCCCCCGCCGTACTGTTATTAATCATGGGATGAAATAGGTGAGCCTCTTGAAAAATAAGCGTATGATTGATTAAAGGGCAATCTAAGGAACCATTATTCTTGCTTTATAAACGTAAGTTATATTCACTCAATTTATCTCTGCAAAGGAAATAAATGATTGTTCACTTCTCCTGAGAAATTTTATTATATGGGTATCTACATAATTTGAGAACCGCTCAAGTGACAGAGTGCGGCTTTTATGATACTAATCAAAGGGGCTGGGTTACTTGGCTGCAAATTCCAGGCTGGTCCTGTAATTACGAGGTGAGGAGACAATAAAGAGACAATGTCTGAGGATGTTTAAACTTTTCTTTCCCCTGAGGGGAAGGGTAGCAGAGCACCACAGTCAAGAATCTGCTTCCCACCCCTCTCCTCTTAATGGGGACTAAACGGAAAGGAAAGGGAAGAGTCCTTCAACAAATGTGCGTGATCTTATGTCAATTGAGACATTTCAGGCTCAGGAAAACAACTCTTCCCATCGCAATTTCTTGTGGGAGGGTCCTCTCCAGTGTGAGTGGGAAGACCCTTCTTCAGCACCGCGAAAGAAGATAAAATGCAGAGAGAGGTGGCATATCCTTTTATTTTTCCAGGTTTTAGAAATTTACACTAAGTAGGGATTTGCATATTCAGAGAACAAAAAAATCTGAATTATTTTCTTGCAACACATTTGTATGTAAATCATCTGGAACCATAGGTATCTCCCCATTGTACATTTATACCTTCCCCTCTCCTGTCTGGAATTTCAAATAAGCTCAAGGAAGAAGTTTATTTCACTGACTAGGCTCTTCATTTAAAAAATGAGCTAGGATCACCTGCCGGTGGGGGACGGGATGAGGGGGAACCATGGCCACCCTAGGCCTCCTACCCAAATCACTGCCCAGTAAAAATGAGCCCTGAACACCATTTTCTTGTAGGCTAGTTTGTTTTTATTTACAATTTTAGATATAAATTAGTAGAGAATTCATGTTAAACAACCAACAGAGATTGTATAACCAGCAATGTTCAAATAAAAACCAGGCAGAATTTATTTACAAAAGTTTTAGATTTCATTGCAATACAACTTGCATAAATTACTAGAAGCTTTATATCATTATAAAAATAAATATCAAATTTGTTTCCACTTCTGAAGGACTTAAGTTCTTCAATCACATTAGTTCTACCGTGTACATTTTTTTTACAAATAAATTTTACAGCAAGTCCTATCACACCTATAGAATATATACCGTGGCAATGAAGTGATCAAGATATCCTGAGAAAAAACAGATTGTTTCCAAAAGTCACACAAACATGGGGAAGCTATACTATGCCAATAAATTCACATATGCCCAACAACGTGTGTCCGGTCTTTAGTGTCTGTGGGCTGGTAGTGCAGTGCGCATCCTCCTTTACAGTGGCACAAAATGTGGTCCGGATTTCCACATCTGGGGTTTGTATCTGTGTACTTATGAGCTTGGGGAAGGAGAATGGCCTCCTGACTTTTATTTATTTTTTTCCAAAGCAATTGTGACACCTACCTGTGGACCAAGGAAAAAACCAAATCATGCCAGATTCTTTAGTTCCACATGAACACCGTTACCAAAAACAAAACCAAACCAAAATACAAATAAACAACAACGACAACAAAACCCCACAAGCTTGTATCTCCTGGTTCTGCCTCTTTGCCATCTTTAGGATCTGGGGCTAGTTTGCAACAGCTCTGGACTAGGAGAGCTACAGAGTCCAGTGTGTCTTATGAAAGACCAGCCCTTGTCGGTGTTCCTTTAATCTTATTCTGAAAACAACACTCAAGTTCCTGCACAACTCATGTATCAAGCAAGTGTCTTTTATGTTTCTAAAACAATTCTCAATGACATGGAGACTTTTAAACCATCATCAACCAATGCAAGTAGTGGTGGGGTGTATGTTACATGTTTGAGGATGCATGCGTGTGTGTGTGTGTGTGTGTGTGTGTGTGTGTGTTGAGAATAAAGAAGTGATTCTCCAAAGCACAACTTGAGCAGAAAAGAAGAAATATATAAAACAGAAGGCAAAGAGGCCAGAAGGAAGCCAGACTCGATTCTCCAACCCTTGACAAGCAAAACCACATTACACAGGGCATAGGCTTGGGGCTGGAGGATGCAGAGGGAACCCACTTACTTGCACTGCTGAGCTTGGCCCTCCTATAGGTAGGGCTGGACTCCTGCGCCAACAACTGCACAGCCCTCACTGGCATCTGTCAGGGGAGGGGCAGTTAGTGAGGTCAGGCTGCAACCCCTGGCAGCTAAGCACCTATCAGCTTTTATCTCTGCAAGGAACACTCCCAGGGAACTAAGATCCATTTTACTTATGCTCCTTCCTGTCCCTTCCTTTCTTCCTCCTCTTGAGCCTCCATCTCAGGGATGCCGAATTAGGAACAATGTAGGCAGTGTGAGAAAATCAGGCCTCTGAGAGTTCCCAAGACCCTGCGCTTTCCTCGAACCAAAGGCAGAAAGGATTCAGCCAAGCTCTACTTAACCAATGCGACAGAGGGAAGACTACACCCAGCAGAGGGGCAAGCGCAGTTTTCTTTGCCTGGCAGTAAATTTGCCAAAACAAGATAGTTACGATGATAACAGCAAATTAAATAAGGAGTACATGAAACAGGGTAGATGCAAAAGGAGGACAGGCTAGTCCTCTTCGACTTCACCTTCAATCCTCCTCACACTGGCTTCTGGTCTGGCAAGCCGCTCTGTCTGTTCAAAGGTCTCCCATTCCTGGAGCCCTTTCCCAGGTTTCTAGCTAGTTCTGACTCACCAGGATCCCTCCCCGCCGGCCTCGGGCAGCCTACCTTTCTTGGGCTCGTAGCCGCCGCCAGGAGGCCTGTAGTGGGACTCCAGCGGGTGCGAGCCCGTCTTGCCTGCGTCGCTAGCCGCCTTGGGCATGGCGTGTAGTGTCTCGCCTGGTGCGGAGGCCGCAGCGTTGTACCGCAGAAGGCTCTGGCCTTGCAGCGCGGCGTTCAAGTTCCCGTAGTTTGTGTAATTGCCATAGAAAGGCGACGTATAGTAGAGGTGGCGGCCCAGCAGCGGAGAGGCTGAGTAGGGCGAGCCTCCCGGAGGGGCCCCAGATGAGGCAGGCGCGGCGGCAGCTGGAAGCCCCGGAGGTCCGCAACCCAGGCCCAAGCTTGGCTGCTTGAGGTCCGAAGTGGCGATCTCGGCCAGCGACCATAGCTTGGGCTTGTTGGGGGGCGGAGGCGCTCCAGGCGACGTCCGGCTGCCTAGGGGCGTCTTGCCACCGCTGCCACCGCGCGGCGCGACTTCGGGCGCCGGGCTCAGCAGGGGTGCCTCCACGCCGGTGAGCGGAGAGGAGGTCACAGGCTTGGGAGGCGCCAGGTCCTGCTCGCATTCGTCTTCCTCATCCTCCTCATCCTCCAGGTCCTCAAACTTGTCCTTACACTCCGAGCCTGATTCGCACAAGGGATCCCCGGGGCGGCAGGGCACTTTCTCCCCATCTGACTCCGCTGAGCACGAGTGGTCCGTGAGCGAGTCGACGTGCAGACTAATCCCTGCGGGGACACGGACACGATGGGCACAAAGTTGGGCCAGCGCGTGCACCCACAGTCCCTTCTGCCCAAATGTCCTGCACTGGGCCTCCCCATGACCCCGTACCTCGCCCCAAGGCATTAAGCGCGCCCCAACATCTCCGCAGTGCCCGAGGATCTCCAAACCAAACCCCGCGGGCCCAGAACGAAGCCGTTTAGCCGCTTTTGTAGGCCCGGGCCCCGGGTGGCAGGTGCTTAGCATCAACCCCAACCATTGCCCGCCTGGGAAGAAAGCTCCTTGAGCCTCCGCACTGACCTCGGCCCCGCTCACCTTCGTCCTCTGCGGAGGTCTCTGTGCCGTCCTGAGCCTTGTCGGGACTCTCCTCCTTGTTCCTGGCAGCATCTCCTTCGTCCTCGTCCTCGTCCTCGCTTTTGTTCCTCGGGGCCCAGGTCATCTTGTTCTCCTTCTTGAGGCGCCGGCGGGCGTTGGCGAACCAGGTGGAGACCTGCGTGAGGGTCATCTTGGTGATGATGGCCAGCATAATCTTCTCTCCCTTGGTGGGGTACGGGTTCTTGCGGTGCTCGTTGAGCCAGGCCTTCAGTGTGGCAGTGGCGTCCCGCGTGGCGTTCTTGCGGTACGCGGGGTCGTTGAGCTGGTAAGGGTAGGCCGCGCTGCCATATGGGTGATAGCTGATGGCGCCAGTCATGCCGGTGGTGTGCGTGTCGTATGGCGAGCCCTGGAAGCCACAACAGCCTGTGAGTGGAGGGTACGTGGGCCCCTCAGGCGTCGACCCCCTCCCCCAAAGGCGACCCTTCGTTCGCCCCCTCCAAAGCCCAGCCCCCCCGCCTTTCTAGCTTAGCTTCTCTGGGCTGCGAATCTTTCTGCAGAGAGCACTCAGGAGAAACACACGGCCAGCTGTCGGAAACAAAACTCCTGGCTTTTGACTCTAGAATTTCGTTTTAACTGTCTTATTTTTTTCTCCTCTGCAACTACCTAAGTTCCCGAGTAGCTCCAACAATGTCTGAAAACACATTCTCTGGATAGCTCCGCAGTTCTGCAGGTAGTACTTTCCTGAAATCTAAATTTCATCGGATGCTTCCCGCGCTGCTCCCTCTCACCCCTTCCCTCCTTTATGTAGTTAAAAAAAAAATAGTTCGGAATCCTACTCCGGAATCCTACTCCGCTATTCACATTCTAAAGTAGAGTAAATCCAATTTGCAACTCAGAAGCCAGCCAGCTTTCACAATTCTTCAACTACGCAGCAATTAGCATTTAAATTCATCTTTTAACGTTTAAATAGATGTCTGTAACCTTCTCCCTAGGCCTGATTTTCACCTAGGGTATGAACCGCCCCGTCCCCCCTCCCGCCACACCAAGCCCTCCCACTCCCCAAAACTGCTCAGACACACTTCTGAGCGGCCCATTCTCAGAATCCAGAGATGTTCAGACGGGTCTTGGGGCTCTGGAGCTGGAGCCCATAGGCCGTGCACGAACTCCGGCAGCATATTTAGCAGGTCCCAAAGCCGTCAACATATTTTTTGAAAGCCAGATCTGAGAGACAGATAAAGGCCAAGACTAGAGAGCTTCGGCCTGGGTCCAGGGGCGGCAGCCGGAGACTCGGTGCCTTCCCCCCAACTCGGTGACCCCGCCACTACTCGCGTGGCTGAGAAACTCGACCCGTGCGGCAGTGGCCCTAGAGGCCTGGGCAGCGGCAGCCCTCGGCCTGGAACCATGTGGGAAAGCCGCGGGCCGATTCTGCAGCCCCAGCAATCTGCAGGCGCGAATTAGAGACAACTCATGGCCCCGGTCCGAGTGGAGTAGCACCTCGCACCGGCTTAGAGGAAATCATCCCACAACCGCTGCGTGTCAGCCCGATCCCTTGTTTCGCGCGGCAGCGGGTGCTGGTGATTCCGGAGCCGCCGCCCGCGCCGTGTTCCCAGTATCCCCGCTCAACCCGAGCCAGGGGTTGGGGGTCTCCCAGCCCCCACCCCAAAGCGGTTACCATGTAGGACGGGAAGCCCGCGGCAGCTGCAGCGGCGGCGTCTGCGGAGTACTGCAGCGGACTGCCGAAGCCGGTTGCCGCCTGCGCTGTGAAGGCCGCCGAGCCGGGGTACGGACTGAACGCGGAGCCCGACGCCGAGCGCGCCAGCTCCTCGCTGCGCGGCGCCGCCAGCGCGGACGCGCCGTACGCGGGGCACGAGTAGAGCGCCAGCGAGCCGGGCGCTTGGTACAGGTAGCCCTGCGGGTAGGACATGGTGGGCGCGGGGCACGAGGCCCGCGTCACGCAGAGCAGCGGGCAGCGCGCGCGGCGCCCTCCATCCACGCCCGGCCGGGGCGCACCAGGGCTATGGGCCCGGGCAGGCTGAGCTGGGCACTACCCTGGGAGGCCCGCGGGCCGGCGGATCGGCGGGGTGGCGGCGGCGGCGGCGGCGGCAGTAGCAGCAGCAGCAGCAGCGCGGAACCGGTGGGCGCAGCCGCGCGCCAGGCCGGCGGTCGGGGTTTGGGGGAGTCTGCAGTCGGGAGTGAGGAGTTGAGGAAGGAGCGTTGGAGTTTCCGAGGGACATTGGAACGCGGAGCTGTCCGTCACACTCTCATTTGCATAGTCTGGTGCTCGCCCCTCCCCTGCTCCGCCCGCTGCTGAGGCCGAGCCCAGGCCGGGGGAGGGGCAGAAAGCGATGGGAGGGGAGTGCTGGTGAAGGCGGAGGAGTGGCAGCGAGCGGTAGGAGGGAGGGACGTGCAGGCTTTTGTCGCGCAGCCTCTTCTAGCCGCTCCCGCCCCAGCCCGCGGCCTGCCGCGGTGAAGTCAGGCCTGGCCAAACTGGGCGTAGCTCTCACCCCCTCCCACTGGCATGTCCTCTCAGCCACGTCCGCGCACTCCGCTGCTGCCGCCGACTCCAGCCTCGGCCCAGCCACCTTCCTCACTCCCCGGGCCCCATTCAACCACCACCAGCGCTCTTGCTCTCTTCACACTGGTCTGCAAAGGCCTTCCACAGTCAGGCCGGTCCGATCCACCGGGAGGGACGAACGGATCAGGCATCCCTCGTCACCTTGAAGATGCCGGCCCAGGTTCCATCCCGTGTCCAGTGCAGAAGCCGCAGGGAGATGGAGGGTAGTGTGGAGCTACCTGCAGAGTTGCTGGGCAGTCTCACTTCTACAGTCCTCTGTCCGCCTAGCCTCAAGACCGAGGCTGCCCGCGTGGCCTCGCGTCTGGTGGCCTGTCCCTGGCGCCTGTGCTGCCAAGCATCGACCCGGAAAAGGAGCGTTTTTTGATTTGGAGCTGTTCCCAGAAGGCCCCTAGATGACGCGGCTTCTGTCCCAAGTACGGAGAGAAGATTCCAGGCTATGTGTTAGGAACTTCGTGCCTATTAACGTCTGGAACGCGTCAGTGAGTGATTCGCCTCAAAAAAAAAAAAAATCCCCAGCCACCCTGACCCAAAAACAGTTTTGTTTTCTTTTGTTAAGTTGAATGCGTCTTCGAATTTGGGGAAGACTCTCGACAGAAGAGTTGTCTGTGACTTTGCTAGAGTCTCACTGCCACTTCTTGAAGGGACATGGGCCAGCCAGTGAGGTGGCGCATCGGCTTCACAAGTGGCTAAGGTAACCTATGGTTCAGGAGGTGACTCGCTGGTCCCTCAGGCTGAGTGGTTAGCGAAAGTTGGAATCGCCCCTAAACTGCAACCCCCCATACCTGCACTCCTTCCCCATGTGAGGGTGTGGGTGGCCAGAGGGGCCGCGGGCCCAGTCCACTGGACCTGAAGGACTGCCAATGGGGGGCGCTCGGAGACTCGTAGGGGTCAGGTATGAGCTGGCCCGGGAGGGGGCGCCCACCCAACAGGTGTCTAGTCCTTGAAGCCGGCTAGGTGGTGCACGCGGACTCTACAGGCTGTGGAGCAAGCCTGAGCTCAGATCAGCTGCCATTTCATCCTTGGTGGGCTCTGAAGCTTGTAGAGGGCGGCAGAGGTCTCCAGCGTGAGAGTGACCGGCTTCTGCGTGGGATTGGACTGTGGCACTCGGCTCCGGCTCCGGTGCCAGATCCATGGCACCCAATGAACGCAGTAGGCAGCCAGGCTGCGATTTGTTTTTTTCCCCAGGTTCCAGGAAACCAGGAGTCAATTGCAGTGATGGAGTGAGGATTATTTTTCCCAGGCAGGCAGGCAGGCAGGCAAGCGTGTCTACCCCTTTTGGTATGTCCTTTCCACACACTCCCTTTATCAGACTTTTAACACTGCCACTACTATACCAATGCATCCTCCCCTCTCAGGACGCTTGTCACTCTCCCCTACAAACCTTTCAAGACCCCTTTACCAGTCTCACCCTCCAAGTCTCAGCGCATCTGCAGAGCCCGCTCCCCAAAGACTCAGAGCTAGGCCATAGCATATTGCACAGCATCTACAGTGATGACCCCAGGTCCACCTAGTTCAGGGGAGAGACAGAAAGGAAAACGAGGGAGAGAGGGAGGAAGGGAGGGAGAGAGGGAATTAGAGAGAGAGAGACAGACAGACAGACAGAGACAGAGACACCACTCTAGCGACTCAGTGCAGGGCAACTGGGTGGAGCCAAATCTGCATATTCAGGTATTTTTGTTTTCTTGGGAAGGAATTCCTTTGGGAAGAGGCCTTCAATGAGATCCCACATACTGTATAACAAACAATCCCGGGTCTGACTAAGGCATTCAGTTAACTTCCAACTAGATTGGTTTAAGTTTTTGTATACAAAGTCTCTACATTTTACCTCTCTCTGTGTGTGTGTGTGTGTGTGATTGTATGAATCTTGATCTTTTCATTTCTACTGCCAAACTTTCAGTGAGGGTTGCTCTACCTTCTGACCTCTGCCAAGGATGGAAGAGAAAGCAGCCAGTTATTACAAAAATCTAGCAAATTGGAGCAGGTCCTTATGGCTAGATGCAGCTGATTTGGGCATCAATTAGCTACATAACTAGGCAAGCATGTTATGGAGGGTCCCTGTGCACAACAACCCAGAAGTGCAGCCCTCATGTTTGGTGCAACCTACTTACCAAGTCCCCTGTATTTCTTCCAGCAATTATCCTCTACCAAAATCTGAAATTTCCACACTGCTGCCTGTTACTAATAAAAACTGGCTACCTTGTGCAATTAAACAGTCGAATCTGACTACATGCCGATTTTATTGGTAGTGACTGTGGCAAATTAAAATGCCCATACAGGCACATTAACGAATGAGTTCCCCATTGTTGTTGGGGTGTTTAAACTCCGTTTCACATTAATGCTCCCTAAGTCTGAAAAAGCCAATTTTTCTTTTCTTGGGTTAAAGTTGGCTTGATCTTTAAAAACCACCACCAACAAAATCAATGAGTAAAATTTACTTTCCAAGTGTGGAGCCTGGGTAGAACGTTCTCACTGCTGCTAAGGTCACTGGGGTTAGCTCAAATTGCTCTAAATACACACTGCTAAGACCCTGACCCAGCAACTTACTTTTCCAAGAACGGCATGGATGATGTGGTCCAGGGTAGGAGGGGTGTTCAGGTGTACCGGTCTCTTAGGAAACCTGGTGCTTGGGTCCTGTTTTTCCCAGCTACTTAAGTGGGATGAACCATGTGCAACACTGAGGACAGTCGGGTGACTGCTTGGAAAGCAAAAGCGACCGCCTGTAACAGTTTCCTAGGTTGCGGGTGCTTCCTGTGGACCCTCCCGGTGTGTGTAGCAGAATTAAAAACAAATACAATTAACATGGTAAAGTCTTTACCCCACCTACAGAACTGCCCTGTGGCTTTCTGGAGGCTATGCGGGCCAGAGTGACGCGGCAGACGGCGAGGGGGCGCTGTGGCTCGCGCCTGCCGGCTTTGACCCAGCTGCGAAAACCTGGCGCTGCCACCGCGCCACCGACGCGTGGCTGACGCCCCGCCGGTGGCCGAGTCTGCCTCTTTCCACGCCTGTTTTATTCGGGAAAGACGGAAAACAATACCAGGACATTTCAATAAAGCCAGAGGCTCTTACTCATTCTGTTTCAACTCTAGCCTTCGTGGACTATTTAAGTCTGGGACCCAAAATAGCTGCCACTTTTGTGTGTGCAGATTTTTTTAAATTAAAAAATCTTACTTTTTAAGTGGGTTTACTTTAATGAGGTACATTTAAAATGTAAGTAGCTTGCAGTGTATCAAATCACATTCTATTACATTCGCTGCCAGGACTTTTTGGCGTGTGCGTGGCGCTCATCAAGGGAAAAAAAATGAAGAGACGTGAAGTCAAGCTTTGCTATTTTTTTTTCAGTTTCGTTTTCTTATAAAGGTTTTCATTGCATCAACTTTAATTCCACAAACAAAGGCACTCTCCCTTCCGACTTCGGCTGTATTGGGGCTGCTTCAGTATTTCTAATTTCTACAGCCGATGCACTTTCCAGAAAAAACGCTCACGCGGGACAGCCCACTGAAAGTGAACGGTCTTTGACACCCGCAACCTGGAAGAAGTCTGGGCCTCACCTGGGGTTCTCAAACCAGCGGCTTGTGAGGCTTGGCCTCCTTGGTGGGTACCCCAGGAGCCTGTCTCTGCGGAGCCGGGATCTGCCTTTAGCCCTGAGCTCCCTAAAAATAAACAAAATAATAAAATAAAAAGGCACGCACTTTTTTTTTCGGGTTTCCCTCCCGAAGACCGAGAATTCCAATAACCAGCGCTTCCTCCTCCAGATCCTGGTCGGTCCTCCACTCGGCCAGCTGGTCTCTCCAGGTTTTCGTTAGTGGGCAGCGTGAGTCCCCATTCTCCGGTTGACGTCCAGCCTCAGACAGGCTTCATGAAGTTTCTCTCCTGCCCCGAGTCGGAACAAGCCTATTTCTCCACATCTGGCCTTTCAGTCGCTGCCCTTGCCTCTGTCTGCGGCTGTGGAGCTTTTCTCGCTCCTTCTCCCCTCTCACGTCTCTCAGCTGCCATCCTGCAGTGCTCATGGCAAGGAGTCCACGAGAATGGGCCCAGATCCCTGCACCCCGCCGAGCTGTGGCTGCGGCTGGCCGGCTAGAACTCCGGGAGTCCACCGCGCCGCCACCAGGAGGGAGCGCAGCGCGCGCAGACTCGGAGCCGGGGAAAGATCGACTAGGGATGGCTAGTTTGCGGTCCAGGAACCTGTGAGGGAGTTAAACGCGATCGGTGTTCCATTTCAGGAACGTCGGAGTGTGTGTGCGGCTAGAGCAACTTCAACAGTCTGCTCCCCTGAGCCTGGCCACCCACGAGTGCCTGTAGCCCGGCACTGAAGACTCAGGGTCCCAACCTTTACAAGCTGGCCTCGGAGTTCCTAGGAGTTGCTGATTCGCAGTCTTGGGAGACAAGTCCCCCCAACCCTCGGTAGCTGCACTGGGTTCTGCAGTCAGGTTTGCAGACATACTGTGCACCTGGTTGGTGATTGCGGTTCGAGCCCGGCCTCAGGAGCAACTGCAAACCAGCCTAAGCCCGGGAGTTGTCTTTGCTAGAAGGAAAGCACAGCAAGAAGACCAACAAGTCCTAAGTCTTTACACATTTCTTTCTCCCAGAAAGCCAGGCCCGGTGGAGTGTGCCTGGGGCTGGGCTTAGTTCAATCTTGTCACCACTGGTTCAGACATCCACACAGCTCTTCTGGACATAGTCTGGGCGGCATTTAACCCCGAACACACTCGCCTCCCTTTCCCCAGGCTCTCTCAGAATGCTCTTACACACTCAGGAACTTAGTGTAAGGAGCATTCTATTTTTTAAGAAAAAAATGTGAACGTGGGGAGGGAGGGAGAGAGATGACAAGACAAGGGGTGTAGAGTTAAAAAAAATGGATAAATCCGCATTGAAAGTAAAACACACCAACCCGGAGAGAGTGGTATTGGTGCACAGGGCAGGTAGGGATGCAGACTCATGGACTCTGGAGAAACATTAGGGGAAATGTACAGATTTCACATTTACAGGAATCTGAAGATGCCTGGGTCCAGCGTGATAGGGAGGCCTCCAGAATAGAGATGCACTTCATATTCCCACTTCAGAACTCCAAGCCAGACCCGGAGTAGAAGGCACCCCAACTATCTGGGCTCTGACAGCTCAAATTACTTCAAAGATATGGGAGTCGGTAAGAGCTGCTGTCCACCCAGAGAGCATAAGAAATACTACATGGGTGCTGAGACTCTGTTATGGAGTGGCAGGCTTTGACCTTCCAGTGACAATTCTGACGATGGGTCAAGGTGTATCCCCTGGTTAAAAAATGTTGCCCAGGATGGAGGTGGAGTGGAGCCACTCAGGTCATCGGGAGGCTGGAGAACAAGGGAGGAGGAAGGGGCTGTGCTGGAGATGGAATTTAAAAGCAAGTGGCAGTGTTTTGTGCTTGCAGACAGAGAGAGGGGGCTCTTGGAGGAAAGTCTGCACTCTATTTCAGGCACTGGATCCCCATGTGGGGCCGGCTGGCTCTCATTCCTGTCAGTAGGGTTCTGTTCTGAAAGACACTCCTGAGAGGAGGTAGGTAAACATCACAGGGCACTAACAATTCTTATCCGAGAAGAACAGTTGAGTGAGACTATATGTATCGCGGGGCGTTTTTTGTGAGTGTGAGTGTGTGTGTGTGTGTGTGTGTGTGAGCTATTCATGCTTCTAAAATATTTACAGTTAGGCACTAGCCTTACAAAGGAGCACCCTAGGCATGGAAGTGTAATGTGCTACTTGTGGGAAGCATCTGATTTTTAAAAAATCACTTAAACATCTTTATTCTGCATCTCTCTTCACTATAATAAATAAATGAAAGATGTATTGGGTTTGCAGTTTAACCTTTAGAACAAATGGCATCTGGGTGTGTTTTGGGGGCGTTGTTTGAGGCATGGCAGGGACCTGGGCAGGGTGTTTTCTCACAGGAAGTCTGAGATGTGGACCTGTTCTGCTCTGGACTGTATACCGAGGAAGTCTAGTAGGCATAGATCCTACTAGGAGAGGTATACTGCAGGCACGTCACCTGCACGCCTCTGTGGGAAGTGCCTGACTCCTCTCTGTATGGAATTCTCATTATCCCATGGTGAACAGTGAAGGTATTTTAGAGAATTCAAATAAGAATTAGAGAGGGGATGCCAGGAGACAGGAAGCCTGGAAGAGCCTGGGAGGGAGCATGAAACTGGAAAGGCAGACAGAGAAGGAGAAGCAGCAAGGGTGAAGGAAGGCAAGGCCCTACCACAGCCCCTGTATCTCCCAGGCCACCTCTCCTCCAAGACTGGAGCACAGGGCCTTTCTTGAAGGCCACTTGTCCTTGCTGCAGCTAGAGGTATGGGGTATTTGCAAACCTAAGTCTCAGGGGGAGAAGTCCTTTACAAGGAAGGAAGGTCTTCCTGGATTAACCTGCTACAGAGGCTAGCATATTTGCAAGCCTCTCTTTCCCTTTGTTCCGTGGTTTGAACCCCATAAACCTGCAGCCTTGAGATACTGCCACCCCTGTCTGTCCTACCTCCTGAGGTTCTTCTACTGGCTGCTTCCCCTAGTGAAGCCTTCCATTTTACAAGTGTTTCCAGGGACTAGCTTCATGGCTCTCCCTACTTCATACCCATCTCCATGCCACCCAGTGTACACAGGCAAGCATCGATTAAATGAGTGCATACACTTGGCTCTTGACTGGTCATCTCTGGAAGGCGCTTGGGAGGAAAGAAACATATTGTAGACATTTCTTTCATGTGCTCACTCCCAGCCCCACCCAGAGGCTTTTTATATGTACCCGTGTTTGTCTAATCTGAAGTCAGAAGAGCCTCACTTTCACACGAAGATCTATTCTGTTTCACTTTGGCACATTTGCTGGTGAACTATAGTAAAGTCTTAGGTTTGTGTCCCTCTACCCGGCTGCAGCACCAGTTACTTCTGCTTTGATAAAATTCTTCTTGGGAACTCCATGTAATTTCTGAATTAGCTTTGCAATGTCTACAAACAGCCTGCTGAGGTTTGACTGGGATTCAATTGACAATGGAGATCAATCTGTGGAGATTGCTTTCTTAAAAGCATATTGACTCACTCAATGTGATTTTTTTCCGCTTTAGTCAGATTTCTAAATTGTTTGCTTGGGATTGCTATATGGCTTTTAGCGTGCAAACTTTGACTGTATTTATTAACATTATTCTGCAACGTTTTATTTATTTATTTGCTATTGAAATGCATTAAAAAATTTTTTTTCATCACAATTTTAGAGATGTAAAAGTGAGTTTTGTATACTGACTTTATGTTTTTAACCTTCCTAGCATCTGGCAGTTAATAATATTAGCCTTTTGTAAGTTAAAAAAATCTTTGTTGCATGTTCACAAAAATTTTATATCTTTCTGATTTACTTGTCTTCTTTTTCATTAGCTATAAAATATTAATTGTATGAAACAGTGGGCTTCATTATGATGTTTTCATACCTGCATGTAAAGTACTCTGTTAGTGTCTCCTTCCAATGTGTAAAGTGATTACTTATATTATTCTATGATTAAATAAAGCTCAGGAATCGGACATTGAGGTAAAAACCTGATTGATCAGAGAAGCAACCAGTAACCTCCTCTCTCTTTCCTTCCTTAATTTAAAAGGGGCTCTTAAATGTTTCTAAGTCTCTCCCTCCTACTTCCTGTGTCTCTCTATATGTCCTGGGTCCTCCAAAATCGCTATGGCTAATTCTGGTCAGCTAGTGGCTAGCTCCACCCTTGATTCAAGGTAAAATTCCGTGTTACTCTGGGGATCAAAATATCCCACAACACCTGTTTCTATCACTGACCCATCTCTTCTCCCCTAATCCTCTCGTACTCTGTATAGGCCCCCCGTGTACACTCATTGTTACCTCTGTATTCCTCATGTGAAAGGAAATTTGATATTTTTCTTTCTGAATCTAGCTTATTATATTTATCATGATGGATAATGCGGAGTCCCATCTACTTTTCTGCAAGTGACATGATTTCATTCTCCTTTATAGCTGTATTAAGACCTCACTATGTCAATGCCCAATGTTTATTTTCACTGATGACCCCTTGTGTCTTCACTACCCTAGTATTGGGCTGATAGTCTGGAGGAAGCCCTGCTTCATCCTTGTCCTGGAAGCGGTCAGTCTCTTGGCACTTCATGCAGAAGCAGATTTTGCTGTGACTTTCGTTTTTGTCACCCTTAAGCCAAATAAAGGCTTTTGTGAATAGCAGTTGTACTTCCTGGAGCTACTTTTCCACATACAATGAAAAAAGAATTCCACTTCAATCTATTAATATGAGTTTCACTAACTGATTTTCAAAAGTTGACTCAGGTTGCATTTTTGAAGCCCACCAGTGGACTTGACTATTTTACAGGTCAATGTCTCTCAAGCGTAGAAACCCAAATCATCAAGCATGTTTGCCAATGAAGCTTGATATCAATGTACAGCACAGTATAAGCAGACAGCTTCTTCACAGGAGCTTAACATATAAAAGGGAAAAAATCACTGAAGTATCGATGGGAATGTCATTCTGTAATATGTTTCCCTTATTGGTTGATGAATAAAACATTCTTTGGCCTATAGTCAGGCAGGAAGAATAGGTGGGGCTAGCAGACCAGGAGAAGGCTGGGGAGGACAGGGAGAAACCCCATGTAGACCACAAAGGAGTAACAGGCCCGGGCATTCTCCAGTAAGCCAAGACCATGTAGACATACATAGATTAATAGAAATGGGTTAATAATTAAGACAGAGCTCACCAATAAGAAACACTTGTCATCAGCCAGTAGTTTTATGATTAATATAACATCTGTGTGTTTATCTGGGGCAAAGTGGCTGTGGAGATGGTGGGACAAGAAACACTAGCTACAGATTATTTTAGCATTTACAACTTCTTGGAGCTGGGGTTATAGCTCTGTGGTGGAGTGCTTCCCCAGCATGCTCAAAACTGTAGTTCCATCCCCAGCACGACAAAACCCCAAACAGCAACAGCAACAAAAGCAACCCCCTAATCAAGATCATCCAGGAGAAATGCAGGCAAGACGGAGTCTTTAACCTGCTGAATTGACTTTAAAGAGATCTACCACTAGTGAGAAACACAACTGTGTTGAAGCTGAGGGGCAAGAAAGTCGTCTTACCTTCTACTCCACATCGTGCCACGGACCTCAGTTTGAGATGGCAGTCACACACGTAGACAGAAAAGCTACACACTTGGAAAGTGTCTACAAAAAGCCCAAGCTGTCTTCAAAATGTTCCTTAGCTCCACATGAGAGTTTAACATGATCACAGGATAAAAAACTCACAGTGATTTGAATGAGTAATATCCCCCACGGGCTTATGTCTCTGAATACTTGGTCCGCTTGGTAGCACTGTTTTGGGGAGGCCTGGCACTTTGGGTGGAGGAAGTACGTCAGTGGGAGGAGGGTGGACTTTGAGAGTCTTTTCTGACTTCCGGTTCACTTTGCTCTTGGTACGTGGGCAACTAAATGTGGTCTCTCAGCTGCCTGATCTAGCTGGCTATTTTGACTGCCCCACTGGCATGCCATTCCGCCATTGTGGACTTTCGTCACTCCAAAACTGGAAACAAAAATAAGCTTTTTCTCCTACAAGTGTTTTTGGTCATGGTATTTCATCACAGCAGTAAAAGTAACTAGTACGAAAGTCCTAGTTTTCAAAGATTGTATTTGTATTTCTGAATTATAATAAACCACTAAGTATGTTTATTTTTTAAAATGCCACTTGAGGTATTATCAAAATATTAAAACAGCAGGAATAAATGAAGACAAACACAACACTGAAAACCGCAGCACAGCATGGAAATTCAGTAAAGGTGACAAAACACAATGAGACACAAAAGCTATGGCTTGAGCTGCCTCGGTGCTGAGAAAATCCTCCTTCTCGGAGTGGGATGCAGAGTCAGTGAAATGTCAAAGTCGCACTAACCATTTGTTCAGCAATGGGTACACTGATGTTAAAATTGGTATGGAATCACAGAAGTTTATTATGTCCTTGAAGTGAGAGAAGAGGACCAGAAGAGGACCAACCTAAGAGCTGGTGGCTTCATTTCCTGCCTTGTTGTCAGCTTACAGAGTTAGCTCTGTCTGGTGCCTTGGCAGACAGGAGACACAGGAACTGGTAAGACCATTAGAGGACCCAGCAGCGCCCCCCACAGGTCTGACCTGTTAACTCTGATATAGAAAATCTGACATCAGAACAAGCATATATCCAGTGAAAGAAACAGATTAACTATGCCTTTCACCTCACGGCATTATAGAATTATTTTGAAATTAATCATAGAATGAAACATAAAACATCTTGGGGAAAAAAGAGGGATTAAATTCTCACAAGGTAGAGGTTCTCAAGTTTTTCTCCCCATCCAACCAAAATTGTTTACTATAGAAAAAAATAAGCATACACTGGTTGAAAAGTTGTTTTGAGTAGAAAACACAATAAAATGAGTGCTGGAGAGATGGCTCAATGGTTGGGACTTCATACTGCTCTTGCAGAGGACTTGAGTTCAGTTCTCACCATCCACACCAGGGGGTTCAACTCCAGCTGCAGAGAATCTGATGCCCTTATCTGGCTTCTCTGGGCACCTGCATTCACATGCACATACCCACATATAAGCACACGCATGCATATATAATAAGTAATTTTTAACATGAAAAAAGCAATCTTTGTATAAGTTATATGTCTTTATTAATTTAGTGAGGTATTTGTAGTTGTAAATGCATCTACCTCAGTCAAATAAATCAGCTTGAAAATTTCATGTCTTAAATGGATATTTCTCAAAGAAGTTACAGAAATTGCTAGTAATTATTTTGAAAATGTTTAACGTCACCAGCCACAAAGGACCTAGAATGACTAAATTTAAAATACCAGTATCGAATGTGGATGAGAAGTGAACACGGAGCCAGTCGAATGCCGTGGGTAGCTGGGAAGCAACTCTAGCTCTGCATGGAGAATTCACTAACCAAACATTTAAGAAGTTCTACTCCTGTTGTCCACCCCAACACACACCAAAGATACCTTTTAACCCATGTTCATGGCATCCTCAGCCTCAGACTGGATACCCTGAATATCAGCAGATGGGTGGGCCACTGAATTTTGGTCTATTCAGACTTGCAGGTTTTAAGATTTGTGAATGACACGTGACATGGATGTGTATGGTGTGAGTCCCTCCCTGTGTAGCTCTGCTCCACAACAGGCAGTGTCCATGTAGGGCCGAGTGGTGGTGGAGGAAAGGAAGGAGGGATTTTTGTAAGAATCAGAGTCACAACATATAAAAAAATTAAACTTAGTGGCTGAGATTTACATGATGTTTAAATTTCATTGCCATTAACAAAACAGACTGCTTATGTTTTTACTGAAATGATGAATTAATATTTAAATACCCATCGAAGAATTCATATTTGCATGGCAGAGTATAAAACTCTTGCCAAAAGCAGTTGTTTTGAGCAACGCTTATCTGATGGAAGATAGGGAATATTCTTGTTTTAGTCTACCTTTTAGGGTCAATTTTTTTGTTTTCATTTATGTATATGTATATGTATGTGAATATGCATATGATGTGTCTCTGTAATAAGTCTTTCTCTGTCCTACCAGCCAGTTCCCAAATTACAATATGGAGACTTCTTATTAATCATGAAAGCACAGTCTTAGCTTAGGCTTACTCCTAACTCTTATAATTTAAATTAATCCATTTGTATTTATCTAGGTGCTCCCTCCATGTGACTTATGGCTTTTACCTCTCCTTCTGCATGTCCTGCTTCTTCTGCATCCAACTGGTGACTTTCCCTTTCTTCTTGCCAGAGTTCTCTCTATCTGGAAGTCCCACCTATACCTCTTGCCTAGCTATTGGCCATTTAACTTTTTATTAAACCAAGGACATATCATTATACAGTGAAATCAAATATTCCCCAACATGTCTGTCTCTGTGTGCACGTGTGTGTGTGTTTCAGTGTGTCTATGTCTATGTGTGTTCGTATGAGTGTTTCTCTGTGTATGTGAGTTTGGCAGTGTGTGTCTATGTCCATGTGTGCATGTGTGTCTCCTCTGTATGTGAATGTATCTTTGAGTATGCATGTTATGTATCTGTGTCTCTGTGTATGTATGTATCTGTGTATCTCTTAACCACTAAGCCATCTCTCCAGCCACCTGTGTCTGTGTATCTCTCTGTGTGTATGTATGAGTGTCTGTGTGTATGTTTGTGTACCTCAGTATGGGTGTGTATCTGTCTGTGTGTATCTCTGTGTGGGTATGTCTATGTATGTGTCTGTGTGTATGTATCTGCATTGTGTGTATGTGTTACGTGTGTGTGTGTGTGTGTGTGTGTGTGTGTGTGTGTGTGTGTGTGACATGAGTGCAGGTTCTTATGGAAGCCAGAAGTTACTGGATTCCCTGGAGCTGGCATTTCAGGCAGTTGGGAAGTGCCCAATGTGTGTGCTTTGAAGTGAAGCACACTTGGGGTCCTCTGGAAGAGCAGCAACTACTCTTGACCATGCAGACACTTCCCCAGCATTTGCTTTCTTATTGTATTAATTATATTATATTCTGGGCATCATTTTATACGCACCCACCTTCCATTCACAAGAATTCTTGTTGCCTGCACTGACTGGTTTTATATCAACTTGACACAAGCTGAAGTTACCTGAAAGGAGGAAACTCAATTGAAAAAAATGTCTCCAAAAGATCCATTGTAGAGCATTTTTTTTTGTTAATTAGTGAACAATACAGGAGGGTCCAGACCATTATGAGTTGTGCCATTACTGGGCTGGTTGTCTTGGGTTCTATAAGAAAGCAGGCTTAGCAAGCCAGTAAGCAGCGCCCCTTCATAGCCTCTGCATCAGCTCCTGCCTCCAGGTTCCTGTCCTGCTTGAGTTCCTGCCCCGTCCTTTTCTCATCGATGGACTGTTGTCTTCTGGAAGTGTAAACTGAAATAAATTCTTTCCTCCTCAACTTGCTTTTTGGTCATGGTGTTTCATTCAGCAATAGAAACTCTGAGACAGGACTTTTGCTATCTTACCATTGCTTTTCTCTTTCTGTTATCATGAAGAGCTCCTTCATATAGTTGACACTATTACACCTTTGACAACCATAGCTAAAACTATGCTCCTCTTGGATTTTTATCTTTCATTAAAATGTTGAGAACTGTAGGTGACTGAGTAAAGTTGGGTGTGGGAGAGGTAGTCTTCCCCAGGGAAGAACACGCCAATTTGTTGTTCAGTGCCAGTCATTCCTGAAAACATGCACACTGATGACATTATATGTACCATATGGGTGATATGAAAAACATATGGGTCATGAAAAACATAGACATGAAATATCAATTAGAGAAAAAGCAGGCCATCAATTTGAAGAAGAATAGGGAGGGCTATATGAGAGGGATTAGCATGAGGAAAGATAAAGGAAAATATAACTAAATTATATTCTCAAAGAAGGTCTTTGCACTTTTGATTTTTGATATCTTGATTTTTTTGTTTTCAAATGGGCTGTGACTTTTTGTTTGAGTAGAAACATTTCTTTACAAGGACCTGAAATTTAAAAACATCCTATGTTTTTCTTTTATCTAGTGGATCATCCAGTTACTATTTTTATTTGTCTGAAATTTAAACCTTTAGCCATACAAGGTAATGTTTACTAAACAGAAATCAAGTTTCTCAAAACCTGTGTTCATTTATTTAGCTACGTGCTTGAAATCAATCTTCTTCATATTAAATATCCCCAAGTATTTGCAATCTTACTTTTTCTCTTTATCAAATTATACTCATGAGTTTGAAAATAACAGACCTTTAAATTTGGAAATAATTTCATATTTACAGAAAATTGCAGAGGTGATGCTGAGCTTCAGGCACCCTCTCCAGTTTCCCTGATGCTTGGCTCTTATGTCACCATGTCTGTCGTATGTGGCCTAGATTGACAAGTCCCCCCTTCTAGCCAGGCTATGGACTTACAGTCCAGATCTATCTGTTTAGGTGACCCCAGGCGGCTCTCTGAACAGTTAATTCAGGTCATCATGTGCTTAACCTTCCTAAGGTACTGTTGAGACTAATAGCTCTGGTGGGTTGTCATTTCACCCTTTATTTGCTGCTCTGTCACATTGGGTGTCATCCCTGTGACTTCTGCACATGTTTCTCACCTGCTTCTCACCTGAAACAAACAGGGGGTTTCTTTCTCACTGGACCTTGAAGCACAGTGCTCCAAACCCACTTCTCTGTCATCATGCCTGTGTGGGACCACCTGCTGCTGTGCTTCTGTGGGAACACATTCAGTCATTCATTTCCTTCCCCTGTCTTTTCCAGGCATGACCATCCTAATCCAAATTTAGAATTTGAAACCTGTCCTCACATTTCATGTTCAGTATCTTTAAAACATTTTCATTTTGTTTTGTTGGGTTTGTATTTGTTTTGGTTGGTTGGTTTTGGGGCAGGGTCTCTCTATGTGGCTCTGAATGATGACATACATGTAGTCTGGAACTCACTGTGTAGACCAGACTGGCTTTGAACTCATAAGAGATCCACCTTCTTATGCCTCACAAATTCTGGGATTAAAGGCATGTAGTGCCCTACCAAATTTTATGTTCAGTATCTTCATGTCATATAATTTAGTAGTAATGACTATAAACTTCGTACAAACACCAGACAGAAGCTCAGTTGTCATCTGCTTCCTTTTGGCCATAGTTCATCTTGGCTCTTGCTCCTGGTTGCTAGTTACTGAAGGACCCCACCTTCCTGCTTCCTGGCATGTAGTGTGCTCTAGTTTCCCACTGTTAAAAATGACATTATGTCTCTTCTAGTACATCCCCTTGGCTGGCATCTGCTTCCTCTGGGTAAGTGAAGTGGGCTATGTTTTCATCATGCCAGGCTAACTGTTGGCTCTAATAACATTTTAGCAAAGAGTGGCTTGTCTTCTTGACCAATCTATATGTTGAAGCTTGTGCTGGTCTCTGTTCCAGGGAGCACCCTGTGAACTGGGTTTTATATGTCAAGCCTTATGTCCTTGAGGTGTGGCAGGGGTGAGTGTAATCAGATATGGGTCAAGAAAGGTCGGTGGCATCCCAACTGGATTGAGATCACTCAGCAGGATGCCTCTATACTGAACATCAGCAGGGTACCACATGGACCCTGGTTTGTGAGTCCAGAGCAAGGTCCCTGGCCTCTGATCTGTTTGTGTGCCTGCCTATATTGTTTCCCAGGAAGTAAAGGAGCAAGGTCAAAATGAACTGAGAGACACCACAAGCAATTAAAGAGGGCTGTTTGAGAGCAGCCATAAGAGAAGGTCACCCCAATGAGTATTAGCCTTTGTGAGCAGCAGTGAGTTTCTGGGTGTCTCTGGAGGGATACTGGCCACCCACATCTACAGTTGCAGGACAGAAGTAAGGGGTGTTAGTTTCTATGTCTAATGTAAAATGGCCATACATGGCTGGCTTAATGCAGCAAAAATTTATCTTCCTACAGTTGTGGTGATATTTTGTTTGAGCTGTAACAAATAGAACTTGTCTGAAGATCAGACGGTAGAGCTAATCACTGGTTAACCATAGAGGCTAGGCAGTGGTGGCACACATCTTTGATCCCAGCTCTTGGGAGGAAGAAGCAGGAAGATCAGGAGTTCAAGGCCACTCTGGGCTACACGAGATTGAATGAGTCTAAAAGAGAAATAGAACAGGGTGGTGGTGGCTCACACCTTTAATCCCAGCACTTGGGATCTCATGTCTTTGACCCCACCACTAGGGAGGTAGAGATAGGAATCGAAGGCTGGTGGAGACAGGATCTCTCACCCATTCAGTCTGAGGATTCCTGGAGACAGGATCTCATTCCTTTTCAGTCTGAGGACTTTGTAGAGGTAAGAACTTTAGAGGCTGACTGCTCTGCTTCTCTGATCTTTTAGCTTTCATGTCCCCCCCCCCATTCCCCAGTATCCGACTCTTGGTTTTTATTATTAAGACCAATTAGAAATCTTTCTACATATAGTTTTAGAGAGTAGAGTCTGCAATGAAGGTGTCCTCAGAGTCAAGTTTGGAGGCCTGAAGGCATGGTCTTTCCTGCATCTCCCAGCTTACAAATTGTCAGATTCTTGGGGAACCTCCACCACTTCAGTCACTTGTGGGAGGCACAATTCAGCCTCCAGAGTTGAAAGTCATCTTCTAGGAGGAAGGCAGCTAGCATAGCCCTTAAGTGCTGACCCCAAGCAGGAGACTCAGGGACCAAAGAGGAACATGACAGGCAAGATGCTGCTGCCATCAACAGACAAAGCAGAGAGACCCCTGGGAGTAGGGTGTCTTGTTTCCAGGCAATATGGCCACCAAAGCCTGATCTTTGCTGTCCTCGATTTTCTGTCCCTTTCCCGACATCTGGGGAGTCTGTTCCCCTTCCATCCTTATGGTTTCTAGGGGATGCCCAATTCCAGCCTCACCCCCCACCTTCTCGCTGCCCTATGCTTTGGGCGAAAAATTTTCCCTGTATCTTCCCTCACAGTCACTAACCCAAGAGCAGATGTCTGATCTAACAGGGGAGGCAGAACACTCAATTTTAGTTCAGTCTAATGGTGCATTGTTGATACTGCCTCAGTCAAGGCTGCCAGGTCAGTCAAGGCTGCTAGGACAGCCCCCATATACTGAATGACTTTAGTGCTGGCCATTTGTTTAGTCTCAGCTGTGGAAGTTGTAGGACCAAGGCTGGGACATTAGCTGGTTTGGAGTCTCCTGAGGCTGAAGTGTGACTTTAGTCTGCCTCTTGGTTTCCAGTGACCTCATAAGATAATATGAACTCTGACTGTCTCCTTTTATCAAGATGTTGAAGCTCCTGAGTTAGGGTCCCCCCTAAGGACTGCCTTTGGTATCCTCACATCCTTGGAGGTGTGGGGGGAGGTTAGGGCTTCTAGAGGTATCTGGGGGGTGAGTGTCAGTCTGTAGAAACCTCCCTGCACAGTAGCCCAGGCTAGCCCAGGGTTTTCAGGGTGCTGGAGCTTATGTGTATGCTTGGCTGCCTGAGCCCATTGTTCAAGGCCTGGCTGCTCTCAGCTCACCCCCTATCCCTGCCTCCACACTGCTGGAATGAATGTGCCCTCAGGTGTTCCCACACCTCAGAGGCAGGTGAGAGGTGCAGCTGGGCACAACTAGTCCAACCTGTTTCTCACCAGACTCTCCAGAGGAACAGATCAACCCTAGTGGAACTGGTGTCCATTCCTAAGCCCTTCAGCCTCAAGGTCCAGGAGAGAGGTGGGCAGGTGGTGGTGGCAGAGGGCATTTGGTCCCCAGAGGCTTTGGTCTGGCCCTCTACCCACCTGCTAGGTGGTTCGTATCTCTTGGGCTTTGCTGACTTGTGGAAGGTTCAGGAAGATGGGTGGGTGGGGCTTGCTCCAAGGTAAAGGTACTTCACAGCTGCCTTCGTTCAGTCATGTTCCCATAGTGCTTTGCTCCTGTCAGAGGGGCTCCCCAGTTAGCCTCTTCCTCACTATCAAAAGAAGAAGGCTAGATTGCCCTGAGTTACAAAGAGCAGGGCAATCACTGACCAAGGTCTTAACGAAGACATTTGTGTCTACACCTGAAGTGCCAGTCTTAAATTCTTTTAAAAAGATGGTTTTGAAAACAAAGCCATGCATGCTGACACAAGCCTTTAATCCCAGCACTTGGGAGGCAGAGACAGGTGAGTTCCAGCCAACCTACTTTTTACATGGTGAGACCCTGTCCAAAAAACAAAACAAAACAAAAAAACCCAAAAAAACTAACGATGAAGGCAGCATGGAGAGATGAATCAGCAATTAAGAACATTCTCTGCTCTGACAGGACCATAGCTTGGTCCCTGCCACCAACATAAGGAGGCTCACAGTTGCCTATATCGACAAAGGCAGGAGGATCGGGCACCCTCTGTTCCCTACAGGCACTGGCACACATATCCACCCCTCCCCAACAGGCATACAGGTACTATGAATAAATCTTTTTTAAAAAGAAGGTTTTGTGCTGTCCAAAATAGCTGTTCTGTACAAGTGTGTCTGGGCCGTGTGTGTGTGTGTGTGTGTGTGTGTGTGTGTGTGTGTTTTCATCAAAGAAAATTGTTGTTTATAAGAAACATTGAAAACCATATGACAATACCTATTTGGCTTGCAAAAAAATTATTTTTGAATTCCAAAAAGTCAAAAAGTAAGCGAGGCTGTCACAGCATGAGATAAACAGGGAAACAAATCTGCAAAAATGAGCACAGCTGCTTGGTAAAAGAGGGTGAGGCTGAGGTCCTGACCAGAGACAACACCACAAGGACCCTGGGTGGAGGCCCGGCACCAGGAGGCTTCTAGACAATGCAGCCCGGGGCCCTCGATGGGGAGATCCATTCACTTAGAAAGAGGGCACTTTCCAGACTGCAAGAGAGGAGGATGGCGGAGGAGAGAGAAAGGAGGAAGGAGGACAACGAAGAAGAGGATGGGGGAGAAAAGGAGAGGAGAGGAAGAAGCAGGAGGGGGAGGGGAAGGAGGGAGAGAAGAGGCCGCAGGACAAGTCCTTCCACCAGGGTTGTTGCTGGCGATAGGAATCAAACACTCATTTACATAAATGACACATAATTATACCGTTCCCATAAATGGCTTGGAGATTATTGATCAAGTTAAGATTCCCCCGGCTTTTGTAAGAATTTACCACAAACTTGTGGCTTAAGGCAACCTACTGCCCTCTTTCTGGCACGGAGGTCAGGTCAGGGTGCAGATGGGTCTGGCGCCCTCTGGAGGCCCGAGGGAGAATCCTCCCGTCTTCCAGGGCCCTCAGCTCCTCTGCTGGTGGCTTCCTGACCTCAAGCCTCATTTCCACTTCCTCCTCTGTCTCTTGTGAGGGAAGCTGGCTATAACCAAGGGTGACTTCAACTCAAGATGGTCAACTCAGGTACACCTCCAGGTCATGCACAGCTCTGAGGCTTAGGCCACGGACATTTATTTCCTTTCACTATTTTTATTTATATGAGTGTGTTGTATGTGCACCTGTGTGAGCCGGTGCAATAGCCGAAGAGTTCTTGGAGGCCAGATGATAACTTCAGGGGCTCTGCTCTGTTATTATCCGTGTTATTCCCGTGAGACAGGGGCTCTTACTGAGCCCGCAGCTGGGCGCCACAAATCCTCCTGTCTCCCCCCCCCCAAGTTACAGACTTGTAGTTATGTACAATCGTGTCTGGATTTGCATGTGGGCTCTAGGGATTTGAACTCAGGTCTTCATGTTTGTGCGGTAAGTGCTTTTCCTTGCTGAGCCATCTCCCCAGCACTAGACATGAGCGTTTCCTACTGTGGCCCATCTGCAACCCATTAGGGACCACTAAGCCGTCCTTGTCGCCCCTCTTCACATCCCCTGTGCACCGTCTAGGACTTACTCTGGGCATTTCCACACATATTCACACATATAGGCAGGTAGGATATACTTACACACGTGTGCATACCTGCCAGACACACAAGGCTCAGAAGCACGTGTGAGTGGCTTTGCAGACCACAGGCGTGTGCTTCAGCACACAAACACCTGTGTGTTATTTCTTCCTTTCACCGCTGATGCTGTATTTCCCTGCCTCATCCTACCCTGCCAACCTCCTGTGTTGGGTTGATCACACCTTCTTAGTGAAGTCCTGACTCTCTCATACTGTGTTTATACACATGGTTCTCCAGGCTTTCTTACCCAGACACGATTTTACAATGTCGCTTTGATCGCGAGGCAGTCAGCCCATCTTTCTTGTGGTTAGTTTTAGCGTTGTGATTCTGTGGACTGTTATCAACCTGTGCAGATCTGCCTGTGAGACCTGAGATGTTAAGACCTTAGAAAACTGGGCAGCCTACAGTCTAATGCTGCGGGTGACTTTCCTTCAGTGTTGGTGTGCTTTTACACATGAATGTGTAAGCAGAGTTTTCTTTGAACTGTCAGCTCTCTCTCTCTCTCCCTCTCTCTCTCTCTCTCTCACACACACACAAAATAAAACAAAACAAAAGAATCCAACATGGAGACTATTATTAATTGTAAAAGCCCAGTCTTGGCTTAGGCTGGTTCCTAGCTAGTTTTTATAACTCTAATTAACCCACATTTTTAAATCCACCATCTTTGATGTGGCTTGGTTACTTTCACTCTGAGCTCCCCACCCTGCCTCCTCTCTGTCTTCTTTGCAGAGTTCTCGATGTCCAGAAGTTCCACCTCTGCCTACTGCCTAGCTATTGGCCATTTAGTTTTTTATCGAACCAACCACAGTGATGTATTTTTACACCATGTGGTCAAATACCTCTTAAGTCAAATATAACAAAGAGCAATATGACCCAAGATGTTTGAGTTTGGAAAAACATGTAAATAAACACCAGTAAGCACATACTAATTATGAACAGATTAGCCCTTTTCCAGAATCTGCTTAGGTCAGATCAGTTTAAACACAATTGCCCGGCATGTACGAGAGGTTATATCTGGGAAAGCACAAAGCAAGGCAGACGGCCATATCCAGATTCAGGGTGCACGGAGGATGATGCTCCTTTCACCAGACTGGGTTCTATAGGTATGTTCCAAATCCAACGATAATAAATGTTTTATAATTGAATGCAGGTGTTTGTCACAGGAGGCATGAAATCACGTCCAAGAATGATCCAGGGAGCAAAATGCACCTGAGGTAAAAGGCCCTCTGCTTTTATCCTGGAGCCTCTCTCACAGCTTCCCAAGGCTCTGTTCACCATGAGTCATCCTTTTGGCCACGTTCTGTCGTGACCCTTTGTGTCATCTTATTTTAACCTATACATATTTTCATATGCAGTGTATTTTTATGGATAGGATGTAGTGTCTTCTGTTTTTCTACCAAATACAATAACTTCTGCCTTTTTAATTGGGGATTTTAGTTCATTTACACTTAGTGCAACTATTTTATTCACTTGGTTTAAGTCAACTGTATTGATATGTTCAATATTTTATTTTCCCTTGTCCTATTTTCTTGTGCTCTTTAGGAGCTGAGATTTAAAATTCATTAAGTTTCAATGTAAGTATATGCTAAAGTTTCTGCATCTTCCCCCTCAATCTCTTTCTTAATTTGCCTTCTGTTGATGTGATAAAACACCGACCAAGAACAACCTCAGGGAGGAAAGGACCTTTGTTCTTATTTTTCCCTGGCTCATAGTCCATCACTGAGGGAAGCCTGGATGGGTACTGAAGAAGGAACTTGAGTAAGGACCATGGAAAAGCAAGACACCAAGCATGACTTTCTCTGACTGCTTCCTTCTACTCCCGGGACCCCTGTCCAATGGTGGTATCACTCACAGTGGGCTGTACCCTCCCTTATCAATTAGCAGTTAAGAAAATGCTCCATAGGCATAGCCCCAGGCTGGTATGATAGAGGAGATTTCTCAGCTGAGATTCCCTCATTTCAAACATGTCTTTAGTTTGTGTCAAGTTGACAAAAACTAAGTATGAAACCCCTGTGTGCTCAGTTTATTCAGGAAATAAGGCCATTGTTGACAAATGGAATCTCATGGGATTAAAACAAACCTTTTTTACAACAAACGAAATGAGTAAAGAATCAGCAATAAGGTATCTAGAAAGTATATATCTGACAGAAGCTTCATATCTGGAATGCACAAAAACAACAACAAAAAAACCCGTAAACAGCTAGAAATCAAACAACTCAATAAATGGGCTGCTGAAATGAGCAGGCCATTTTCAAAGGATGAAACACAGTGGTCAGCAGTCATGCTAATAATGTTCAGGTTTAAGGCCCGAAGTGAGCCTTAAGTTATGGCTATTCCATTTGTCTCCATTATTAGCGTATTTGTTAAACATCCTCTGACCTATTTTAGGGTCCCTAGAAGTTGTGCTTTAACCTGACAAGCTACACCTTGGGATGTGTTTAGGATGGTGCCTTTCCCGCTGTCCTACCTTGTTGTAGAGCTGGACTACAAGGCTCACTGTCTGCTGTTCTGTGTTCACTGGCCACTTGTCTTCCTAAGAGTGACAGAAATGCTTGTGTCATTTACATGCTCAGCTGCCATCCCTGTAACTCTTTGTTTCTTTTTGGTAGATCCAGGCTCCCCTCTGATGTCATTCTGCTTCAGCAGGAAGGCTTTTGTGATTAGCTTTTCCTGTGGTATTGTCCACTGGCATGAAATTCACTAAGAATTTATATACCTGGAGAAAAATCTTTATTTTGTCTTATTTAAAGGAATATTTGCCTAGATCTAGAGTTACAGCTTTCTTTTCTCACTTGCAGCACTTTATAGATTTTCTTACTGTTTTGGCTTTCATGTTTCTCACAAGATGTCTGTAGTTCCTGTGATCTTCGGCTCCTGTGTGGGGCATTGCCCATACATCCTGGCTGCTCTGGAGGTGTCTGGGGACTGATCGTCACTGAACTTTGGTGACATCCATTTGTGTATTCATAGTTTGTCAACAAATTGAAAAAACTTAAGCATTAAAAAAATTTTTTTGGTTTTTACGAGACATGGTTTCTCTGTATTGTTTTGGAGGCTATCAGTACAGCCTGGCCTCAAACTCACAGAGATCTGCCTGCCTCTGCCTCCCGAGTGCTGGGATTAAAGGCATGCGCCACCACCGCCCGGCTAAAAATTATTTTTATAGATTATAATTACTTCTCTTTCCACCCTCTAAGCCCTCACACATATCCCTCCTTTTTTTCTTTCAAATTTATGGCTTCTGATTTTCATTGTTGTTACAAGCATATATATATATATATATATATATATATATATATATATATATATGGAAATACATTCACTTTGACATTGTGTTGCTGAGAGTGCAGATGCCTGAGCTGTCCATGTACAGCATGTGTTTCCATTTGTTGATTTTTAGGGTTACTTTATATTCTGAAGAATGAAACTAAGCCAGAAAAACTTATTCATCCATTTCCCTGACTAAAGGCATGATATAATTTCCAGTCAGCTGCTATCAAGTCTATCTCAGAAATACATCTCTTCCTTCATTTTATTTCTACTGGCTGGAGCCAAGAACCTTCAGGTCAACAGGTGTTTGTGCTTCTTAACTTAAATATTGTTTCCAGTGGAGGTTTTCAACACTCCAGCTGCCCGCACTTTAGTCAGTATAGTCTGGGCTGTGTGTTCTTTCTTGACTCCTCTCTGTGTCCTGTCTCTGCCGCCCTAGCACACTTCCCTCCAGCACCAAGTCTAAGCCACACAGAGCAGCTTGTGAAATTTGCCATTTCAAATACTGACACTTTTGCCTATAGAAGTTCTAGTTGGTTCTCAGGTAGATCGTTACTAAATATTGAATGGGAAAAGCACAACACAGAAAACTGAATGCAACATTATGATCTGGATTCTAAGTCAAGCAGTGATTGTATATAATGAGATATACTTTATTTCTTAACAGCCTCAAGTTTATTATTGTGGGAATAGTAGAGGACACCAGCCATGTGCCAACAGGATGAGAGAATCACACTAGACATGTGTGCAGGGGTGTTTGCGCCAGTCCATCTGTCTTCACATGGGCAGATAGATGCTTTTTACCACGCGACCCTCATAAGGGGCCTGGGATGGACTTCAAGCCAGGGCACGGGTCGCAGTCTCTGCCTTGGTCTTTGGTTGGCAGAGCCTGTGCAACTCTTGGTGGTTAGTCAGGAATCTGTTTCCCAGGCTTGGCATGGGTGATGAGGGAGGTCATCAGAGCCATGGTTGGGGTCCTTAACTATCTTGGTACGAACCCCTTGGGCTTCTCAAGGATTTTCATTGCCTCACCATCCATGGTCTTTGCATCACTTAGATGAGTCTTCTTCAGGTCCTTCTTGTGCTTCTTGTCAAAACACATGTTCTTCAGGAATATGGGATTGGCCCTCTTAAAAAGTCATCTTTTTGTAACCTGGATTTCTTGATGCTTTTTCTGTGATATTTTCTGTGATACTAGCTGTGTTTGCCATGGGACTTGGGATTTGGCCATGTCAGGGCAGAAAGCCATGGCTCCTGAAGCTCTTGGGACCAGAATGGAAAATGAAAAGAATTTAAAAATGAGAGAGTGGGTCATATAGTTGATACCTTTGGTCAAGGACAGGCTACAACTATAATAGTTCTCCTATAAAGCTACCATGGAGTCTCAAGCCCCTGTGGCCACATGTGTTCCTGTTCCCTAACAGCATACTGCAATGCATTCCTCCTATGCTCGTGTTTGTAAACTGACTCATTTCCAGTTTTATTAACAGCAGAGATTGTGTAATTCTCTAAGGTATGTCATTTCTGGCTAGGACAGCAATTCTGTGCTCCTGGTTTGTATCTCCTTCCAGAAACAGTTCATTGGTGATGAAAGTTTTCTCATCCTGCCAGGTTCTGCCACCCTTCTCAGCCCCAAATAAGCACACAGACACTATACTACTCATTAAACTGTTGGCCGATGACTAGGGCTGCTTACTGGCTAGCTCTGTCTTAATTATTAACCCATTTATATAAATCTATGTATTTCCATGTGATCTTATCTTACAGGAGAATGCCTGATGTGTCCTTTCTTCCTGGTCCTTACATGGCAACCATTTTGTTGTCTTCCCCTGCCTACCTTTCCCAGAATTCTCCTCATCTCTTCGTCCTACAAATCTTCCTGCCTCATTGGCCAAAGAGTAATTTATTCATCAGCCAATTAGAGAAACATATATATGGAAGGACACCCCCCATCAATTCATCATTATTTTGGAGCATATTCTTACTTTCTGTGCTGGGGATGTACTTCTGACTGCTTCCTTATACACCCTAGACCCACCTGTCCAATGGTGGCATCACCCACAGTGGGATGTACCCAAATGGTACCCGTGAAGCCCTGGGTTTGACCACCAGCAACAAAAGTAAAAGTGCTGAAGTAAAGTTCCATGCTTCTACTTAAAAATGAAACAAAACAAAACTGAAAATCCTCCTGTAACAGCATGCCTCCCTGCTTGGACAATGGTCTCCCACTTCCCAGGAGAACTGACCATGCCCAAACGGGTGGGAACACCACAGCGCCACATACCTAGTAAGATCTCTCACTACACAGACCTTGTGTTGGAACATTCTCTTGTCCTGTGTTTTCCTCAGGAGAAACAGGCTAGTATACATATATGTATTATGTAGCTGAAGTCATAGCACGAAGTGGAATCTATGTCAGTGTAAGAAGAGTCTGAACAATCATTGACACATCTCTAAGAACAGATCCTCATATGAGACAGCACCTGGTTGTGTCTGCCAGACTGCCCAGAGGGAAGGTCCAAGGCTGTCAGAACAATGCTAATCAACACCCCATTACCACAGTATGTGCACACAGTCTCTCTTCAAACTGATAAGCTGGACTGCCACATGTGACTCCCTCAAGTCTCCCAGGAGCATACACTGAGCCCAGTGGTCACAATGACAGCCATAATACAGATGGTGATGGAGACCCTGGGTTGATTTAGTCATTTTTGTCATTGCTGCTGGTCTGGGTAGTCTGCCTACTCATTGTTTATGAAATTTGTCTGTTTCATCCATACCTCCAAGTCCAGGTTGAGATACAACTCAACCCAGTAGAAAGGATTTATTGTTACTATTATTACTATTACTATTATTATTATTGATGTGGATTTTTGGAGAACTCCACAGCAGAAACAGGCCAAGCACAAGGGGGGTCCAAATGGGAAGCTACAAGATGGTACCAGATACTGTCTGTCCTCTGTCCTCCATTCCTGCAGGCAGGCCAGCTTCTTCGTCTGCAGTGTGCCTGGGAGCACATTCACACATTAGTGCTCCCCTTACACACCCACACATCAGAAGACAGAGAGCTCAAGGGGTTTGTACTGTGGACAGTGGTGCCTTTGGGGAACCTGCACATCCCACAACTTAAAGTGTCTTTAGGCTCAAGACCAGTCTCACTAAAGTTATAGGAAGATTAAGATGTAGATTTAGTTCAATTCTCCTCCAGGATCTTGAATCTCAGTGTGTATTATGTTGCATCCAATAGAGCATAAGTGAAAGATACTGTCTACTCCACAAATAAGTATCATTAACTACTCAATTACTAAGTACAAGTGGATAATTGTCACTAGCTGTGCCTTCATACACTCTGTTTGAGGCTCACAGGATTTTGGAAAAACTATTTCCAGGAAAGAAGATGGATACATATGGGGTCACTGTGAGATTTCTCCTTGTAAATCATATTTTTGCATCATTGGCTATCATAGAAAAAATACATATGATAAAGATGAAATTTTTCCAACATAAAGTACAGTCTCTTAGCAAACAGAGAGACATAAAAGTTCACTTTCTTGGTGGCCAACAAGAAGGGTGCTGCTGAAAGGCCATTTCCTAACAGGCAGAGGTTCAGGGCCATACTCTAGGAAGGTAAGGTGACTGTGCCCTTGCCTGATGGATGGCCTCAGCTGGGGATGATGACACTTTGTCACAACTTTGAGACACATGTTCTGTCTTCCAGACTGTTCAGGAAGTGAAGTTTTGTATCATGATGGAGGATGAACTTCTCCACAACTTTCTATAGAAAGTCCCATTCCAACGGCTTAGTGGTCCAAAGTAGTCCCTGAAGATGGAGGTTTCTGTCCTGCCTGGTCATGCAGCCAATTAGCCCCAAATAAATACACAGATGCTATATTAATTATAAATTATTGGCCAATGCCTAGGGCTTCTTATGGATAGCTCTCTCTTAATTATTAACCCATAACTACTAATCTATGTATTTCTACAGGGCCTTGTCTTATTAGAGAATGCCTGGCATGACCTATCTTCCAGGTCTCTACATGGGTTTCTTCCTAGACTTCTCTCTGTTCCTTATCTCCAGCCTTCCCCTGGTCTGGTAGCACAGCCTATCTTCCTGCCTGGCTATTGGACAAGCAGTGTTTTATTCATCAACCAATAAAAGAAACATATATACAGAAAGACATCCTCCATCAAATCCCTGCAAAAGAGGGTAGGTTCTGAAGACAAACACTCCAGCATTTCCTTTGTTGCTGCTTTGCACTGTGAACTTCCAAAATGGCATGAGCTCAGACAGTCATTTCCACAGAGAAAATTAATGTTCAGAGGACAGAATAACCACCCCAGTGTTGCTGCTTCACCGTGGCCAGGGGCAATGATCTAGATGTCAAGAGGGCTAGCTGGACTGCTTAAGCCTTTCTGAAGCGAACACCGGTTAGGCTTCTGGGAGAGAGTTTTGCAGACTGTTTCAAAGTTAGGTTGCCCTAGAAATGCATGATACTGTTCAAGGCTAACCAGAGGGATGCAGAACTATAGACGTGAGGAAGACCCCTGTCCTCCTGGGGAGGCATGTTTCCTGCCAGCCAGCCCACACTCTGGGGTTCTGTGTGCTTTGTCCCTCAGAGTTGCGGTGTGACATTCTAGCTGGGAAAGGCATGGATTCACAAATTGATTATCAAGATCCACATGGACATTATTCGCAGCAAATGGGACCAAGATGAGGACTCACCCTCTATTGTTCCTCATATTACCAGGCTAAAAGAACATTTTAAGAAGGAGCGGGTATATGTCTCAGTGGTATCTGGATTGCATGAGGCCCCGGACCTAATGTACAGCCCTACAAGAACAAAAAGAAGAAAACTGAAAGTGCAAATCTTCATGTGTTGGAGAGGGGCCTGGGTTGAACATAAAGTCCTAGTACCCAGGCAATGATAGTGATCTAGCCACTGTCTGACACAGTAAGTGATGGAGATCTAGCCTCTGTCCAACACTGTAAGTGATGGGGATCTAGCCTCTGTCTGACCCTGGCAGTGATGGGGATCTAGCCTCTGTCTGACACTGGCAGTGATGGGGATCTAGCTACTCTCTGACCCTGGCAGTGATGGGGATCTAGCTACTCTCTGACCCTGGCAGTGATGGGGATCTAGCCTCTGTCCAACACTGTAAGTGATGGTGATCTAGCCTCTGTCCAACACTGGCAGTGATGGGGATCTAGCTACTCTCTGACACTGGCAGTGATGGGGATCTAGCCTCTGTCTGACTTACTTCCTTCTCCTTTGTAGGCTCCTGGAATTATTTAAGAGCCTTACTGTGTCTGATCAACATGCTCATGATGGATCAAGGGCCACATTCCACCTTCTAAACCTGAAAAAGGAAGTGATACAACACTGAAAAAAACAGCCAACCAGTCACTATTCATTAAACTGTGATCTGCTCCAAGAGAGACCAAGATGGAAAGGGTCTCACCAGGCAGACTCTAATACAGTCAGGAGCACGGGCTGAGGAGATGCTGGTCAAGCTTGTGACCCAGGTGACTTGGGAGTGTGTGGTGTGGAGATGGGCAATCAAAGCACTCCTTTCTGGTGGGATCCCCAGGCTGCTGTCAACCGTTCCTGAGGACTGACTGCAGCCAAAGATTTGATACTTTCCAAGTGACAATATGGTGTGTGTGTGAGAGTGTGAGTGTGTGAGAGTATTGTATGAATGTGTATATGAGAATGTATGTGTGTGAATGCATGTGTATGTATTTGTGGGTGTGTATGTGCATGAATGGTGTATGGTATGTGAGTGTATGTGTATACATATATGTGTGTATGTATACACGTATGTGCATGTGCATCATATGGTACATTTGTTTATGAGTAATTGTGCATGTGTGTATGGTGTGTGTGTGTGAATGTGTGTGCATGAGTGTGTGTGTGTGAATGTGTGTGCATGAGTGTGTGTGTGTGTGTGTGTGTGTGTGTGTGTGTGTGTATGCACAGCCTGATATCACTGACAGGAGACACTGGGCTTCACTAAGGGCAACAACATTGTCCCATCTTCCAGAAATAACAAAATTTATCCAGATCTTCAAATTAGAGGCTGATTTGGAGACATCATCAGCTTCTTGTTCTCCCAACAGCAGACTACATTTCGGAGCCTTCTGCTCCCTCCAGGATAGACAGTGTCGGCTGTGGCTCAGCTATGAGTCTGTCATAGTACAAGGCACATGGAGAGCATGCAACTCCTTCCTGATTCCCAACAGGGGCTCCTCGCTGATGTAGCAGTGCAGCTACTATTTGTTGATGGGCAGTTGGGGTCAGCAAGTCTCTGTCATGGTTTTCCACAGCTATTGTGGTGGAGAAGGTGGCATGGGACATCCTGATAAGTTCTCCGACGGGAGGGCTGGAGCTCTAAGCGAGTGACCTGAAGGATGCATGGCCCAGTACACTTGCAGGGCAGTGGAAGCTGCTGTCTGGGCTCTCACTTTGCAGTGCTGGCAACGACTTCTTGGCACCCTACAGCTTCTGCAGATTATTTCTCTCTAATTGTAATTTCAGCAAATTTTTGCTGTTGTGAAATCCTGCACTCTTGAAGCTCTAACCCCCACCTGCAGTCTCTACTGAGCTGGCACCTCCATTTTATGTGGTGAATTCCACTGGGTTCCTCACTCTGGGTACCAACTCCAAGAACTCTTTACCGGCCGGATTTATGATGGATGCCATCTGGTCTGATAGGAGGAAACAGATATTGATTTTTAATATTTTCTCCCAACTTGTTTACTCTAGGATAATACTGCAGCTGTGTGGCAGCTTGTCTCCGAGTGGAAGGATTATTACCACCGCCTTTTGACGGGATGAATCACCCAGGACGGCTTGAATGGCTAAAGGGTAGACTTTGATGTTATGTCGCTTCATTTACCCTTATGACTAAATGATTATTGATTTTATATTTTTAAGCTCTTGAAATGTGAAAATAACTCGGTGGAGAAGGCTGGCTGTGTTAGTTTTATTAATTTATTTCTGCGGGGCATAATTCACTTTGGGCCAGGTTGTGAAGGTTCTGGGTTCATGACCGGCTGCAGATACAGTGGCAAAGAAATGGCTTATTTATATAGTCATTGCCAGTAGTCCCAAAATCAATACAGTCTGGGATTGGATGATTAAACTCAGTCCCTTTGTGGGGTTCACTCCTGTAGCTGCCGCCGAAGTCAGCCGGACTGCCCCGGCTTCATGTGATCAAGTCTACAAATAGCAAGTTTGTTCAAGTTGAAATATGATTTTTTGGTTCATCATTTTTTTTATCTGCTATGTTCACTCAATGACATTTTAACAGCCTACGGGGGAAAAAGGAGGTTGATTGACTACTTCAATGAAATCAGTAATCTGCGTTCAAAGAGCCTCCTCCAAGGACGTCCAGGATGTGGCTGGCTGGCTGGGTCCTCTGAGGCTCTAAGCATAGAACCTCAGTAGCCAGCTCAATGCTGGGAGCTTCTGCCTGCAGCAAGTCCTAAGATGTAGTTGGGACCTGAAACCCCACTGTGCACTCAGTAGGGTCAGTGCTTCTTCTGGGTGCATGCATGTGTCTCAGAGCCCTGCCTTCCAACCCCTCATCCAACACATGGCACTTTTGTCTCAGACACACCAAAGCCTCCAGACCTCACTTCTTTCTCCATAGCATGCTCAGAATCACTGGCAATGGAAAGTTTGGGTCTTTGGGTTTCATTTTTTCACATTTCCCCCTAAGTTATTTTCATACATTCTAGACATAGATCCTCACATCTATTCCTTGCTAATAAAATTTTGTTTGAACCAAGTATAGTGTCACACACCTGTAATCCTGGCACTTCAGGCAGGAGGAAGGTGAGTTGGAGGCTAGCCAGGGCTGCAGGAGGAGGCCTTGATTAATCAATAAACCTAAATAATAAGTAATTGTTTGATTATTAAGGTTCTAAGTTAGTTTTTTTCTTGTGTGTTTGAAATGAGGGTTTTTAGTCCTTCATACAACCTGTTCCCTGGTCAGCAGAAAAGCAGACTCTGAGGACATGAATAGAAGAACCTGTTTTCTAAGACTTTCCATTTAGACTCCCAATGTGAAAAACCAGAGCTAGCTCAAGCCAGAGAGGTTTATGAAACATTTTTCCTTTCAGCCTTCATCTCTCTCCCTTGGCCTACATTCCCATCCCAGTCTGAGTTCTATGAGCTGAAGAGACAGATCAACAGGCATGTTCCAATGTCCCTTGTTTGATGATAATTGATGCCCTTACATCAATATAGCCTTATACTTGGTTGTATGAGGTTTGTCCTGATATCCATTTCAGATTAACTTTATGGTAGACTGAACTACGTGGTGGTCAGCCTTAACCATGTTACCTGGACTTTCTCCTTGTGAATACAGGAAGTCATTGTTAGGCCTTCCGTTTCCAGAACAGGACTTCCCAGCATGGTGAGTCATGACCATGTATTTTTATGGAGTTACAAAAGGTGTAAAACATTCCCTCTCACTTTAGTCAGTGTGTGTGCATAATTAATATGCAGTAAATTATATAGCTCCAGTTTAAAGCTTGTTTAAATGCATAGAATTGCAAAGAGAATGGGGAAATAAAATAACTTCAGACCAGCATAATGTAATATGCTGATCAATTTTATAGGGAGTGGTGAATATTTAATTAATCACCTTTTGACAATTATTCACAGTGGTCAGAATCAAGGTCTCCATTAAAGCCAAAGAATAGCTTCATTACAAATGACTCATAAAAGTGTCAAGGGCTTGCTGTGAGGACAAGTAATTTCCTTTCCCTTTAAAACCATTAGATGGGCTGGTGGGGGTGGGGAAGGTGATAGAGTGTGGAATCCTGTGATTACAAAGCAAACCTTCAGCTGTTAAGTTTGACAGTGTATTGTAGACCAGGGGTGAGGTGGTGGAAAGTTACCGTGGTCCTTCCTTCCTCCTGCTTTTCCTTTGAGAAGGAGGCAGACACGGAGGGATGTATGCTGGCTCTTGCTGGGTTACTACTTCCTTCATGTAGCATCTGCATCTGAGTCCTGGGGGGCTTCTTTCTCCCGCGGCTCTGAAGAAGGGCATTGCCTTTGCTGTCATCTTGGTTGATGAAATCAGGGTTGCTTCCTGGAATTGCTACAGACAAGGACAGCAAAGAGAAACCTATGTCACAGCCTGGGCTTGTAGGGCTCATAATGAGTGGAGCATCATGCAACCTTTTCACTCAAAAAACAATCTCAAGAAAGACTCAATAATTGTGGTTGTGTCAATGAACCCATTTCTCAGCTTGTGAAACCGACCACAAAACCTGACCTTCAACTTTTAGATGTCAGGATGGAGGAACCTGTGTTCTTCTCAGTATCACAGTGTCTTCATAGCAACAGATACGTCAGTGGTGAATACTCACTTTTGAAAACAGCCTTGGAAAGAAACATTGTCAGACAGACATGTGTCTCCGAGTCTCCCGGCATCTTCAGGGATAGCCATTTAGGTGTTGGAATCACACCTCTCCTTCCAAGGGCAGAGCCTGGAGTTGAGTTTGCCATGCTGGGAGAACAAGTGGATGCTTGAATCCAACTGCATTTGTAAGTGGTTTCCTTTGCTCTTAAACTTTCTCTCCAGACCAGCAAAATACCTGAAGTGTTTTAACCCAAACAGAACCTGAAAATGCTTCAGTTCTCAAAAGTTTCGCCTGCTGCTGTGACCAACAGTGGGATGAAACTCCTCTTCCCTTCTCTGAAGCTCATGTACGACACCCATGGGCAGCCTGGCTCTGGGGCACACAGCCACCTTCACAAGTTCAAGTGACCACTTTTTAAAACTAATGGATATTGACTCTGGTCAGGATCTCTATGATGTTATCAGGCCCATAAAGACTCTGTGGTATGTGTTTACATTGTATCTGGTGAGTGTCTAATCAGTATTGATTTTCCTTGTGTGTAGTACCTATGTCAAACAACCTAATATATTTAAATGGAGATTATTTCAGTTATTTATCTACTATGTGATAAGATCAAAGGCAGTTAACTGTGCGGTAGATGGGGAAGATAGCGCAGTGTGCTTGGGCCTTCAGCTATACCATTGTACCACTTGACGATGGCAAACAGCTAAAAATTAACTTTGTGAGGCATGCTGAGATTTGGGGTCTAGAAAGAATCAGGCAGATGGAGGAGAGAGATGCTGGCTTGGGGCTCTGTGAATGCTTGGCAGTGGGGAGAAGGGCTTTTCAAAGGTCCTGGGAAATCATGACCATGCTTAATTTTCTCCTAGTTTTTTGTTTAGAGAAATCAGGAGCAAACTCAGGCTGATGGATGTGTGATTTCCCAGAGGATCTGTATCCGTTAATCTTCCGAGTGATTTCAGGGGGATCTGCTCCTGGGGTGAGGGGCTTGGCAGGACCATCTCAGGGGCCGTGTGTCTATTGCATTTTACTAATGGAGCCCCTATGATGCCATGGGATAATTGTCACTAGTCTGGCACACGTATCTGAAAGCAACAGAGGCTGACTTTATTTTTGTTAGCTCCCTTCCCACAGAGAAATTTCTCAATATTTCTTTTTTTCAAAATATATCCGAGTAACAGCTTTTCGAATTCATTACAACATAAGATACATACTTATTGTTTTGAAGCGATTAACAGCCCATTTATAACAATCCAAAGCAAGTTTTCCAAGTTAAAAGAAAAAAAAAAAAGGCAATCAAAAACACTGACTCCTCACTTGGGACTTGAACCTCCCAAGTTATTGAGTTCATCAGCAACAGCCTCGCTGCTCTGACTCCATCCAGCTCTCTACCCTCCCCACTACTCCCTGGTCATCCTGGAATGCTGATCTGGCTGCTGGGTGACTTTGCTGGTTCCTTTTGACAACTCACCTGCAGAGATGATCACAGAGATCCCTGGCTCCTCTCGGTTCTTAACTCATAGTGCTGGGGTACTTCTCAGTGGTAGAATACTTTTCTAAATCTTGTCACCCAGCCTTGCTGAACCAAACACCAGGCCACAGCATCCAGGCACATTGGCCTCCCTCACCACCTGCCTCCTTCACCCTTGCTGCCACCGGCTTTGGCTTTGCCCCTGTAGACAAGCTTCCTGATGGTGGTGGAGTGTGACTGTTACAATGTGCTTCTGCACAGAGCGACTCAATATTATCCACCTGTCCTCTCTGTGGCTTCAGGAGCAAGCTGCACTGACAGAGCTCTATGAGGATCAGGAGAGTTCCTGCTCTTCCCACAGAGTGACAGGCAAGGGTCCCATGCACAGTGCCTCTCAGGAGCCATGAGCAGCAGAGGAGGAAGGCACAGAACAGAGGGCTCAGGATCCATTCTCCTCCCTCCTCCCCTCCTGTGTTTCCCTCCTCTGCTGCCTTCCTCTGGAGTCTCCTCCTCCTTCATTTCTATTCATCTTTGCTCCTCTGCCCTGCTGCTTCCTCTCTCCTCCCATCTCCTCTTTCATCCTGATACCTCCTGTCATCTTCCCTGTCCTCCCCCTACTTTCTCTCCCTTCCTTTGTCCTCCTCCTCCTTCCTCCCTCCTCCCCTGTCCTCTTGTTCCTTCATCCTTCCTTCCCTGTCCTCCTCCTTCCTTCCTCCTCCTCTCTCCTGCTCATACCTCCACAGTCCTCCTTCTACTTCCTCTCTCCTCCTCCATCCTCCTCTCTTTTCTTCTTCCACCCCTGTCCTCCACCATCCTCCCTCCTCCTTCTTCCCCTGCCCCTCTTTTCTCCCTCCTCCTCCTTCCTCCACTGTCCTCCTCCTAGTTCTTCACTCATCCTCTATTCTCCTCTCTTTCCTCCTGTCCTCCTCCACCTTCTTTAACCATTCTCCACTACATTTGTCCTTCCTCCCCTGTCCTCCTCCTTCCTCCCTGTCCTCCTCTATCTTCCTTCTTCCTCTTCATTCTCCTCCCTTCCTCTTCCTCTATCCTCCTCCTTTCTCCTTCCTACAATGTCCTCCTCCTACTTCCTCCTCATCCTCTACATCCCTTCCTCCTTTTATCCTCCACATGACACTTCCATGACTCTGAACTGACTCCTCACTCTGACCTCAGTCCTAGCCTCTGCCTCACTATTCCATTATTGGGGCCATAGCTCCTTCCTGCTATACTCAGGTGACTAATTCACTGGACCCAGAGTGCAGAGAGGAGGTGTCAATTCAGACTCTGGCAGTGGCCACAATGCCCTGCCTATTCTGTGGTCTGTGGTCCCTCTGTGCTTAGAGAGCTGAAGGTTGTCCTGGGGAGATCCATCTGTCAGAAGTCCATGGCAGGAATCCTTTTGCACTCACAGAACCATATTTGGCCCATACTGGTGACCCACAGTAGTCAGATCCCTGCCCAGTGTGGAGAGTGGAGCTCTTCCTGTGGGAGGCAGGAGTTATCTGCTCAGCTGGGGTTCTAACAGCACATTGCTGCTGAAGAGCTGTCAAATCTGATGGTGATTAAGGCCAGGTTCTTGTCCTCAGGGCTTAATTTCTTGCTCCCCCTACTAAGAGATGGGAAATTTATGCAGATATGTGTCAATCAGCTTTCTTTTCTGAACACAGTTTCCAGCTTCAGGGATTCTGGGGAGTGTGGCAGCATTGTTATTGCTTTCAGCACAGTGTGGGGGGGGGACAGAAGCTCTGGGTGGAAGACAGCATGGTGAGGTCCACCCAGAACCTTTGTAAAGGACAGCAGCAAAGCCTGCTGCCTCCATGGGCCTTGTCCCCTGGATCAGCTTCATCTACTAGATGGAGGAGAAGAAGAAGATGGAGGAGGAAGAGAAGGAGGAGGAGGAGGAGGAGAAAGAGAAGGAGGAGGAGCAGGAAGAGGAGGAGGAGGAAAAGTAGTAGCAGTAGCAAGAAGAAGAAGAAGAAGAAGAAGAAGAAGAAGAAGAAGAAGAAGAAGAAGCCAGAAGAAGCAAAGGGAGACCCTTATCATCAGAGTCCCAAGTCAGACATGACCTTAAGGGAAGCATCTCACCTATAGTTGGCTTGAATCACAATGGATTAAACTCCTTCTGAAGCTCAAGGAAAACAGCCGATGTGCTTCTAGAGTAAACACTAAAGGACTTCTGGTAGAATTGAAATGCTAGGAGAACACAGGAGATGCATCCTGGTGACTGTCAGGGCAAGGAATAAGGCAATCTCACAGGCTTCCCCACACCTCCAGTTTCCACTAATCAGACACAAGAAGCCACTGAGTCTGAAGGCAGCAATGTCGAGGACAAAAAGTTCACAACACTGTCTGGCAACCCAGAGAGCTGGGGCCCCAGCTTGGCTAAGAAAAATTACTTCTACCTCTCCCGCAGGAAATGACATTTCAATAATCACATGCTCGTGATGCTTAAGTCGAGATTTATTATTATTGCTAATAATAATAAAAATGAAGATTGCTTACGTTCTCCCTCAGTGAGCTGCAAGCATTGATTTTCCTAGGGCCTGCATGCATGTTCAAAGCCCACCCTTTCTTCAGTCTGCAAGGTAGATGGATATTTGATTACTTCAATCCCTTAAACTCCAAATGAATGATTGGCGTGGTATTGATACGCCCAGGAGAGATGATCTGAAAATCTCATAGCTCTGTCTCACGCCTTTATGGTTCTATCAATTACAGACACTGGGCGGAACCTTGGATTGCAGTGAAGGAGGACACCATGCATGCAAATGTCCTCCCTGTCTGTCCATCAGAGACATACATCCTTCCATCATGTGTCGTGCTCGTCTCAGTATTGAGAGAAGTTTTCTAGACAGGAGAGCCTGATGGGAGCTTTCCCCAGAAAACAGGCAATGCTCTGTTACTAAGCAGTAATTAACTCCTCCAGGCTCAGCCCTCCACGCCTGCTAATCTTGGTGGCTGTTTACATGCTACTATTTGTTAAATGGCAACGTTTATTGATTTAGCTAATTCAGTCCCACATTGTAGATTTTCTCTTGGTCTGTGTTCTTACATGTGGTTCAGCATTTTTAAATGTCAACTGCAAAGTATTATTGATCAGTAATTAAAAGTGTAGAGAAAAATTAGCATAGTAGAAGTTTGCGGTCATTAGCAGAAGTACTGTTGGGCAATTATTTAGCATGTTTTAACATTTATTTTCCTTCCTATTATTGACATACAGTATGGTGCTCTGGGAACAGTTCCTTATTTTGTTGTTTTTGGTTTTGCTAAAAAGCAAAGTTTTAACATCAATAAGAATTAATGATGAGTGGGTCATTTGGGAAAATTGCTTGTTGGTGCTCCCGCTGCACAAATAAGCCTACCCTAGGGCCTGTAAACTGGCAGGAGGGAAGTGGGGGCCTCAGCACTTTTGGGGTGCTAATTAGGGTGGCTGGATGAGGACAGTTCCTTTCTGTCTTCATGGGGAAGAAGAAAGAGCTGCTTAAAGCCACCATGGTGCACTTGGACCTTGTCATGTGAGGGATTGGATTCATTCTTCATCAGGGCTGACTGAATGAGTCATCCAGGAAGATGGAGTCCTGTTTCTAAACCTTAGCCACCACCCTGGTGCATGTTCACAAAAGATTATGCTCCCACCATGTTCTAATAGCTGAAGCACAAAGCCCACATGGGCATGGCTGTGGGTGATGAGAGAGAGGTAGTGTGGTCATGGGTACCTTCTCTGGAATGATTGTTCTGAGGGCTAGTGTATTCAGGTAAGGAAAGAGTCTCTAAGAATCGACCAATAGGGGCTGGAGGTGAATATTAGAGGACACACATTATAAAACCCAACTCAGAGGTTGCTGAAGAAAGGCCCACAGATGCCTAAGTTTCTCTGTGGGAAGTATGGAGAAGGAAGAACAGCACAGGTGGGGTGACTTAGGGTGATGGTGCTGGGATTGGGCAGGCAGGGTGGACTGGGTGTTGCTATCATGAGAGTTCTGTTACTATCAGCTTTAGGGTTTTGAGTCTGTGAAGAAGATGAATATGGAGGAATTTTTCTGTTCCCATTTATTTTGGTTAATTTTCTCTTAGATGTGACAAAATACCTATTAGGAACAGCTTAAGGAAGGAAGCGTTTGTTTTGGATCACAGCTTGAAGGAAGAGTCTATCATCATGGCAGCAGCAGCTTGAGAATGCTGGTCACATTTTATATATACTGTCAGAGTAAGTAGACAGCTGGTTACATTGTATCTACAGAGGCTCAGCTTGAAAAAGCTGGTCACAATGTATCTATACTGTCTGAGTAATAGCAGACAACTGGTTACATTGTATCTATATAGGCTTAGCGTGAGAAAGCTGGTTACATTGTATCTATACATACAGGCTTAGCTTCAGAAAGATGGTTACATTGTATCTATACAGGCTTAGCTTCAGAAAGATGGTTACATCGTATCTACACCATCTCAGAAATCAGACAGAGAGATAATACTGGTCCTTAACTCACTTTCTCCTTTTCATATAATCTGAGGCCTCAGAACATGGGTTAGCAATGCCCACATTTAGGGTACATCTTCCTTTCTCAGTTACAGATTCCCTCCTGAATCATTCTCACAGACACAACCAGGAGGTGTTTTTCTATAGTGAATATAATTCCTGTCAGCTTAACAATGCTTTTTCTCCCTTTCTTCCTTCCATCTTTACATTCCTCCTTACATTCTTCAATCCATACATCCATCCACATCCATCCACCTACCCACCCATTGGTCCACCTATCCACCCACCTTAGGTAGGGTTTCTATTGTTTCAATAAAACACCACAGCCAGAAGCAACTTGGGGGAGGAAACAACTTACTTCATTTTACTGTTACATACCACAGTCCATCATGGAAGGAAGTCACAGTAGGAACTCAAACAGTAAGAACCTGGAGGCAATGACTGAAGCAGAGACCATGGGGGAGTGCTTCTTCCTGACTTGCTCCTCATGGCTTTTCATTCTGCTTTCTTATAGATCTCAGGACCACCTGCTCAGGGGTTGGACCACTCACAGTGAGCTGGGCCCTCACATATCAATCACCAATTAAGAAAAGCACTACAGACTTGTCTATAGCCCAAGCTTATGGAAACATTTTAACAATTAATTCCTTCTTCCCAGATATTTCTAGGTGTGTGTCAAAACAAAAATCAAATAGCAAAATTGACACTTTGTCAACATTGTACACATCACTTACTAGTTCATAACTTTTTCTTTCCTCTGCATCCCTTTCCTCATATTAATATCACAATATAAAACGTGATAATGTCAATATTTCACTATATTTAAAATTTGGGTCTCTTTAAAATATATAAAGTTTCTTTATTGTCCAAAGCATCTCAGAATTACAATATATATATATATATATATATATATATATATATATATATATTAAAAATACTGCCTTATACCGGGTGTGGTGGCATACATCTTTAATCCCAGCACTTGGGAGGCAGAGACAGTTGGATCTCTGTGAGTTCAAGGCCAGCCTGGTCTACATAGCAAGTTCCGGGACAGGTTCAAAAGCCACACAGTGAAACCATGTCTGAAAAATATAATACAACAAAATAAAATGAAAACGAAAATAAAATGCTTCCTTATTCCAAGAAGTAAGAATCAGGGCACAGTCCCATTCTGAACAAAGCAACACCCAACTTCAACAGTATAAATAACATAATATCCAGTGCCTGGTATTTACCCATGGTCTTCATGACTCCAAAGACCTTGAACAGGCACATTTTCCTGGCTCTGCTATGCATACCACATGCAGCTTGCCTTCCTGACCCAGTCTAGCCTCACAGTACAGTTGCTGCTGTCCTTGGTGGGTGTACCATGGTACTGGCATCTCCAGAAGTGTGGGTCCACACTGCATCTGGGCTGTACTTTTACCAGGAGCCTCTCCTGTACTCTCTAGGGGCTCTGGTGCTGCCACATGCTCCCAAGTCTCAGCTTTAAGAACCCCTCAGTCCTAAAGCCTCTTCCATGGCCTCTGCCAGTCTCTTTTCAGGGTCTCCAGCCCTGGCACACAGTCCCAAGTCTCCAGTACTGTCCATAACCCATCAAAACATTCTAAAGGAACATCATCTCTATGGCTCTTACACATTAGTAAGTTCATCTGCCAACAGGAATTGCTGCTTTGACCCTGATCTGGACCACACACAGTTTCCATGTGCTGACCATGAGGAAATATTTTCCAGGATTTTTTAAAACTTCCATCGGTTCTTTGTGGATTTCACACCATACATCTCAATGCCACCCAATTCTCCGCTGTCTCATGCATCTGCCCTCCTCCACCTTTCCAACTCCCCAAAACAAAAAAAAAATCAAAAAAATTAAAAGAAAATCCAAAACCCAAACAGAACAAAACAAAAAGTAAATATTGCCATGGAAGCTGTGGTGTGGCCCAGTTTCACCCTCTAGCCCTTTCTTCTCCACTTACAAGTGTTCATTGTCACAAGTCATTGGTCTGGTTCTAGGTCTCTGTCCTTGGATACACCATCAATAACAGGTTTCCACTGCATTTTTCCAGTTCTTTAGGTCAACATATCATCTAATCATTTATACATGAAGGCGAGGATGTAATTACATCACAGATCCAAGATAAATGATAAATGGATGCTTATTGGGAAACAATTACACAGAAAAAATACAAAAAACCACTGGAGCCTTTCCCTGCTCTCCCTTCTGGACCTACTGACCAGCCAGAAAGAGCACACAAAGAAAAGCCACACCCCAAGCTCCTCTCTTTCTGCTTCCATCTGCCTGAAGTCACACCCAATTACAGGTTCACAGACCAGATGCCTACACATCTATTTATCCATGCACCCATGTACTTATGCATACACCCACACATATGTGCACCCATATATCCACTGGGTCATTCCTGGTCCCCCATTGTCTTTCCAACACATTCTTCTAATACATCATTCATTAGGCACCTTACAGAGGAACAGAAGCTGGAATATTTGTGCCTAGAGCAATGACTACAGGTATGGAGTGTTACTCTGAAATCCTTGGGGAACACTATGATCAATGGTGGGGTGTCTGGTGTGTGCCCAGCACACCTCCATGAAGTCGAGAAGTTGGGAGGATGCTTAGAAGCTAAGGTGGGTGTATGGCAGGGATGTGCTTGTCCACCCAGTTTGGACTGGGTGCCTGGTAAGGCTGACAGGGAAGTCTCATTCAGAGCATAGACCAAGTCTTGTGGGTCTGGCAGGGTGTGAAGCAGTACTAGGCCTTCTGTGAAGAGAGTGCTATAACCTTCCAGGGGAGTGCCTGCAGCAACAGGAGCCGAGTTGCTGAGATTCAAGTATAATGGGGACGAACTGTGCAGATATGCACAGCAAGCACTGGGCCGTGTAGAATTGAAATGGATCTGAAGTGGAGAAATTAAGACCCACAAGGGTGGACTTGGAAGCTGACACATTCACAACAGAGATTATTACAGAGGCTGCAGTTCTGCCAGGAGTTTTCCTGCTCTCATTTCCTGGCTCATGTGGTGTACTTTGGCATTAGGGCGATGCTCCCCTACTTCCTTGAAAGGTAGGATTCAGGGTTATTGGAAAGAGATCATGGCTAAAGGAAATAGACAATACAAGTAGAGGGAAGGAGCTCACTATGGACCAGATGTTAGGGATTCAGGTTTTGGAGACACACATGTGGCATGGGTCTCTAGAATCATATACTGCTCCATCCATGTTGTTGATGACTTTTGACAAACAACCATCCCTTTACCTTTTGACCTCAGTGTGCTCATGCTCAGATGAGGGGTCAGTGGCCTTCTGTTCATGTGGTGTGCATGCTGTGGAGACCACGGGAATCAAGTGTTAGAGGTGACTATGGCAGTGGTCTCATGGTTCCCAGCCCCTGTGCTGTCTGTACCTTTCAACCCTTGCTGGGATGAGTTGACAGGGTTACTACATGACTACAGCATCTCTAAAAGGAGTAGTCAAGATTCCCAAATTCCAGCACACACATCCTGGGAATATGAAGAGCATGTTTTCTGTCACCTGACAAAACTCCATCAAGGGTGATATCAGCATGGTCTTGGGTTTTGAGCAAGCAGGTCAGAATATCCCATGACTGTCAGAGCGAAAGGCAGGTTGGGTAAGTGTACGATACAGTGAGGCCACTACCACTGTTCACTTGGAGTGAGCAGTGCCAGAGGAGGCTAGGCTGACCACTGTGGTGGTTAGCATATCTCAGAATCTAATAAGAAACAGGCAGCAGCTAAAGCCAGCATCATGGGCCATATCTCCACACTGAGACTAAGAAGGAGCATGTGCAGAGATGTTCAAAAGCTCTACTTCATTTCCCATCTGTTTTATGATCATTACTTTTCCACTGCCAAGATAAAACTCCATGACTAAGGTAACTTACAGAAGCAAGATTGCATTTGGGCTTGAGATTTTAGAGGGATAATAGTCCACACCCAGGGGCATATTTCCTCCAGGAAGGTCATACTTTCTAACTCTTCTCTAAAAGTTCCCCCGACTAGGAAACAAGTGCTCCATTACAGGCCCTGCTTTCTAAGATGAGGAGTGGTTTCCTGGTGTCCAAAATAGGACTGCTCAAGGGGTCCAGGAGCTAGAGGCTGTTGGCTAATGCCGGAAGAGAAGGTAGTCCCACCTGTGCATCTCAGGGCAGATCTGCTCTTCACAGAGGGAAGGGAGGTGGTGCAGAACTAGCCCTCAGCAACAGTGAGAAAGAAAGGAACTATTGAAAAACAGGAGGGTCCCTGTGCTTGGAGAAACACGGAAACTTCTAGAAACTGGTGGCAGTGGGCTGGTAGCCAGAAGGGTGCACTGACGCCACAGAGAATGTTGCCATTTAATAATTCAGTGAGCCATGTTTTCTTTTTTTTCTTCTTCAAGAAATGAAATATATTAGAAGCTGTGTTTTCATTTGATTAATAAATGTGGTTTAGGAATGACAAATAACCAAATAATTAAAGTAAATCCAATCTCTTCCTGCAAACATCCTTTAAACAGTCCTTAATGTGCTTCTAAGTATAAATATTAAACACCACCCATCCAGAAGTCTCCTTTACCCGCCTTGCTTCCTGATGACTTTTCCCTCCTGGTTTTATCTGCCCTTTATTGAATGTGGCCAGCCACCTCCTGCCTCCTGGCCAGTAGCTTGGGAAGAAGATGTCTGTTGGCTGCTCCTTTACACAGGTCTCTTCAGAAATGCCAAAGAGGCATGACTTCTGTGCTACTGGTCCATGTATAAAACGGAGCTTTCCTTAAATATAACTTCCAAGGACACTTAAAGTTTCAGGACAATCACCACGGCCCATTGTCTATCCTATAAGTGGAACATTGTCCTAAACAACCACTACACAAGACCAGTTAGCTTTTCAGAGGGTTGCTGTGGACATACTTGCAGGATGTGGGGATAATGTGAACCATGCCTCTTGTCCCAGCTTGAAGTCAGTCTTAAGAACCATGCCTTGTCTATCATTCCAAAATGAGCCAGACAGAGATTCCCCAGGAAGTACCTGGTGAAATGCCCTTTTGTCCTGGTATAAGGTCCAGGAGCATAGATGGAGGATGCTACAGTAACAAGAATCCCAGTGAACTGGCAGCTTTTGTCACCATGACTACAGGGCAGGTGAAAATGGTGCTCAATGTGTGATGCAGGGACGTGCATCCAGACATTCTTCCCTTTTCATGACCCTCTCGGTCATGTTGCTTCTCCCTAAGAGACCACCCTCTCTCTCCTCTCCTCTTGCCCTTTCTGTAAGTCTTTGTCAAGAGAGTTGTCTCTGCCCTTTGCTGAGGTCCAGGGAGGGCAGGCTGTACTGTGAAGACAAACTCAAGCTGGGTTTTTCTACTGAACTGCTGTGGATCATCAGAGCAGCTGACCTGAACCCCGGAGATGCTGGCGTTGTCTATGCCCCTGTCCGTCACTGGAGCCAGGACAGAACTAGGTGAAGGAATCCAGATGGAAAGTCTGTCTCCAAGAGAAGAAGACGGGAGGAAAGAAGGGGATTATGGCGGGAAGAAGAAAGGAAGAGAGAGAAGGCAGAAGGGAAGTAGGAGGAGAGGTATGAGGGAGAGAGGCAGGGCAGAGCAGGAATTGCTCAGGTGCACAGTCAGCACCCAGCTGCTCATCTGGCTAGGAGGAGAGAGCTGGGACAAGCTGAAGGGGGTCCTGGCATGTGAGACTTCATCATACACAGCGCCATGTGGGCAAGTGTAGCCACTTGACTTTGAATACTGCCCAGGGGCCTTTGAGGTGATCTGGGACATCACTGCTGAAAGGAAGAACTTTTTCTGGAGGAGATGGTGTAGAGTGGGGAGTCTGTCAACTTAGCAGAGCTCTGAAGGGTGGTGGAGTGAGGAAAGGGGCCTGGGAGGGTAGCAGCCCATATTTTGGGTCATTTGTCTCACGAAGCTTGCTCCTGGGTGAAGTGGGTGCTGTATTTAGCAACATGCAATCTGGGTCTGTGAGATACATACTGATATCCAGGGCATAATGTGAAGATCATAGAACAGTGAGTCTTGGAGATCTCACTGTAGCTACTACTACCACACTTCTGGTCCGTCAGAGGCTGGGCTCTGTTTCACAGTTGGGATGTATGGTGGCTGTGCTTATTACGCCATATGGTATGCATGGGACCTGCAGCGTTCTACCATGATGACCATGTAGGAGGATGCCTAGACACAAGCATAGAAGGCAGTGCCCACAGAGGCTGATCCAGTCTGAGGCGCTTCCATGAAAAGTATCTGTGGTGCAAATCCATGACGTAGATCGGGTTTGCATCAGAGAAATGAAAGAACAGGAGGGAGTGGGAAAAGTTAAGGACCCCAGAATAGCCACAACGCTCGGGCTGTGGTTGGGAGGAGCAGGTGGGGTAAGGACGGGTATACAGAAAATGGATAGGTCCCTAGCAAGGACAGGGCAGAACTGCCACTCAATCCACATTAAGAACAAGCAGCCTACATGCCATGAAAGGGAACCTGAGGAAAGTGGGTGCTGAGGAAGGCGGAGTACTTTCTTCATGAAGGACATGTGTGAAGACCGCCTGTCCTGATAAAACAGTGAGCCCAGGAAAAGACTAAGTTGGCCGAGCAGCCAGCGTGGCCAGAGTGGCACCAGCCAGCAAAACCATTTCACTGGAGGGATTAGAATTCTTCCTTCCCTAAGAAGAGCAGTTTCAAATGCTGACTGTGTAATGATATGACAAGTATTATTTTTAGTTACATGTACTTATTTATTTCGTGTGTGTGTGTGGTCCTATATGTGCCAGTGCATTAATCAGTGAGGATAGCATGCAACCTTGGGAGAGTGACTTTGCTCCTGGCAGACTTGAAAAAAAGGCTGTCTTTTTTCCATCATGCAGGACTTGGTGATAGAACTGGGCTATCAATCTTTGTGGGAAGTGTCTTTACCTGAAATGTATTTTATATATTTTCAATGTGATTTCCTTCACAAAGTTTTTCTGACCCACAGACTTGGGGTGTCAGCATTTGCTTTCAAATGTCTCCAAAACTGACCCCTCCATTGATTCTTGTGTGTAGCTGACACCCCTTTCCAGACAACAGGTGATCTGATCCGCGGCTTGCTTCTTTAACTCTGGCGGCAACTTTCAAGAGTGCCCAGTGTTTGGATGTAACAAGACAGTGAGTATTTGGTGATTTATTTAGAATACTCACACAGAATTACAGAAGGAATGTGGCTGGAGTTTCAGACTCCCGATTTTATGTTAAGGTATTCCAGCTGTCAGCTATTTTGCAAACGAGAGGGCCTAACAACATGGAAAAGAAATGCAATCTTCTAGATGCCAGGGTGATTATGGGGGCATGTAAATAACATGGGCAGTGAAGAAATATGAAGCCATATTTATTCCTAAATGAGACAGGAAGTAACGTCATGTGTCTTAAGTCAGTGTCTGCACCTGCTCTAATGAAAGGGCTGTTGAGGGATGTGTGTGTCCCCCGCACCCATGTCCTCTGCATCCTCTGTCCCCTGCTCCAGAGAGAACCCTGGTGAATCTGCTTGTCAGGGTTCTAGAGTACGTGATCAGGAGGCATCAAGGAGTTACACATGGGAGTCCTGCGACTCCCACATTTGTGCACATACAAATCACACTGCCAGTAGAGACAGGCAACAGAGATGGGAAAGGAGCGTGGAGCTACCGAACCATCTCAAGCATTCATCCTCATTTCCAACCAACAGGGTCTCCTCATGTGATAGTGGAGATGAACGTTACTTGGTTATTGAACTGTGATGGGACACACTTAAACAGGACAGAGCTGCACAGGGTAGGTGGCACGGGATATCGTGACACTCTGCTGTGCCCTGCGTTTCCCAGCACTGTCTGTCATCTTGCTTCTCACTGGGGAGTTAAAGAAATGTCTGTTCACAGCCAATGACCTCACTGGAGTCACTCAAAGGAGCGTGGGTAATTCACAGTCAGCTACAACATACAGAAATCCCGCCTTTATCCTACTCACCTCTTACACAATCTCAGAGAGAACAGCAGCTGTGTGAGGGTCACCTGAGAGCGTGCTGGGGCTCATGTGATCGTGGGGAATCTTGTGTCAGCCACGAGAGAGTGTTAATAGATCTCAACTCCTAAGGGCCTGGTGTAGTAACTGCAGCTGCTTTGGACTTATTAAATAGAAGAATTGGCTGCACCCTACCATCTGTCTTCAGACACACAATCGCCTCCCATTCTTCATCTTTTCTGCAAAAAGGGTCTGGCTAGAGCTACTCAACAATGACCCCAAAACTCCTGTGTATCGAACACCATTCCAATACATCCTGAGGTTTCTTGTGAAATGCTTCACTGATATTGCCCTGAAGAGACACATCAGTTTGGCAGTGATTCCACTGATATGCCCTTTTTTCTGTTGTATCTCAGAAACAAGGGTTGTGGCACTTCCTCCACGTTTCTAACTATTTTCAGCTCCTACATTTGAGTCTTTCATCCATTAAAACTTAATGTCTCAGATCATGGTCACTTTCCTATGTGAAAATTCAGTTTTTCCAACAACCCTGATTGAAGAAGCTGTCTTTTCCTATCATGTTTGCTGACTCCATCGTAAAGACAATGAACTACACTCTCACAGGTTAACTTCTGGACACCCATTTATTCTCCTCCTTTGTCAGTTTTTCAGCACCAAGCTGTTTGGTTACTGCAACTTTGTAATGTAGTTGAAATCTTGAATACTAGTGTTTCTGTTTTGGTGATGGAACACCATGACCAAGACAATCTTACAGAGAAAAATTTTATTTTGGCTTAGGTTTACAGAGAGTTGGCATCTACCAGTGAGACAAGTTGTGAACGTGTGGGCAGGAATGGAAACCTGAGACATCTCACATCTTAACTTCAAGCGCAAAGCAGGGAGAACAACCTGGAAGTGGCTTGTGGCTTGGAATCACAAAGTCTTCACTGAATAACACACTTCCTTCAGCAAGGTTGCATCACCCAACCCTCCCAAACAGAACACCAAGCGAAGCGAGAGTCAAGTGTTCAAATGGCCAAGATTATGAGGGACATTTCTCCTTTAAATTACCACAAAGTGTAGTTCCTTCAACTTTGTTCTTTTTGCTCAAGATGGCTTTGGAATATTCTGAGTCTTTCATCGATTCACGGTAATTATAAGATTTTTTTTCTAATGGTATAAAGAGTAACGTAAGTATCAGTAGGAATTTCGCCAAGTCTGTTAAAATTCCTTAATACCAATTCACACCCCAGAACAGGGTCCCCTTCCCTGTCACCACGTCAGCTTCTGGGTATTCCATCACTGTCAAACAGCAGTTTTCAGCATTTTGCTTGAATATTGCTTCTATTTATTTTATTTTGATGCTATGATAAATGGCATAATCTTATTAATTTCTTTTTGACCACTCACTGCCAGTTCACAGATACATTGCTGTTTTAAAAATATCAAAATTATATATTTCTCTCTCTTTTGTGTATGTGTGTATGTGAGTGACAGAGAGACAGAGACAGAGAGAGAGAGAGAAGATAGAGAAGAGAGAGGGGAGGAAGGAGAGAGAGAGGGAGGGAGAAAGAAAGGGAGAGGGAGACAGCAGGAGACAGAGAGACATGAACAGGTGCTGACACAACATAACTGAGGTTTCAGTTGGCTTTTTATCCTTTAGTTTCACCAACTATTACAACTATTACATCAATTCTTTTTGCCAACTTTTCATTATATATATATATATATGACAAACATATTCATGTCATCAGCAAACTGAATGAAGGGAAAAGTCACAGATGGGAAGAAAGAACAAGTAAACTATGTATCAGCTGATCAGCTAAAGGACTGATGTCCAAAAGGCACCAGGAAACTAAGTCAGCCATAAGAAGAAACAAAGAACGCTTTTAAAGAAGGGTAAAGGGATTTGACAGACACCCCTAGAAGAAAGACATGTACGTGGCTACCAGGTCTTGGGGAAAATGCCAGCATATTCCCTCATGTTTATTAGATTAGCTGTCATTATAAAGATGAATGAGCGAAAGGCTGGTGAAGTGTGGGAAGCAAGATTTCCCACTGTTGGTGGGAACGCTGAGCAGTTTAACCCTGGGGGTTCTCACTAAGGTTAGCACAAAGCTAAGCAGTTTTACCTCTGAACACATCCCCAAAGGAAATGAAATGAGTGCTGAAGGGAAAGCTGCCCTTGGTTTTCACAGCATATCTCTCCTCAATAGCCAAGATGGGGCAATGGGGATGGGTTTCTGGGCCCATGAATGTGCATGTACGTGCGTCAGAGCATAAAGTCCAAGCATGGGCCAAGCCTGACGAACACAGGAGATTCTGAGTTAAGAGAGGCAGCTACTGAAAGAGTTCACGTCATGTTAAATTTCTGGAGGCTGAACTCTTAAGAAAGAACCTAAGGGTGGGGCCAGGGTGTCACTAGCTAAGGATCCAGAGTCTCAGGTGGAGGGCAGTTTTAGTGACAACATCACATGAAATATATATTTCAAAATATCAAAAAAGGCTTTAGACACTGTCACCACAAAAGACGATGAGTAGTTGAGACGACAGATGTGCTAATTAGGCTGGCTAGCCTGTCCCACCATCTACACTTAAATCATTATTTGTTGATTCAATTTTTCAAAAATAGAATTTTGCATGGTTTTCTCATTGCAGTTGGAAGAGATTTAGTTCACAGAGTAAAAAAATTTACAAATTCTGATTGCCATTAAAGGGAGGAGAATGTAACCAGTGTATTCCTTCAGACTCTGCACATCAAAGTATCACAGCATTCACTGTTAGGGACATTATAAATTATTGGCACAAGTGACCAAGTGTCATTCTCTGTAGTCTAGCTGAGTTAAACACTTATTGCCTCTTAAGAAAATTAACTCTCCTGGGAGGCTCTGTGTCTCCTGTGCATTTGGTCTTGGCCAGAGCAGGAATTGCCACTGAAGGAGTTTAAATTCCCCTCATCGCAGCCTTCATCCCTGCACCTTTCATCTGAAGTCATTCGTTCTGGAAATAATTTATTGTGGAGGTATGAGAGGAAGGGATGCCTGCTTTTCAGAAACCTGTGGATCAAAGATGATTGAACACTGTTTCTTGTTTTCTTAAAACAGGAATAAATCATCTCTGGCCTGAAATAGGTGGTGGAAATTCTAGATCAGAGTGATGCTACGGTGTGGAAATTCAGACGAGCGCTCAGGTGGTCTTCACGGATCTAACTCTTTCTCACTTTGTGAAAAACTGCAGTGGGAAGTATCCAAGTGCAACACAGTCTTATGTAACTGAAGGACAGATTCTGCCTTTGACAGACAACTCTATACTGCACACCGGCCACAGCACCCACGACAGTATTCCTTCTACAGAGAGCACATTGCAATGTCTGGTTAGACTTTTCATTTAGAGGAAAAATACCATTTTCACAGCAAAAATATCTTGGTTTCTATCATAAAAATATAAGCACACACATGCTAAACTGCAGCCCTCATTTTTTTGCGTCTCCCGACACTGGTAGTGCATGCTGTGTACTTGCTTACAGTGCCCCAATAGCAGATGAGAGGGGGTCGCCAGCCCCAAGGGGACTAATGTGTTGTAATTTGATTTAAATTCAGTTCACCCATGATAAAATAGAAGGAAGGGGGCTGTAAAATTTGGGGTCTTTCTGCTTACTTTTAAACTTATACATGCTTTAAAAAAATCAGTTAGTTCTTGAACCTGATGGCTGGACCAGGAACTCTCAGCCATCTGGCACCTTGTTATTCTGCACGTAATTTTATTCACCTGTCAGTTGATGTGGAGCGTTTTCATCCTAACAAATCCAAAACATGAGGATAGGGAGTCCTGATGTCTAACTCTCTTCACTCCGAGTCCCTCTCAGTGTTTGGTTCACAGTGATAATTTTTTTAAAAAGCCGTATGTACATGTGTTAAGCACTTCGGTAGATTCCTTTGAACCCAGCCTGCAGCTGGCAGGGAAAATGGAAGCATGTGTGGTTCTGTGTACATAGGCAAATGCCATCAGCAGTGCTTTCACTGGGACAGTAACCTTCCCACACACTTTCCACCCTGTCTGGGTTTTCTTGAAGGTCGATTGGGTTTTTAACTGTGTTATCTGCGAGGTGTTTGATGGAGTGGTCCAGATAACAGGGGAGAGAGCAAAGCAAAAAGAATTTTTTGAAGATCAAAAGTGGCTGTTCATTTTGTTATCTGACCCCATCTGTTGTCATGGTAACAGGCTCCTTTTAACCTGTGTCGTGGGATGGTTTGCCTCTATCAGCTCCAAGTGCTCTCTCCTTTGACTGAGGGCGGTTCCTGCAGAAACAGCCGGCTTCCAGGCTTTCTGTGGAGCTCAAGGGGGGCAAAGCGTGGCGTCCCACATTGTGGAGGATTGGAATTATATTTTCAATTTAAACTGCTATCTTAATTTAGGTAGGAATGAAGCCGATGCAGCAGCTTGTCCTCCGCCTTTACAATGAGTAGGTAAATGCCATTCAGAAATGAAATAAATTGACACCTCGACTCTCACGTGATGGAAGACAGTCTTAGTTTGTTCATCATTTTGTGGGAAGGCAAAGTGACAGCATCTCAAGCTGACTTTTAAGAAAGGGACAAAATAAATGATGTCAGTAGGGGAGTTAGTACAAAGGTAATCAAGTTTCCCCATGCAGATGGTATTTTTTGAAGTCGGCGTATATCAGGCTATGCAAGGTGGCTTGAAACAGACACATTTATTTATTTTTTTTAAACGAAACTGTGGGAAAACTGCATTTCAGAGCACTGAGCTCTGCCTAAAGTCACATCAGGGACTAAATATCACTGTAATACCCTTTCAGGCTCAGTGGATGAAGAAATGATCCCCCAGTGCTTGACTCACTCAAAGTCTCCACACCTGTGTGTGGAGACCACCTCTCTCTATAGCTCACCTAGGCAGAGCATGCTGCTCCTGTGCCAGGCATGCCTTGTCTCTCAACAGTGCATGTGGTGATATCTTTCTTGGACAAATAACACCTGTCTGGGGTCAGAGAATCGACCTTACCACTATCTAATCATAGAGGTCTGGAGGTTTGTACAGACAGACAGGAAGTGAGGTAGCTGGGAAGAAACAGGATATAAGCAGGGAGAAACAGGAAACCACTCTCTTCCCTGCTGAGGCGCTAAGGAAGTAAGGTGTGCTGTGGCTTGCTTCTTCTCTTTGATCTCTCAATATTTACCTCTATATATGACTCTGGCTTTTTATTATATATACCAACTAAGAACTCCTCTTAAAAGTGCATGGCCGGTGGCTCCCTCCTCTGAACTCTCCTTACTCTGAGAACCTCCCTCTTCTGGAGAAGACTCTGAAGGAGTACACAGTGTCTCTAGAGGGCCTGACACAGGGAGACCGTCCAGCCTGAGCTTCCTCCAAGCCCAGCCATTCTCATCAGTTCAGTGTGCTTGAAGCAACGTTTCCTTTGCACTACTCTTCCTCTTGGGGTAGGCACAGAAGCATGGCCTAATAAATCTCAGTTTATCCACCTGCAAAAATAGAGGCAGGAGCTGTGTCCAGTCTCTAGGAAGAGGCAGTGAGAGCGCTTTCCCCATTGTGCTATGCAGCAACCTGACTCCCCATAAGCTGCTGAGAGTCAGTTCTCAGGCTGTCCTGCCAGAAGTCAGGAGGCAGACAGGGACTTCCTGAACCACAGGGGCACATGCTCTGCACTCCAGGACCAGAAGCTCCTTAGATCCTAGCTGTTCTCACAGGATCAGAATATTACACAATGTGATCCTAAATATATGCCACCCTGTGAAAATGTACATGTTTTATAAGACAATTAAAAATTATTGAACAATGTGACAGAAAAGCTGCATCCATGAAATCCCTGCCCCCAAAAATCATTGTCCTAATCAAGGTCTTTATAAGGCCACACCAGTCAACACACCAACATGGATGGGGAAATCTCAAAGATTCCACCCCTAGATGAAGAGCCATAGGCAATCAATGGATCAGCCTCCTGCAGGGATAAGCTCCCGACACACCATCCGTCCCAAGTGGTCAGTCTTAAACACAAGTATACGTGAACAACATGAATTGGATGCATTCAATATGTTATGTGTATGTGTGTCAATAATTACAAAAGTATAGGCTATGAATTCTAGAGGGAGAGGGGAATAAGTTGGAAGAGTTAGAGCAGGGAGAGGTATAAATGATGTAATTATAGTACTTAGATATGAAGTTGTCTAAAATTCAAAACTCCAAATAATACTGAAAAAAAGAACAAATTCCTGGAATTGGTCTCAATGCAAAGAAAGGTGTGTGTGTGTGTGTGCATGCGTGCGTGTGTGTGTGTGTGTGTGTGTGTGTGTGTGTGTGTGTGTGTGTTGGGGATAAGGAAATGGTGACATTTATGAGCAGAGAAATGTTTGATTTTTTTTAGTAATAGAGTTACTGAGGTAAACACACCTTGATTATTTTAAAAGCTGTTTCAGTATGTTCATCTGTGTGTGTATGTGCATGTGTATTTATTTGTGTATACGTGTGCTTGCATTTGTATGTGTGTTTGTGTGTAGGTCTGCATGTGTGTATATATGTGTACTACATTTGTGTGTCTATGTATGTGTGTTTGTGTGTACGTGTTTGTGTGCATGCATGCATGTGTCTATGTATTTGTGTGCATACATTTATGTCTGTATGTTTGCGTTTGTTTGTGTCTGCATCTGTGTGCATGCATCTGTGTTTGAGTGTGTTACTGCCTGAGCATACACTTGTCCCTGTCCCCTTCTACTCTCTGAAGTAGAAGCTGAGGGTGTCAGAGGACCAGAACAACGAAGTCCCACCCTAGGATTCTTGCACACCTATAACCCTTTAACTTCTGCAATAAACCTTTGCTAATGTTTTGAAAGGTGTTAATAAGGTCTGACACTGTTAGAAAGCATAGTCTAAAACATTTCTCTTAATTTCGCTTGCTATTTTTTTAAAGAATCTAACACCAAAAGTGACTTCTAAGCTAAATATATTCTTTTCTTCAACTATCCACTTAGATTTGGCTTTGGGTCGTCAAGTTAAATAAAAGACAGAGTGGAACACCTTTCTGATTTTTTCAAATGCACTTGAGCAGAAAATGTAAGCTCCTTTATTAAATGAAGGTGATTTTTGGTGGATTTGTTGAATATTTGGACTTCTAAACCCCCATTTTATTGACCCTGTATTACACGATACGTCATTCAACAGAAAATAGCCAACCACTGTCCCTTTGTTTTGTGGGTTTATCCTTCCTCCATCCTTAGAGTAAAAGGTGATGTTGTGCCTGGCAAGACAGACTGCTTCACCCTGCCAGGTGGGACAGGCGATGAACAAAACTGTGGACTTTGGAGAACCCGTCAATACAAGGGGACCTCTCAGAGTTCTGGAGGCAAACTTGCTGCCAGAGCAGGTTATTGAGAGAGCGAGGCAGAGCAGCTGAGCCTGGTGCACATTTAGGCTGTGGTGGGGATGGGTATTGGAGCTGTGTCAACTGTAAGTTGCTCCCCCAACTCTCCTCCCCACTGACCTCAAGTGCTTCTTCTGAGTCATCCACTGTCTAGGAGGTGACCAGGCTCACACTTGGGTCTTTTGGGTTCCTGGAGAGACTTGCCTTTTCTCCTGTCCTCAGACCTGTCACTCAGGCTGCTTCCCCCCTGGGAGCTCCTTATGCGCATTTTAAGAGCCAGAGTATTTTCCTGTTGGAACCGGCTGCTGTGTCCTATTGTCTTCGTGCAACCCTTTAAAGAAGCCTCATGGTAGAAGCCTGGAGAGCCTCTCATCTAGTAACACCAAAAAGAAACGCACAAGGAACACAGGCAGATTATGCAAATGCTTCCAGGAGGACCCATCTTAAATAAAATAGTTTTGCAAAGCTGCACACAACTACTTCAAAGAGTCTGTTGGCAGCGATCGACAGAAAATCATTCAGCGACAATGTCAGAGACAAGGATAGAAACAACATCATGGAAGGGATGATACTGGATTGCATTGGATGCCTGGCATTAAAGCATGTGTGTAAAAATAAATTAAAATTAGGAAAAACTAAATAAATGGTAAATATTGGAAGTCATACTGTTACTACCTCTCTGTTGAGTTCTGTGATTCCTGTGATCTCCACAGACTCCCAGATTCTCTATGTTTCTGACTAGAGATAGCTGCCGCCCTTTAAGTTGAAACAGTAAAGACAAACAGAACAAGTAAATAACTTCTGATGACCATGTCACAGCATGGCAACATAGACTTTATTTTACATGATTAATTGCCATTTATTTTCATTTGAAAAAAATCCACCAAGTGTCCGTGTATATGTTTTCATGCACCTGTTTCTCTTTCATTAGGACTTCTCCACAGAAAGCGTTTTAAAGTCACTTTCAAAAGCTTGCTTGCAGACTGTTCTGGAGTTAGGAGCCAGCAGAAGCAGGCTAGCCCCTCAGATCTGCAGGCTGGCTCCCTGGCAGGTCAGGCCTCAGGAGAAGGCTTTGTCATATGGAAATGTTTAAGGGTCCGGCTCACAGCCTGTGGAGGCTGCCTTTTATCTTTTCAGGGTTTGAACATGATCCTTTCAAAGCCAGATAACCCAGGAAAGGCCTCGCAGGGACTCTGGCTGCTTCCTTCCAAGCTCCTCAGCCCTGTCCTCAAGGGAACGGTTACCAGGATTCAGTGTGTGCTTTGGTCTGCCAGGCCCTGGAAAACAGCACTTCTCCCTACTGTTTGCCTTTAAGCAGCAAACGCAGTTTTAAGATTGCAGATAGCCCAACACGCCTACTTGGAGAGTTTTTTGAACTTAGGCATCTTTTTACAGATGTTGAAAAGCCGGCAACTGAAATTCCACTGAAGCTTTTAGCTTCCCAGCCCTATGTGACTGTCCCTTGCCTCGTTCCATGCTATTTGGTAGGACTCTGTTTTCCCACTGCTCCTGGGAATGATGTATATTCCCCACCTGTTTTCGTGAAAGAGGTGGACATCCCACTCAACACAGAGGGGCCAAGCACACATCACAATAAATTGGTTGCTTCAGCCTCAGCTTGGCTCGCAAGTTTGCTGTCCATGAAGACTGGTGGAGTCAGCACCTTGTCCGAGGTGCTGAAGACCAGACCTGCCCCAGCTGAAGGTCATGAAGAATCAGAGTTTCATTACTCTCCAGTCCACAGACGTATGTGTGTGTGTGTACATACATATCAAATATAATAATAATTAATGACTAATTCAGTCAGAAGATGAGAAATTTTAAGCCATTAGATTCAACTGGCTCAATGCTGCATCATTCCTGTTTCTCTTCCAGGTCTGAGCCTCTTGCATCCCACCTTCTACTGAGGGAATCACAGTTTAGGTCACTTGACTTAATTTCCAAGGATAGAGGGCAGGCATCTTCATTTCCAGCTAAGACTTGGAAAAGCAGTAGCCAGGGGTCTCTTCAAGACCAGAAAGGTCTCTGTTGACAGCAGATTAAGCACACAGCTGTCCTTCGTCAGATGGTTAATTCCTTCTTTCTTCCTGAAAATAGTACGCACATTCGTCCAGAAGGGTGTCCTTAGGCAAGGGCTCTACCCACAGGCCTTGGGCATACCCCCTGCAGTTCAACACACTCCTCCACTCAAGAGTGTATAAACCCTGGTGTGCAATCCAGTCCCAAGGGTGCTGACATCTTCTTCTGCAAATAGGGCCAACAGTCAGTGCTTCCTTTGCTCATTTGACAATTTGTTAAAAAGCTAATATGCCTTGTGTAAACTAATTCTAAATCCATGGTGTCAGGGTTCAAACCATATCAAATTAATCAGAGGTTATTTTTCTACCTAAAAACTTCCTGCACATGTGAACACACACACACACACACACACACTTGATTTACTTATTCTATAATTTCACAGGCTATAGATACTATACATGGGTATATAGAAGCAGCTTGTTATTCATAGGAGATATTATAAGAACCTGTACCCAGGCATGATACAAATTGTTGTGACTTCAACATGATACGGTGACTAGAGAGGAGAATTTATTTAGAGTGCTTCCCACCTTAGAGATGTAGGAAGGCCTGCAATGATACCTTAATGACTCATAGAATTGGCAGAATTCTGCTAGATTAAGAAGTAAGCTAGAGACTGAAGATGGCCCATGAATCAAGACCATGCAACTGCTCTTGTAGAAGACCCGAGTTCAGTTTTCAGCATTTATGTCAGGCAGCTGGGATCCTGTGACTACAGCTCTAGAGGGACCTATACCCTCTTCTGACCTCTATGGACACTGTAGTCACATGCAGAGATCCACATACAGATGGACAGGCACGCACACACACACCTGAAAATAAAAGAAGTAAACTAAAGAAAGGTAGTGGGAGGAATGAACCACAGGGCTTAGCAAAAGCGTCAGTCTAGCCTGGACAAGAGGAGAAGGAAGAAGGCAGACTGTCTGCACCCAAGATGGAAAGCGTGTGACCAGCACACAGAACTCATGCAGGCTGCATGCATGCTGTGCATTAACGACGGTGTGCGGGCTGCACTCAACACACTGCTTCCGCTGTGTTCTCTGACTGCTCTTTCAGTCTGGGAGATGGCAGTGGCACAGCAAAAAAAAACTCAGGGAAGTCACACCGTATGCAGTGACCAAAGAGTGGATACTTTTCCTGCTGAGCCAAGGAACAAGGCAGGGTGTCCACACCCAGCACCTCAGCCTGGTACTGCATTAGAGAGCCTGTTGAGTGCAAGAAAACATAAAACATTCAGACTGGAAAGGAACAATCTCCACTGGAAGGTAATGGGTGTAAATATATGAATTATGCATTGAGAGGGGAGAGTTTCAGAAATTCACCAAAGCGGGGCAGGGTACACACAACTGTTAGACATAAGAATTCAGTGGAGTTGAAATGTTTCAAAATCAGCAGGCACAAATGACTTATGTTTCCATTTACTTGCGTGGAAAAACTTCAAAATGAAATAAGAATACAATTTAATGTAATGTAGAGTAACAAAAATAAAGTACCCAGGAATGTACCTGACAGATGAAATGTGAAATTTATACACTGAAAACAATAGACTGCTTTTAAAATAATTCATGAAAGATCCATGTGAATATATGAACATCCCATGTTCATGGATCAGTGTTGTTAGAATGACTTACAGATTAACATGATCCCCAGGAGAATGTGACCACTTTAGAAACTGACAAGCTGGCTAAAATGTTCATGTGGGACTCATAAGTGATGTACAAGAGATAAAGCTAGCTGGAAAAGAAGAATAAAATAGGTACAATCCTGCTTTTCTACTACAAAATACACTGCAAAGTAGCAGGTGTGTTGGCTCTAGACGGACACAGAAAGCACCAAGTCATCTTGGAGACACCGTGTTCATGTTGGTTCTCATCCAGCTGACAACCAGGATGCAAGATCAAAAGAAGGGAAAAGGTTAAATGTAAATGAACTGGACTTAGTTACCAGATAGCCAGCCACATGGAAACAAACATACCTCATACCTTTCAGAAAATTAACTCAAGATGGATTGATAACCTAAACATTGACAAAAATGATAAAAGCAATCATAAATACAGAACTCTTAGAAGAAAGCATAAAGATAAATTTTTGTGAGGTTGAACATGTCAGTGGATGGTTATATATGTTACCCAGAGCTCAGCAATAAAGACTAGATGTCACCAACCTTAAATGCTTCTGTCACTCAAAGGATACTACGAAGATGGTAAGACGTCATTCCACGGTGTGAGAGAAGATGTTTGCAGAACATGTGTCTGTTGAGAGAATTGCTCTCATGCCGAATAGTGAAAAGGAAAACTCTCACAGTTTGAAATGGCTAAAGGATCTACATATACATTTTCTCAAGAAGAATATACAAGTGGGTGACAAGCACGTGAGGAGTAGCTGGGCATCACAGATGAAAGGATGCTACAAATTGCCACATACCTGCCAGGATAGCTAGACTCTGTGTCAGATGCAGCACACTTTGACAACACATGGAGAAACTGGAGCCCTTGTGTGTAGCTGGCTGGCCTGAAGGGATAGTCCAGTGGCTCCTCAAATGAGTAAGTATGGACCTATCCAATGACCCAGCCGTACCACTCTTAAACATGCATCCAATGTAAATGCCAGTGATCATGTGAATTGCTACTTGCTGTGGCCCACAGGTGGGAGCATCTTTAGTAGTTATCAACTGATGCACAGATACGCAGTGTGAGGTATGTCTGTACTGTGGCATACAGGTCTGCTACAAACCGAGTGGAGGCTACAGTGCAACCTGCTTGACCTTGAGCACATTATGCTAAGACTATTACTCCATCAATAAGAACTGTCCAGCACAGGAAAATCTATAAAAGAAAAAAATAGATAATGGATTTTTTGAGGTGCAGGGCGGGGTAGATAGAAGGAGCTGAAGCTAAGGGACTCAGGTTTCTTTCTAGGGGGATCAACAGTTCTGTCAACTGTTGTGACTGCTGCACATATTGTGAACACACTGAGCTGTTGCACCGTATGCTGTAAACGTAAGAGCATACAGCATATGAATTCCTTTTCAGTAGAAGCTTATCTAAAAAGAGAAGTCCCATGTATGTTCCTATCATCACACTCACATGTGGAGGTTTTCAGGGCCCTCAAAAGACTACATCTCCAGACACTGGACTCTGGCGTAACTATCCTCAGCAAAAGCAGGCAAGACCCGGAGAGCTTGCTTAGTCCTTGTTCCCAGTGGCATTGGCTCCTTTTCTTCTCCCTGTGTCCATATTAATGGAGGAAGAGTTTATTCTGGGCCACAGTTAGAGGGCACAGTTCTTCATGGTGCTGGATTGGCTTGTGGCAGTGGAAGTGTGAGGCTGACACTCACATCCTGGCTGATCAGGAAGCAGTAAGTTGCCTAGAAGGAAAACTGAGCCATGATCCCAGTAAACAGTTTCCTCCAGCTAGTCTTCCCATGCCCCAGTTCCACAAAACAGCTCCACCAGGTGGGGACCAAGAGATTAAAAACATGAGCCTGTGGGGACACTTCACATTCAGAACATAATAAAAAGCTCTGACCCTCCAAGGCTCCAGCTTTGTATCCAGCCACATAACCTGAAGGGATTTGTAATCCCATATCAGAGCCCTTGGAGTCTCCACTGGGACATGCTTAGACAGGGGTTTCTTTGGAGGTGTTCACAGGTGGCATCTTTCCAAGGGAGGGTCTATTAGCACTGTGACCAGTTTTGCTCTTCCCCATGTTCACAAGAATAAGATACAGGATGTGCTGTTACGATTCAAATGGTCGATTTAAATAGATCCTTTGTGGCTAATGGAAGGAAAAGGGCTGAGCCTCACACATAGACGAAGATTAGAACTGTCTGTCCCAATGACTGGGAAGCAATCAGAAAGGAAAACAAACCAAAACAAGCAGTGCTTCTAGATTTTGTGGGGCTGTGATTCAGGTCTTCATCCGACAATCTTGCCTGTGGGTGAGCATCAGGCTCTCAGCAATGGCAGCAATGCAGTCACCTCCCGAGATGCTCCCATCAGCTGTGTGAACCACAGCAGTTGTTCAGCTACTGCCCCCAAATAAGACATTTTCCTTCTTTGGGGGGCATCTCCCAAGATCCTTTGCAGCTGTGTGTTTTTAAAAAAATTATTAAAAGTATTTTCTGAAAAAATTTAAAGTAGATTTTTTTCTCATGCAATACATTCTGCTTACAGTTTTCCCAGCTTCTCCCTGATCCTTCCCACTTTCCTACCCATCCAAATCCACACCCCTTCTCCCTCCCTCTTTAGAATACAAAGAGCCATCTAAAATGATAATTATTAATAATAACAGATACATATAACAAGATAAAATACAATGAATGAACCAAAATAAGACAAAAAAGCAGAAAAAAATCCATAGGATCTTATCATGTTCCTTCTCCCCAGCTCCTCCCATCTACCTTCCCATAACCCCCACTCTCAAGCAGACAGGCCTTTTTCTTTTATTGCATTTGTTGCATGTTTGTGCACAAATATATATATATATATATGTATATATATATGTAGATGTCTATATCTATATATACCCTGCTGAGTTTATTTTTTTATTGTTTGCGAGTATGATTTTAGACTAGTTTGCACTGGATAACCATCAGGGGCCTCATCCTTGAGGGAAGATAAGTGCCTGTCACCCAGCTGTCAATAGTTGTTTGTAGTTCTTTGTCTAGGTATGGAATCCATGGAATTTTCCTTCTTCTATGTTAACATGTTCATGGATGTTGCTACTGCTATTGTTCTGGTCTTTATGTAGCCATTTCTAAGTGTGTGTGTGTGTGTGTGTGTGTGTTTGTGTCGGGTTTGTGTGTGTGTGTCTGCATATGTGTGTATCTGTGTCTCTGTGTGTCTCTGTGTGTGTGTCTGTGTGTCTGTGTGTGTGTATCTGTATCAGTTTCTGTGTGTAAGTGGGTGTAGATGTGTGCATATAAAGGGAAGTTAAACCATTTGGGTTGACAGTGCACCCCACAAGAACCATAACTAACAAAACACCAACACCACACGCAAGAAACACCTTTTGAAGGCTTGTTCAGGGTGGTCCAAGTGACTCTTAAAACAGTGTAGGTTGTAGGTATAGTTGCTTCAGAGGGGTTGAAGGTCAGCCCCAATTGTGGAAGACACCATACACTGAGGATACACAACTTGGATGACTCAAGCTTGATCTGACCTGAAAATATCTTTCCTGAAGTCTACCTTTCATGGTTCCAGAAAATGCTATGCAAGCTGCCAAGGGAGGGAGGCTACTAAACAGCCTGGTCCAGCAGGCCCATCTTGCTTGATAACAAGCTGGAACACTTGATGTGAGGCAAGTCGAGGTGTTTTTAAACCTTGACAGATTCTGGAACTTCCCTCCTGGCCAGTGAGCTTCACATCAAGTGGGCTGTGACCCTGAACCTGAATCCTCAGGTCTGATGTCATGGAGACAGGGAATGAAATGGAACATGGGAAGGGAAATGAATGTCCCCATGCCCCCTCCTGCCCCGGGCACTCTGTATATCCTGCCATTTTTAGTTTCTTATAACGATCCTTCGGGATCGATTGTGTTATTATTGTGATTTAAAAAATGGGCAACCTGGAGCTAAAGGTGATTAAGGAACTCGTCAAAGATTGCAACAAAGGCTGGGGATATAAAGCCAGAAGAGGCCATGCAGCCATTGTTCTGTGTGTGGGTGCTTCGTGGCTCTTCTGACAGGGAAAGAGGCTTCTGCCGGGTCCTTGCAGCTGTGTGGTGACTCACTTGATGATGCTACGTTGCTAGGCTCTGAACTGTGCTACCTTTCTGTTTGCATTCTGATCCTGTTACTTCTATTTCTCAACTTGGTTGTGCAGGGAGCTGATATTTTGTTATAAAATGTCACATAAATTAAAAAAAAAAGATGGTAGTCAACGTGCAGGCATTTGCTGCTGTCACCATACTGGTCTCCTATAGGGGCTAGCAGCAGCCAGTTCTTAGGAAACTCAACTTAGACAAATTCTATGAGCATCTGAGCACCAACTAAGCTTGGTTTGCAGGGTGCAAGAACCATCTAGTCCATGCAGACCTAGAGTGACATGCTGCTATTGTATTGAGGAGTCAACTCTCTCCTGGATCTCCCACTGTGTTAAACACAGAAAAATATCATTGGTGATGACCTCAGATGGGCACCAGCGTGCTTTCAGACCTGAGTAGGTTTGCTATATCAGTGAGAGAGATTTTTTCCAACTACCTAGTAGATGTGAAATACAGCTGTGCAGGCATTTCCTCATTACATTTTGGTACTTATTATAAATGGTGTGTGTGTGTGTGTGTGTGTGTGTGTGTGTGTGTGTGTGTATGTGCACATGCGCATATGCACTTGTATACACATGCATATTGTGTGAGTGTTAGTATACTAAAGGTACTCTTGGTTAATGAGGACTCACCAAGGCATCCAATGGGTGCTGCCAGATCCACATGCTGCCCTAACACACTGTATCAGGAAGGTGTGAGCCACCCCTTCAGCTTGAGCAGCTGTCCTTTGTTTTCCTTTTCAGCTGCTTAAACACTGGCGGTGACACCCGTTCAGTGCTCTGCACCATTTCTGTTGAGAAAGGCAGTCTGATTTATTTTTAGACCCTCACACATAGAGCCCCTAAGTATACCAGAACACATAACAGGTGTTTTTGCGTTGCCATTTCAGTCTCGTATGGAGGCTGGGCTTAGGGCTGGTGAACTTCTGGACTCCACAGTAACCTCTTGTGCAAGGAAGAGCTGCCTTTCATCCTGCTGTACTTAGAGACTTGTGAAGATCAGTGCCAATACTGTGGGGCCCAAGGCTGGCCATTTGTCAACATCAGATGCTGCCTATTTCCTGCCCATGTACTAAGACCACACTGCCCAGGTAACTGTGTCCACCCCATTATAGAGGTAATGTTAGGCACCCTGGGGAATATTCAAGACCCTGCTGTGCTGTAGGCTTCCTTCATACTGAGGCAGTCCATGCCAAGCACTCATATATACACATTAGGTCATGCTTAACCAAACACAAATGAGCAGGCATTGACTCCATTGAAGGCAATGCACTGAGTTATAATCTACCTACCCCAGCTCTCACCCATATTGAGCATCTAACGGAGCCATGAGGGACACAAGCAGCCAATATCAGAGCACAGCAAAGCCAGATGTGCCATTTGGAAAGGTCTAGAAATCAGTGCTGGAGAGTGGTCTGCTGGATATCATTTCTAGATTTTCTGAGATAACTGTTATCTTCTTGGATTTCTGAAGCAAAAACTCACTCGTAAACATCAGCCTCCAGGCTCAGAGGGGAACACGAAACAATTGCTATCATTTGTGAAAGACCCTGCATGTTGACTAGCCTAACACTAGAGGCTAGAGTAAGATCTTCTAGTTCCAGTCGTTAGCACAAAACAACAGAACGTCTTTGAAAGCAAGACATGAAGTCAACCAGCTTTCTAAATATGGTTTTATTAGGAAACTCAGAAGAACACACAGGCTGTTTCTTCAAGAGTGAAGTTAAAGCAGACACACAGCTAAAGGACAATGGGCTAAGTTACTCCACAACATGAGAGCAGTAGCCTATGCTGTGTTCACTGCACACCAAAGAGTATAGAAGGCATGATGGAGGAGTTACAATCTCTAATGAAACACAGAATATCAAAGAAGAAAATTACCCAACTTGAGAGATGTTCAATGCAAAGACAAAATTATTACAAGTTAATAACTCCCAGGATCTGGTTGGGGACCTTCGGGGATAAAGTATTGGCTGTGCAAGCCTTGAGAGCTGGTATTTGGATCCCTAGTACCCACTTGAAGAAGGCCAGAATGGCCCCTGTCTGTAATCCTAGCACTAGGAGGATGGAGATAGGATCACCAGGGCAAATTGGCCAGACAGATTAGCCAAGATGGCAACCTCCAGATTCAGCGGAAGACCCCGGACAGTGCAAAGTCATGGGGGATGGCACTTGGCATTAGCCCCAGGTCTCCATGTGCACACACAGTTCATGTAGGAAAGCATGTATGCACACAACATAACACTAAAAACAAGATTGTAATCCTGCTCGCTTAACATAAATATTCTGTGAGTTATTCCAGACAAAAATATTTATTCCTGAAATCTGCTACTTGGAGAGAAAGCATCCATGTCAACTCTAGCTAAAAGGCCTTTGGGTCCTCCTCCTGAAGTACATGTGTCTTCAGGAATAGGGACCTACCTTTAATTTCTGGGAAGCAACCAAGGACTGTAGTAGCAGTCTATAATGCTTTGGGGGTCACCTGGACAGTCCTGACCAGCTACTCAAAAGAGGGTTTCTCCTGCCTGGTGTTGAGATTTTTCTTAGGTGGTCTTTGGCAATTAGGAGAAGCCACCATCAGTATAGCTGAGAAAATTTTATTTAAGCTGTGTGTGTCTATTTATACACAAACTTCAGTGAGTTATAGTTTTAAAAAGATGAATAGCTAACAGCATGATCCTTCTGACTTTTCAGACATATCATTATTGTTATTTATTCCACCACCTCCTCCCTCTGTATTTAACTTCCCATCCTGAACTGGAGCCCCTCCGCCTTTTCCTTATTTCTTTGATAAGATCATGTGTATGTAGCCTGTTATTTCCCTCCATGTTTCTCATGTTCCTACTAAGCAATGTCCTTTAACTTTTCTGGTTTTTACAGTTACTCTAGGATACATGCTCACATCTGAAGATTTAAGCTAAGACGTTCTTTAAAAAAATGACAATGTTTTGATGAAAGAGCAATCTTAAAAGTGCAGCAATACTTTAGAGTGGCATACTAACAACTGTTATTTATTTGTTAGATCATCCTTAAATGGCTGGAAAGAGGAAATATTGATCAATAATAATGCTAAAGAAATTATCTCTTAATTATATTAAAAGTGAAGGCATCCCTGGCCTCTTCTGCATATAAACCCAACACCAACAATGTTGCTCTTTGGGTGATCTCACAGGCTGCATGATGCTGAATGTTGGGTGGATACAGGCTTAGGGTCTACATTGTCATCTTTTTTTTAGTGCGTGTGCATCCTCTAAGGACTCTCTTAGAAATGGGAGGAGATGTAATTCCCCTGAAGGACAGAAGATGCTCGAATGATTATCCACAAAATATGGAACTTTGGCTCAGGGTGGACCTAGGTGGCTGTCTGTCTGCTAAGCTAACCCAGCGAAACAAGCCCATACTTATTTTGAATGAGTATGGTCTAAATAAGAAACTTGCCTCAAATATTTTCTGATTTTATAACCTTTGATAAAGTCAGGGAAATGTTTGATGTTTTCTTTCAGAGTGAATGAATGCTGTTTTGGCAACTTTGATATTTCATTTGAAAGGACTGTAATAAACTGTTTGCTTTGTATTGATTGAAGAAATATAGTGCTTACTTTTTTTGCTTGGTTTTCTAGTAGTTATTCAATAGGTGAAAGGGCAATGCCATCAGTTTCCTAACAGGACATTCTGTGTGAGATTTGCAAGTCCTACAGGCACCTTTAAGCAGGGATAAATATGCACTCTGGCTGCAGATGGGCGTTTTTTTTACCACCAAAGGATGATTATAGTGTGTGCCTTGAGACACGGGCTATAATATATTTCCTGTCCCTTTATTGCATTTTGGAATCATAAACAATGACTGCTTGGCTCAAAGCCATTTATTCAGCCCAAAAAGACATTATTTGCACAACAAAAATCAATAAAAATGTTACTGGGTCTGGCTGGATACTTTGCTTAACTGTGATATTCGGCTATCACTGATGGAATGCCATCTCTCGCAGGAGACTGAGGCCAAAACACAGCGATCGATCCAGTCAGCAGTGATGGATACTGGCATTTGGAGAGGGCTGCTGTAGAGAATCTCGATTAAAAAAATCTTTTCTAGGTTTTGCCCGCAGCCCAGTCAAGATCACCCACACAGGAGCTTTGCTCCATTCTGTTGGGTCGCTCCCTCTTGTGGCAGAGAAGCGCTCCAGACCCAAGTTATCACAGGGAGAAATGAGTTAGTGTGTGTTTAGCCAAAGGCTTCGGCACTGTGTCCAATCTGGCTGATTTGGACACAGTGGTTCATCCTTTTCCTTCCTCCAGTGTGTTGGAAGAGTCATCTCCACCCAACCAGGTGGTGAAGGGCTTCATGGATGAGCTTCCTCAACCTCTTTCTCCTTTTGTGCTGTCTGAGTATCTAAGACACAGGTTAAAGCTCCCTCCTGAATAATTAATTTCTATATCCCAACTTCTAGGAGGACCGCAGTGGGAAGACTAAAGTCACACTAACCAAAGTGACAGGTGTGAGTGACGCAGGGAACATACCAAATAGGCTAGAGACAATTTATCGCACAGGGCTTGGGAAAGATGATCTACTACCCTCCAGGCCCATAAATTTAAAATATGAAATTGTTTTTCATTTTTCACTGGCTATCTCCCCATCCACAGAATAAATCTGACCTGGAGAGCCGTGGTAGAAGGTGATAGAGGGTCGAGAATACTTTTACTATATTTTATTATTTCATTTCACTTCATTTATTCATGGGTCTCTGCCATACCTTTTCTAAGCGGGCTTGGTGGAAGATGGAGCTGTCTGGAGGAACTGCACACCAAGGGTTACCCTGGGTGGCTCTGGGCTTCAAGGCTGAGACTCTTGGGAAGATTAGTGGGGGACTGAGCAAGGGGACTCTAGGCTTCCAATCTGTGTGCCAGAACCTGAGATCTACCCCAGAGCACTGCTCTTTATGCTTTCCAACCTGGCTGTGCAAAGTCAGGGAGCTAGTGTCTCTGTGCCTTTGTTTCATGGCCAAGGTGGGCTGTTGGGCATTTGTTCATAGCCTACAGACCAATCATATGTGCTTGTATTGTTGAGGACTATTTTCTAAATCTACAGACACACTTTCCAGGCAAAAGATCTGCACTGAAAATCCACTCAGTTGCCAGCATCTACTGTGTTCTGGTATGGAAGCAGGTCCCCGCAGTGTAGATCCAATAGTGCCTCGGGTAGCAGTGCCTGGCAGCTTGTCTCTTACTCAAACCTTGTGTAGAAGAGGTCCTGGTTGATTGATATGTGTTTCACACTAACTGTGAGTGAATATTTTTAGTGCTTTGTGTCACATAGCATTTTCTAAAGTTGAGTTATAGCTACATTTGTAAGACAACAGAAAAGTGTCATATCACAATAATGAAAAGCATGTGTTACAGAGATTAAATGCTTAATAAATCTCACAACACATTATAATTGTAATTTCCTTGCTGCAAGGCTATATATAGTTTACAGAACCATATATATATATATTATGTAAAGCAGAATAATGTGCACAGATACACACATGTAGACAGACATGTGTACAGGTGTGCATCTACACATTTGGGTCCTGAGTCAGGAGCCTAATGCTTGTCAATGCAATGAGCACAATGTATTATTCTTCAAAGTATGTTTCCCATGTTGCAGTGTGCTGATCTGAGAGCATTCTCAAAGCCACCTTTTGTCAGGATTGTGGGTGACCTCTCCTGAAACCTTCCCCGGAATCATGGTGTGCCTGGAGGCACCTGTCATACCTCCCGCTAGTACCCGCTTCCAATTCCACCATACATCCCTTCCTACCCACACTTACCAGTGTGTCCACCAATGATTAAAACTTAGTTCACTCATATCTTACAGCTGAGAGGTTAGGCAAGTCACCACCCTGTGAGAAGAGACAGACGCAGGCTGGTGGACACCATTGTGAAGCGTCAGTCACTTTAACTTTGACAGACGCTGGCAGCACCTAGTGAGCCAATCAGCCCTGCCACACAGACTCTCTTCAAGTCTCCAGTGGGTCTAGTAATCAAAGTGTCTGGTTTTTGGGTAAACAAAGACCACATGCTGTTTTTGAGAACACCTCACCTATGCAGCGACTTTTCTTTTAAAATGCATCCCAGTGTTGATTCTCCCCACTTCCTTCTTGTCATCTCTAGTGACTTCCAGGGTAGATCTCAACTCCAGGGATGAAGTCACCCGAGATGTGCTTTAGACAGGGAAGGCTCCACTCAGTCTCTGTCTCTGTCTCTGTCTCTGTCTCTGTCTCTGTCTCTGTCTCTGTCTCTCTCTCTCTCTCTCTCTCTCTCTCTCTGTGTTTGTGTGTGTGGTGTGTTTGAGGCAGGGCAATAAAACAGTAGATTTTTGGTGCTAATTTTAATCAACTGAGAAAATGGTCCAATTAAAGGACTTTAAAAGGTATTTTCTGGGTGGCTACTGCAGTGAAAGTGTATCTAATTCAAGTTTAGCAATAAATCTAGTTAAGTTAATTGGAGTTAAATTGTCCTCTTGATGACTGATGTGGCTTATTGTGAACCGCAAATCATCTTTATTCAAATAACAAAATACCAACAGCCTGAAGTTGTTCCTGGAGAAGAGGAAAGGTTGACCCAAGGATGGCATCTGTTTTGCGAGTCAATTCATGTCTACAGAGGAGATGGTTTCTGGATTTCTAACAAGGTACCCATCACTGATCTGGGTCAGTTCCAGTACATGTTAGTTCTAGGAGAAAGCACTATTGCATGGGATCAAACAGTGGGAAGGGGACCAAATTTCATTTAGCATCTAATTTATTAGTAAATGTAGGACCTTGCCAGAATACTGTATTCATGTGATGCTTGAGAAACGTGGGCGGGCAGCAGTTGTCACATGAGGTGGAGATGGAGTAGATGCATTTCTCAGATCGATAGCATCGATCGCCATTAAAGCAGCAAGCATAGAACAATGAAGTGGGCTGATTCCCAGGCTCCAGGTAGACCCTACTCTGCCCTTCCCTCTTCCCAGTTAAGGGCATCATTAAATGTCTGAGCAAACAGCACACAGAGAGGCCAAGTGTTTTATTAATTCATCATTGGAATTATCTCAGTGCATTAATATTAATAGCCTCAAATTGGATTTCATTTAAGAGCTGAAATAAATATGCATATAGTAAGGGCTGCGCAGCCAAGAGCCCTTCGTGGTCCTGTACTCCAAGCTCAGCTTCCTCAGGACCGTAGGGCATACCACCTATTACCCTGGATTAGAGAGGGCAGAGAGTAGGCTTGCACTCAGAAAGGTTCATCTCGGGGCCCTGCTAACCCTGCAAGCCTCTACTAAGGAGGCATGCCAGTCATGACATCTTCCTAATAGTATGGTCACAGAGAAGCCCGCCAGCAAAGGCCACTTCTCTTCAAAGAGCAGTATCTTGCAGCTGTGCGTTGCCCCAGGCACAGGTGGAAGAAAGGGATGTTGAGTCATGTTGAGCTTTGTCAAGGTAAGAAAGGTAAGAGGCTCCAGAATAGTCACAAAATTACATGACTTTTCTCCCCAAAATGTCCCGTGACTAACTGAAGTCAGGCAGAACTTTCCTTCAGTGATGTTTTAGACATCTGTCATTTTGTATCTAGACACATTAGCATGCTGCAACTAAGCTCACACAAGATGAAGACCTTTGTTTCCTGCTTGATCTGGACGTTGAAGTCTTACACCAAGTGGGAGGATGACTGTATTTGATGTTCACGGAAACAGTGGTAGGTCTTCCTGTGTCCATAGGGTGCCCCTCCAATTTCATGGATCTGTCTCCTTGTGTGTGCACATGTGTATGTGTGTACGTTCACGTGTGTATAGGTGTATGTGGTGTGCATGTTCATGTTTACCTGAGTGCAGTGCAGTGCATGCGGAGGCTAGAAGAAAACCTCTGCCATCATTCTTCAGATACCTTAGGTTTGTTGGCTTACTTTTGTTTGTTTTGGGGGTTTATTGTTACTGTGGTGGTTGAGACAAGGTCTCTCATTGACACAGAATGTACAGATTATGTTAGGCTGGCAGTGAACTAGACTGTCTCTGCTCTGGGATGGTAAACATGTGTCACCACATTTTGCCTTTTTTTAAAAACATGGTTATGTTGGATCAAACTCATAACCTTATGCTTTCAAAGCAATCATTTTACCAACTGGACCGTCTTTCTAGCCCCTCATGCATCTATTCTCTTATGGGGACACTAGTCACCTGGCTTTGAGGCCTACCCTTTGACCTTGGGGCACCTTGATGACACCTCGCATAACCCTCATTGCAAGTGAAGGCCCTGGGGTTAGGACTTTCTTTTTAGAGGCAGACATATCAAGAAGGACTGTAAAGTCTCTGAGAATAACAATGCCAGTGTCAACTGCCATGTCCTTGAGAACACTTGTCACTGTGACTCTTGACAAGTCAGGGGGATCGGTGCCCCCAGACTGCCCCTCCACACCTGTACACATATCCAACTGGGCAAGGTAGGAAGACTTCTTTCCCTCTTCCTCTGGACAGTGACTTCCAACTGCTGGCATGACTTTTTGTCATTTAAATTGTTATTTATCCATCTAAAAATGTCAAGAGACCAACATTTTGTGATTAAATTATTATAGTATAATGCATTCCCTCATTAGAACCTTCTGGAATAGACATGCATAATCCAACATAATGGATAATTCCTATTTCATAAATTGTATTTCAAATGAGCAGTTAATGATTTCTGAAACCAGAAATTTAAATAGAAAGGAAAGGAACAGGACCCTGTAATTAATTCAACCACATGTGAAAGTAGAATTTCTAAGATGATAAATTCAATGCGAATGTAAATATAACTTCATATGTAATTTCTTTCCCAAATAATTCAAAATAATATTGTACTGCAAGAGGGTGCCTTTTATAGGTAGACTGTCCATGATCAATTTTCCTGTGTAAATACTACCAAGATCTGAGTATACCAGCATGATTTCATTCAAAACTTCTGAGGTCAATTAGAGAGAATTTCCATGGCTGCAAGTTTGTTCTGTGTTTTTTTTTTGTTGTTGTTGTTGTTGTTTTCTTTTTCTGCTTAGCCATTGGCTGCAGAACCAATATACAGATGCCATGGTTTTGCAAAGTAAGACACAACACTACACACAACCACCTTCTCATTGGGGATGTGATGGAGGCCCCAGGAGTCAAGAACCAGTCGTGATCTACACAGAGCCTGGTGCCTGGTGCCTGTCCAGTAGGTGAAGGTGTTGGAGGAACAGGAATGAGTACACAAGCTGTCACTTGCCCAAGTATTGGGCTCCCACGAGTGAGCACTCTGTCCTCAGGGCTCCAAGCCTGCCTAGCAGAAGCTATGAAATCCATCAGTTAAGAATGGAGTGGCCACATCGGTCTGAGGCTCTTCCCTCAGAAATGAAAACTCCTCAATTAGAATTGACTTTCGGAGATACAGCCTGGAACCCTTTGTCACTCTCATTTTTTAAAAAGCTGTGCCTGCAGCAGATCTGTCCTAGACGCAACCTGCTGTTCTCAGTGTAACAGTACTTTTATATGCTAGAAGAAATAAACATACCAATTGCAGAGCTTGTGTGTGTGTGTGTGAGTGTGCGCACACACGCGTGCACGCGCACTTGCATGCTCCAGGAAGAACAAGTGTATCCTCTTCTCCTACAGGTTCCAGAGAACTAGGAATAAGAAATGCTCAGAGCAAGGACAGTGGGAGAGGCAGAGTTGCTTCAGAGACCATGGGCAGAATCAGTGTGAGGACGCTGGGCTTTTCTCCTTCTCACTCTATGACTTATGCACGTGTTCTGGGGCCTTTTGGTTTTTGGTTGAGGTGGGCATTTCAAGAGAAACTTGTTTTTTTTTCCTGGAGAATTCCTGTCAGGCAGGCATTGTCGCTGAAAATAGTCTTCATACATGACAGCCGCATTTCATGTCAGGACTCAAAGTGTACCCTTGTTGACACAGGTGTTAACTGTATTCCACAGGAAAAAAGTTTCTCTTGAAAGGCATCTATTGGCCTTTATGAAAAACTATATTTATTTTAAAATAAGTCCCTTTGTGTGGGGGCAGGTTACATGAGTGCAGGAGTCCTTGGAGCCCACAGATTGTTGGTCGCCTAAGGCTGGTGCTACAGGCTGTCATGAGCTGTCTGACATGGGTGCTGTGGACAGAATTCTGGTCTTCTACAAGAGAGGCGCACACTTTAACTGCTGAGCCCTCTCTCCATCTTGGCACTCCCATTTTCTGTCTTTTCCCAATACCCTCCTAAGTTTATTGCTTTTGTCTGCTTGCTTTTGAGATAGGCTCTCACAATAGCCTAGGTTGGCTTGGAACTCAGAATCCTCATGCCTCAGCTCCCAGATTTCTGGGATTAAACATGTGAGATGCCATGCTTGGCTTTCTATGGTGTTAATTCTTGCACAATTACTTTGGGGTGGGAAGGACCTGTACTCCTGTCTGTCCACATCTCTGTGAAGCTAGCCCTGTGGCTGAGACTATCATGTGCCTACAAGGATGGTGCTAGTTACTACTACTAACAGCTAATTCACTTATTGAGACCTTTCCAGGAGATACACAGTCAGCAAGACATAGTATTTGGCCTCAAGCTCTCCAGCCCTACTTACAATGTCTATGTCATTGGGAATGGTTGACCGCATAGAACTGTCTTCATGTCAAGAGTTATGTAGTCTTCCATAGTTTTTCTTAACCATATAGTGTATTCAATAGTACTAACCTAATTCAATATGTACACTTGAAGCATTCCTCCACCTTCCCACAGGCAGATATACATGGGAGAACCAGTCTACCATGTTATAAGAAGGGACTGCTCAAGCCTGTCACTCACAACAACAGCCTCACTCTTTCCCAGATGCACTCTCTGCAGTCCAGGCTCTTAATGGGACTCAGACAGAATCAGGCAGGGAGCAAGGCCCCAGGTACTTCAGGCTCTTCCTTGATTTTCTTGAAAGCCAACCCCAGCAGCAGGCAACAGAAGATGAAGACAGCCCGCTGGTGCTCTTCTCAGAGCCTCAGGGAGCTAAGGTGATCCGATCAGCTCCCCTGCAGAAGGGAGGCCTACCTGGATTCCATATCATCAGCTAGGCAAGGAAGCCCATTGCTGGGCATCAGCTCTGCTCTGCAAGCCCAGCTCTCATTTGGCATATTGCCAAACTCAGGACCCAACAATTGGTGTTCCCTGAAGAGGTATCATCCTGAAAAGTACAACATTGCCAGTAGTAACTGACATAGGAAGACTAAGGATGCAATGTAACCAAAATTTTCACCAGTTTTTAAACCTGGCTCTGAAAGTAAGTACGAGTCAAATGGCACAGGATGCTATTGTCCTTGGTCATTAGACAGAGCTTTCGTCACAGTGTCCACAGCAGTGGGAAGATGTTTGAAACCAGGGTGACTTCCAAACACCTCATGGGAAAATCTGGGGTTGTGAAAACAGGTCATTGAGTGCATGACATCCAAAGGGTTGTCCCATGGAATTTGTGCTTCCTGAACTCATTTTCCTCTTAACCACTGGAAAAAAAAAGACACGGAGATAAAACTGCTGATCGTAACTAAGAAAGCTCAGGAAAGGCCGGGCAGTGGTGGCGCACGCCTTTAATCCCAGCACTCGGGAGGCAGAGGCAGGCGGATCTCTGTGAGTTCGAGGCCAGGCTGGACCGATAGCCTCCAAAACAATACAGAGAAACCCTGTCTCATAAAAACCAAAAAAAAAAAAAAAAAAAAAAAGAAAGCTCAGGAAAGAATGGTATTTCTATATTATTGAAAAGCATGAAATAAGTTACAATTGCTGAGAGTAATCCCTGTGGTTCTGCAGAGTTTAGGACGCAAAGGACACTACAAAGCCTATAGACACTAAGATCCACCAAGTCCTTTCTTCTGTAGTGGGATTATAGCCTCAGTGTTGGAGGGTGAGAACTTGCTGGTGTGTATATGTTATGTTTCATGTGTCTGTGTGCGTCATGGCAATAGCCTTCTTATGCATTGTAAGATATTTATGGTGCGTGTTCCAATAAGAACATTTATCCACTTTCAGTCAATTTCAATTGATTGATATAACTTAAGGAACCTGTCTTATTTTATCTATTTCCTTTCTTTTGTGAAGATGTAAGTGTGTGGCACATGGGCATGACCTAATTAAACCTGATAATTTTAGGTAGCTTTCTCATTAAAAAGTTTTCTAGAAAGAAAACTTCAGTATTCCATCTCTGATGCTTTTCCCCCATCCTTTCTGTTTTAATAACTTCAGACAGTCTTGTTTCTTCCTTGGTACAGATTTTGGGCAAAAGGACTTCACGTTTTCCAGCCTTCACTGTTTTGCTTTTGCTTAAACCTGTTGCAAAGTGCTTTTCCCTGGGTTGTCTAGCAGAGAGGTAGGAACTGTTCACTGGGACTCTCTCCTTAACCATCTTGCATCTTGATAGCTGTTTCATTTGCTGGTCTCATCATGGCAAAGTTTATGGTAGAGCTTAGCCTTCAGACCCGTCTTTCTTTTTCTTCTTTGAACATTTGTGAACCTCTCTACTTTCTCATTTTCTCATGACAAACTGAACAATACTCATCATGTTTCCTATGTGACCCAATAATTGTGTGTGTGTGTGTGTGTGTGTGTGTGTGTGTGTGTGTGTGTGTGATGGTGGTGGCTTCCTTCACGGGGTACAGTCTTCAGGTGATCAACTTTTGAGCATCAAAGACCCAGGACCCAATTTAATGCAGTTTAAAACAAGGAAGTGCTGTTTCAAGTCTCAGGTTTGTCCAAGTCTCTTTGCATACTCCCCTTGTCTCACCTTGGTATTACCCCAATTTAGGTAAATTTCACATGTGTGTGTGCACTCATGCACACATATGTGTACATGCATGCAGAGGCCTGAGGTCAGTGTCTAGTGTCTTTCTTCCTCAATTGCTCTCTACAATGGTTTTGTTTGTTTTCCCAGACAGAGTCTCTGACAGGTGTTAACCAATTTGGCTAGACCAGCAAACATTGGGATTTTCCTTTCTCTGCCTCCCCACTACTAGACAATACACATACTCAGTGCAGAACCCAGATATTTTTACATTGGTGCCAAACATTGAACTCATGTATCATGCATGTAGCTCAAATACTTTGCCAACTAGATCATCTCTTTCGGTCCTCTTTTCACTTTTAAAAGGTTACACCCCAAAACATAGCATGCTTTTGATAAAGGTACCATCGTATCTTAGATTCCCATTATGTAGTTCTCAGCAGTCTTTCAAATTATCCTATCCCATTAAGCAATTTCATACTCCATACATTCCCGCCTAGTCTCAGATTTGGGTGTTTCCCTATCAGAGTAAGCATGTTTTGTAGGCATTGATCTAACAGCCCTGTGTCATCAAAGTGTCTTGTGCCCATGCTTCAAGTCCTGCTTTGTCTGGGGCTCTAAGGTCTTCAATATTTGTGGACTCATTATTTTCCGCATCTCTCTCCATCTTGGCAAACTCAGGTGACTTTTCAGATAGTAGTGTTGCCACCATGTCAAAGCACATGGGTTTCAAGGACATGGGGCAGTCTTGAGAGACTGGGGTGATGGGACCACCTGGCTTCTTGCTTCAGGAGGTTTCCTATAGAGTGATTTTTGCCTAATAGGTGCTTGCAACTATCTTTGCTCAACCTGGAGAATGGTTTCTTTAAGTGGACCACATGGAGGAGGGTGAGTGACAGCCCAAGCATCAGGTGTCCTTCCATTTCCAGGTTCCCCTCTTGTGGGGTTCCAGCTTCAGAGCACCTGTCGGTGTTTCCTGTTCACCCCTGATTGTTCAGAGGTTAAAGCCTAAGCTCAGGAGAAAGTTAGGAGGTTCTAATAGGGTCGCAGATGCAGTCAAGTCTATTCTCTGGCATGACCCCAAGTGCAGCATCACAAGCAAGGGCCACACTTCTCTGGCCCGTGTGTACATTGAGTATGTGCCCACAGCCTGAGGCTGTAAGAAAAGCCGGTTATCTTAGCATGTTGCACTTGGTTACAAAAGTAAAGCCTTACTTAAGGCTACTTAACGGTAGGAGGGAGAGAGATAAGAGGGCAACGAGGAGCGTATGAGCTGAGCTCAACCGTATACATATGCCAAAATGTCACAACAAAATCTGTTATTTATATTCCAATTACAATTAAAAGTAAAGAATAAAGGTCATTTCAATTAGATAGGAAGAGCAAACCATGAAACCTTAGAGTACAGGTTAGGGAGACAGCTTAGGTGCCACGGAGCTTGCTGTGCAAGCATGGGGTCCTGAGTCCAATCCCCCCAACCTATGTAAAAGCCAGGCTTAATGGTGAACATTTGTAATGTCAATGCTAAGGAGGCAGATACAGAGACAGGGAAATTCCTGACCCTCTCTGGCTAGGTAGTCTAGCCAAATAGATCAGTGAGCTCTAGGAAGATGTAGTGAGGGAGGGAAGAAAGAAAGGAGACATACATGTGCGTGTACACACACACACAGAGACAGACACACACACAGATAGACAGGCAGACAGAGGGAGAGAGACAGAGACAGAGACAGAGGCAGAGAGAGCTAAAAAACAAGGTGAAAGACATCCTGAGGAATACTGAGGTTAATCTCTGGCCTGCAAGCACACACTTGTGAATTTACACACACACACACACACACACACACACACACACACACACACACACACATGCATACATACTTCTTAGAGTACTGGGTTTTTTTTTGCTTGTATATTAAACCCCAGTAGAGCATGGTGTTTCAGGTCATGGAACCTTTAAGCATGTTTTCAGGCAGAACTGCTCAGCCAATGCCCCAGTCACACAGTGCCTGGAGCACTGGGTTTGTCCACAGACAAGCCTTAGGGGTTCAGCTTGTCCTGGAAGAGATGTGTAGTGTTCCCCCAGGGGTACACATCAGGATGGGGAGGAAATGCTCATGCTTTGCCCATTACCTCCAAATCCTCGGTTTTTGAATGAGAAGGCAGAGCTCATTAGTGCTTTGGTTGATAGATCGAAATTGAAGCCTATGCAAAAAGAACTCGTCCAAGCATCCACTTACGATGGGGGAAGGGAGGCTGCTTCACAGCCAAAGAAGCAAGCCTTTGGAGGTCACAGCTTTAGAAAATGTCCTTCTCTTTCCATTTCCTTAAGATTTGCTCAGTTCATGTCTCAGTTTGAAGAGTTGAAAAGAAACAGAAAGTCTACACCTACCCTCCTGGCCAGTACTTCTCTCTTCTCTGCTCAGGGCAGAGCCCTACATAATGTGTGTCTTGAGGGTTCCTTGCGATCAGGGAGCCGTACTACACATTGAGGGATGCAAAATGGAGGCAGGAAATTATTTGACTTCCCTGTCCGTTTAATTACAACCCTCGGGTCTGTGCCTATTGTAGCTAATACAATTAAAAATGACATCCAATTCTCTACTTGCTTATTACAGTGATCACAGTAACAAGTGTTTTTCCCAGGAAATGCAAAACCTTTTTGGTTTCCCATCTAATTACCTTGGGGTTTTTCTGCTCCCAACTTGCAGGATGGGAGTGACTTTAGCATGCATCTGCCTTGGATTTTACAAGGCTCTGTGCCACAAAGTTAACAGGAGAAAGGTAAAGGAGAGCTGGTAGCAGAGATAGGAGTGGAAGGCATGGGTCCTGCCTTTGGTGCGGCTGTTGCAGCCTACTGTCTTCCACCTCTATTTCTAAAGAAGAGGAAAGCATGACAGAGAGTCCCACAGTAGAAGTGCGTATCGTGGCGTGTTGTGTTTTTCAAGACAAATGAAAGCAAATATTTCATCCAGAGTAGTGATAACACTCACTGTTAGGTTGATACATCCACATAGGTATAGATGACATAGATATGGGTGATCTGGATAGATATAGATATATAGATACATTTGTTCTGAATGAATTGTGGTCCACTCCAAGCTTGCTGAGTGCAGACGGACAGCCAGGTATCCCACCGCCCCCTCCCAACGGGGGGCGGTATTTCCAGAGTATACCTCTGTAACATTTCAAGACTCACTCATGCTGGGGCACTTATTTCTATATTACATCTAAAAGCCAGGTCAGAGGAAGTTCATAGAAAAGGTGAACTGTAACCCTATGTGAAAGACAATGGGGAAACAAATGGCCGTGTGGTTACCGCAGTGTCTTAAAGGGACAGCAATAAATTGCCAGGACGTTTTTATGGAGTTTTTTAACCTCTGGCCTTTGGAGGAGAAAAATCAATAAGATATTAAGAAAATCATGAATTAATGTTTCATAGAATGTAGGCATCCGTGAGAGCTTGATTGGGGGGTGGTTGGATAGGCAGACATCCAAGCCAGCAGTCCAGTAGAAACATCAAGAACCATGGTCGCCTCTCCTCCTTTTCCTACTCCACGGCAGACTTCACCACGATTGGGTGAGTGTGAAGAACTGAGGCTGTTATCAGGACATGACGATTAAATCCTCAGAGGAAACGAAGTACAAACAGGCTTAAGTGAAATTGCTTCACCAGGGAGGCGCATAAAGAGTTTTCTAATTGACTCACAGCCGCACAGGTGACCCCAGGATCTAGCCCTGCATTTTGTGTAAATGAAATCTGACCTCAGGCTGGCTCTGCAAACATGAGTGTCTTTGGGCTTCACAGAGTGTCATCTCTCTCTTTGACTGTTCACACAACCTGGCGAACAGCCTTCCAGTCCCTTTTGGTCTTTGCCCTCCCTTTCTTAATATGGCTCCTTGGGGGAAGTTACACCAAAGCCACTGTCCAAAAAAATGGATTTCTATCCCCAAGGCTTCTAACCCTGACAGCTGTCTTTCTTATGCAGTAAGGATTGGGCACACCAAACCCCCAGGACTGTAGCTTGCAAGGGTTTCTTGTCCTGTGGGCCATGGTGTCTCTGTCCCTAGGTAAGAGCTTGCATCCCACAACTCAACAGGTGCATCAAGAAGATCTTGGCCCTTATCTCAGCCCTCAGTCATCTCTCTACCCTCCTTCCCTGCCTGCAGGCAGGATGCCTCTGCTGCTTCTCACTTCCCTTTGAAGAAAAGAAGGTGGTATCTGGCTGCTGAGGTGGAGCTGGGACTTTTCTCTGGGAATGTGGCTCCCAGATCCCTCTTGTGTTGAGCACATAAGGACCCAGGCAGTGGTAGGATCCTGTGGCACAAGCCCAGAAAGTTGTGTGGTGACTAAGAAGAGGCCAGCAGTGGGAGGATGCTCCTGACTTAAGAGGAAAGGCCAGCACTTCATGTGCTGAGGGAGGCCCCTGCTCTATAAATCCGTGACAGGGTGCTCAGTTTCTTAGCAGAATTGTTTAACCAGCCTCATGGCCTAGCTGATTGTAGGGATTCCTGGACTACCAGGGCCCATTTTAGGAAGACAGATAGTGGCTATCATTTTGGCCAACTCAGGAAGAGCCATTTAAGTGACAATACAACTTAGAGTGTCAATTAGGATATGGAAAACAAGGAGCCTGCCAACCAGCTATGGCCTGGAATAATTAATTATTCATGCCACTTCTTTGCAAAGGAAGTTCTAAGGGCCATCTTTTCTTGCAGATAGGAGAAGCAGATGTGAGGAACCCAATGGAACAAGTTCTCATCAAACCACGTCCTCAGCTTCACTGGACCCCACTTGATGCTCTCTGATCATAGGGTTTGGCAGCAAGGCCTGAAAGGTAGGAAAAACCCTGATGACTTATTCACATACAACATGTCATGGATTCCAGTGGCCACAATAGGAAGGTCATCTCTGTCCCTGTCTAATGTTGCCTGTGAACAGCAGGGATGTTCAGTTGCCTTCCATGTGCTGCATGTTCCTTGGAGCTTGGATTTGCAGCAAAAATGTCCACACCATGTCACCTTGACACAAAGTGAGTAGAGCTCCTGTGGCCCCAGACTTTATAAGGTTGAAGCAAGGCTAGAGCTGGTATCCCACCTCTCTTGAGAGTCTGATGCTATCCTTGGAGAGAGGAAAGGACAAACTCACATAGTGCTGGTGGCCACCTGCAGGGGACTATCGTGGTTTTGGATTGTGAAATGGAAGAGACCAGAGCTGATGGAGAAGAAGACAGAGAAGAGCATTGGTGAGCCCCCACAGGCCTGGATACATGCCTGCAAATCTGAAAGCTGTGTGCCCGCCTTGCCTTCCTCCTGTGTATATCTAACCCAATGAGCATAAGGCAAAAAAGCACGGCGGGCTGGCTCCTCCTGTGGGTTGGAGAGACAGCGCCAGTGACAGTGACGGATTGATGGTGATCATATCATCTGGACAGCTATCATCAAGGCAGGACGCTGAGGACAGGACTCTTCTCCAGTGCCTGCCAACGGCAGACAGGTAATGTCACCTCCCACACTGAGAGAGGGCAGTGGGCTGAGGGAAGATACGGGCCTATCAGAAGCATCTCTCCCAGTTTTACCCAACAGCAGCCAGCTCAGCTTCTCTTTGTCAGCCTTCTGTTAGAAGGGAGGTTGATTTGATCAGCTCAGCCAGTTTGGACAAGTACTGCTTCTTAACCTGGATGTGCTAGTTTTACTTCTGTGCTGGCATGTAGCTCTACTGCAAAGTGTGAGCCCAGGGCAGCTGCAGAGGACACCTGTTGGCAGTCACCTTGTAGCGTGATGAGCTGCAGAGTGGAAAACTGTCCAAACTGTCAAGGCTTTGTATAAAATGCTAATGCATATGAGTGATGAGCACTGACAGGTCTTCTGTCCTGCCTGTGCAGTTCACTGTTAACACAAGATGCGCAAGCGGGGTCATGGATGCCCTCACACTGCCCATGCATGCTTACAAATGGAAGCAGGGCTGATCTTAGTTTCAAACCTGACTGGCCTGGCAGCGCCAGGAATGGAGAGCATTCAGAGCTGTAATTTCATCTCTTTATTTAGAGAGTAACTGCAGGCTCCTCTGTAGGGCCTGGGCAAGCAGCTCAAATATAGTGAAGTCACAGTGAGAGATGAGAGCTGATCTTCTCAGCCAAAGCCTACAAGCCTCGGGTGGCTTGAGGGTGACCCAGACTAAGAAGATAATTTGCCTTGTTCAGCATGAACAATGAGTCTGTTGGCTCTGGAGTTGAGCTGGAAGGACCATGTGAAATCTATGACTCAAGGAAGACTTGACAGCTCCTGGGAATTTTCCTACCATCCTTGTGATGACAATCTCACCTGCTAGCTCCAGAAAGGGAAGTGACATCAAACCAGTCACTCCAGAGATGAAGGGCAGCATTTTGTCCTTTTTCCTTGAGAAAGAATGATCTAGCTATGTATCTATGACCTCCTTGAGAAAGAATGATCTAGCTATGTATCTATGACCTCCTTGAGAAAGAATGATCTAGCTATGTATCTATGACCCCATCAAGCTAAAGAGAGAGAGAGAGGTGACAACACCATTGTTCCCAGTAAGAAATTTAAAATACCAGGCATGCCCTTCCAGGGTATTCCCAGCAGGGACATGCACAGAGTGTGTACAGTCAGTCTGGGTCTGTGACACAGGGACAGAATCCTGGAGGAAAAAGTAAGGCAGACTAGTTTTCTCCCATTTTTGTATTCCTTGGCCCAGCTCTGGAAGCCCTATGCCTTTTGGTGACTGGGTGATGTAAATGTATTATGAGTACTATCTAAGGAATAAGGGAAAACACAGAGCCCTGGCAGGCTGTGTCTAGTGATGCTAGTGTGGGGATTGATGAAGCCGAGAGCACTAAGACCCTGAGTGGCTCTCATCAGGCATCCCCTTCCTTTCCCATTTTTTCAACAGCAAACTTTCATAATCATCTTGGGGTGGAGCCATGCAGGAATCTGCACTTAGGTGATCTCAGAACCTACTCTAGTGGTGGGGCTGGTGGGTGGAGAGACAGCTTAGCTGGAAAATACGTGAGGTACTTCCACATACGTGTGATACCTCAGTTTGAGTCTCTGAACGCACAATGAGAGAAGCTAGGCATGCTGTCTCGTATTGTGGTGTGAGGTGGAGACAAGACCCCTTGGGCTCACTGGACGGTCAGTCTCACCTACTTGGAAAGTTCTAGGCCAGTGAGAAACCCTTTCTCAAAAACAAAACAAAACAACAAAAAAGTGAACATTGCCTGAAGAACAATAGCAAAAAAGGCTGTTCAGTGGACATCACATGCATGTACACACACAGGAAGAATGTCCACACACACATGAGTATGTACACACATACACACACACACACAAACCTGCTCTGAGATGCTCCAAACCCTTTGGGTGCAGGCTCTATGTACATGTAACTATGAGTTACAGATTTCTTTAACATAGAAGGATCCAACATTCAGGATTCCTTACCAAGTTGACCATGCCAACAAGCTCTCTTGACTAATCCAAAGGAAGAAATCGCAGTGACGCCCTGTGGATTTCTAGACTGAGCTCACAGTGAAAATGAGGAGTGTATTTTTAACACACACCCAAAGGCCTTCTCACTGATACTACTGAGGAAAGTGGCAGGACAGTCATATTTGAAGGACCAACTGAAGCTGTCCTGAAATGTGCTTCCGTTCTGTCTCATAATAGCATGACCAATGCAGAATGCAGAGCCCTGCCTGACAATGGAAATGAACACCCCAGAATCTCCCTGCACCCATCAATGGCTTTCGAAGACCTTTGATTGCGTACAGTAAAGTTCTGACCATGTTGCTGTCTGCAGAGACTGCAGAATCTTGAACAACAACAACAAAACAAAACAAAACAAAAAACAGAGAACTTGGTGTCAGAGATAGACGTGGGGCTTATGGGTATCTAGGAAGACCAAAAGCTAGCTCCCTGTGCAATTCTGGAACTCTACTCAATCTATGGGGTTCTCCATCTTTTTCCTGGGTCTACATTGTGCTAAGAAGATTCCTCAGCTCTGATTTTTAACTACATTTCTGGGTTTCTCATTAATGAAAGGAATATTCCCTGGATTTTCCACTAATAAAGGGGTAAGTACTGGGTTGCTCACCAATGAAAGGGGTATGCCCCGGATTTTCTTCTATGGCAATGAATTGCCTAGTAACAAGTCCATGTTGTGTTGAAGTCAAGAGGTTCTACTGTGAGGGAATCATTGATGGAATGGAATGTGTGCAGGTAAGGTCAGGTCCAGAAAACGAGAACCTCACATATCTGGTCTTATGCTAACAAAGAAGAGGGAGAGACTCAGAGACCTCTGTCCTGTGGAATCTGCAGATCTGAGCATAGCAGGATGACTAAGGGAGCTGCATGCCAGGGAAGAAGCAGAGAAATTGGATAGGGTGGGTCTGGGATAGACAAGAAGCACAAATAAGCCATAACATGCTTGAAGAGTGGATGGATGTGCCCACTATGAGCCAGTCTCTTGGCCCTTGTCTATGCTCCAAGAATACTAACAGTTGAGGAATGGGAAGTTGCCTGTCTTTGGTGATGTGTAGGAAGTCTCTATGTCAGCACCAGCTCTGCCCTTGTTTTTTTTTATGTTTAGTGTGCTAAGTCCTAGAGAGATGGTAAGGTTAGGACGGTCATTGCTTGTTGATGATCTAATCATCTGCCAAGAAAAGCAACAGACATAGTATTAGACAAGTTATTAGAACTAATTCAAAGCCAAGAGGGTGCCACACAAAGAAATCAATGGTATTTCTAAAACAATCTGATCATTAGGAAACACCAGTCACTCATAGTAGTTGCCCTATCAACCGTTGTTTTCCTTGTTGCTGTGATTGCATACACAGCAAGAATCAACTTAAGTAAGAACAAATTTATTCTGGATCAGAGTTTGAAAAGACACATTGCACTGTGACAGGGAAAGCAAGGTGGCAAGAGCTTGAGACAACGAGTTTAGAATGTGCTGGCAGTCTGGAAGCAGAGAGAGACTTGTGTTGGAAGCTGAAGTAGATTATAACCCTCAAGGTTCATCCCTCAATGTTTCATGCCCTCCAATTAGGTCCAACCTGCTAAAGGTTCCATAGCAAGGACCAATCAGTCCAAAATTCCCCAGAAACTGTCAAATCCTGTAGGTCCACATCATGTTTGGGCACATAGTGTATTATGACATGAGCTCCAACAGGCTAGAGACATCACTTCCTGCTCCACAGCCTTTCCGTTTGAAGCCCACATAACCTCACTTTGGAGCTGGCACCACTTGGTGTCTTCAGCTCCTTGGCAGGCATCCAGTTGTCCCAGTGCCTACACCATCTGAGAGTCTCTACTAAAACTTCGGTTTCACCTTTGTAGCTTCATGGGGACCATTTTCAGGGGTTCAAATCCTACCTCACCTTGTTTAGCGTCATTACTTTCTGGAACCTTGGTGTAAGCCTGCTTCCATGATGGTATAGTTCTCATTTCTTGTTATGTTTCAAAAAACAATACCATGTGGATAATTAATTGTATCAGGCTCTGTTGGCTAGTATGTATCCAGGTTCCCTTTCACCTCAGCTGAAGAGTCTGCCTTTGAGTTTCTTCCTGGTTGAGTCTAGGAAAACACTTCTCTTGCTGAATCAGGATTCCCCGGAGGCTGTCGTTATTCAAGAGTTCCCTTTTTCAATGTAAGTTTTTAAAATGAATTTACATCATCATGTACGTACTGTACCTTTCTAGGGTGGGGGTCTTGCTTCCAAGGCTTCTTCCCCATAGGCCTAATGTGGAGCATGAGGTTTTCCCTTTATAACATCAACATCTTTAACCAGTTCCAGCAATTTGTCTGCAGTTTATTTTTCTGCAATTTTAGTTCTCTCACATACATACCCTCACCAAACTTTATGTTTTTTTCTCTTCTTTCTGGTTTGGTTTTTGCTTTGAATTCTCACTGTAAAACTCACTAAACACGGTGAGCACCAATCATGCCATAGCACGACTGTTCCATTGTCTTGAAATTTCTTTTACAACCCTGATTTCCCTTTAATTTGTTTCATCCAAAATTTCAAGACACAGGGAGGATACAGATAAGATTCACTGCCATATTATAGCAGCATAGCTTTTTCTGTTTTGTTTTGTATTTTGAGACAGGTTTCTTTGTGTAGCTTTGTAAACCAGGCTGGACTCGAACTCAGGTCTGCCTCTGCCTCTCGAGTGTTAGGATTAAAGGCATATCAGGATAGTTGTTGTCTAGTTATCCGGAGGGCCCTTGTGTGATGGTTCATATTTTCAGCAGTGAGGGGGGAAGTCCTGTGTATATGTCAATAAAGCACTGTTGGCCAATAGGGAAGCAAGATAGGTGGGACTAGGAGTCGAGGAGGACATTGGGTAGGAGAAAGTCAAGATGTAACTGCCATAGGGATAAGAAGCCCGGAAAGTTCTCCAGTAAGAGAAATACTTAGATTAACAATTATGGGATAAATACTTACGTCAGAGCTAGCCAGTAAGAAACAAGCAAGGCCAACAGCTTCATAATTAATATAGCCTCCTGTGTGTTTATTTGGGACTGATGCAGCTCTGGAACCAGGCTGGCGGGAAGGCTTCTCTTTACACCACAGAATAGGGTTTATAGTCTCATAGGAGATAAGCCCTTGTCTGGGTGTGCCTGGGAGGGGATATCTGTGTTGGGTGAATCGAGGTAAGGACCTACTGTAACTTTGTCACCATTGTGTAGGTTGTGATCTTGGACTGGCTAACAATGAGACAGTGAGCTGACTCATTGCTCCCACTGTTCTCCACTTCATTACTTAGGCAGTGATCTCACAGTGCTACTGTGACCATGATGGACAGTCCCCTTGCCAGCCAGGCGGTGGTGTCCCACGCCTTCCATCCCAGAACTCTGGAGGCAGAGAAAGATGGATCTCTGTGAGTTCAAAGCCAGCCTGGTCTAAAGAGCAAGTGCCAAGACAGGCTCCAAAGCTACAGAGAAACCCTGTTTCAAAAAACCAAGAAATAATAAATAAATAAGTAAATAAATTAAATAACCTTGCCTTAAGTTTCTTTGGCCAAGGCATTTTGTCACAGGAATAAGGAAAGTGACTGATCCAGTGTGCTCCCTTCTGAAACCTTACAGCCTGCATCTCACTGTGCGCTTTCCTGTTGATAGTCTGGTAGCCTTCCTTCCCTCCAGAAAGGTTCCACAAGCACTACCTAGAGCGCTCTAGAACTCTGTTAGTCTCATAGCCACGTCTGTCTGCGTTCCTCCCATAAACCAGCCCTGAAGGCCTGAGAACCGCATTCTTGTTTCTTTCTTCCCACAACAATGACTTTGCTTCTTGGTCCCAATTTTTTAATGATTTTTTTTCTTCTCTAGACAGGGTTTCTCTGTGGGATGGGCCTGGCTATCCTGGAACACACTCTGTAGACCAGGCTGGTCTTGAACTCACTGAGATCCACCTGACTGTGCCTTCCAATTGCTGGGATTAAAGACATGAACTACGACCCAACTGGTACCACGTTTTATATTAGTTCTTTTTCTCATTGCCATGATTAAATACCGGAAAAAAAAGAAATTTAAGAAAGGAAATTTTTCTTCTGACTCATAGTGTAAGAGGGTCTAGTATGGTAGTGGGAGAGGTTTACTGTGGCAGTGGAAGTGTGAGTCCCAAATCCTGCTGCCAGTCAAGAAAGACAGAAAGAGAAAACAATGCTTTAAGAAGGTTTGGGTCCCAGCAACTCCACTCTTAGGCATATATCCAAAAGATGCACATTCATACAACAAGAACATCTGTTCCACTATGTTCATAGCAGCATTATTTGTAATAGCCAGAACTTTGAAGCAACCTAGATGCCCCTCAACCAAAGAGTGGATAGAGAAAATGTGGTATATTTACACAATGGAGTACTATTAAGCAGAAAAAAACAATGGAATCCTGAGATTTGCAAGCAAATGGATGGCACTAGAAGAAACCATCCTGAGCGAGGTAACCCAGTCACAAAAAGAGAAACATGGCATGTACTTTCTCATATATGGATTTTAGACATAGATCTGGGGAGTGCCAGCCTACAATCCCATGGACAGAGAGTCTGGGAAACAGAACCTTCATTCAGTGGCTGATGGAAGAAGAGGCAGACTCCTACAGCTACGCACTGAGCTGAACTCAAGAAATCCAGTGACAAAGAGGGAGGACTGATGACCAATGGGGTTAAGACTGGGCTGGTTTAACCCCCAGAAACAGCTGACCTGATAAGGGTTAGCTCTTGAATCCCAGACTGATGCCTGGGAATCCAGCATGGGACTGATCAAGACCCCTTGAATGCGGGTGTCAGTGAGGAGGCCTAGGTAATCTATTGGGCCTTGGATAGTAGATCAATTTTTATCCCGGGTATACAAATAGACTTTATGCTTCCATCCAACAATGAGAGATGCACTCTCACCCTGGACTCTTGGGGGAGGGTCTAGGCCCTGCCCTGGATGAAATGATACACAATGGACACCCCCATGGAGGGCCTCATCCTTCCTGGGGAAATGAGGGGATATTGGGGGGGCTGGTGGGAGAGCACGGGAGGAGGGGAGGGAAATGGAGAGGGACCTGGAATTGACATGTGAAGCAACCTTGTTTCTAATTTAAACTTAAAGTTTAAATATATGTTTGGGTCCTAGACCTTAAGACCTGCCTTCCAATGACACATTCTCTAGTGAGGGCCCATTTCTTAAATCCCTTATAGTGTCTCAAAACAGCAGCTGAGAACCAAGAATTCCCACACACAAGTATCTGGGGGAATACTTTAAATGCAGATATGTTACAAAGATGACAAAGTGTCAGAAATTGCCTCCACCAGGAAGGAACATGCAACCCACCTTGGAGGCCATCTAAAGTCCTCACACGGAACACAGAACACATACTCCTAGTTTAGGGCAGTCTAATACCTAACTATTAATTTATAAAATTAATGGAATTTCAATCAACACACTTAAAATTTAATAAAAGAACACAGTTCCATGAATATGTGAGTTAACCTCTCAGAAGAAAGCATACTAAGCCCTCACAGACACAGGGGAACAAAGAAGCAGGCACAGTTAAATTGTTCAGTGGTTAAGTGCATGTGATGCTCTTGTAAAAGACTCGTGTTCATTTTCCAGATCCTACATCAGGCAGCTCACATTTGCTTATAATGCCAGCTTCAGGAAATTTGATGCCCTTATCTGTACTCTGTACACAAACACACACACACACACACACACACACACACACACACACACACACACACACACACACACGAGAGAGAGAGAGAAGGGGAGAGAGAGAGAGTTAAAATAATTACAAAAAGCAGAATCAATGTAAGAGCACAGAATTGCCCTCAAAACAGCTAGAGAGCTCTGGATCAGAGTAGACTACAGAAGCCAACCTATTGCTTACAAGCATGTTAGGACCAGGACATTCATAACTTTTACACACATAGAGAAACCAGTTTTAGAATTGCACCGAGCATGGGTAGAATTTTTGTCATTTCCTGGGTGACACAACTTAGTAATGATTTATACAGCATTTATGTTGTGTTTGGCATTATAAGTAATTCAGTGGTGATTTAAAGTATATGGGAGGATGATATATGTTGGTTGGACTGAAATAACTCGAATTTCTGTGGGTTTGCTACCAGGCATGGTTCTGGAAGAGGTCTCCTGAGTTACCAAGGGTGTACGATAAAGGTGGCATCAGCATCAATAGAAAATGCATTTATTGCTTTTTTTGTGCTGGGAAAAGAGACTCATTACCCAGGGAAACGGATAGTGCTACTTTCTATGCACAGCCCACCCATGGTGGGTCAAGCTGATACTGCTGGCAAGGCAATTAACAGAAGATCTGGGAGATGGTTGCTTGGCTAGAGGAGTCCTGGGTAAATTCAGCAGCAGTGAGGCCAGGTGTATGGTGGGCAGGCATCAGAGATGCTGGCAGGCCAGGTGGGACCAGGTGGGACACTGGAGAAATGCTGTAGTGCTGACACTTTCTGCCTCCAGGGAGTCCTCGAAAGCAGCACCTAGAAAATGGATCAGCATGGTGATGGACTGAGTGGAGAAAATGCCTTGGGAAAGGGCCTATTACCGAGTCATAAATCTATTAGAGAAAGTAATCACTCCATATCCACCTGCATGGGCTGGCTTTGAATTCCCACAGAAGGGGCAGTCCTGCCTGTAATCGACAGGAATTGCCTTTGCCAGACTCTCCTCATTCCTGAGCACATCAGTTGCAGCTGAATCGCTTCCTTTTTTATTCATGGGAGCACATATTCTTACTTGGCCTCCAGAAAACTATTAGAAAGGGACACCTGGGTGAGAATTAAGTTTGTGTTTAGAGCTGTAATTAAGCCTCCATTCCCAGGCTCATCACAGGTTCCCTGTACTATGACAGAAGCTGCCTGTCACCTGCCTGCAAGGTGTTCTGGTTGGAAGACAGAGAGATGGGCTCCCAAGAGCTCTCTGGCCTCTCCTTGGGGTCTTGGGAGTAACACCAAGAATGCACAGTAACAATGGGTTCAGAGAAGAAGACTACAGGCTTCACCTGGGCCATGGCTGTTGGAAACCCTCCCCAGTTTGATGCAGATATCCATGATGTGGGCTGACTTCTGATGAATGTCAACTCAGGTTCACACTCTGGGGCTCAGGGTTGGCCAACTGCAGGTCCAGAGAAGACTTCACTTAGCCAGGCTCTTCCTCTTCATCACGGCGTGGGATAAGGGAGTATAAGGTAGTATGCACATACCAACAGACCATTTTTGTGGGGTCTAAGGGATAATGGAGCTTATAGTTACAGAAATGAAAGGCATTTAACCAAAAGGTTAAAATCTAGAAGAAACACAGATACTTGAAGGGTATGTTAAGTAGGCTTTAGGGAGGCAGACTATTGTATGAGTAGGAGACACATCTGTCACAATCTTTGCCTGCTCCCTCCAAACATGTGGTGATCATGCTTGGAAAATACTTCATTCTATGTTCGAGGGCTCATCTAAATTTTCTCATAAGTAAGACAAATAACACGTTGTGTATTCTGCCAATAAAGCACCTGCAGGGGTCCCAATACGGGAGGAGAGAAGACAGGGCCAGAGAAGAGGTCCACAGAAAAAGTGGGGAATGAAACGTGCAAGGATGTGACCCAGTGCTCTCACTGGGCAGGAGGAAAAGACAGTGAACAGGCAGAAATGGTACTGGACATGATAGTGACCAGACACTTTTCAGAACTGATAAAAGAATGTATCAACCCACTTGTTCTAGAAACTTAGTGAACCCAAGGCAACTGAAAAAAAAAGATGACTTGTGAGAAGACATATACCCAAATATCCCACAGTTACAATCAGGAGAAATAAAGATAGCATGATGGGCAGCTCCTCATGGCTGTGACAAATGCCAGAGAAAAGCAGTTTAAGAAGTTACAGTCTGGAGACAACAGGCCAGTTGGATCTCTTGTTTCTGGGCATGTGGTGAGGCAGGACATGTAGTGGCATCTCTCATCACCAGTGAACTTGTAGTAGAGGCCACAACTTTTTGGGCATGGTTTCAGGTGTGGATGTGACCCCTTTAAAGAGAGGAGAGTGCACTCTCTCTCTCTTGGGTCTCGGAGAGCATCGGAAGAACAGACTGACTGCATCTTTTGGAGCAGGAAGGCCACAGTGGACATTTGCTCTTATCCGTGTAAGTTGTTGCCCAATAAAATACTTATTTATTTATTATCTTGGGTCTGTGAACTCATTTAAATCCTGCCTTCATGGATATCATAGCAGGAAGGTGTAACCATGGCAGCCAGGAAGTAGAGAGAAAAGGCCCTGGGACAAGACACAACCTTCAAAGACAAACCTTTAGTGATGTTCCTCCTCCAGTTAAGCCACACCCCCTGTCTTGACCACATCCCAATCATGCTATCCACTTGTAACCATCTGAAGTCAGAACTTTCATGATATAGTCAATACACAAATGCTCATCTCTATGAAAATCCATATATTGGAAAATGAGTGTTTAATGCATGACCCCAGGGGGGACATTTCAGACCAATGCACAATATTCTACTCCTTGTGCGTAAGCGGTTCTCGTCCTTTGGAGAGTGAGAAATGCATTAAATCTATCTCAAGAGTGGCAGCATCGCTCAAAATTCTAAGTTGAATATCTCCTCTGAGATTCAATGCAAAATCTCAGCCCGAGTCCCTGTGAAATAAGTAAGGCTGCTTCTAACTCATAATGCTTGGGTAATGTACACATTCTCATTCTAAAGGGGGAAACAACAACAGAAGGGAATAATCAGACCAAATCAAGATGCAAACAAACCCAGCAGGGCCAAGATCCTTCCTTACCTCCAAGTTGGCATACAGGGAACGGAGGCATATAAACTTCAAGGGTTTGGGCAGCCCCAGTCCTGAGGCCTTCCTGCAGTAGGACACATGTTTGAGCTGGCTGTTGCTGATGACTGTGGCTCTCCTTGGCAGGTATTCCATATTTCTGGCATCCCCAACACCCAGGCTTTAATGCCACATACCTACTTGACCATTGCTGCCTGCAGGAACTCTACCATTGTGACCCACTGCTTGGGATTCTTTGAAATCCGGGATTAAAAAACCAAGCCTGGGGAAACACACTTGTTGGCCCAACATTGAAGAGTCATAAGTAGGAAGATTATGAGTTCAAGACTTGCCTGGGCTTCATAATGAGATATCAGGATCCCAGCTCAAAGGGAAGAATAGAGAGAGGAAAAGAGAGAAAGTCCCAAGTTTATAGCCATATAACTCTTGTTTTTTTCTTCAAAACCAGTCTTACATGGACAGTGTGAAGGTTAGGTTACCAGACCAAGTTATTACTTAGTCCCCCTGAGCCATAATTTAGCCTTTGAACACTTAGGAAGATGAACTTTGCAGACAGACCTTCTCAGGCTGCATGGCACCCTAAAGCTCTGTATTTAGAGAAAGTCTTTCAAATGAGTTTGTAGTTTTATACCCTTGAGTTTCTGCTAGGTGGGGTCTCACTCATTCCCAAAATGCCCATAAGGCATCTTCTCAATTGTTCCTGTGAAAAGCAGTTGGCTTCATTGAGTGGTGCTAATTTCTTTAATTCCCAATCCAGGGATAACACACTCTGCTTTTCTGGTCAAACTGAAATCTTTGTGACTCTTGATGTTTTCACTCAACCTGATCAAAGAGGACAGCAAAAACTTGTCGGTATCCTGCATGCTGGGCCGCCTTGCAATTTGCTCTGTTAAATTGAGGGGTCTTCTATTTCCAAAGTTACTTTCCCACAGAGTCTCATGGCATGGAAACAATGTAGATGTACTCTTTTCCAGTACATAACAGGAATCTCTTGTAGTCCAATACCCAATCTCCTTTGTTCCCATCCAAACCCTACACTCCTGTCTGTTATGTCCTCTTCTCAGTAATGCAAACAAGTTACAACTACAGTGGACTAATCCACTAATAAAGGCTGAGACCCAGGGGCCTAAAGACCCAGCTTTGAGGACTGTTGTTCTGAAAACCAACATTTTTTTCATATTTTTTTCTTTTTTTTTTAATTTTATTTTCCAGTTTAAATTTAGATAAGAATCAAGGTTGCTTCACAAGTCAGTTCCAGGTCCCTCTCCCATTCCCTCCCTTCCTCCCGTGCCCTCCCCCCCCCGTTATCCCCTCATTTCTCCAGGGAGGGTGAGGCCCTCCATGGGGGTGTGCATAGTGTGTCATTTCATATAGGGCAGGGCCTAGACCCTTCCCCAAAAGTTCAGGGTGAGAGTGCACCTCACATTGTTCTATGGGAGTCCAAAGTCCCTGTGTATACTTGGGATGGGTACTGATCTGCTGCCCAAGGCTCAGTAGATTCCCTAGGCCTCTTCACTGACACCCAGATTCAGGGGGTCTTGATCAGTCCCATGCTGGCTTCCCAGGCTAATGCCTGGGATTCAAGAGTTAACCTTTGTCTGGTCAGCTGTTTCTGGGGGTTAAACCAGCCCAGTCTTAATCCCTTTGATCATCAGTCCTCCCTCTCTGTTACTGGCTTTCTTGAGTTCAGCTCAGTACTTAACCAAGGGAGTCTGCCTCTTCTTCGATCAGCCACTAAATAAAGTTTCTGTTTCCCAGACTCTCTGGCCATAGGATTGTAGGCTGGCACTCCCCAGATCTATGTCTAAAATCCATATATGAGAGAGTACATGCCATGTTTCTCTTTTTGTGACTGGGTTACCTCACTCAGGATGGTTTCTTCTAGTGTCATCCATTTGCCTGCGAATCTCATGATTCCATTATTTTTTTCTGCTGAATAGTACTCCATTGTGTAGATGTACCACATTTTCTCTATCCACTCTTCAGGTGAGGGACATCTAGGTTGCTTCCACGTTCTGGCAATTACAAATAAAGCTGCTATGAACATAGTGGAACAGACATCTTTGTTGTATGAATGGGCATCTTTTGGATATATGCCTAAGAGTGGAGTTGCTGGGTCTTGTGGTAGGTTTATTCCCATTTTTCTGAGGAATCTCCACACTGATTTCCAAAGTGGCTGAACCAGTTGGCACTCCCACCAGCAATGGAGGAGTGTCCCCCTTTCACCACATCCTCTCCAGCATAAATTGTCATTGGTGTTTTTGATTTTAGCCATTCTGACAGGGGTGAGATGGTATCTGAGAGTTGTTTTGATTTGCATTTCCCGGATGGCTAAGGATGTTGAGCACTTTCTCAAGTGCCTCTCAGCCATTTTAGACTCCTCTATTGAAAACTCTCTATTTAGTTCTGCAGCCCACTTTTTAATAGGGTCCTTTGGTGTTTTGGAGACTTGCTTCTTGAGTTCTTTGTAAATTTTGGAGATCAACCCTCTGTCAGATGTGGGATTAGTGAATATTTTTTCCCATTCTGTGGGCTGCCTTTTTGTCTTGCTGACTGTGTCCTTTGCCTTACAGAAGCTTCTCAGTTTCAGTAGGTCCCATTTATTAATTGTTGATCTTACTGCCTGTGCTACTGGTGTTATGTTCAGGAAGCTGTCTCCTGTACCAATTCGTTCAAGGGTTTTTTTTCATATTTTTTATTTAACTTTTTACACATGTGACTCTCAGTTCCCTCTCCCTCCCCCTCCTCCCCCGCCCCCCAATCCTCCCAACCCCTCACCCCCATTCAATCCCCCCCTCTGCTCCCCAGGGAGGGCAAGGGCTTCCATGAAGGATTTTCAGAGTCTGTCACATCATACCAGGGAGAGCCTAGGTCTTCCCCCATGTGTCCAGGCTGAGAGAGCATTCCTCCACATGGTATGGGTTCTCAGAATCCATCTGTATGCCAGGAATAAATACTGCTCTACTCTTTCAACACATAAGGCTATAGTCTCCATCCTCAACCATAGCAGAAAACATGCTTAAAGATGCTAAGAATAAGGGAATTATTGCCCACAGAGAAGTGAAAAATAGAGTTGGGGATAATTTTATCAGAACTTACCATAGACAGAGGATAAGATATTCTGGAGTTGGGAGAGGGTATCTGTCAATCTGGAATTTACTTCCAGAAAATTGGCACCATGACAGTCAAGATAAGATGGTCTTCATGCTTTCCATGCTAAGAAGCCACAGTCCTGCATGGCAGTATAGAATTGCAGAAATAATTTAATTGTAGGCAGAGCTCTGGGAATGGAAATCTATGAATAAACAAAGACTGTGGTAAGAGGGAGGGGGAATCCATATGGCTATAAAATGCACTCCTGAAAGTTATGCACACATGTATACCCACACAATGAAGTAAATGAATGTAGTAAAAGCATGCGATTTAATTAAAAATACATGCCACAGTTGAATGTTGTTGATACGGGTCTGCATCACACCTAACCACAGACCATTACAGATCCTACAAACGTTAAAATGGTAAGTGTATCATAAATATCTTCACTTTAATACGCTGAGAGTAGATAGGCACTGAGATGGGTAATTTCCTGCAGAAACATTTTTTTCAAAACTGACACAAGAATACAGGTAAAATCTGATAAATGCTTAATCTTGTTACCATATTAAAACCATAATTAAGAACCTGCTCCCTGATGAATTGTTCTGAATATTTATGGACAGAACTGACATTAAGGAAACTTCTTAGAGAAAAGAGAAACAAATAGCACCTCAATTCATGTGGTTGCTATGATCCCAACATAATAATCCGACAAGGACATTGCAAACAAAGAAAGTCACAGGATGGTGTCTTTTTCTTTTTTCTTAACAAACAATAAGCACCCTAAACAAAATAACTAGTGTACAAGATCATTTGCATGCAAAACCTCTAGCTCATCCTGACCAGATTATCCCAAGAACAAATGTATGCTTCAACACCTGAAATTCAATGTATATGTTTCAGTGGAATAAGAAAATAGAGGGGGAATTTCATAATTGGTTATTAATTACACATAGAATAAATTTTTGATTTAACTTATTAATTTAAATGCTTATCCATAAGGAAAATTACAACAAAGTAGAAGCACAGTAGCAGGAACTTTCCACTATGAGAAAACTTAAAAGATGAACCCAATTGATCAACTTGAAGCTGAGTCATCAGGACAGACACTTCCTTCCCAAGACAGTGTGCTGAGACATGTGCTCTCACAACTGCTGCCCAACATGTTCTAGTGACACAAGCAAGTCCAATAAGGCAAGGAAAATAAAGGAGCTACAAAAATAAGAGAAAATTACTCTTTTGTACTCATCAAATGTCTGAAAACTCATATAAATTATTAAAAGTAATACATAAGTATTATGTAATACATATATATATATATATATCCACTGAATTAAGCTCAATATAAAACCATCTGATACATAAGGAACATCAAAACTTCTGTTACTTTAAAGAATCCCAACTAGTACACATAGTATATCAAAAAGCTGATAAACAATCAAAAATGTACTCAGTGTCTTCAACCAATGACACATAAATTATCGTGGCATTAAAGGCACCATGAGGACCACGTGAGGAAGACTGATGAAGGCAGATGGGTTCCTGCTTGCCCAATTTCAGTGCGTAGTCATTCGCATAGCCATTTGAGGGCTGCTTGGCAGCCCCCATCCTTCTCAAATGCACTTTTTCCCTATGACCTGCACTGACATTTCAAAGTCTAGACCCTAAGGGAACTGACACCAGAAATATGTATAAGAATGTTCACAGGGACCTTAGTGACAATAGCCCAAAGACAAGCCAGGAAAATGGATACACAGTACGACACAGTCATGAGACATGAGAGAGACTAAACAGTGGTTAACATGCACAGGCAGCAATTTGTATAACTTTCTGCATGACTCCCAAAGCCTTACAAACTGGAACAAGAGGCAAATTTGTCTACTGAAATAAAAAATAGGCTACTCTTTGGATAAGGAAGGGACAAATGGCATGTTGCAGTTTATCTGCTACTCATCTAGATTCATGGTGGTTAGAGAAGAAACACAAAGATAAAAATCTATTCACATGTTCACTGAGATCTTCAGACTGGCACACATCACTCTAGCACGCATACACATTGTACTTCAGATTAAAACTGGTGGGGTGCAGAAATGAAAACTGGGAGGTACATCACTTTTAAGGTGTCAGCCATAGTGATAGGAAGAATTGAATCTGAAGACAGCAGAGGTTTGTGTTGTTTTCACGTTGTAGTGATTGAGACTGTTTGGAGGTGACGGCAATGAAGTGGAGGAGAATGGTCATGTCACCCAGAGCCATGGGTGAACTTGGGAAGGAAATACCAGTTCTAGGAAGACTGGAAACTAGAGAAATGGAGTCTCAAAATGCAAGGAAAGAGACAGAGAAATAGATCAGAAATTAAGAATACTGGCTGTTCTTCCAGGGACCTGGATTCCATTCCCAACACAACTGTCTGAGACTCTAGTTCTTGGGAGGAGGGAATCAATTTGCTCTTTGGATTCTGAGGTCACCAGGCAAGCATGTTGTATACACATACATACATTGAGGGTGACACACACACATTTTGTGTGTGTGTGTTTGTGTATAGGTATGTACATATATAATATTTACTATGCATATAAAGTAAAAGCAAGTCTTTTTTAATGTGAAAGAAAGAACAAGAGTAAACACAGTGAGAAGAACGTGGAGAAGTCATACTTGGTTGGTACACAGTTTCCAAGGCATCTACAGGAGTTGAGTTGGCACCTGGGATCACAGTGATAGCTGCAGTGTTCCGAGTGCGCACCCTACACTAGGCTTGATAACTCAACGGAGGAGAGGAGATGAGGTAGCTAATCTGATGGTAGTTCATCTGCTCACCACAGAGAAACTTGGGAGGTAAAGGGCTAGGAAGAGAGGCGGGGAGATGATGCCATGGGTTAGGTCAGAAGAAAAGGAAGTACAGGATCCAGAAGGAAATAAGGACTCACACACAGAATGAATTACTGGGGCTCACATCTGTAGACAAGGGTGTGTTTCAGATGATTAAGTCCCTGGGTGTGGAAGAGGAAGAAGGCTGGACTGCTGCTGGATTTTCTTGCCTTGCCTAGTCCCCGTTGCCCTTCTCAGCCCCAATTGAGCACACATACCCTATATATTAATTATTAAATTGTTGGTCGATGACTAGGGCTTCTTACTGGCTAGCTCTATCTTAATTATTAACCCATAAATACTAATCTATGTATTTCTATATGGCCTTATCTTACTGGAGAATGCCTGATGCACATTTTCCTTCTAGTCCCTCTATGGGCCTCTCCTTCTGCCTACCTTTCCCAGAATTCTCCTAATCCCCTAGTCCTGCCTATCTTCCTTCCTCTATTGGCTATTGGCCAAACAGTGTTTTACTCATCAACCAATGAAGGAAACATATATACAGAAGGACATTCCCCCATCACTGGACCCTGAGGCTTGAGATCTGCAGGGGGAGTAGCTGTGACAGGCTTTGGCTTCCTCTGGGGAGTCACCAAACTGACTGGAGGGTGGAGAAGAGACTATGAAGCAGGTGCCAGAATCTCCACAATTGGATTTGCAAGAACAGATAGCACATTACAAACCAGGCTTGCCACTCTATGACCCCCACGATTACCCTGGCTTCCTCAAAGCAATGGAACAGTGCCAAAATGGTTCAAAATTAAGCATGAATTAAAAAAGAAAGCTTGCATATTGGGACAAGTTTTCAGGACCCTGTGGCCTCTTGTGAAGAGGCCTAGGAAGGTCTACAGAGGCATATGTTGCTCTGTGAGCAGGGCTGAGAAGGTACAGACAAATACACGAGGACTGCTCACAGGGATAACTCAGGGAAACCCCTGGCTTTTGTAACTAGCTAGGCCACCAGAGAAAGGACCCACCCAACTTCCCATAGAGAAGTAAGTTATTACTTACTGTGCAGTTTTTTTTTTACCACAGCTTTGTTTTTGAGTTTCCTGGTGTTACAAACAATGACTAATTTAGACAGTTGACAAAAATTAAAGATGGGCTCATCCTAGAGGCATTGGAAACTTCATCACTGAAGCCTGAAGGCATTAGGGTGCAAAGTCTCCCACGTTGGCAGGAAGTTCACTTTGATCTGGAGGCAATGGGCAAGCAACCCAGACAGAAGAAATTCTCTGTTCCTTCCTGTCTGCCTCACAGGTGGGAAAACTACTCTTGCCCACTCTAGGCAGAGAGCCACCACACTCATCTCTGAATACTGGCACTGGCTATGAGATGGTCTTGCACTCATAGGCCCTCTTGAGGCCATTCATGACCTTTGCTAGTGCTCCACATCTACTTCCTGGTCACTTTCTGACAGTTGATCTTCTATTGACCCAAGATCCACTCCTTACTAAAAGGGCATATACACCCAGAGTCTACCTGCTATTTAACATTACCTTTCATAGGTCAGCTAGTGAAAACTGTCTCATCTATGGTTGTCCATTGTCAATTAACTGGGACCTTCCTCACTGAACTACAGAACAGAAGGGACATACCCTGCCTGACTGCTTAGTGGTTGCGCTTTTTTTGTTTGTTTGTTTGTTTTGTTTTTTTTCTTCTGGTCCATTTCAGAATTACCTGAGTTTTCACAACAAGCTTGAGTTACTTCTACAATTAGAGGGTGAGTTAAAGTTGTAAGTAACCATTGGTTTCTCTATACAACATCTCACCAGTAGATAGTTATTTAAATGTATTTATCTCCTCCCCACACGAAAGATATTTTCCATTGATACTTACACATGTTCTAACTAAGGAGGCAGGCAACACAAAGGTGAATTCAGGAAACAGCAATGGGGAGACAACTTGGCAACCACGTGGCAGATTTTCATTACTACATGCAATGATTACAGGCTGTCTTTGAAGATTTCCCTCTTTTAAAATTGGCTCACTACTGTACAGAGAGGAAGATAAAATGCCTTCTTTGCATCCAAGCCTTGATGTCTCTGCTGTGTTTCAAATTTGAAGTTTTTTTTCTTTCCAATGAAAATCAAAAAATCATTAAATGATGTTAGAGACAGCAGGAAGTGTGTATGAATCAGAGAACATCTTGCGGTGGTTGATACTATTTCATTATCTAAATCAGTCGGTACCGATTTCTTATATATCAAAGCTTATAATTATTTTCAAGGGTGTGAACCATGGAGGGAAGTGAGTCTGAGGATGATGTCAATAAAAGAACCAGGGTTTCTGCAGGAGAGTGGAGGAATTTGCCCAAAGAGCAATTATGTAAATAAAATATGCCCAGGGCTAGAATAATTTCACTGTCACCCACTGACAGGGATGGCCCCAGGCACAGACCTACAGTATTCACTTAGGGAGGTGGATTTGTGATGGTGGGGAGACAAGGAGAGGCCCCTTTTAATTTATTTGTTCCTTATTATGCAGAATGGAGGCTGGGCTGCTTCTGCCACTGTCTTTGCAAGGAGTCCTACAGGCCTTTCCAAATGGGAGGCATCGCCAGAGACCCCAAGCTCCCTGGACTGCCTCATCCCCTTCCATCCAGATGCACACAGACTTCCCACCTTTCAACACAAATGCCAAGCCCACTGAGTTCCACTCGTGGTCCTCGCGCTCTGCTGGCTGTCTGATAATTTGAAAAAAAAATGTATGTATATATATCTGACATAGAAAGAAGTCTTTTTGCTTTTGCAATAAATTACATGGGTATGTGTGTGTGGAGGAGGTTGGGGAGGGAGTAGGAGGAGAGGAGTGAGTGAAGGAGGAGACACTATAATTAAGTCAGAAAAAATTAATTAGTAACAGCAACAACAAAAAGAACGGCCACATTGTAGCTTCAGTAACTATGTGGGGATGGGGTGAGCTTCTCCAACAGCCACTTTCTGAGAAATATTCATGATGGGGGCAGTGCCAGGTCACCTGATGGACAGAGAGTTGCCAGTGCCAAGGCTGCCAAGGGTTCAGAGCTTGGTTCGGTGATCAGCACATGTGACTCAGTTTCTGAGGGGCCAACAGGATCCTTAGGTAGCAAAGGACACCTGATAGTCCCTTGGAAGCCCCAGTCTCTTAGGTCACCATCTCCTCACTGTGATACAAGATTTCAAGGTCAGAAAAATTCTACCTAAGCATCTATCCCCCCAGACTCCAGGACCAGGCCCCAGACCCCAGGACCCAGGCCCCAGGCCCCAGGACCCAGTACCCAGACCCCAGGACCCAGACCCTGGCCCCAGGCCCCATGATCCAGGATTCCCCAGCCATCTGAAGATGATATTTTCAGTTTTTTAGTCACCTTGATTGCATAATTCATCTTGGTGGTCACTGAGTTATCCTGAGGGTGCCTCTGCCCCTCCACAATTGCTTTATCTTTGAAATTCTTTACAGTTAGTAGCAACCTAACTGTACCCAGTGGTCACATGAGCAACTGATAGAAGGTGACAGATGTAGGGTCTCTGAAACCAAGGGCAAGTGAGAGAGAGAGAGAGAGAGAGAGAGAGAGAGAGAGAGAGAGAGAGAGAGAGAGAGAGAGAGAGAGGTGTTCATCTCTGACCTCCACTGGTTGTGATGAGGACACACTACTTATTTCCCACCACCCTGTGGTGAGACCACACTTCCTATGGGATGAGGTCTGGGCAAAGAATCCTACTTACAGAGGGAGGCATGTTTCTCTGGGGTTTCAACCTAGTGGAGGGCCAAGGCTTGCTCCTTGCTACCTGAATAATTTCACCAGTACACCAATGTAAAGCTGTATAGAAGGGTTGCACTGTTTAGCAGGCTATACATGATTTAAAGTTTCAGCCTCCTGTGTTATTTAAAATGCCCTACCAGTGTAGTAGAATGTTACACACACCTGCCATCTTCCAGATGATTCTGTTTCTTATGTAGGATGTCAGAGAGGCTTACAGTCATGACCTTCATCAGTGGGTCAGCAAAGCACAGGTCCCCTAGGAAGGTCTTCCCACTCAGCAGTTGGAAGTTCACATCCTGCTTATGGCTGGTCCACAAGCTACCTGTGACAGACTCATCTCTCCTGGGTGAGTCTTTATCTTGTCTCTGTGTTCTAGCCGTGTTTTTCTTCAACCTGGGCCTCTGTGGGGTCAGCATTGGGGAGAATGACTCCATTTCTTTCCAGGGATGATTGAAGAGGGGCCTGAAAGAGACTCACCATTACATCCCAAGAATCCCATCTACTACATGGGCTTAGCATAGAGCATCTGGGACCCTCAGCTGATGGTAGGAGGAACACCTTCATTTGTCACTCAGTGCTCTTAGTTATTCCTGAACTAACGATCTAAAGAAGTCTATACAATGGCCTCCTTGCCTTCAGTGAAGGACTGTGGAGCCCCCATGGATAGTAGGCTGTGAGGCAGAGTTTGAAGTGGCCACAGTAACCACAGGACTGTCCCAAATGCACATGTTCCGGCCATGCTTTGGTATGATGGTTGATTACACAGGAGAATGTAGTTAGGGGATTCCTCCTGTGATATCAGACTATTGGAATTGCTACAGCAAAACACTACTGCCTGGGCCTAAGCCAAGAGGGAATTCTCACACCCAGTATCCCGAACAGCAGGAGACCTCACTCCTGAGGTCCTGTATTAGCATGTAGACCCTTTCTCCCTTTCTCTCTGTTGTATCTGTCCTGATCTCCTCCTGTGTTATCCCTTTAGAGTGGACATTGGCCTACACCAACAAAATCCATAGTGTAGCTGCCTCTTAAAAACTCCTTGCTCAAATGTAGTCCCATCTCGTGGTTCACACCATTATATGAGTTTGTAGGGACAGTGTTCAACATAGCAAGGTCCTCATACACACCTGTGGCGTGTCTGTGTGTGTCTTTGAGAAGATCTCAAAGGTTGACAGTGAAAGTCACTCAACAAACATTTGGGAGAATTTATGAATGGTGTTTGGCTGCTGTTATAGCTGTCATAGTAGTACTTGACCCAAAAAAGAGAGGTGGTTTCTTTTTATTTTTCCAGCTTATTTAAGTGTTCTCTTGTTCTAATGTGTCTCTCAGATGTTTTCACTCAGAATGTCTTTTATGTATGCCCTAAGAACACAAGTTGAGCCAATCTAGAAAACAGCAAGGGTGGTGTCCCTGTTAGAAGGTTGCTGGTCCCAGAACCTGCCATGTATTCTAGTGAACTTATCTATCTGGCTTTATGCAGATGGGCTTTTGCACACAGATTTTTTTCCTTTAAGGTTATGTTAACTTCTCTGATGCTCTCCAGCTCCTTCCGCAGAGCGGTGGCACTAACTCATAAAATTAATTCCCATTTCGTGGGATTGTCAGAATTGAGGATTATTCTGACCTTTCTTTGAACTCATCAGCCGAAATGAAGTTGCTCACTGAGCTGGGGAAGACAAAGCTGGGTTTCGGGAGATCAATCAAGTCCACCACGCTCAGGAGAGGCCCGCAACCTGCCGTGCCACACTGACCCCGGCGGCTGCCGATCCCGTGCACAAATGAAAGCCATCAGTCCTGGTGAAGAAGATACTAAATTATCGGCTTTTAAATTTAATTTTCAGTTTACTTGTGTTTTCGATTAGCGTGCCATGTCTCATCAGGACGGCACTACCTTTGAGTGTAAGCACCTCCCTGTGGAATCTTCAGCTGCCCCTGCCTTTCAGAAGGCAAATTCCACCAGAGATCCATCTATTAGCACATGGTGTGTGTTGGGGGGGCAGGGGAGTTGTTCTCCTATGATACCCTGAGCAACAGTAGCAAGTTATTTTCATCAGTCCAAAATCAATAACAGGCTTGGAAATAAAACGTCACCCTGAGCCTTGGGCCACACAATGTCCTGATAGGCTCCTAAAACTACGTGCTGGTGGCCTGAGGCCTGTGGGTCGGCCATTCACTTTCCTTTCATGATTTAGTCCTGAGATGTCTCCCCAGGCGAATAAAGCTTAGGGTTGGATGACAAATGGGTGGCTGGGAACTTATGTCCTAAACCCATCCCCCCTCTGGAGAAGGGGAGCTCACTGGGACACATAGCAGAAACTTTCTGCTCTCAGAGGCAAAACTGTGGTTACCACTTTCCAGAGGTTTTTATGGGTCTGGTTAAACATCTTAGTCTGATCCCGTATGCTAGAGCTTCAAAGCCACTGGTATAGAAGAGCTTTGGATGAAGTTGTACAGCAATGACCCACTGGAGGTGGGCTTTGTGTAATCCCCAAATCCCCAGATATATCACGAATCATGTGATATGTCGCCAGTCAACAATTGTTTATAGTGAGTACCTCTAGCTCCTGTGTCCTCTAGGAGCCAGAATGGTATCTGTGAGGCTCATAAGCCATCTATCAAACAAATGAGCAGCATCAATCCCATAGGGCAATTGTGGTCATGAAATCTCAGATCCAGCCTCCTCTGGGTGGTTCTCCCCAGGTGTCTTCAGGAAGGGGTGGTTTCCAGCCTCTCCAGCTTGGATTGGCTGTTACAGCCCTCTGAGCTCCCGACCTGGGAATGTGTCACTCATCCCACACCCCGTATCACCTGGCCAGTTCCTCTTGTGCCTCTGAATTTTTTCCATTTGTGCACATTTGTTTTGCACAAAGTGATGGGTTTCTAATGACATTTGCACTCTGGTGTATCATGTGCTCGACTGCAATCACTGTCATCATCCAACCCTGGCTCAACTCCTGAGAGTTCCTGTCCATCTTATTTTGGATTGTATTGCTGTGATAAACACCATGATAAAAAATACGTAGGAAAGAAAGGGGTTTATTTCATCTGAGGGAATTCAGGGCAGGAGCTCAGAGTTTCTGGATTTAGGAACTGAAGCAGAAGCCATAAGTGAGTACTGCTTACTGGATTGCTCTTTATAGGTTACTTGGTAGGTTTTGTTATCTAACCTGGGACCACAGAGGAGTGACACCGCCCACAGTGGCCTGGGCCCTCCCCCATCAACTGTCAATCAAGAAAATGCAATGCAGGGTTTCCCACAGTGAGCTTGACCCTCACATACCAATCATTAACCATGAAACTGTCTCATAGACTGGTCCTAAGGTTAGCCTGATGGAGACATTCATCAATTGAGGTTCCTTCTTCCCAGATATACCTAAGTTTGTGTCAAGCTGACAAAAAACTAAGCAGCACACTGTCCTTTGCCCAAATAATCCCTCTTCCATTTTGGGTCATATACATAAGATCTCATGACCCTCTGAGCAGATGTCAGCAAACTGTATTAACTATGATGACACCTCTCCACCAGAGTCAAAGGAAACACAAAACTTCGTGGTATAACTGTGACAGGCTCATAACGTACAGTCTACTACATCATTGGTAAACAGCAGACACTGCTTACAAACACCACAGTTCTCTTCTGCAACTCCATGTAGCATACTATACATGCTACAACTTTTCACAGAAATGTGCATCCCTGAAGAATATATTCTCCTATCAATTATGTCGTGTATATGAGTTGGGGTGTTAATTTTTTATAATTTATGCAATATGTGATGTACTGGCTAGTCTTATGTCAATTTGATACAAGCTAGAGTCATCTGAAAAGGAGGGAACTTCAATTGATAAAATGTCCCCATAAGATCCAGCTGTAAGGCATTTTCTTAATTAGTGATTAATGGGGGAAGGCCCAGTCCATTGTGGCTGGTGACATCCCTGGACTGGTGGTCTTGGGTTCTATAAAGAAACAGGCTGAGCAAGTCAGTAAATAACACCCCTTCCATGGCCTCTTCATCAGCTCCTGCCTCCAGGTTCCTGCCCTGTTTGAGTTCCCATCCTAACTACTTTCAGTGATGAACTATGGATGTGGTTGCCAAATAAACCCTTCCCTTCCCACGTTTCACCATAGCAGTAGAAACCCTAAGACAACTTGATACCAGGATTGTAGGATATTGCTGTGACAGACCTGACCACGCTGTTTTGGGGAGGATTTTGGAAGGACTTTGGAATTTGGGAAGAAAAGCCATTGAGTGTTGAGAGTTCAGTAAGGTGTTCTATAGGAGATTGGTAAAGATAATAAAGTTGAAAGCAAAGATGGCTATAGAGGTCTGGCTTGTGAAATTTCCAAGGGAAGACAAAGATATTACCATGCCTTTTGTTTGAAGAATCTGTGGTGTCTGGTCAGTTGAAGCTGAAAAATCAACTATCATTAACAAGATACCATAACCACTGACGTTAAGCCTTTGCTCTTATGAGACAACCAATCCTGGTCAGCTGGGGCTGAGTGATCAGCTATGGTTAAGAAAAGACTAGCATCATTGAGGTGAAATCTTCTGGGAGGTGTTTCCTTGGGGTCAGTAAACAGGTGTCCAAGGCTGTTGCTTGTGCTGGTAGTCAAGCTTGGTCATGTGTAAGAGTCTTCCGGGTGGTACTGGTTTTGAAAGCATGAAGGTGTCATGGAGAACAGCTAAGAGTTGGCACTGCATGACAGGGCTTGAGTCCCTGAAGACAGGCCAGGAGAGGCTATTGGTGAATTTCAGCTCAGTTGCTCAAGAAACTCCAGAATTTTGGGGATACAGTGCAATAGGATGACCAACAAGAGCAGCAGCAGCAATGGGGTGGACCCAGCCAGAGCCTAAAAGACAAGCTGTGTGTGCTGTAGAGGGCTGGATTAGTGACCCAAGCCCCTTGGAGGAGCCCAGAAGATCGTCAGAGAATCCCAGATAATTGGACATTGAGTTATTTGAACCTTCGGAGTTTGGTTTTGCTTTTTTGAGATTGTGACTGTGTCCTGGTTCTTCCCTCTTGAAATAAGAAAATATTTATTGTTGATTTTGCAGGAGCTCACCGTTGAGAGACTTTAAATTTTGAAAGACTTTGGATTTTAAAGAGACTGAATTTTTAAGTGTTTCAATTTTAAAGACTGTGGGACTTTAAACATTTTCAATGTTAATACTCTAATGTTGATACTAATGAGTGGTCTTGGAGAGGAACAAGAAAGAAAGGTTATAGTTTAATGATGATGTGTTTATGAGTCAATTGTATTGGCTAGTCTTACATCAAATTGACACAAGCTAGTTACATGAACGGAAGGAACCACAAATGAGGAACTGCCTCCATAAGAGCTAACCTTGGGGTCTTTTTAAAATTAGTGATGGAGAGGGGAGAGTCCAGCTCACTGTGGGTGGTGTCATCTCTAGGCTGGTGGTTCTAGGTTTTATCAAAAACCAGGCTGAGCAAGCCATGATGACCAAGTCAGTAAGTAGCGCTCCTCCATGACCCTGGCATCAGCTCCTCCTTCCAGGTTCCTGCCCTGTTTTGTTTTTTGCCCTGATTTCCCTCAGTGAGGAAATGCTACCTGGAAGTATAAGCTGAAACAAACCCTTCCCACCCCAAGTTGCTTTCAGTCATGGTATTTCATCATAGCAACAATAACCCAAACTAAGATATGTGATATAATTGAGTATATTATGCCATCAAGTTATATATACACTATAAATATTACTGTAATATACAGGATTTATGAATATATGTAGTTGAATGTATAACAGTTAAGTTAAACATACAGTTTGTTAGTATTAATGACACACAATGCATGTATTTTAAATATTAACACACATACAGTATTTAATACTTTATGTGGTTGGATCATTTATATATTAGTAATTCAATTGTTTTGCTTATTATTTTACATTATCGTGCATGGGTATTTTGCCTGCATGCATGTATCCTCACCATGTGTGTGCTCCGTAGTCTTTCTCTGATTGAGTGACCTTGTCTATATCCTACCTTGACAGACACTTTAGCAGGAAGTGTATAAATTCAGCCAGTATCTGCGGTAGTGTGAATGAGATGTTCCCCCATAGTCTGGACATTTGAGTACCCCCATATTCTGTCCAGAGTTCAGTCCTTTAGTGGAGTGAGCTATTGACTAGGTCATTGCCTCCATGACCCAGTCCTTCTGAAATCACCCACACAGACATACCCAGCTGTGAACTTCACACATCTAAGAGACCATCATCAGGTCAAAGTCTGGGTCTTATCTGTCAGGTACTGCATTCACAACTGCTGGACTTTGAATAACTATTTTTGCATTGTGATCAGCCAGGTGATTTTCCTCAAAGTGATGTCATGTTGAGATTCATGCTCTGAACTTGGGTTTTTCGTGGTTTAAAACCTAGACCCTAGGAAGCATCAGGGCTATGAAGACAGTGCTCAGAAACTAGGTTGCAGTAGCCAGTCTAGCTCAGGTTGGAGTCAGTGTATACTGTCAGGGGTATTCCTTGGCTTCCGGCCTCCTTAGCCAAGGCTCCAGATCACTCATCAGCTGCTACCTGCTGCCCTTTGAACTGTCCATATTTATTCCACGGACAGTCAATTCATTTCTATCTGAAAGTTTTATTTTTTAAACAGCTATCTATGAAAGGAGAATTCAAATGCATTACACACCCTCACTGATTTTAACTTTCTTAAAAAGTTCCTTTGGAGTTTGAAGTACCATTTTAGAGGTGTCCCTCTGAATCCTCATTCTCTGTTCTGTACCTAACCTACTTACTTTCCACCTCAGTGAATAACAGATGTCCTGGCTGTGTATACGTGGAGAAATATAAAAACGTGTCATACTTTTAGTCTATAATTTCCCTGAAAGGCTCATGCATTGAATGCTTGGCTTTCAGGTGGTGATGCTATATGCATAGTAGAAATTTTAGGGGTGGGCAGTTGTCAAATGCAAGCTGCACACATCCATGAAAACAGTGAGCCCTGGAAAGACAACCAACAGAATGGGAGAGAATTTGCCATTCTCATGTCTAATTAGAGGTCCATTACTTCTATAGCTCGACAGCAAATGACCTAAGGACCTGATTAAAAACTGGACCCAGGACTGTATAGAAATTCCTTCAAAGAAGACAGGAAGTGGACAGTAGGTCAAGGAATAGCTGCTGTGTTTCTCTAATGGCCAGTGAAACAGCACCAGAAGGAAAGGGAGCCATGGCACTGCTGACATAGGGTGAAATTTGGCCATCCCTGTGAAAAACAGCATGTGGATTCCTCATGAACTGAAAGACAGAACTACAAGAAGAGTCAGCTCCCAGGTATACATACAAAAAAGAAAAAAATGAAGTCAGACTCTCAGCCATTGACACTTCCACAGTCATCACTGAATTTTCAACACAGGTCACCAAACAAACTTGTGTTCCATCAATAGCTGATTGGATAATAACTGCACTGTCTAAGCATGAGCTGGACAATGACAAGGATAGGCATGCTAAAGCAGGAGAAAGCCCATGACACCTCAGCCCTACACAAAGAGCTACAGGCAACAAAGGATGCAGAGAGCAGGGGAAATAGTCTTCTCAGGGAAGAATACAGAAAACAGGTTATCCAATACAAAGTAGTTAGTCTTGAAAACACAAACACAAGTAATATTATCCATTCTGAGCAGGCTATACTTTGGAACATATATGTACATATATTCATGCAGCAAAAGCAATTAATGAAAAAGAGAAGCCATGGATTTGGAAGGGCATCTGAGATGATTTGGAGGGAAGAAAATGAAGGGACAGATGATGTAATTATGTAGTAATTTCAAAAATAAGAGAAATAAAAAACTATGCTATTGCACAAGTTGGAAGACTATTCAGTTTTTGAAAAGAAGAAAATAATACAATCTACAACAACATTACAGAACACCAGGACATCGTACAATAAATCAGACAGAGGAGGCCCCTTCTACCTTGAGTCCACATGCATGAAGGTGGGTACCACTACCCTCTATGGGCTGCCATGAGACATGGTGCCAGGATATGCAGGAACCTTGGCTGCTTTCACGTCTCAGCACAGCTTCTACGGAGGAAGTAAAAGTTCTTTCTGAGTTTCCTAAGGAGATCTTGGAGGGACTAATGGAGCAGAACGGGTGTGAGGGAAGAGTTTCCTGTGCCATGGAGCAGAAATCATCTAGCACAAAGGCATTGCAGGGCCAGCCATGCCTGGCAAAGTCACCCAATGACTGATAGGGGATAGTTGGCAATGCCAGGACCTTGCTCTGTTGGCACTGTGGTGCCATAGAGTATGACATGGGAACGGGAATGTAAGTAACTTTCTGTCCAGACTAAACACACTATGGATGATACCTTTTGATTGTCACAGGCTGGCATTCACTCTTAGAGTGACACCTTCTTTAGTGTGTGTTCCAGCTCTACAGCAGGGTACAAATATATCTACCTGTTGATAACAGGAGTTGGACATGAAAACTGACCATGTTTGATAATGACTAAGCAGGCCACTAAGCATCCACCCAGGTGTTCCTGGAAGCTGGGATGCTTTTGGTGTCACTCGCCATAATTTATGGCATGCAGCATGGTTCCTGAAGGGGAGTGTCTCTCACGGGCCATGTCATACCTGTGAGCCCCCGGCTCATACACAGGCTTGCAAATATTCTCTCCAGCTAATGATCCAAGTGCTGGATTTTAATGACAACTTGGACTGAGTATATGATGAGGGTGACAGTCCTGTCGGATCTCCCTTCAGGACATGGTGACAGGTGCTGGGGGCAGGTTCTTTGCCGGGGGCAGGCATTCTCTCTAACAGCGTGCCTAGGGAAGGCAGATTTGGGGAAAGTAAATACAGCCATGTCTCTGTAGAACCGGCAGCACAAATGTGTCACCTAGACTCCTGTGCTACCTTCATGAGATGTAGCCCAGCAGTGCCAGCAGGGCCACCCACTTGGGCCACAGGCTGTAAGAGTGTTGCCAATTCTCAGGCACAATGAAATACATTGAGCTTCTTCCTTGAAAACCTAGGAGAGTTGTTTGCGATACTTTGTGAGTTTTTGTCTCTTTCTTATAGTGGCCCAAGACATGTATGGCTATGCTTATATGCCCATCATGTGCATTCCGTAGGACATGGCGGGCAGAGTTCTAACAACTGGGATGCTCATGGAGTCTGATTTTGATCCAGCTTCAGTGGCACTTTCTCTTCTGTTCTCAAGTGGACAAAGACCCAAGTGGGTGTTGATATCTGAGAGGCTGAGAGTTCATGATGTTCATGTTCCTGTGTCCCCAAGGCCCCATGGGTGTGGGTGGGTAGAGTGTATATGCTTGAATTACTTCTGGGTACAAAAAACCATCTCAGAATTCGGCTTACAGGCTGCTTTGCTATGCTTGTAGACAGGTGGCCTGTTGTAGGTCAGGAGTTTGGAAGGCACACAGTTGAAATCTGGGCAGACCCAATGCAGAGACTAACTTGGGTGCCTGGGGTACCCCAACAAAGGATATATAGTACAAGCTGTCAGGGGCATGCCACATAGGTGACATGTAAGAAAGCAAACATGGTTTTTACTTCTGCTATTGTCACATATCAGCGATGCAGCACTTGACCTCACACATCTTTTGAGAGTGAGGTGGCTCTGTCTCTGGTGGCATAATATGCATCCACATAGCCTTGGCTTCTGCCTTCTCGGGATGTAACAGAATCCAGCAGCTCCAGCAACACTGTGGGTAGCAGTCTGGGAGTTTCCGGGTCATCTGTTCAGGACTACATGTGTGGCAGCCCAGTATCAGCTGTGTAGAAACCCCTCTGACTATGGAGCTGCATTCTTGGCTGATTTGCTGCTGTCTCCCATCTTGGATGCAGAGACTGTTCTGGAGTGCAAATCAGGTGTGCACATCATAGCATCTCTATAAAGGAACCATCCTATCATCAGAACTTGCTAAGATATTCAAATGCCCAACCTCTGCTGCTGTTAACCACAGAAAACCCACTTTTGAAGGGCTATGGAAACAGGTAAGACCTATCCAGATAACTGCCTTACAACATTCCAAAGCACAGAACTAAACTCGACCAAAGTAACAGGTCTGCGGAGTGTAAGTAATACTGGGGGCCACCTTCAGATTTTCTATCTAGAATCCTTCATATCTACTCCCAGTTGAGAAGACATGCACCCCGTTTCAAAACCTCCAATGGATTTGTCCACTGCAAGCATGATTCAAGGTCTCAAACCCTCACATGTCAATCACCTAACCCCCTTGGGCGTGTCCCTTCTTCCTTCATGGGCCAGTGAAATCAAGCAAGGCAGACATTCACTATCTGTCTTAGCTAGGGCTTTTATTATTGTGAAAGGACACCATGACCACAGCAGCTCTTCTAAAGGAAAAACATTTAATCATGGGGGCTCTCATTTACAGTTTCAGAGGCTCAGTCCATTATCATCATGGTGGGGAGCATGCAGGCAGATGTGGTGCTGGAATTGCAGCTGAGAGTCCTATCTTGCAGGCAGCAGGAAGTCAACTGACAGTCACACAGAGAGAAGCTTGAGCAAAGCTGGCCCCCACAGTGATATGCTTTCTCCAACGAGGCCACACCTCCTAATAGTGCCACTTCCTTTGGGGGCTGTCTTCTTTCAAACCACCACACAACCCTTAGGAACAGAACTAAAACGACTTCACTTTTACCTGCACCAGGAACTGTTTCAAGGCCTTCTTAGATGATCCATTCAGTGCATTCAGCAGGCCTTCTCTTTTTAACCCAGAGAAGATGTGAACAAGTGGTTCTGTCTACTCCCGGCTGCCCTTTCTCTTGGGGGCTGCCTCACTTTCCCTCCGTGGATACCCATTTCAACATCTCTGCTTAGTTTCCCCCGGAGTCATGACAGCCTCTGTTCTCAGAGTACAATGCTGCTTCCGTCAGCTTTGTTTCCCACTTAAGAGATGCACAGCGAGTGAGGAGTGCAAAGCTCTCTCTTGGGGTGGCTTTCTGTGTTTATCCTACCGTGTGCCAATTCTCTCCGGTGAGGCCAAGTGCTGATCTCTCAGGTATATTACTCATTGCTGCACACTTCTTTGTTTGGAAGCGTTTGCTGCGTCTCTTGTCCCATCTTCACTCGAGCGTTCCATGTTAGATGCTCACTGTCTAACAGAGTGAGTCACTCATGCTAAGTTTCACTAATGCCAGAAGTTCACCGTTAGTGAGACTTAAGATTCTTCATGTTGCTGCTGCGGCTCCAAACCTAACTTAAATTGTACTTTCCACATTTTTTAAAAAAGGATTTATTCCTCCATGGGCACTACACAAGATGCTCACCATGCACAGGGTGCCTAGACAGAAGTATTTCTTATGCTGAGGAGCTGAATGAAGTTGTGATTAAACACGTTCAGCTGTGGAGCTGGCAAAGCTTTCAAGAATAAACTGCAGTTCCACTGTGGAGGTGGATTTTCTTTTCGTTCTTGGCTGAGACTAAACACAGATAGTAAATTAAGCGAAACAGACTTCACGCACATCTCATGGAGCAGTGTGGAGAGAAAACCTTACAGTCTAGAATGCTATTGAGCAACTCTTCCATCAGAAACAGACTGAAGTGGAGCTTTTCTTGAAAACATTTAAATGTCTGGTCTGTTGCTGTCAGGACTCCTAGGGACAGGTCAGTGTTCGTTCTCTACTTTGCATCTGATTTGCATTGCAAATGAAAGGTGATAATGAAACAGCTCTCAGCTATTACCTTGGTTTTATGGTCAGGGTTTCCATGTTTGCTGCCTGTTCTGAACTGGCAGGCATCAGGCATCTGCAGTCAGCAACAATCTGAATGATTTTGGTGCCTCTGGAAGTGTTTTCTTTCGTGAACTCAGGGAGGTATCTTTTCTCACCTTTTATGTGTAAGGATCTTGTTTTAGGTCACATAGCAGAGGAACCCTTTTTCAAAGCTTTCATTTTAATTAGCCTTTCTTCTCTGTACCAGAACAGGTTAGATGGTTAACTCAAAAAGGTAAAGCCATGTATTTGAAAGGAAGCAAGGGTTAGGGGCACATTCTAGGGCTTGGAGGTAGGAAAAAGAAGCGGAGAATGATATGATTACTTTTAATTTTAATAAGTAAAATTGTTTAAAATTTAAAAAATATAAGCCAAGTCTTTAATGACAGACACTTATTTCAAGCTGTAGTTTTTTATTTAAAATGAGATGTTACAGGTTGACTGCAATACAAAGTATTGGGGCTGATTTTAATGGTTGAGTAAGCAGAATGTTGTACTTTTCAAATGATTTTATACTAAAATAAGGATAAATATATGTATGAGAATATATTATAAACTTGTCTTGGAAATCTTGAATAAACAGCCCATGGCAGGCTGCTGAGCTGATGGGTTTTGTCTTCTAAGAAACAAAAATGACTAAGGTTCCAGTGGCTCCCACTTCTTAAGGTCATTGTCCATGGGAGTCATTATCAAGTGGTCATGGTAGCACATGTGTCCACCATCACATGTCCACGGTGGCACATGAGTCCACTATCACATGATCACATGATCACAGCAGCATATGAGTACGCTATCACATGTCCACAGTGGCACATGAGTCCACTATCACATGATCACATGATCACAGCAGCATATGAGTATGCTATCACATGTTCACAGTGGCACATGAGTCCACTATCACATGATCACATGATCACAGCAGCATATGAGTATGCTATCACATGTTCACAGTGGCACATGAGTCCACTATCACATGATCACATGATCACAGCAGCATATGAGTGCGCTATCACATGTCCACAGTGGCACAGGTATCCACTATCCACAAAGCGGCACGTGTCCTCCCTCGGATAAAGAAAAGTAATTGAATGTTTTAAAAACATATGTGAGTGTCCACTGAATTCTCCCATCAAGGGTACCAATTTCTACCCTCACTTTCTTGACCTTTCACACAAACAAAAGTAAACATAAGCCTGTCCCTCACCCCTCCTTAGTCTGTGCAGACAGAAGCTACTGTCATGCTCTGCACTCCACTACTTTTCCTTGTCAGCATGTCTGAGCTCTTTCCACACCAACACCCAAAACACGTCTTCTTCTTTCAGCTAACTGCATAGTATTCCTCTGGGTGGCAAGGATTAAACAGCAATTTTTAATCCAGTCATTGTTGATGAACACTCGAATACTTGCAATATAGTGTTTTAATATAGAAACAGTGGTGCTAATTAAAAATGTTTTGAACATCAGAAACAAAAAATCTTATTTACACATATTTAAACAAACAATGCCTGTTTGCTTTGTGCCTGTATTCAGTCTTCTAATGAAATTAGAATGAAATTGCTGATACGAGCTCTAGCAGATCTCAGAGGGTCTCTGTGAACATAAATAGCACACCATACTCAACATTACATACACACATGTACACAAACATCACATGTTGCAGAAAAAAACAGCATGCTATACTTTACAGCACACATATATCACACACGTTGCTCATTGCAGACAAATATAAACAGCATAGCACACTGCACACACACACACTATGCATGTATAGCACACCATGCACATGTACTGCATCATGCCCAGTTTACATATAATAATGTGTCACTCATGACACTTTTCCAGCTTTCCCACCATTTACACACACACACACACACACGCACACACACACACACCAACATTGTCTGTGCACATACAAACCATTGCACAGACCCCATGCAGCACCCCAGCACTGCACACGTGTATAAGTAATTTTTGTTTATTTGTTAAGTATGACCGGTTGGAAAGCTTGAGAGCCTCTGATGTTTCTATTTTGACGGTTGCAAAGCTCGAGAGCCTCTGATGATTCTGTTCTGTTGGGAGCATTCCTTCCTGACTCTCCTGTTGTACAAAAACAAGTTGTTCTCACCATTGCTGAAGCTCATGCAGTGTGCCTGCTGCTGGCCACTGGGAGTCCCCACCCCCACCCCATGATCCTTGCTCATCACTCCCCCCTCAACCAGGTTTTGGAATACCACAGCAATGCTAGAAGCTAGTGGCTTCATCTGGAAGGGCCCTCTTCCTCCCAGCTCCACTATTATCGGACTCACGGGCCCAATGTCTGTGTTCTGGGCAAACTGACACACAGCTGTCTGCTTGGCTCCCGTGTGAGCAAAAGACTAAAGATAGAAGAAGCCTAACGCTGCTTGCTTGGCCTGAGACACCCATGCTTCCCAACGCAGGTGCCAGGAAGCAGGTGCCAGGAGCAGACACAGCTTCTGCAAGAGACCAAAGGAGGAGCTCATGGGACCCGCTGTGTTTGGATAGGAAGGCCAACTTCCCAACAGCGGTCTGCCATTCTCACACTCAGATCTGAGCAGTCTCCTTCTTTAACTGAGCCAAGCGGTAGAGGGTGGGGAGTTCTGCCTATAAGGCTTAAGAAACATTTTCAGAGCCGGTAACGACGGCTGGTGTCAGTGTCTCTTTAGGGAGTCACTTTTTTAATCACTCCGTTTGGCATCAGCTATGTGGTCGCCTAATGTTTACATTAAGAGGTATCCGTAAGCCTTCACTTCAGAAGCAAATGGGAAGTGGGAGAGCCCTCAGCACCGGCGGATCTGAATGCTGATGCGCCCCTTCTGCGCTCTGGGGCGGTGCGAGGTGTTGATCATGGCTTCTCACTGATAAGCAAAGTACTTGCAGAGCGTGAAGACTCTGCGTGTGCGTGCAGGATAACTCTAATCTGCACCCTGCCCGGTCTCCCGCATTTGCATGGACAAGCAGCCTGGCTGCTAAGCTCTCTATTAGAGCTGCAGAGGGCTCCCCTCATTTGAATAAGGCCTCTTTGGCACGCAGAAAAGGCGGAAGAGGTGCAATGAGCAGGAACCTCCTGGAATTAGGGTGACATTTGGAAGCAGGGGCCTTAAATGTTCGCGCTTTTTTTCTGTCATGCTAAATTCTCGAGTATTTTTTTAATCTATTGTAACCGTCAGTTGCGTTAAACGTTTTCATTCTTATTTATTTATTTATTTTTTTATAGAGCAAATGGCAGCCGTCCAGAGTGCCAAGAGTTCATTATTATGGCTATCTGCATCATGGGAAACTTGAGTAGACTGTTTGATGCAATGTAGAAATACATTTGAATATAGGATTAGACTCATAAATGTAGAAAGCAGTCAGAGATCAAAAGAGCTGGCTGGGAATTCGGGCAGGCAAGAACCGCTGCAATTTCGCAGCCGAATGAAGGGGCTCCCTGAGTGTCCCCTGCATCTTGTTTACTCACAGAATGAAGCTGGTGGCCGGTGGCCATGCCTCACCACAGCAGTACAGCGTCTTACAGGGCCTTGAAATTGTGACTTGAAAAGCTACCTGAGTTTTACAGGGTGGGATTCGGGCCAACCATATCTGGTCAATGTCAGTGTGAATATGGATTCTTAGATCCACGTTGGATTCCTCTCTGTTTTTAAGTGTCAGTTGGATTGGAAGGTCAGGTTTTAGTTCTTGGAGTATATTTTAGTATTAGAAATACAGACAGGAGTCTTGAGCTTCAAACCACGGAGATCAGTGAAGGTGTCTGCTGTGAAGCTGCTGCACACCTGTCTTAGGGACCTGGATCTGTCCCTTGTTAGCTAGCTCTTAATAGGATATTCTAAATGTTTTCAATATGCCTCAGCCCATGTTGTAATAATCTCACTCATGTAGTGATTGGGATGGTAAGTGGCAGATGTTTCCAGGCAGTCTGCCATGGATCTAGGATTAGGACACATTCCTTTTCATCCCTATACTAAACTTCAGCACTTGCCCATCTGATATGTTAATTCTCTTTCTTTGATTTTGACATTTAATTCAAGTGAGAATTCTGAAGTCTGGACTTAAATCTAGGAGTGTCATTTATTATTATTTAGAATTGTTCTCCAAATATAACGTTTTATTAATAACCATCTACAGTCCAGTAATGTCCAACCTGAGGCCCAAGGGCTACACACACCCCACAATAGATGTGAGTGTGGCCTGATATGTTTGCAGATACCAATTATGTCAGTGTCAAAGGTTGGGTGCCCCTGCCATTTGAACAAGCATGTCAGCAACCATTCCCCCTTTCTCTTGTGGTTTTCTTTATTCTGGCCATAACTATCTCATTGTCTCCAGAATTTAATGAATTTGAAGTGTCTTTTCTGGTGATGAGATTTTAAACACAGTATGAAAATACAAAATGCATAACCATCAGTTAATCACAATGGCAACCAGAAGAAGCCATTTCTAGGCTCAAGCCTGAAGGAAAGAAATAGGAGGGAAAAGCAGAAGCCATGCCATGTCAAAGACATCAATGGTCAGCGCCAGAGAGAGGCACTGTGCTGGCAGAACCCTCCTTAAAGTCAAACCAGCACTGCTCACCATCAGGCTTCCACTCTCTGTGCATAGACAGGGGTGTGTGAATCCTCTGATTCTTGATTCCCTCATTTGTGATATGGTAATTAGATGAAGGACTACATGGGCATGGCATGGGGGACATTCTGGGCTATGCAGGTTGCAGTACACCCAGTTCATTCCACAGCTCACACCTTGTTGCTGTGACCTCTCCTGTGGAGGCAGGTTGAGAGCTTAACCCTCAACCTAATAGGCTACAATGATGCTTCTATCAGCCACTCAGAGACTTGCTCAAATGAGTTTTGAGTGATTTAAAGGAAAGCAGACATCTTATTAGTATCGATGAGGTTAATAGTGTACTTGAGATATTTGACCTCAAGGCTCTGTGAAGCCTGCTTCTGGAGCTGAGGTGGAGAGAGAAACCACCAGCACTTTCCATCAGGGCCACCTCACTTCCTATGTAGGTCCCTCAGATGACAGGAGATCCCACTTTGGGCTTCCTGTTTCCTGGTGTAACATAGCTGAGCCACCCTGGAAGGTGGATATATGTTATAATCTTGGGAAATTATTAATGGCAGAAGATTTGACTTAGACTTCAATAATTTCCTGATCAATGAAGTTTTCTGAGAAACCCAAAGTGCTCCTGGGGAAGTGGGGAATGCAGTAATCCCGCCTGTCGATGCTTGGTGCAAATACTTCTTTCTCTTTACTTAAGTGTCATGGCTACTTCTTCATGCCTAGCCCAGTGGCAGGGCAGGATCAGGGTCTTCTTGCCCCTGAGATATGGAGTCACCTGACACCTGCAGAAGACAGAACCAAGCTCCCCCAGATGACAGAAGTGAGGGGTCATTGCTGCATCTCCATAACAGAGCCCAGGTTGAGGAAGACAAGGTGACATCATAACAGTGCTCTGGGGCTTTGTCTGTAGAGATGGGATGGTGGACAAGAAGGTCTTCTTTAAACGCAATTTAACTGGACTTGACCTTTTGCACATGAGGCACTTGCATTACTTTCTTGCAGAAATGTGAGCGCCTTTGGACTTTGTTTCTCCACTTTGGGCTGTTTGCTTCTCTTACAGTGTTAATGAGTTTACTAAACTCATATCTTCATGAAGAAAATGAGCAGGCATGCGATAATAGAGGTTTCTGTTCCGCCTTTAGCCCCAAATAAGCACACAGATGCGATATTAATTTATAAACTGTTGGCTGATGGCTAGGGTTCTTACTGTCTAGTTCTCTCTTAATTATTAACCCATTTCTATTAATCTAAATATTTCCATGTGATCTTATCTTACTGGAGAACGCCTGATGCGTCTTCTCTTCCTGGTTTCTATGTGGCTTCTCTTTCCATGGCTTCTCTCTGCCTTCCTCTCCCCAGTCATCTCCTCATCTGGTCAACTTGCCTATCCTTCCTGCCTGGCTATTGTTGGCCAAACAGTCATGGGCTGTATTTATGTATGTGTCTTGCTGTCAATCTGTCCACATGTCCTGACTGTGACCTCTCCACTGTGGTAAGCAACAAGGGAGAGATGTCTTCCTGATTGGTCTTAACTGTGTTGCTCAAGTATTCTAGTGTTTGACGTAAATTTTAAAATAGTTTCTTTTTTGTAGAAGTTATATTAGAACCCACCATGACAGTGGGTTTGTGGACTTCTTTGCAATACGATGAATTGATTGGTGCTCTGCAGCTGTAAAGAGTATCTTAAGATCACACATATTTATGCATCACACCATCTTTCTGAGCTCACACCCTCATTATGAACATGGCTTTTACTGAATAAACATACACGCATGCACACTCCACAACTAATGGAGTCCAGTTACTGTTATATGCATGTGTATGTGTTTAGGGATGACAACATGAGATGAATTATATAACCTACTTGGGGGGGGTCATTCCTGGGAAAACTAAGTAACCACTGATTGTCAGTAGCTCTTCTTCTACAGCTTTGTGTGGTGGCTGGGGTATCTGATCTCGATATGCATACTCAAATATGCACTGAGGACCCTGAAGGGCCCTACTGAAGAAATAGATGCAGTGGGCTGCATCATAATGCTTGGTAACTAAGCCTCAGGCTCACTGGCAGACTGACTTAACCATCCTTTACTCAACACTCTCTTCCATGCTTCCCATCCACATAGCTACAAAGGGAAATGTCTTCCTTTGTCTTTCCTGTAAGTGCTGTCTCTCATTTCACTTCCGGTCATGATCCACTAGGTCAGTCCTCGTTATTCCTGAATTGATGTTCAAAGTTCCTGAACCAATCTGTATTTATTTATTTATTTATTTATTTATTTATTTATTTATTGCATTGAGCTCTGACCCCAAGGTTCAAGTGACATTATATCTGATATACTCCTCTCTGCTCATTTGTTCCTTCCTTTCTTTTACTTAATAGAAGTTTGGCCTGCCTTTCAAGCAAGCCTTTGTTGAGGGTTCAGCTAATACATGCTGCTCCTATAATAGCCAAAAATACCAGACAGTCTATAAACACAAAAAACACAAAAAGAATTTTGATGATGCAGGATTTAATATATGGAAGAATAATTTAATTTAAAATATGTGCCAGCTTATATGAAAGTAAGAAACACAAAAATTATACTCTAAAAAACTTGACAAATTGCGTTTACTGTTTCAGACCATTTATGAAGATCTAAGAAAAGTATGTGGCATGTCTGTGACTGGAAGACTCAATATTATGAAGCAATTATATGAATTTCAAAGGCCAAAAACAGAAATGATGATTTTAAAGAGCAAAAGTGGGAGTAATCACTAGATTTGCTATTTTTAAGTAGCAGGAGCAAGACTGTGTGTACATTATGATATGGGCAAGGGAAACAGAACAAAGACACAAAGTGAGAGTGACTGATGATGATACTATAAATGAAGATGATTGTGAAGCAGGTGATGATGAGGAAGACAACAGTGATAAAATAAAGGTGAAATGATAAAGATGAAGGTGACGGTAATGATGTACTGCTGTCAGCAAAAATGTTATACCAGGGTTACAGAAATGATGCAAATATAGTACTCAAATATGGCATTCTCAAAAATAATGAAATAAATGTTAAAAATAAAATTTTAAAGTATATGATAAATTTTATGTTTTATGCATCTGTGAAATGGAATCAAATTATAGCAAAATGATTGATTTCTCCAAGTTAATGTTGAACAAACAAGCAATAAAGGAAAACCAATCATTCAAGTGAACAAACACCCTATAGTATCAGAGTACAGACTCATGAATGAAAGAACTAGAAAGTAGCCACCTTAAATTATGCTGACAGTCACAGGATGTTATTGCTGGAGGAGGTGGAAATCAAGATTTGGAGAGCTATAAACTGGGATCTCACGTGTCTGGAGTTGTTCTTCTTAATTTGGAAATCTACTGAGCTGTACCTTTGTGTTCTGTGCAAGGTATGGAAAGGTAGCACAGAATAATCTTTGGGCATAATCCCCCAGCACCCTGTACCCACAAACAAGACTGACCCACCCCAAGGTTCACTTTGTCTCTCAGGCAGGCTCACTTCTTAATCGCTTACTCTACAGCATGACTGACAGAGGACTAGACACTCTACTGTATCGTCCTGTTTCATCATCTGGTTCAAATCTTGCAGAGGAAGCACACTAGGGTGCAGGTGGGTGAGGGGTCACTGCTGCAGTGGTGTGACACAGAATGATGCAATCAAAGAGAGACAGTGATGGAAGGTGTCAAAAACTCTTACTACGTTTTCTGCTATAAAAATAGGAGCAGATGTGTTAGAATGTGTCTACATCCGAGGGACAGAATGGGGAGATCATGGCACCTTCCATCCCAGACTTTGTGAAACCCTTATGAGACTGTAGAGAGAGGGGTGCTCCTGCAGGGACTCTGGATGACCTACCAGGAGAACAGACAGGCCATAGCCTACCAGAAGTGCAGAGACCATAGCCTGCCAAGAGTATAGAGATAATAGTCTACCAGGAGGGCAGAGACCATAGCTTACCAGGAGTGCAGAAACAAGTCTACCAGGAGTGCAGAGGCCATAGCTTACCAGGAGTGCAGAAATAAGTCTACCAGGAGTGCAGAGGTGATAGCTTACCACTACAGCAGAAACCATAGCCTAGCAGGAGTGCAGAGACCATAGACTACCAGGAGCACAAACAGGCCATAGTCTACCAAAAGTGCAAACAGACCATAACCTATCATGAGTATAGAAAGACTGTAGCCTGTGGCTTCTCTAACAATGCACACAGCAGCCTCCATCCAGACAACTTCTCAGCCAGACTCCTTCCTGGAGTCTCAGTGGCTGATAGTGGAGCACACTATGAACTGGCTTCTGGGGTAAAAGTTAATAATGCTAAGAACTCTGACTAGAGAATATTAAAGGACACGGATGATAAATTCTGCAAAGTCAGGAAACACTGAATATTCCTGTTGAAATTCCTCTAATCAGTTTTTTCCCCAATCAACACCAAAGACAGTGCTGAGAAAATATTTCTGATCTCCTCTCCAGGCCTTGTTTTTCACCCCAAACACTTCAGCAGTACTGTTTGTGGGTATGCATCTCCAGAGTCAATTGGGCATCTGCAGCAATGATGCAAGTCTCAGAATGCTACCACAGAGCAGAGTTCAACCTGGGAGACATCTGTTTACAGACTCAGGCAATGCCTGTGCTTCTCAGGTTTAAGGTGGAGTTCAACTGCAGCTCTTTCTGACATCATATCCTCCTCTAAGAAGATTAGTCATCTCCATCGTGGACCTCAGCAAACATGCAGCACACAGTTAACCCACAGCTTCCTAGGTCTTTCAAGGAGCACATCCTGTGACCGTTTTCAAAATTTCTGTATACTCTTATTTCTTGTAACAATATAACTTGGGTAGGATTTACTCCTAATTACCCAGTGGCATAATTGCATGTTTGGGCCACAATATATTGATTTTTTTAACTTTGTTTTGTGATTTGTTTATAATCAAAATAATGATGCCAAATACCCGTCCAGCATAGGAAGAGTGTAACAGTACTCAAGTCCTTCAGAACTCCAGATGAACCAGGCTGTGAAGCAGGGCCCTGTCTTTGAAATATGATTTAAAACAGAATTCGCAGTGTCGCAGAATTACATAAAACTGTGTGAAATTGTGCAGATAATCATTTAAATCTCCCTACATGAAAAGATAATTGCTCCAGAAATTAACTGTACCTGGGGTTCATTCATTTGGTCATGGCTAGTTTCTTATGTAGCGCTGATTTGATATTAGAGCTAATTAAGATCAGGTCAGAGTTGCTGAAGGTCAGACATTAATGTGTGGGATCATTGAAATGATAATTATAAACAGATTAGGAAGCCACGGTCCTTTATAAGGGGTTATTAGGTAATTACTGTGAGCACGAACAGCTTACTGTAATAATGGATTATCGACTCCTCACTGCACTCTCGGGGTGAGAGAGTAGTTGCTTCCTCAAGGACTAAAGAACCACGTTGTCCAAACCCAGAGCTCAGTAAATAAAGCTGAAACTTGACAGTGGTGACCCACTCTTTCCTGGAAAGGATTTACTTTGGGGAGAGTCTGTTGTGGCTAGTGTGCCTTTGTTTACTTGAATATCAAGAGGGTAGGTGCCCAGGCAGGTAGGGGAAGAGAGAATCCCATTCCCTATTGGTAGACTGACACATGGGTTGTCTTGATTCTGAGTGTAAGAATCCCTGCCCCAATTGATGTGACAGACTTTGATGATTCCCCATGAGAGGCCTCACCTCTCTGAGGAGTGGATGCTATGTGGGATGAGGGTATGGTGGGGAAAATGGGAAGACTGGAGGGAGAGGGGGAGAGGTAATTGGGATTAGTATGTAAAATAAGATTGGTTTTAATTTAAATAAAAGTTTATTTTAAAAAAAAGTTCCTCCCAGCTGGGATGCCTCTTTCATGGCTGGGGAATTCTGCCTACCATAAATGAGTCAGTACAGGATCCCTAACTACACCCTTGACTTAAGTGCTTTGCTGGAAGCTTCTGTTTCTGGAGGGTTCCAGGAAGGCGGCCCAAAGGAAGTCACAGTCTATGCTCAGCAGGGCAAAGTAGCCACAGTCTCAACAGTGCTGGCAGGAGAGGGAAGCCATCCAGTCACAATGAGACCGTGTTAGAGGCGGCAGTGATTCTGCGCAAGGAATGCTGGAGTCTGATTTCAAAGTGGTACTTGGCCCTTGTTTCACAGCAACAGCAGCCCAGCTGGCTCCATGCTTGAGCCTCGGTGGTTCAGGTGAGAGGAGGGCAAGGACCACAGGATCCAGGACTTAGCTTGTCCTCTGACACCCATGAAGATGGATGCCAGAACCTGCTGGCTCTGGGAGTATCCACAGTTCTTGGACTCTCAACCCTTGGGCTCTAGGGACATAGGGACCTAGGTAGGACATTGAGACTTTGCAAATTCAATCAGTGTGTTAGGAGGACGTGAGAACAGGTTCATTTCAGGCACCTCCTAGTAACCACTGGTTACGGCTGAGGACCAGAATCCCCCAGCACTATCCTCCCTAATACCAGGAGGATAAACTGGATTTTTGGAGCCTGGAATGCATAGTACTTAAATACAATGGAGAAGGCAAAAGAGGAAGAGAGGTCCACCCAGTAGAAAGTAGTAGACAGAGCTGAGGGTCCCCAAGTGGAACATCTCCAAAGGCCTAGAGGCTGAACCGCAGCTATCAGGTCCCTGCCATCCTCTTACATGCCCTCCTTTTAAAACTCTACCTTGTAAGATTTTACTTGTGGAGTTTTCATTTTGTTCTTGCACACGTTTAGAGAAGCTGCTAATGACTGACCAGGCCAAGAGGGACTGGCTGTATATTGTTGAGACATTTGTATGCTGGCCCATATCTTCCTGCTTTATGGGTAAGCAAGAGCTCCTGGGCCACTGAATATAGCTATGTTAAGAAGGAAATCAACTTTGCAGGATCCTTTTCAGAATCCGATTTCATGACCTGCTCCTGTCTGAGAGACAGGGATCCTTGTCCAAGTCTCACAACCTTCAGGGCACAAAGCATGTCCGTAGAAATTGTTGCTGTAGATAGGATTTCTGGATACTTGTCCTGGAGTGAGTCATGAAAACCCAGCACATGTACAGGGAGAAGATCCTCTGGTTTGGATGACTTTGAGCTGAAGATTTGAGCATGAATGGTGGCTGGAGCATCGGAGGCAGGTAGAGACATCTCTGAAAGGTGTCTTCTTAGTAATTCTTTTGCCTCTAAAGAGGCACGAGGAATCAGTTGCTCTCAACGTGCATTGCTTTTCTGTCTCAGGGAGTGTTATGACATATCATGCCCATGCAAATGAAAATAAATGAGGATTTTACAATAACATTAATAAGAAATGAAAATAAAAAGGCTCATTAGTCAAAATGTGGATGGCAGGAAGTGTCATAATAAAAGATGGATGAAGCAAAAACATATCAAGAGGGTCCATCTCCCAACACCAGGGGTGTGTGCATCGGCTGCTTGGGGAGCCTTGAGACGCAGAGTGGTTCAGACATGTTTGTCTACCAGTCCTTGTCTCCGGGTATCTTTCCTGAAACTCAAGTAACACCCAGATGGCATCCCTTTCTTTCCTCATTGATCAAGGGATCTCAGAGTTTTATCTCAGTGGAGAATGTCTCATGATGCATCCGAATCACAGTGTCCTTTTGTTTGCGACATTTTATGACACATTTGGCCATTAAAGACATTTCATGTCTTTGGTGGGCAGAGAAGGTGAGAGGACCATTCAGAGCTCAGGCTGCTAAGCTGTCAGTCTGACTGGCAGCGTAACCTGTCATTGTGATGTTTACTGTTTCAGGTGTGATGAATTCAGTTTCTCTCTCAGTCTCTAAGGCTGGTTCACTGATTTGATTGGAATGGATCCTCCCTTGGCCATGAACTCACAGGCCCCTGGGTCCAACCCTAGGATTTCCTCTTTCCTGTGAGGCAACAGCTTCCATAAACAAAGTCACCAAGTTAAATGTTTTCTTTTTCTCTGTATTAAGACAATAGAATATAATCCTGTTTCCTATGAGTGTTTTCCCACAAGGCTTTACCATGGTTGCTGAAATACCAAGGAGGTGGGATGAAGCCATCTGCTGGTCTAATTCAGTTTTAGCTGCATGGTAAAGCTACAGTGTAAGCTGGATACAGAGAATTGATGATATGATCATTTCTTCCTCACTGGAGTCTGGGCTTTATAGGACAGCTCTGGTCCAGGAGCATCCTTGATGTTGTGTGGCCTCTTCTGGGTTTGCAACCTCTATGCAGCAGGTGAATGCTTCAGTCAAGGTTAGGATTTAGAATATAAATCAAAGAACTTGAACCAATGTCCATGGCCTTGGCAGGAGGTGGAGTCTACAGTGAGTGGTGGAAATTCTGTGGCCAGGCCTTCCTTACCTCTAGAGAGATAAGAATCAAAGATGCTCACCCCTCCCCAAGCTCTTGCTTCCTCTTCCTCTGACCTTTGGCATCAATGAGGCACGGCACTTCTCTTTGTGTTGTGTTGGTATGTGGCTGGACACCCAGGCCCACTGAACTTGCTCCTTGTGGGGTTAACTCACATGCTTTATCTGTTTGTGTGATCAGGGACTTTGCACTAGGACAGCCTCCTAGTTGAGGTTTGTTGTTGTTGTTGTTGCTAACCAAGCCGCAAAAGAAGATCATCCAAGGGGTTTATTGGGAGGGAAGGATCCAGGAGAGTAGCGCAAACAGACACAAGCTGAACAGACACAGGGTTTATATAGGGCTTCCAGGGTGGGGATTGGTCAGATTTTAATGCTGAGCTCAGGTTGGCTAGAGCTCTGCTCAGGGATTAGTTAGTTTTCTGCACAGGATTAGGGTCAGATTTGGCTCTGGTTTCAGAGCCTAAGTATGTTTCTTTCTCTGGTCCTTTTTAGCCTTTTGGCTCCAATTTTAGGGCCAGGGTGCATTTCTTTCACTGACTCTGATTCCAGGGACAAAGTGTTCTTTTGGCACACTTTCAGGGTCAGGGTAAATTTCTTTGGTTCTGGTTGCAGGACCAAAGTGTGTCTCTGCTCAGGGTGTGTTTCTTTGACTGGCCCCTTTTCCCTACAGCAGCTTGCTGGTGACAAACTGTATCTCAGGAGAAAGAGTGGTGGCTTTGCACATATCACTTCAGGCTTGGAAGTCCAAGACCTCACAAAGAGAACCTTAACTCTGAGGCTGAACTTTCAGATGGGAGTGCAGAATGCAGTCAAGAAGACTCCATGACATTGTCATCACTCCTGTCTTCGTAAGCTCATGGGCAGCTTTAGGAGGCTCAAACATGGCCTTGACAAAGCTACAGAGACAGGCCCCTTGTGCTGAGAACTCCCAAGTGTCCCAGAACTTGAGTTAACCTTCTAAGTGTCTGTTATGACTCTCGTATCTGTCTGTAGTTTCATTTCTCCAAGGTCAAGTGGTTTATTTTGTGGCAGATAGACTTCAGACTCTGGCCTGTCTGACTGAAGATAAAGTGGTACTGAAATATGACTAACACCCACTCACACTGGCCATTGTATCCTTAAAAATTACAAAAGTTCTAGAAAGACAATGGAAGTCTAGAAAAATAAGGCACATCCTTGTCCCAAAGGGGAGAGCAGTGCTAGAAGGACAGTACAGCCCACTGTTTACAGGCTCCTTCAGCCCCAGGGAATCTGGGATTTTCTGAAGCATGTTCTCAAGTAGCCTCTGTAAGAGGTTCTGGAATGGGCCAATCCCACAAGCTCTGAAACAGTAAATTACAAAGCCTTGGAGCACTCTCTTTTTCTTGGGTTTAAGAACATGGAACATGCCACAAGATGATGCACTTTCAAATGACCTTGGATAATATAAGGTGTTTATGTGAGTTTTTGACAATACCATACTCTATATGCAACACACTGTGATTGTATTGACCCCTGACCCTCTTTTCGTGTACCCCTCTCTCACCTCTGCTTCCTTCCCCCCAGCTGCTATTTCCCTTATCCTCATGCCCTCCTTTTCTCTCTTCCTTTCTTTTCTCTGCCCTCCTCTCCCCATCTCCCCTTCTTTCTTCTTTTCAGCTGTGTGTGTTCATGGTTGCAACAGTGATGTCATATCCGGAAGACTCCTCCCCATCCTTGGGTCCTTATAGTCCTCCCACCCCCTCTTCTAAAATGCTCCCTCGGCTTCAGAAGGAGTGGCATGAATGTCCCATTCAGGACTGCACAGCTGGCAGTCACTTAATCTCAGCATTGTGACCAGTTATGGGTTCTTGTTTGGTTATCACCCTTTGGCCACAGAGGCTTTTCTGACCAAAACTGAGGGCTGCATTAGTCTGTGGGTAGAAACAAATATTTAAAAGGAAGTTCAACTATAGGTCTGTAGTCAAAAGTTTCTGTTCCTCCTGGTCCCACAGTTGATTAGCCCCAAATAAACACACAAAGACTTATATTAATTTATAAACTAGGGCTAGGGTTTCTTACTGGATATCTCTTTCTTAATTATTAACCCATAACTACTAATCTATGTATTTCTACGTGGCCTTATCTTACCATAGAATGCCTGGTGCATCCAATCTTCCCAGTCTCTACATGACATTTCTCTCACGACTTCCCTCTCTCTCCTTCCTCCTTTCCCTAGTAGCCCTGCCTATACTTCCTGCCTGACTATTGGACTGTTGGGGACTGCTAGAACCTTAAACAAAATGGAGTCTGTCAACCATTCCTTGGCCTTCTGCGTATGTGACTGCGAGCACACATGCCCTTGAGACAAAGGAAAAGGCTAACCATAAAAGTTAAATTTACACAGGGCAGACCACCCGCCTAGCCAGGGGGAAGTACCCTTACAGAGTAATTGTCTTTGTTAACAAAAGATTAAAGTGTTCCATTAAATACTTCCTACCCCTCCCTAATTCCTGCACCTGACTTATGCTGACAAGCATTTGTGGAATGCAACTGATGACTGATGGAAAATCACAGCTTTGTCTTTACTGTATTTGGTGTATATTTGAATTGAGACTTGATTGACATGCTTGTACCACCCCCTGAGGTCCTTCCTCTATAAGTTCCAGCGCACCCCAAAAAATAAAGGCTCTCGATCAGCGAACGTTGTCTTGAGCCTGCTTCCCTTAACCTCTTGAAGTTCACTTTCCAGATCGGATCTGCTCGTGAAGACCCACCAAATTAGTAGCGACCCTCATCACCTCATCCCCGAGGGTCGGGGGTCCCTTCCCGGGGGTCCCATTGGACCATCAGTATTTTATTCATCAACCAATAAGAGAAACATATATCCAGAAGAACATCCCCATCACAGGTCTACTTGGTAAAACATTAATAACATACCCTTTAATAATATATCTTTTAAAAACATACCCTTTAATAACATATCCTTTAATAAACACGACTTGTGATCCTCCTATCCAAGGGCTTTTATATTGAATATGGCAATCCAGACCCAGAAAAACAAACACTGTATGTTCTCTCTCATACGCAGATCTTAAACACAAACTTCTAGATAGATATGTGTAAGTTGGCATGAGTGTCAATAGAGGACAGGTAGCAAAAAGAGGACATGAAAAATAAGGATGGTCTGAAAGATGTATAGTAAAGCGCATATAACACATGTAAAGGAATATGTAGTAAAACTCATGTAATATACAAGTAGAAAGGGGATCCTAAGGGAGCAAAGACTAAAGGGGTGTGTAGTAATATGTGCAGTAAGACACATGTAAAGGGATGTGTAGTAGAACACATGTAATATACAAATAGAAAGGGGAATCTAAGGGAGGAAAGACTAAAGGGGTGCATAGAAAAACACATGTAAGACACATGTAACACATGTAAGACTCATGTAAAACATATAGCACATTTAAAGGGATATGTAATAAAAACACATGTAACATACAAACAAAAAGGGGATCCTAAGGGAGGAAAGACTAAAGGGGTATGTAGTAACATGTGTAGTAAAACACATGTAAAGGTATGTGTAGTAGAGCGCATGTAACATACAAATAGAAAGGCGATCCTAAGGGAGGAAAGCCTAAAGGGGTGGGGATAGGAGAAGAGGGGGAAACAAAGGTATCAATGAAGGAAGTTCAAACAAATCTAAAGAATTTTGAAAAGAATATACTAACATTTAATGATTTACTATGTTATAAACTAAAACTTTTTATTGAAATAAAAATATGGACTGACAAGATGGCTCAATAGGTAAAGGCCTTTGACACCAAGCTTGAGAGCCAGAGTTCAATCTCTGGAACCTGCATTCTAGAAGGAGAGGACTGACTTTCTCAAGTTGTCTCCTGACGTTCCACAAGCACATAGTGTCACACATGCCCCACCCCCACATACACACACAAACAAGTAAACATAGAAAAATTAAGAAAACAGAGTCAGGGAAACAGGAAGGACAGTAAGAGAGATATGCATGGTACCCCAGAGAAGGTGGAATGAGGCAAGATCTCCTGATTAGATTGGGAGCATGGGGTGAGGGGTAGGGGAGCCAGGAAAAAGAGAGGGAGACAAGAGGAAGGGAGTGGAGGACATGGGGAGCAGGAAGGTTGAGTTGGGGGAAGAATAGAGGAGAGCAGGATGAGAGATACCATAATAGAGGGAGTCATTCTAGGTTGGAGAGGAGATCTGGCACTAGTGAGATCTCCAGAGATCTGCAAGGATGACACCAACTGGCAAACTAAGCAGCAGTGGAGAGACTACTTTAAATGCCCCTCCCTGATAATGATTTTGAAGACTATCTTACATACCATCCTAGATCCTCCATCCAGTGACAGACAGAAGCAGAGGCAGACACCCAGCTAAACACTGAACTGAACTCCTGGAACCCAGTGACAGAGAGGGAGAAACGATGAAAAAAGGGGGTCAAGACTGGGCTGGTGAAACCCAGAGAAACAGCTGACCTGAACAAGGGGGAGATCTTGGACCCCAGACTGATGGCTGAGAGGCCAGCATGGGACTGATCCAGACCCCCTGAATGTGGGTGTCAGTGAGGAGATCTAGGCAATCTATGAGGTTTTGGGGTAGTAGACCAGTATTTATCCCTGGCACACAAATGGACTTTTGGTACCCATCCCACAATGAGGCATGCTCTCTTAATCTGGACACTTGGGGGAGGGCCTGGACCCCCCGAAATGAAATGGCAAACTCTAGAGATTCCCCATGGAGGCCTTACCCTCCCTGGGGAATGGAGTAGGGATTGGATGGGGGGAAATGGGCATGGAGGGGAGAGAGAGGGAACTGGGACTCACATGGGAAACAAGCTTGTTTCTAATTTAAATATATAATAAAAAGTGTTAAAAATTAAGAAAACAGGAATTTGAAAACAAATGTGCTGCATGATTGGTTAATGCTGCTCCCAGAAAAATGTTTTCAAATTAAAATTCTAATCTGCACTACATGACTGGTTAATGCTGCTCCAAGACTTGTAAGTTTTCAAATTAAATTCCCTATGTCAGGTGTGAGACACCTCCAGAAATAACATGTACTGTTTGCCATTGCTATTGGTTACCCGCCAGAACCGGATGGTTAAGACCATATTGCTGTAGACACCACACACTTTGGTTGCAGAACATAGAGAAATCAAGTTGGAGTTGTGCTGGCAGCTTCTTGCCTGCTAGCTTGTATTTACACAGACAGGAGGTGCCAGTCAGGGCATCAGGGGTGGAAAAGTCTCCAATGACCTCACCTGGAGACCCTTTGAGCTACGATCCTGAAGTGTCTGGTAAGATATGCTATGCTCATGGATGCAATAGTGGCATGAATGTTCTGGAGATAACCAGCTGCTTCCTGATTGGATTTAGGGCCTAATCCATAGGAAGAAATACATACTTGTCACTGGAGAACTAGATAAAAATCCTCTATTTAAAAAAATATAGATAGAAGAAAAAAATTGGCTAGTGTCACTTAAATCTAAAAATTTCACCCCCTTTTCTAAGTTGCTTCTACAGTAGAAAGTCTGTTATTGATTCCAGTCAAATGGCTCCAAAGGAGGTCTGGCTGTTGTTGTCTTCCAGAATTTACTTTTAATTTTCATTTAGAAATATTTGAGCCATGTGTCTATAATCTTACATTATTGTCTTACAAAAGGTAAATTTTCAAATACATTGAATATTTAACACAACCACATCTGACTTGGTATGGGAACTTGCTAGATTCTCTGATTTGACGATGGCTTTAACTCAATCTGGAAGTCACCTGTTCCTATAATTGTCCAAGAATCACACGTCTTTATTATAGATAAAAATTTAATGTATGAAGTAGAATAGCTAGGAAACCAAAATAATCATTTCCATACTTGCAAATTTGCCCCCCCCAAAATCTTAGTTGGAAGCCCTAGAAATCAGCCAATAGAAATTTATATGATTTTTGATATTGACATCTCCAAAGTTAAGAGATTCTGAAACTCTCAATCTCTTCTTTTATTTTTTAAGTAGATTTAGTGTTTAAGATGGCAGATGGTTGAATGAATGGAATATACACTTATAGTGGAGGAGTACATGACTGGTGCATGACAGGTTGTTTTACATGGTGAAATGTTATTTACCCTTTAAAGAACACATACATTCTAAGGCCTGGTTTGTCCAGGGGAGCATGCCTGGGCTATATGCTGCAGGCGACTGTCCACAAGACTTGAGCATGTTTTCTGTTTCTGTCTTACCTGAGTCACTTTAAACAGAACAAGATGAAAGCAAGCTCCCCATCGAGCCCTGACTTTCCACTCATTCTGTACCATGTCCTCAAGTGGAGGGAACAGCGAAGAGTCTTCATTGTTAAGTCCTAGCAGACTGGTCCTCCATAGTTGATTGATTTGGTTTTGACCAAGACTTCGGGAAGTCCTGTCTCTTGTGCTTAGTGACAATCCAGTAAATCTGACCATATCTTCGGAAAAGCTCATTATCAAACACAACGTGTTAGGGGGAAACTGAATTTCAAGCTTTCAGCTCTCCAAACAGCTGGTGGGCTTGCTTTTGATAGAAACTCCCTGAGGAACCGCTCAGTCATGGCATCACTAATGTGGTGTGCACAGCCCTCCTGCTAAGACAGTGAGTGAAGGAGCTCTCTGCCTGAATGTCTGAGCATGGCCAACAGGAAGATTGTGTTCCGGTCAGGAGGAGCCAGCGTGTGTAGATGAGTTTAGATGTCCAGCTATGGTTTGGACTCTAACTGAGGTATGTGCAGAAGGGCAACACCCTCTGCAGAGTGGATGTGAATCCATGGAAGGAGAGGCTTCAGGTGCTTGCAAAGTCAAAGTTAGAAAAATAAAAAAAAAACCTTTGGTATGTAAAAATCAGGGAGGAACTGCCAATATTAGTACAAAAGGTTGACAGTGTTTTCTTTTCTGCTGTGGCTATTTTCTCACATAAATACTCCACTCCACTTAGGAGTGTAGGCTGCTATTTTCCTCGCAGTTTAAGCCTGAATCTCTCTCTCTCTCTCTCTCTCTCTCTCTCTCTCTCTCTCTCTCTCTCTCTCTCTCTCTTCTCTCTCTCTCTCTCTCTCTCTCTCTCTCTCTGTGTGTGTGTGTGTGTGTCTGTGTGTGTTTGCATGTATGAGAGAAAGACAAAGAGAGAATGTGCATAAAACAAGCCTTCCTGTGCACATGTGGAAATATTCCTGCTTATCTATGCTCTTGTATCTAATTAAAATAGTAAAGAAGTCCCTGAGTGGAATGCTCTAATGAGGGAAGACTATTTACTTGATTGTATGTGTGTGTAAAACTTTCTTCATATTTTCAATTTTTTAAACACTTGTAGTCAGTACTGTTTCGCCACCCAGACAAGCACAAATTGGTTACGAGGACTATTGACATAATTACTCCTGTTCAATATCAGATTATGAATATATTTATTAATGTGAGAAGGTAAGCACAAGTCCTGGCCAGCAAGAGAAGCCTGATGTTGACGGTAGTCTTCCTGGCTGGTCCATCCCATTCCAGTCCGTGGGAAAGACAGCATGTATTTCCAGGCTGTGTGCAGCCTCCACAGTGATGATGATGATTCAAGGTTAAATATGTAGTATGTGTTCAATAAATTTTTGCTAGGGTTATTGGGACAGAATGACATGCTTTTGGTCCCTTGTGACATACCCTGGTTCTGAATGCATCCTTGTTGAGCATTTAGACCACACATAAAGACAAGACTGTCTCTTCCTGTATCTGGTGTGGACTTTCCTTTACAGATTCTTTGGTCCAAGAGCCACTGGGCCAATGTCTTCTCTCTGGATGGTTCACTTGTGCCCTGTGCAGTTACCTACAAGGCATCATCCCCCTGAGCTCCCTGCTTCCTTTGTCCTCAGCACCCCCATGCTTTCATCTGCCTGTCGAAATCTCCATCTAAGTTGACCCAGCCAGGAGCCAGAGTCGGACCAAGAGCCCACGTGGGTGAGCAGTAGCTCCCTGACAGATGCAGGGAGCCCATCCCTGCCCCCACCCGTCAAGTCAACAGAGGATGCAAACCAGCAACCCGCCCAAGCCCACCCAGGGCGCAAATGCGCTGCCCTCTCCATTGAGAGACCCTGGGGATGCCCCTACCGCCGGTGTCCATCACATGTGCTGATGGGCATGAATGGGGCAGAGGGGGAGTCCCTTGCTTGCCTGCACCTGTCAGCATAGCTGATGGGCAGGAAAAGGTGGGGGAGGCCCTCCTCCCATTCTGTCAATGCAGCTGACAGACAAGTGTAAGTGGGTAAGGCCCCTGGCCTCTGCTAGTCATATGGAGAGTGTTTGATTGGGAGTGGACAGGGTTCCGCTTGCTTGGCAGAATTGAGGGGCTGTAAGCATTGGAGGCAAGAGGCTCTACACAGACAAGAGTGACAGACAAGGCCAGTGTGTATGTGTTGTGCATGCTCGTGTATGTGTGAGATCCTTCCTGCAAATGTGCAAGTGTGGCCCCCACATGCCCAGGTCACTAAGACACAGTGCCTGATGTAGGGATTGAGGCACTGGTCAATAGTGTACTATACAGGGGACTCACATGAAATATGTTCTCAGAAATGAAGAGGGGGAGGAGTCAAAGACAATGCAATTGGGCTGACTGTCGAATCTTTAAGGAAAATTCTTTGATATACATTTCATGATTGTAACTCAAACAGCCTCCTGACTCCTTATCTCTGGGTTTGGAAAAGAATGCATGATTCTTCATTTAGTGGTTATGGTTGTTTATTCCTTAGCCTTGAACTTTGCCTCAGTAAGTCATGTTGCATGGAAGATTTTGATGCAGTTCTCCTAGTAACTTGTCTTTGAAGGAAGCATTGCTTATGCCCCACTTACTAGTCTGATCTACTACATTAATGTGTGGAAGTCTCTGGGTGATTCAAGAGCCTGATTGTTCTCTTGGCTGCTAGGTGTTTCTGCCAGTGGCCTTGGTCATGTACTGTCTGGAAAGAATCTAGTGAGGGAGCACAGGAGAGCTGTTGGCTCAATATCTGGTCAGCTCTATAAGACTTTGAGAACATGCAAATGTTTTGGTAATCCATTTGTCAAGCAAAACACTTATCTTTCATAGAAATACATTCTCCAGTTCAGTGGAAGGAATTTACTCATTAATCGCAGTTGTATTTTGTTCATGAAATGCCTTTCCACAAGCCTAGGGGTCAAGTATTAACAAGTCAAGGATAGAGTGAAGTGAAGCATTACTCCAATATGGTCAGGTCATTGTTGTTGTAGAGTTTAGTTTAGAAGGAGGGTATACATCTTTAACTACAGTATTTATTTGTATATGTGAGTGTGCATGCATGTGCACTAACTTGTATGTGCACCGTTGCAAGCATGTGGTAGTTGGTTCTCTTCTTCCTGGGGCCTGGAGACTGAATGTAGGTCCTCAGGCTCGGAGGCAAGTGCTTTACCCATTAAGTCATCTTACTGCTCCAAAGGATGTGTTTGAAGAAATATGGCTACTCTAAAATTTTTTCTTGGTTATGGTTTTTTGGAATAATTTTAAAGAATTAAAAAGGCCAACATATCATGTAATATCAAAAGCGTATGCAAGAAAAATCGAATGGTCAACAATTTTAAGAAAAGCAACCTACAACTCCGTGGCTCCTTCCTCTTCCAGGAGTGACGTGGAAACGTCAGTAGAGGCACGGATGGGGAGAAGCAATCTCCCTGTGCTCTGGAATGCTTCAGCTGTCCTCCATGTACAAGTATCTATGCTGGATTCGAAGGAAAGGGAACTTTGCAGTGGTGGCTCATGACTTTCCTTTCACAATGGCTCTTGGGAGCAGCAGGGGTTCCAGTGGAATGCACCCATGTGTTCTGGAGAGAGAGGCCACCATTGGTAGCTCTTTGTTATCAACTGCAGAATTGACAACAGGGGTAAATAAGGCATGTCACAACTGTACAGGGGAAGGAGCCCACTCATTGAATCTGAGGAAGCTTGTGCCTTTGGTCCCTCCTGGTGCAGAGTGCTCCCAGTGACAGGCTTCAGGAGTCCTTCCATTTTCACTTCCAAAATCACCCCTGGCTTCCAGTAGAATCAAGACAAAAATAGAATGAAGAAATCAGGTATAATATCTTGTGGCCCCTGATCAGTTTCCTCTTATGCTTTATGCTGGTCACTTTATACTTCGAGTGCAAAACTCAGACACCCCCAGACAACATCCTGAATAGTGAGCAATGACTCTATGGGTATGTAAGAAAGGTACTTAAGTATGTAAATAGATAAGGAAGAGTTTTAAAGCTTTTCATATGACAGATACTGGACAGTAGTTCAGCAATTTTAAGATAATTGGCCCAAGACCAACCTAGGGATCAAAGTCATAGCACAGATAAACACCAGTCACTGCCTGTGCTTGAATGAACCGACTTCCCACAAGTGGGTGATGGAAGCCACACCTGCTTGTGGAATGCTGCAGTGAGAGTCAGGGGTGAGGAATTAAGCCTTCCTTCTGAGATGGTTTAATTGAACTGAGAGTGCTAAGCAACTTTGGGGCAGGATGAAAACAGAAGCCCCCTTGCTTACTGCCAATCACTTCCAGATTTAACATCAGGAAGGCTTGCTGGCCCCACGCAAGTGTGGGTGGATCCTTCAGTCCTCACGTATGAAGTCACAAGCTGACTGCATATGCAGTTTTAGTGGCTGTATGTCACCTTGAAGACAGCTAGCTAATACAAAAGAAAAATGAGATGAGATTTAAAATGGTGAATTTTGACTGCTGATAAATAAATATGCCCCTGAGATTCAATAATTCATCACTTTGAGTTATTTATCTCTCTCAAAAGGTTTCTGAAATCATTCTTTACTGTTTCACTTGATTAATTCCTTGATCTCCGTGACAAAGATCACTTCATCCATGGCCACTGCGCTGCACAGGACGAGTTACTGAGGGGACTGTGGGTGACAAACAGGTGGATGCGGATTTGTTAAAGCTGTAAAGAGGATGGGGGCAGGTTGGGGTAGCAGGCTTGGAGGTGGCTTGGGGGGAGGCAGGGGAGAGGCTTGGGATAGACTGGGAACAGGCTGGGGGAGCAGACTGGGGATAGTCTGGGAGCAGGATGGATGAGCAGCAGGTTTTGAAGGAATCGTGGTTCTGAGAGCTACCTATGGCTACTGTACATTGTAGATTCCCAAAGCTTAAAAGGGCTGATTAGCCAGCTGACTCCATGAGCCTGTTCCTGTTTCAAGGCCAGGTTGAATGGCAGGGGCCAGATGATGCCCTGAGCCTGTTGCCTCTGCTACAAGGCAAAGGCCTAGTAACAGAGAGTCAACAGTTTTCTTGAGTTTCTTAGGTGATGGAAGCAGCAGTGATAGTCAAGGTCTCTCATGGTGGTCCCTAAGTAAACCTTGGCTATCACGTACATTCCCAGTCAATCAGTGAGGACAGAAGGTGAACTTTACACCACAGAGCAAGAATGTGGTTTGTGCCACTAGCAGGAACTCCAAGCAGGCTGCAGAAGGGCAGGCACAGCCTTGTGTCCAACTCTGTGAGACACCTAACCTGATGAATTTCATGGATGCGGAGACTGGATGGAGGGAAGGAGGAGGCTCCTGACCTGTGAGCACACAGTTTCAGCTTTACAAGATGAGTGGATTCTGGAGGGCACTGAGCAATACTGTGCTGTAAACAGCAATGTGTGAGTGGCAGGCTTAAAGCCTTTTAGGGGAATGTTCACTCAGTTCCCAGTTCCAGGTTAGAGGCCGCCATCAGATGGAAGTCATCATGAGACTTAAAACAGCTCATCACATGATACGAGAGAGAGAGAGAGAGAGAGAGAGAGAGAGAGAGAGAGAGAGAGATGCCTACCATTCAACTCACTTCCTTTTCACCTAATCTGAGATTCAAATGGAAGAAATAGAGCTGTCCACTTTTAGGCTGAGTCTTCCCTCATCATTTAACACAATCCAATCTCCCAAAGACATAGCCACAGACTGACCTCATTTAGATAATCTGCCATTGAGACTCTCATCATCTTTCAGTTGATTCTAGATTTTGTCAATTAGACAGTTAAAACTAGCCATCACAGATACCAAGGAACATTTGGGCTTTTGTTTAACATATCACCAGAAGCACGGATATAAATACTTGTCTGGTTTTCATCTAGATGCTCTTCAGACATTCGGAATCAGAACATAACACCAAGGAGTGGTGGTGGGTGACTACATGGCTTGGTATGAACTACAGAGACCAATATGAACAATCAAAACCCTTCTATTAGTCACTTGATATTGCTGCGACACAAACACCATGACAAAGGCAGATTGCAGAAGAGAGTTTATTTGAGCTTATGTTTCCAGATAAATAAGAATTCATCTGGGTGGGGAAGCATGGCAGCAAACATCAGGCATTGCAGCTAAGTGAGGAGCCGAGAACTCACATCTTCAACTATAATCAGGAAGCAGAGAGAGCAAACTAGAACCTTTAGCCTTAAATTCTGCCTCCAGTGATGTACTTCCCCCAGCAAGGCTGCACCACCTAAACTTCTTCAATCAGCCACTAGCTGGGGACCAAATGCATAAATGACCCAGACTGTGCTGGTGGTGGTTGGGGGGGGGTCATTTCTTATTTAAACCACCAAATCCTAAACCACGAACCAACACTTTCCATACTGTGGTTTATCTTCAATGGATCCAGAGGCTGATCAAACCTTTTTCCCATGAAGAGAATACTTACTACAAAGGTTTGAACAATGCTGAGCAGAGAGTCACTCTCAGGTGGTAGTTCCCTAGTGCCTGGGGAGCTGTGTGTTTGGAATTACTTCTCTCTTAGACAGGATTCAGCTCTGGAGGAGTGTCAAGGCTCCCATAATAACCAAAGGCAGAGAGCCCATACTGGCTTCTATCCGTACCCTATAAAAGATAGATCCAAGCAAGTACCTGAAGTGATGGAGGTTGGAAAAAGAAGTGTGAGGCTAAATGATGTGTAGATGGAGTTTTCTCCTCTGTAGTCTTCTCTACTATATCTTTAGAAAAGTCTCCCATCCTGGTTATAAAGAGAAAGCTCAGCCTGGGTATGACATTTCCCCAACCAAGGAGCTAAGTCACTGAAAAGAAGGGTAGGGACCCATGAGCATATTGTAGAGGCTAGCTGGACCAGGGAAGCTCAAGGTGTAATTTCATAGGTCTCCGAGTTCCTTAGGAGTCTTGATGCACTAACAGGCATGTGTAGTCACCCAAAATGGGCTGCATGCTGGATTTCCTGAACTTATTGACCCACAAAATCCTTTTGCTATGGGATGCCTATTAATATCACAGGGCACAGCATGGAAACCTCAGGTTTACTTTATTAATTTTCTTACAAAACCTTTTCTCCATGGATGAGGAATTGATAAGCATGGTCTCCAGTCAGGTTTGAATTTATAGCAGATTCCAAATTGGTAAAGACAACTCACCAACACTTTACCCTTGTGTTATTTTCTTTCTCAGGCTGTAAAGTAAGCAACAGGGCAGGTGCTGTCAGGGTGACAAAGGATCACCTGTTCTATGAGACATCTCAAGAAAAACATTAAAGGAATAAAAAACATTAGTTGGTCCCTTACTTCAGGAAATTCTTCAAAGCCTGTTTGCTTTCCCTGATATCAGACCATTCTGGTGACAAATAATGAAAATGGCCAAGGGTATTTAAATTGTTCAAATAAATAATAAAGGCAGAACTAATCCCGAATCCAATATAAGGCTTGTGTAAATGATGTTTGATAAGAATTCCACACACCTAGAAGCGTGAAGACACTCAGGACCCACAGGCATCAGTGGGAACAGTGCACAAGGTTCATTCCTCCCAGTATCCTGCCCTTCATTTTTTTCTCTTCAGTGATTCAGGGAGGTGTCAGTCAGCAGTGTACCCGCAACAGAACCTGAGATGTGGTGAGATCACCTTTGTTTTCTAATGGATCTGAGACCTGCTTAGAACCCTGGGGCTGGCCTTGGTCTCTTCCACAGGAACTCCTCATAGCTGGGACTCAGTTTCTCTGACTGAGCTTTGTCAACACTCATCCCAGCACCAAGAAGACAATAACCTGGGTATGGACATTCTCGGGGCAGCTATTGTCCTTCACAGTATTTCTGAGGCTGACTCTGCCACGCCACAGCACACTCACATGGCATTGCAGTTACATGCTCTGACTCCATCCATGCAGAGTTTAGAAAGCATTAGTGAAACAGAAAGTTTCTTAAAACTGCACAGCACATCAAAGGTTAGTATAAATGGCCCCAAATTACTCAGTGGACACTGCAGGCATGTTAACACCTGGAGATGAGTGACTGAAATGCTCTCAATTCATTCTTGCCTGGAGGGAACACATCTTTGTTTTCCAAATGGTTGGCTTCCTGAAATTTTTTTTATAGGACTCCATGATAATTTCAAGTCCCCCAATGCTATTTATTGTTTGACTTCATTTCTAGATAACAACAGTATTTCTATGTGAAAGCAGCATAGCCTTTCCTGCCACCAGAATGAATGCTGATGCCATCACTGCCACCCGTCAACATCAGTGTTAGTGCAGCTTGTGTGGGAACAGTAATTACAAATATTTACTGTAGCCAGCTAACAGTTAGTAACCCATTCACAATAGAAACAGCCCTTTCATGTTTAAATCCAAAACAAAACAAAGTAATTTTGAGAGACTTATTATTTCATGTGTATGTATGTATGTTTGAGTGTACGTGGGTGCGCAGCATGCATGCAATGCCTGAGAAGGCCAGAAAAAGGCATGCAGTCTCCTGGAGCTGCTGTTACAGACGGTTGTGAGCTGCCATCTAAGTGCTGGGAATCCAACACGGGTCTTCTGAAAGAGTCATATGTGCTCTTAACTGTTGAGTCATCCCTCCAGCCACACAAGCCAACTTTTATTCTCCATTTGAGTCGCAGAAAAGTTTTTCAAGAAATTGACTTTTACAAAAAAATAACAGTTTGTGTATAATGATTTTTCAGCTCTTATGTCTAATGTGTAAGGCTGGCAGGTCGTTGGGGATGAGGAAACTGAGGATAGAGCTTAAAGCCAGGATTGCCAGGCAGCACTTTCTGGAATGAGGCGTGTTCTCCCCAGAGCAAACAGACAACTGTGCAGAGGTGCAGGGCCAGCATGGCTGTAGCATCATATAAAAGCCCATATTTAAAATCCAACATTGTCTTATTCAATGGTGTGGGAAGTTCTCTGCCAGTCCTATATGAACGGTGCCTATATAACTTGAAAGATGTGGAGCCCAGCTGTGCTGCTGTATCTCCCACTGATGTCTACCCGGGTAGTCAGTGTGCTGGAATCGCTGACACACTCTTCAAGTGTGGCTGGCCTTCTGCTCACATGGCTTCTGCAAATGCAGCGGCAGTCAACCCCAGATAAAATCCATATGAAAGTCCTCACCCAGATAAAATCCACATGAAAGTCATACCTACAGATGTTTCACTTGTCTCTAACCGATGTCATATAAAAACTACTTCCACTATTTTCACCTTGCTCTAAATACAGTTTGAAGTATGCAAAAGGATTTCAGAAAGTATATGAGAATGATATACTCTGTCTGAGACCCAGAGCAGTCATGAATTCATGTCTTAGGGAAGGAAGCCAGAAACAGTCTTCATGGATACTTAGAGATGACTGTCAAGCCATCAGCATGCCACAGTCATCTGTTAGATCCATACCAGTTCACTTGGATTATCAATACACACCAATACATAGACCGTTCATGTGGCACCTGCCCTGAAAAGCTTTTGCTGACACAGCACCTGTGAGGTCATCTTCTATGTAAGGTCCCTTCTCTGGACATTTGAAAGGATGCCAAAGAAGAAGACTTCAATCACCATCCTGAACCTTCAGCCCTAACACTTGACAAGGCTTACTACATCATTAACCAATATCTGTCTAACAGAGTTCAAATGGTTCATTTAAAATAAAAATATATATTCATTATTCAGTGTGAAATACAAGCATGATGATAATTTTTGAAAGTAAGTATCTTGCTTCCTATGGATCTGCTTTGAAATGCTATTTTTTCTCATTTTAGTGGCAATCTGGGACTGAAAGTCTACACAAAGTAAAACATATGCGTGTGTGTGCACGCCCACACACACACACACACACACACACACACAGAGAGAGAGAGAGAGAGAGAGAGAGAGAGAGAGACAGAATCAGAGACAGAGACAGAGAGAGACAGAGAAGAGGGAGTGGGAGAGAAAAAGATACATTGTTTCACAGATTACAGAGGTAGTGTCATTCCAAACCAGTGCCTCCCTGTGTTCATTCAAATAGACACACCAGATTTACCCTCCATAGTCAACACACACCACAGACTCAACCTCCATATACAATACACACCACAGACTCACCCTCTATAGATAACACCCACCACAGACTCACCCTCTATAGACAACACACTCCACAGACTCACCCTCTATAGACAACACACACCACAGACTCACCCTCTATAGACAATACACACCACAGACTCACCCTCTATAGACAACACACACCACAGACTCACCCTCTATAGACAACACCCACCACAAACTCACCCTCCATAGACAACATACACCAGAGTCACCCTCTATAGACAACACACACCACAGACTCACCCTCTATAGACAACACACACCACAAACTCACCCTCCATAGACAACACACACCATAGACTCACCCTCCATAGACAACACACACCATAGACTCACCCTCCATAGACAACACACACCACAAACTCACCTTCTATAGACAACACCCACCACAGAGTCACCCTCTATAGACAACACACACCACAGACTCACTCTCTATAGACAACACCCACCACAGACTCACCCTCCATAGACAACACACACCACAGACTCACCCTCCATAGACAACACACACCACAGACTCACCCTCTATAGACAACACACACCACAGACTCACCCTCCATAGACAACACACACCACAGACTCACCCTCTGTAGACAACACACACCACAGAGTCACCCTCCATAGACAACACACACCACAGACTCACCCTCTATAGACAACACACACCACAAACTCAACCTCTGTAGACAACACACACCACAGACTCACCCTCTATAGACAACACCCACTATGGGCTCACCCATATTAAAAGCTATATAGCAAGCCTGTTCAGCAGTCTGTTGTCAGATGTGCTGTTGGTTCCAATGATTTTTCCATTGTTAAAGCCCTGGAACTTCCACCTGTGCTCCACCACTGCCCTCTCAGCCTAAGCCCTTGCTGTATGTTGAGTCAAGTTCTTACTGTATTGTCCAGCATGGCCTCAAATTCACAATCTTCTTCCCTTAGCCTGCAGAGTAGAAAGGATTGCTAAGTGTGCATCTCCAACCCAGTCCTGGTTTTTACCCACCCCCCATTTTAAGTAAGGGTCTTTGTTCAAATTATATATATTCCTATTTCAGAGTTTTGCATTTAGTGTTTCCAAAAGCAGTTTTGTTGCTGGAGCTTCTCTTGTCCCGCCTGGTCCCACTGCCCTTGAGCCCCAAATAAGCACACAGACACAATATTAATTATAAAACTGTTAGCTGATAGCAAGGGCTTCTAACTGGCTATCTTAGTTATTAACCCAATTCTGTTAATTTATGTATTTCTATGTGGTCTTGGCTTACTGGAGAATGCTTGGATCTGTTACTCCTTTGGGGTCTACATGGTGTCCTCTACCTGGTCCCTCTCTGCCTACATTTCCCAGAATTCTCCTTGTCTCCTATCCCCACCTATCTTCCGGTCTCTACTTGCTATTGGTCAGTGTTTTATTAATCAACCAATAAGAGAAACATATGTACAGAAGGACATCCCCTGTCACAGTTTGTTTAAAATTACTCCAGTGAGATACAGCAATGTAAACCCAATGGTAGCCAGTGATATGATTTCCAAGCATCCTTAACAATAGTGTTTACTGTCACGCTGGGTGTTTACATGTACTTATGGTGTGTGTGTGTGTGTTTAGTATTTAGGAAGAGCTAATGCTTTCATGACTTAAACCTTTGCCACTCCAGAGACAATATTCATAACTGGTTTTGCTTCTTCAACAGGATCAAAGGTGTAGAAGCTTTACGTTTTCTAGTAAGTTCCTCCTAAGTTTTCCTTACATTGGGAAAAAGGGAATAATTGGTGTCCATTTTTATTTTATCTGATTATTGAAAAAAATTATAGTCAGTTTTGTATATTTAGTTCATATCCAGCCACCTTTCCATATATTATGATACATTAAAGAAATTTCCATTGATTTCTGGAATTTGAGGGTTTTTTAAGTTGACAGTCATATCATCAAATAAATTTTATATTATCCAGTGTATAGGTCAATATATTTTAGAAACCATCTAGATTCTTTAAAAACAGTCTGTGATCTATTGATGGCTTTTCTTTGAAATGTGTGTAAACTGTTTTCTCTGAGCTGGAACATTTCTTCCTGGATAGAGGCTCCTTACAACCCAGAAACCTCACCTGCTGAGAAATTACAATAAACTCCTTGAGTCACCAAGCTAGACCCCAGTAGAATCGTTTCTTTGGTCTGTCATTAGATCCTCTTAGGTGTTAGGAGATGTCTGCTCACATCTCTCCTCTCAGAAAAGTCACATAACATGCAGACAGCAATAGTGGAGGGTCTCAGACTCAGTTCAGATTTGAAATCTCCCTTCAAAGTTCATATGTGGTCCACCACAAAGTTTTGATGATTCTACTCCTTTGTGTTTTCTAATCATTCTCCTATTTTCTAATGTGATTATTACCATTCTTTCCTGTTTCTTACTTGACTTTAAGACCCACTCTGCCTTTAGTGTTGTATCTTCATACTAAAACAACTGCAAGTGCTAACATCCTGTCCCCTCTAGCTGCAGGATGAAGAACAGTCACCTTGGTATTCAGTCTCACCAGGATTTTCCCTCACAACCCTGCATAGCAAGGCATTATATGCTTCTTTTGTCAGCATAGGAAGGCCACTCTCTCTGTGCCTTGTGGACCAGCCTTTCCAGAGACACTGGTACATGCAGTAAGAACTGTGACATGTTATCAGAAATGAGACATGAATGTGACGACATATTTTTTCACATTGGTATACCATGATTCCATTCTGACCTTGAGAATGGCCAACAATGCTTAGAATGCTCATGAAGTTGCTCAGTGCCTGGTGTAAGTTTTTGAATCAAGTGAGAGAACAAAATGATGCTTCCATGAGTGTCAAGAGATAAGAGCAATTGTTGAACTGGAAGTACCCCCTAGGAAGTACTGTTAAAAGATTATACATTTTGTGAGAGTCTTGTATTAAATCAAGTTTTTCCAAGTTACTTTAAAATTTTTATTTTATTTTTAACCAAGTTAGGAAGAGAACAACTCGCAGGCCTAATATTGTGAGGACAACACACACACACACACACACACACACACACACACACCGAGAGAGAGAGAGACAGAGACAGAGACAGAGACAGAGACAGAGATTTTCTTAATTTTGCCATTTAAGCACTATTTAGGAAGAAATATTAAAAGGTAAAGGGTAAAATTGTATTTATTCAACCTTTAGGCTTATGTCTTTTGTGCCACTTGCCTGTCTGTTTGGAGTGTCCCATCTTAGTCAAGTCTGAAAAGCAGTGTAGGACTGAGCTCCAAGGTTAAGAATCTTGGTTTACAGATTTTTCAAACAGCCTCTCTTGCATTTCAAGTTCAAAACATATTCATGGGTCTATTCTGCCATGGCCCCGATAAAAAATAAAAATCACTACAACTTTAAATGTTGCCTTGTCTTAAAGAGGAATGACTCAAAAGTGAGTTACACAAAACATGACTAGAACAAAAACACTGGTGTCAACTGTCAATTGTCATTACTCATTAGGTGATAGAACTTACAGGTGACACAACTCTCTATTCTGACCCCTTTGAGCTCTGCTTAACCTAACCTGACCTTTAGTTTCTCTCCCTGTCCTTTCATGCATCATTATGGTTGTATGAATAAGAATGATTTCCATAGGATCAAATATTCGAATGTTTAGGGAGTGGTGTTATTTAAAAAAAGACTAGGAGATGTGGCCTAGTTGAGGTAGGTGTGGCCTTGTTGGAAGAAGTGTGTCACTGGGAGTGGGTTCTGAAGTTTCAAAAGCCCAAGCCAGTCCCAGTGGCTCTTTCTCTTCCTGCTGCCTATGGATCCAGATGTAGAGCTCTCAGCTACCTCCCCAGCACCATGTCTGCCTATGTGCTACCATGTTTCCCACAATGATACTAATGGACTGAACCTCTGAATCTATAAGCAAACTCCAATTAAATGCGCCTATGAGAGTTGCCATGGTCTTGGTGTCTCTTCACAGCAACAGAGGGCTAAGACAGTCAGCATCTCAGCTTCTTTCCCTGTTGCTGTGATAAAAATCTGACAAAAGCAACTCAAGGGGAAAAGGGTTTATTTTTTGGTGCACAGTTCTGAGTCCATAGTCCACAATGGCTGCAAAGCCATAGAGACAGTAACTTCAGGAAGCTAGTAACATTGCATCTTCAGTCAAGAAGCTGAGAGAGACAATGTCATGCTTCTGTTAAGCTCTTTCTCGTTTTATACAGTCCAGGATGCCCTACCTAGGGAGTGATCCTGCCCACAGTTAAGATGGAACTTCCCACATCAGTTAATGTAACCAAGATAGTATCCATTGGCCCAGAGAGTCAACCTCCAGAATATTCCAGATCCTGTCCAGTTGACCATTAGCCTTGACCATCACACTCAGAGGAGGGGTTCCACTATGTGAGTGTAGCATGAATACCTTGAGTATCTGGCTTTCTGTCACTGTTCTTACTAGACTGCAACACCCTTTCCAAGAAAACTTAGCCAGAGACTCCTGGTGCATGATGTTTCTCTTAGTAATTTCTCTTCATTGCCCACACTGTGCTTCTTTGTCATAAATTCCCAGGCTTAGCTGGAGCTTGTTCCATCTCCTTTATTGTGAGACTTCATTGCATTTTCTTTCACCCATCACCATGAGACCTCTGAATGAAGCCCGGAAGATTGCTGATACTAAATGTCATGATTCGTTTCATCCTCAACAAACATCACAGAGAAGAAACAAGTCCTGACAGATGTGCCTTATCTCTGCCCTGATTTCCATGTTAGTTAGACTTCATTACAATGACAAATACCTGAAAAGAGGCTTAAAGATAAAAGATGAATTTTGGGTAAGGATTACAAAGGTTGTAGTCTGTGGTCACTAGTCCCCTTTACTGTAGGCCTTCACTAAGTCAAGTCATCATGGTGGAAAGGAGACAGTGGAGCTGAGATGCCAACCTCATGGCAGCTAGGAAGAGGGAATGATATAGATAGACAGGAATGAGCCAAGGCAAGACAATTTCACAGACATTTTACCTGTGATCATGTCCCCCAGACTGGTGTCACTTTACTAGTATGAACTCATTGGTGTTTTGTTAGAATAGTCATGGTCAAACCAGATACAGACCAGTCCTTTAATACATATCCTATCCAAACAATGACAGGTACTCACATACCAAGAGTTGTCTTGAAGCCCCTATGTACTGCACCCTCAGCATGATGTCTTCCTGTTTACTTTTCCTCTTCCTCATCCATTTCTTTGTTTTGTGTTTCTACTTTATTTCTATGCTTGGTGTATTCAAAGAATAGCTAACAGCAGCAGGCCCACAGTAGAGAGCAGAACCTGGTTTTGTTCTACACATAGAGCCATCTCCTCTTGGGAAAGGTAGTGGGTGCTAATGCCCAAAGTGTACACTGCCAGGGTTGGAATCCTGTAGGTTCTGTTTATATGGGGACCGCAGCACTTGATTCCATTTTGCCACTCACTGTTAAATGCAACACCAGGTCTATTTGGTCCCTCTTTATATGATGGTTAACTCTAGCTAAGATGGCCCAGGCAGCAAGGATTCTACCTCCATTCTGACTTTGATGAAGCAGTGTTTCTACTCCAATTGTCCAGCTTTTGTTGCCTCTTAGATGACAAGATGGCTAATTCACTTCTATGGGCTTTGTATTTACTTAAAAGTATGATAACTTCTTTATCAAGGAATTTTTGTGTTTATCTTTGAAAATGTGGAGTGAAATATTTATGTTTCTCACAGCACCTTTGTTCCAACCTTAGATTATTAACCAAGGTTAGTGCCTCAAATAGTCTAGTCCATGTCAAGTTTCAGTCCAAAAGATAATGTTGCTGTCTGAGTCAATCCAAACATACACAAGGCAATAAAGTTTTACTTTCTCTGCCTTTCCTTGTCTTTAATCCACATTTGAAGAAAATGCATTTTTAAAGCCACTTAGTAGAGAAAATTGCTAAATCATCTTTGCCTGCTAAGCAATAAATTATGGGATTATCTTATTTAGGGTTTCTATTATTATGATAATACTCTAGGACCAAAAGAGGTTTGGAGACAAAAGGGTGTTGCTAGCTTGCTCAGCCTGCTTTCTTTTAGAACCCAGGACCATCAGCCAGAGATGGCACCACCTACCATGCACTTGGATCACTCATATCAATCACTAATTAAGAGAATGCTCTACAGATGTGGCTATAGCCAATCTTTTTGTTTTTTCAAGACAGGTTTTCTCTGTGTAGTTTTGGAGCCTGTCCTGGAACTCCATTGTAAACCAGACTGACCTCAAACTGACAGAGATCCACCTGCTTCTGCCCCTGCCCCACAGTGCTGGGATTAAAGGCATGCCCCCCAAATGATGTGTTAGACTTTGATGATCCCTTATGGAAGGCCTCCATGGGGAGTGGATGGGGGTAGGATGGGGGGGTCGGTGGGGAGCATGGGAGGATGAGAGGGAGAGGGAACTGGGATTGGTATGCAAAATAAGATTGTTTTAACTTAAATAAATAAAATTTGTAAAAGGGACGGCCTTTGACACTGTCCTTCCCTGTTAACCTGGAGACACCCCCTCCCAATTAAACGTAGATTCCCAACTTTCTGGCTATAACAATGGATTCAATTCTACCTTGTTTATTTATATATATTTTTTAGTCCTCTGAAGTAGTTAGTAGTTCAATACCAAAATGAATTTATAAATAAAAAATTGAGCAAATCTAGCTTATTATTGATGATTTGAACTTGGTTTCTGCATTAGCAATTTAATCAGAGAGATTAAAAAATTAATGGGCTAAAGTAGAAAAAAAAATGTCATTAAATTGGCCAAACTGAAACCCATGCTCTCACAGTTCAGCTTCTTCCAAAGTTCCTGGGGAATTTGCGGGAAAATAGTTTTCAATATCCCTGTTTTTAATGTTTCAGGGTTGCCACCCTCATCAGGGAGTGTATTTATGTTTGTGCATGAACACATATGCATCCATGTACAAAGTAGTCAATGCCTGCTACATAGGGAGATTGGTTAAGCATGCAGTGTTTTCACTGTGAGTTGTCTAAAAGTTGAGGAAAGATAACTAAGTGTCCATAGGTCAGCCAGGAAGAGCAGTGTGAGGGTGCCCTGCCTGTCTATTTGGTGAGCACAGGCGGCAGTGGCCTTTCTATGCAGCGGCCCCTCTTCCCTGGCTCATCATAGTGCATGGAGAGTTTCCAGCTCGGAGTTTGGGAATGAGAACTGGATGGTGTCATCCTTTCACTGACTAAGTGAGTAAGTTATTCAGTTAACAACCAGAGCATTGTGTCGCCAGTTATATATTGTCTTCTCTCTCTCTCTCTCTCTCTCTCTCTCTCTCTCTCTCTCTCTCTCTCTCTCTGGGGTCTGGGTGTGTGTCTCTTTCTGAGTGTGTATGTCTGTCTCTTTGTCTCTCTCTGTATATGTGTGTGTGTGTGTGTGTGCCTGTCTCTCTCTCTCTCCCTCTGTGTGTGTGTGTGTGTGTGTGTGTGTGTGTGTGTGTCTGCATGAGTATATGTGTATGCAGGGGTCCATAGAGGCCAGAGGAGAGTTTTACTATGGAAAACTAGAATTATAGGCAGTTGTGAACTACCATGTGACTACTGGGATCTGAACCAGGGTCCTTTGTTAAAACAGCAAGTGATTCTAACCACTAAGCCATCTCTCTAGCCCCCAGACATCTCTTTATTTGCACTTAGATAAACTGATATCAATAAAAAACAATAAATTATGATTCACATGAGGGTTTTTAAAATGACTAGTACAACTAGATTTATTATCGTGACACTCTAGATATATTGATTTGAGTAGCTTCTTTGTCATTTAATTGTCTTGACAATTCTTTAGACTTGTTCCGGAGGACACCTTAAGGATACTGGAGTTGAAAGAGATGCTCACCAGCACCTGGGTGTGTCTTCTGCTGCTCTGCGTGTGTCAGGGCTTCATGGCATGTTGCTTGTCTCTGCACCCTCTCATTCCCTCCTCCTGGTCCAGCTCCTTCTCTAGGCTACCTTCCAGGTAATCAAAGGTCAGGGAGGACCTTTCAGACTTTCAGTCCCCACTGCTCAGGTCCAAGCCCAGCTCATGGAGGAGGACAGTCATCAGGCACCTGTCAATGCCTGACTCATCTTCTCACCTTGTCCAAGCATTGATGCAAGTGAGAATATGGATAACCACAGTGGGCCTATAGCTTAGGACCCAGCATTCCCATGTATCAGTCAGAGATGCACTCAGCATAGACATTTGATCTGCAAACACTTCAAAGACCTACAAAATATGACATTTAAATATTTTAATCATTTAGAACTTTGCCAGAGCAGAGGTTCCAAGGCAGCATTCCAGCCACCAGGGATCCTCTGAAAATCACCCTGATTTGAGAAGGTCCAGGAGTCTAGAAATGGGTGTCATTAGCTTTTCAACACCCATATCTGACAGCTCACAGCCACTTGTCACTCCAGCTCCAGGCGATCCAACACCCTTTTCTGACCTCCATAGATACCTGCATTCTTGTACACGTACAACACACACACACACACACACACACACACACACACATACACACACACTCCACAAACAAAATAAAATAGAAGTGCTCAGGGGAACCTCACATCTAAATTGTACCCTTCCCACCTAGCAGCCCGAGAGTCATATATCTCCCTTCCTCTCAAGTGAGTGATTTCATGATGAAAAATACCTACCCACGCTTCTCGTGTGAATGTGAACTTGTGAGCATTTCAGAATTAGTTAAATCATGAGAGCCAACAATGTTGTCAAAGATGACAAAAGACAGACCACAACACAGGACTCACCTGAGCTGGTGGGCGTCACCTCTGACACCATTGACCTGCTGTTGAGTGGCAGGTGATCTCAATAGCCCTGGGTTCTCCCCTTCAGCTCTGTCATCGTGGTTCTTTGACACTGTATCTTTCCCCGGCCCACTCTGATCCCTAGCTGTCTGTGTATACATCTTGTCATCTCCAGCAGCAGGGAAGCTATAGCTTCGCAGGGCCTGCAAATGGAGACAGGAAATATCTAACTCCTTAGATACACCAGTTTCTATTCCCTCTGTAATTTGCAAAACCCAAAAAGTAGAGTTTTACCTTTAATCTCATAGTTTACTTATAAACGAGTCAGATGAGAGCAGTTGGATAAAATAAAACTACAAGGGAAGAGAGATCCATTGTTCTAATTTTAAATGAGTGAGAAACTAAAGACGTTTTTGTCAATGCAACTGTCTTCTTGCAGAGTCCTGGATAGGCTTTGAAGGGCTGAGCAGGGTATGTGTACAGGAGGCTACCCTTGGTGAGGGTGTTTATAGGAAGCACAGGCAGACAATACACACTTCTTTGACCATGGAGAGACCCCTAAAATAACTGGAAACATGCATCATCTCTGCAGAGTTCGTCTCTGGGCTTACATATTGATCTACAAGACAGAGACTTTGCATCCACTTTCTACACAAGTGGATTGAGAATAAAGATGGAGGATTTGACCTCCATACGACAGACACACTCTGCACAGCTCTCCTTGTCTACAAAGCAGCTTTGCAACCCTTCTTGAGTCATAGAGGCCATGCCTCTGTGGTAGCTAGCCCAACAGGCACTCAGGCTCTCCTGTTGTCTTCCCCTTATGAGGAAGGAGAACAAATCAAATCAAGGAAATGATTTATATTAGTCGGCACAGTTCTTTCATCCCCACCTCAGCAGCCATTCAGACAAGCCTCCTTCACTTCCTGCCTTTGGGGACTAGTTTTCCCAGGTCAGTTGACCAGGACAAGGGAACTGGGTTGTAAGGAATGTGTGCTTAATCCTGAGACAGGGAGACATGGGAAGAAAGATGAGTGTCTGTGGCGAGCCTCAGATGTACTCACCCTGCTTGTCCTTGAAGCAACATCTCCTGTGAGTTGTAGACTGCCCCAGGCATTCTGGGATAATATTTACACTAGTGTAAGTATTGACCTCATGTAAAACAATTGTTCTAGCATTCGGGAACAATTAAAAGATAAACACGTAGGGTGTATTGAAACAAGGAGGACATTTTTTCTTTGGAGAATTGGAACTCAAACTACTTTCCAGAGCAGAATGTCTTTCAAAATGGACAGCTACTGAGCCAGCTGCACACTTGCCACACACAGAGTCCTGTCCGGTCACCTCACCATGAGCAAAAGCTGCCCATACAGTAGGAAAGCTTGTTAGTTTACATTCAAGATGACAAATCATTCACTCATTTGGTTTTCTATGCAAATTATCTCTTCTGATAAGCAAGGAACTGATCACACTGCATGCTGACTAGAATTCAGCCTAGGGTTATATACATTTGCCATTAAGTGTGTGTGCATGCATGCGTGTGTGTGTGTGTGTGTGTGTGTGTGTGTGTGTGTGTGTGTGTGTGTGTGTGTGTTCATGTGAACTTTTGTGCCCTAAGCATGTGTGCCCATGCATGTGGAGGCCTGATGTGTTCTTCAGTCTTAATGTTTTTGAGACAGTCTCTCACACAATTTAGAGCTCATTGATTCTCTACCCTAGCTGGCCACTGTGATCCAGGGATCTGTTTGCCTGACTCTGCCTCCCCAGTGCTGGGAATATAGTATTAGCTACCACACACAGGTTTTTGTTGTTTTTTAGTTGGGCGCTGGAGATCTGAACTTGGGCCCTTATACTTGTATTCACTTTACCAAGTAGCCCAGACCCTGCCCTTAGTATCTTTGCTATCACAGACTTTGAGTTGCCTGAGTAGATGTTAAACTCATAAGCAGTGAAATATGGGAAATGGGCAAGCTGTGGCAGCACATGCCTATAGTTCTAACAGGCAGAATCAGAAGCAGAGGGATTATTGTAAATTCACGTTTAGCCTGGCCTTCATTGTAAGCCCTGGACTTGCCAGGGCTATGCACAAAGACCTTGTCTCAAAAAGAAAATAAATGAAAAGGAAAACTAAGCCCCACAAGAAACATCTAGGCTCTTCTCAGGTTTGTCTAAATTAGATATTGTTGGTTTTTTTAAGTGAAAAATACAGACCTATATTAATAATTTGTTTCTCCTATTATGTAACAGAAGAAATAAGCCAGTCTCAAATAGTTGTATCTTTTCAATTTTATTTTTCTGAATCTGAAGTTTATATTTTATCAATGAAGTATGAAAATTTAAAGCACAGAATGGTCCCACTGTATCAAATATGCTTGTTTATTTGAGGTTGTCTCTCTCTTTCCTGGTACACGCATGGGTGATGATACCTTTGCTTACACAACAGTATGTCCATGATGATATCTTTGTCTGTTTATGATGACATTGTCATCCGTGCCACCTGTGTCCACATCTTCACACAACCCCACCAGAAGCTCCTGTCCTTTGGATCCGGGCAGTCAAAGAGCTTAAAACATTTTGTGTGTGCCTTTTCCAAGGTTTCAGAAGAGTTGACCTGAGTTCTTAATGGAAATCCATGTTTGCTCAGTTAAAACAAATAGCCACAGAGCTGCTCAGTGCTGGGACTGGGAATCATGTGAACACCCACAGATAAAACAGAGCATGAGCTTGCTACCTGAGTGCTTTGAGCATGACGCTATTTAAATAAGCTATCAGGGGTCGCCTGCCACCCATGTGTCCTGGGAGTTGCTTCCCTGGGGCTGCCCGTGGTTGCTAGACAACGTGCTGTCCTGTTGGAGTAGCTTCTGGGTTTTAGGCTTCACCATGGAACTTGGTGATCACGCACACTCAGGAAAGTACCTTCTTTAAATCAACATAGGCCCCCATCCTATTTACCCAGGTGCAGCGGGCAGGTCAGTGTGACCTCTGTCCACCTGGCACGTCAAAAAGTTGGCTTCAAAATGATCTTTCCAAGGGTCCATATTGTTTCCAAATGCATGTCAATATGTGGGTCATCAGAGTTGTTAACACAAAGCTTCTCTTCCTTCATCTCATGTTGGGATGACTACCCAGATGCCATGAAGAAGAAACTCTTCCTGAAGACTGGCCCCACCTGCCTGTGCTCCCAGCTGCCATCCTATCTGAAGGCCTTCAGACTCACAATTCCCAACATGAATACTAGCCAAATTTTCAAATGTGGTGGCTCATGCCTGTAGTCCCAATACCCCAGAAGCTGAAGAAGGTGGATTAACAAGAGTTCAAGGCCAGCCTGGACTATATAGTGACACCCTCTCTCAAAAAGATGAGAGAGAGATGGGGAAGTGCTTAAGTGTGTTAGTGAACCATTTAGTATTTGGATGCCACAGCAGTAGGATGGGCAATGAGTTTCAAGCCAGCATGGGCTACATGGTATGTTCCAATCCTGTCTGAACAGTGAGATCTTATCTTAATGTGTATATACAAATGCTTGTCTGTTATCTATCTATATCTATCTATCTATCTGAATATGCAGTATATATGTTACCTGTGTGCTTATATGTTTGTGTGTATATCTGTGTATGTGTTTATATATATATATATGTGTGTGTGTGTGTGTCTGTGTGTGTGTCTGTGTATGTATGTATTTGTTTATATGTGTGCATGTACATCTTCCGTTGGTTTAATTTTCCGGAGGAACTTTGCTTGAAGTCTCATACAGGCTAAGATTCCCTCAAACAGGAGAGGGGCACTCTGGGTTAAAAGTGACTCCCATTGTTCTTAGTGGGCTACTGTGGATCACTATAAATCTTGGGGGACTCAGGGGTGGTCAGTAATGTGGAAGAACAGGTCATAGTCTTTAATGTCAATCAGGATGTTAGCCATAAGCTTTTTGTGGGCAAATGTCTGATTAGGTGTAAGAAAAAAAGAAAAGAGAACACTACACTGAACATTGGAGAACAGTTCTTCTATCCTCACAGCTGTTAGTAGTCAGGCATCTGTACTGGCCTGTCCTTGGAGTTCTGACAGGATACAATCTCAGCTGCAGCCACTAAGAGTACCACCTGTGCTCATTCACTATGTTCCCTTTTAAAAGAACCCTGCCAACCTCCCATCCTCTTCCCTCTCCCTCTTGTTCCCTCCCTCCCTCCCTCCCTCCCTCCCTCCCTCCCTCCCTCCCTCCCTCCCTCCCTCCCTCCCTCCCTCTATCTCCTCTCTCCCTCTCTTTCCCCCTCTTTCCTTTTTCCTCTCTCCTGCTGCTCCTGTCTCTGGAGGCCTGTCTTCCCCCTTTCCTTTCCCCTTTTTATGATCCCTTTCCCTAACTAAAAAAAAATCCATATGCTTGAACCCTGTTGCCCATGGTGTCTTTCTTTCGATCACTGCTTTTTCTTAAATTACAGTGACAGCCATAAGGGTACCCCCAATATTGTTTGAGATGTCTGGACAGCTAAGAATTTTTCAAAAGGGTTCATCTTCTGTGTTTCCTCAATCATGTGTGCCTTCATGGCACATGTAACAGCTGTTCTGAGCCAGAACTCTGTGCCCTCCCCATTCTCTTAGTGTCACAGAAGCTTGATGTGAGAGGTAGGTGGAGAGCTGGGCAGATGCTGAGAGGTCCGGGAGGAAGTAGGCCAGATCAGAGGGGCCCTTAGTGACCACTACATAGAATTGGGTGGAAATCAGTGGTTATGCTGAAGAGGTAGCAGTATTGGGGGTACTGAGTCAAGACAGAAGCCCAGCCCTCCACACACCCCCATTGAGTATTGATGAGGGCCTGATCTAGGACTTCAAAATACTCATATTTGGCACCAATCTTTTTGTGAAGTTTGGGACCTCCCCGCAAACAGGACCTACTCAGAATTCAGTCTGTCTTCAAAGAAATGATGACAGCAATGGGCTGTGGGGACCCAAAGGTGCTCCTAGCCAAGTCTGTTGAAAGTGTAAGCAGCATCATGGCCACACAACCATCCTGTGGTGAGCACAGGACTCCAGGACAAGGCTGGGGAAGCCATCTTTGGAGAGGTTGTCCCTTGGGTCCTGAACATCTGGGAAGGTGATGCTTGGGTGATGATGTGTATGTGTGGAGCAGGGGTGGTGAAGCCAGTGTGTACAGAGGATGGAAGGTCACAGAGCTGGGTATGTGTAGTTCTAGAGAGCTCAGGCCCACCCTTGACCTTCTGTTTACACATTTGAAGGACTGCATCAACTCAGCAGGGCGTAGGTACCATTGGCCCTCAGGAGCCACTTTACTCTCCACGTTTAGCCCTGGGAACATGCATCTTTACTCATAGACAGGTGTGTGTGTGTGTGTGTGTGTGTGTGTGTGTGTGTGTGTGTGTGTGTGTACAGAACCCCAGATCAGGGGCTTAACTCAAGCCTGTCTGGCAAGCCTTATAATGGCTGCTCCTTTCCCACCCAACTACAGCAACCTGGAGACTCCCTTAAGCGTGGTCCTTCAGAAGATCAGAGATCAACTATGTCAGCCTGGACAAGCTCAGGCAAAATGCAGCATCTCATGCAGACCCTGCGGGAGCCTGCAAGAAGTGGCCAAATACAAGCTTCATGTCAACTTCCCTGCCCGTGCCACATATTCTAAATTTATAGAGGCCTTCAGAGGTTCAGATCAAGACAGTTTTGGCATTTTTTTGTCTTAATTGTCTCATTTCTACTTTTTCTTTTAATGTTACAATCAACCCCCAAATACAACAGTAGAGAAACTGGATTAAACTGACAGTCACATGAATGAGTTTCTCCTTTTGAGGAAAGTCAAATTATTGAGGATTAAATACTTTTCCGCTTTCTAAAAATACCATGCAGGATTCAGAGGGAGAGCCCTGGAACACTGTGACAAGAACTGACATCCTCCTTGCTTCCTCCAAGGTGTGTCCTCATTAGGACGTGGATTCCCACTTAACTGGGGGGAGGGGAGAATGGGCCCAGGATGGTAACAATCCTAACTCAGCACACCCTAATGAAAATAGAATATTCTATAGAGGTAAAAAAAATCAATAGATTTTAGCCAGCCTTATGCTAATGAGCTACTCAAAGTTCTTCACTAGTCTCCTGGGAGTTGAAGAAATTATGACACAAACCTCGGCCTCAGTAGGGTCAGCACTTTCCTGTTGGGATCTTTCTTCTCTGTCTTTAGACCGAGCTTGGATGCTCAGTGATACAGTATTGATTTAAAGATGTATTTGTTCTCATCTGTTCAGAAAGAATACTGAATGCAAGTTGCGGGTTCCCTCTAATTGGATTCAGTATGTTTTGTATTAACTAATTAGAAGCTTGCTTTTTTGTGTGTGTTCTCCACATTTTTGTCTGCTCAGCTATTTCAGTCCTCTTTATTCAGTGAAACTGGGATGCTGGATTCATTATTTTCCTTTAAATATTTGACGGTGCCATTTCAGCCCATGGAGATGCCTGGGGTACATGGCAGGAAAAGCCAGTGTTTTCTTCTGTGCCCCTTCCAGTGTTCTCCTGTGTATCATGGCCACACTCCTCTCCTGGGCCTGCCTGTCACACAAGTGTGTGCACAGACACATACACATACGTGTACAGTTACAGCTGACCTCAGACCAACCACATGTGTGCTGAAGGTTCCGTAGGCTATCTCTCAGAATCTCACTTAGTTTTATATGCTGCCTTTCAAATGAGATATTTGCTTCACTGCACCAGCCACAGATCACAGACAGAATGTAACCACTGAGGGCTTTATTTGGCTTAGAATTCTGGAGGTGTTGGCTCTGGACTGAAGGAATGGAATGTTCTAGAGCTGCAAGCCACTGCATCTGGTTCTACACTGCCTATGACTCTGCCAAGTCACCCTCCTCAGAGCTTCTGGAATGCACAGATACTCCCAACTTGGTCGTTCCTAGAGACGAACTGGGAGTGGATGGAACAGGCCTATATAAGGGTCCTGGGGAAGAAATAGCTGCCACAAAGCAAGACAAGCCCTGGCTATAGGGTGGGGATGGGCTGCAGAGGATGAACACTTTCAATGATAGACAAGAAGGGAAAGGAGGTAAAACAGGTTCCTTGAAGAGTGAGCATGCTGGCAAATGGGACAGACTTGGTAAGAACAGGGTGTGCTAAACCAATTATAGACAGCTGGAACTCCTGATGTTCACACAGTATTCAGGGACTTCTTGACTTACTGAGATTAGACATGTATTCCTCCAAACATGGCATGCTCCAGGGTCCTTTCTACCACTGTAAGACCATGTCTTACTCCTAGTGAGTGTGACATTTTGGTGCCTTAAGACATAGTAACTCAGGTGTTGCTTCTTGGTCTGAGGATTGTTTTCCCTGCCAGGGCAAGGACAGCTCTGTAGTGGAGGGCTGTGGATATGATCAAAGTACATAAAGAAAGACTTGTGTTTCAAAGGTCCAAAGCCCTGCTCATGTTAAAATCCATAGCTGCAACCTCTGCAGTTGACAGATGTGTGGGCTTCTCAACTCTTTACCCTGTGCCTGGGAACCATAATCCTGTCAGGAGAAGGTGAGGTAAATATTAGGGTGACAATTACAGGTGAGACTAATGTTACAATATGTACTTAAGGTAGGATTGAGATTGAGGTTGTGGTTATATACAGGGTGAAGGGAAGGTTACTCCAGAGCTGGTAATAGATGGATTGGTATTAAAGTTGGGGAGAGTGGAAATGAAAGCTGAGACTAGATTAGACTATGCTGGGATGGTCAGTCACTTGCATGGGCATCCTTAGCCACAGGGAGGGCAACGAGAGGGGGATTTGAGATATAACAGAAGACTTGAAACAGCTCTGCTGTCACCCCTTTGTGAATGTCACTAGGTTCCATGCTTGGCTTGAAAACCATAGTCAAAAGTCACTATGAGCCATTAAGGATATAATATAACTTTAATCCTGCACTCAGGAAGCAGAGGCAGGTAGATCTCTGGGAGTTTGAGGTTATCCTGGACTAAAAAGTGAGTTCCAGTCCAGCCAGGGATATATAACAAGATCCTGTCTCACAACAAAACACAACAACAAGTCTCTACACCTATAATGAAGCTCAAAAAGCTTACTCATGTGCTGCTTCAACGAAGTCACAGCCATGGGTGGTCTGGGTGTCACCACTTCCTCTTAAAGCTTCTGTGGGCACCCCTATTGGCTCTGTAACTGATGTATAGAGGTCAGAAACCCATAATACTGGATAAGCCACATGGCTTTCTCTTTGTGTGAAACTCTTTTTAGGAAGTCATCCAATTGTCTGGCTATGCTAAGTGGATCCTGATGTTGAGGAACACTAGGTCATCTCTAAGAGTACTAACTCACAAATGGATCAGCCTTACACTTGTGTTATAGACCTGTCTCCCTCACTGGCTAGCACTGACCCAGTCTTGAAAGGGTACTGGGACAGGTATCCATAGTGCTCTCTGGGTAGCTCAGCAGTGGCAGAGACAAATGAGTGGTTAGCAGGCCAAGCTGTGACATCAACAAGGTGATGGTCTGCCTGACAGTTGAACCAGTGGCAGCCACTGGATGACTCAAAAGTGATCAGGACAGGAAATCCCTTTCCTTTCTCCTCTCTCTTCCTACTCATATCCACATTTCTATGTCTAATATGCAGGAAACAATGGCAAGCAAACAGATGGCATAATGGAAGAGTTAACCAAGCAGGTCAGAGTGTGATCATCAACGTCAATTTCGACTGTCAACTTGAATGAAACGAGAAAGCAGCAAGACATACTTCTGGGCGTTGTCTGAGAAGATGTTTCTAGAAAGTTTTACATAAGAGGACACCTGGATGTGAGTGGTGTGGTCCTATCCCTGTTATCCATGGTCCCTGCTAGAATGAAAGGAGAAAGAAGAGGAAGCCAGACCCTTCAGGTGTTTTCTCCCTGCTTTCTGGTTCCATGACATGAGCTGCTGTGTCCCGTCCTCCCACATGATGGACTGAAATCCTAAAAACGCTGAACCAAAACATCTCTCCTCAGGTTGCATTGCTTTGCTGTTTGCCAAAGACTCTGGAGAATGGTGGTCACATGGGTTCAACTCAAGATTTGGATACATTCTTGGAGGCAGGGAGATGGCTCAGTAGGTAGGAAGCTTGCAACACAGGCATTACACCTGACTTTGGATTCTCAACACCCATAAAAAGGGTGAGTGTGGTTACATATACTCCCTAATCCCAGTGGAGGGAAAGGGAGTCAGGAGGATTCCTGAAACTCACTGACTACACAGTCTGGGTGAATTGATGAGCTTCAGGTTCAGTGGGTGATTGTCTCAAAAAATAAGTTGGATAATTAATGAGGAAGACAATCAACATTGAGCTCTAACTTCCAGGTTCATACCCATACATATGCACCCATACACACTCATGAATACACCCACACAAACATGTATATACCACACACATACACTTAATTATGTAACTGACCAAAAGTTTTTGGTTACATATACATTCTGTCCCATATATGTATACATGAATATATTATATACATATATGTTTGATAAGAGGGAGATTTCCATCTGGTACTCTCAAAATTCTCTTACAGAAGGCACTGGATACAGGTGGACTCTGAATGCAATCTGGTGCAGGTCTTGGAGGACCCTGCTCACTCAGGACAGGATGGGCATCAAGTTGACCCAGAAGACCAAAGAACAGCTGAGGAGCTCCTGGGAGCCTTGTTACTCAGCAGAAATGATTCCATGTCTTTGTGCATTGAAATAACACCATAAAGTAAGTCTAAATGCAATGCCCAACCGATTGGAAGACTTATTTTAAGGAATCTTGAGATTTGGACTCATCTTTGGATGTATTGGCAAGGGAGTGGGAGTTGTATGACAGATTCTCTTGGGATCTATTTCCTTACCTGCAACGTGTGGCTGATTTTCCCACTTAATTTCTGGCCTCTTTATGTTACACAATTCCACAAATATCACCAGTTTCACCCAAATAATTGTTTTAACAAGAATTTTAAGTTCAGTAGGAAAAGTAACTCTATTCCAATATCCCAAGCATACAGGTGCACAGCTACAGCCTCTCATACCTTATTTTTTTATCCAATGAGATGCAAGATATACAGGGTGGCAGGTGTGCTGTAGAATTCAGCTAACTGCCTGGGAGCCCTGATGACTGTCTGCCTCTACCTCCCCAGCATTTGGGTTACAGATTTGAACTAGCACACACGTTTACATGACTTTGAACAAGGTCCTCATGCTTGTGTAGCAATCGCTTTACACACTGAGTCATCTTACCAGTCCTTAGTCCTAGATATTTGGTGAGGTCATTCCTCTCTCCCTGCAGTCTTTGGAGAGAGTGACACTCCTACAGGTCAGCCTGATGTAGACAATGGCTCCTTGACACTCTCTCCCAGGCAGTCCTGCTTTGTTTTAAGCTGACATTTAAAATTGTCCACCACAGCATCCATCTCCTGATTTTATCTAAACTTGGTCATGTGCATTTGTCTTGCTTCCAGATGAAGCCCTATCATTTGTACTGAGTACTGGGACTTTGGTTTTCTCTGAGGGACAAGTTGGACAGAAGGAAACTGTGGGATCCTGAGAAGATACTCCGGCAACCACCATAGTGATGTCTCAGGAAGCAGTAAAGGCTTGAGGTACGCAAAATCTTCACGTTCCCTTGGGTCTAAAGATGGAGGCAGCAAAGAAATGGCTCTGAGTCCTAGCTGAACATTTCTGCACACTATGAGCTCTGGTTTCTGTGGTCCGATTCTTAGGCTCTGTCTCTGGTGATTAGATCTAGGATGAGATCAGAGCAGACATCCAAGGGCAGCTGTTTGAAGAAGCCAAATTTTATACTGAAGGCTCTGACCTGGAAGCTCCTAATTCTACCTTCCCCACCAGCCCCAATCCTTTGTCATGTTAGGCTCTCGATGCCATCACCGTCAACCAAGCCTGAGTTTAGAATGAGGCATCACGGCCAAACAGTCTTCCAAATATCCAGTGAGTTGAGAGAAGACCTTGAGGGAGCCTGGTTGAGGACAGCCTTAGGGACTGTGATGACCTCGGAGAGCACTTGGGACCCACACTACTGCCACATTCTGCTTAGAAGCAGGTCCCCTGACACTCACAGGGCCACAGACTCCATCATGAGGCAAGACTTGCAGGGACCATATAAAAGTTTCCGCACCTCAGTGAGAGTTGTTTAGCCAAGTCACATGGATTGGGTCGAAAGTCACAGACAGCTGGTGTGACTATCTTGCTAACTCATGCATTAGCTCCCAGTCTTATGGCTCAGTGACTAGGAGCTCTGATATGCCATGCCTCCAGATTTGTCAGCAGTCCACGCACTCTGCATGAATGCAGGCAGGTACCTACACAGCATGTGGCCACCTAGACCACAGGCCAGTCTCCGTGGGGGTGTGCTGTGATTTAGTGGCTGGAGTGTCTGCTTCAGCAGAAAATCCATGCTGTGTCAACAGGTGGCAAGCACATCCGATTCATTCTTGACATATATGGCTCTGGCGTGATCTATTTCTTTTTAGTAGGTGTTTATTTTTCCTATGGATGATTTATCGGCTTCAGAATGAGCTATGTCAACTCCTGCACATGGTATATTAATTCCCATGTGTTCTCATACATTTCCACAGTGATGAACCTTATTCCGTCTTCATGTGCTCACACTAGCAACATCTTATCCTTTCTTTATTTGAATTGAAGAGATTTTTTTAAGTAGCTATTCTCCATGGGGATGGGGGGGGCGGCGTGGGCATATGGAAAGTGGGTTTTTTAATTTAAAAAAACATTTTACTGCCTCTCACATGAGAGTGTTTAACATTAAATATTTCGCCTCAAACTTTCAATAGGCTCTTGTTTAATTACTTGCAGTTAGGTTTCATCTTATTTTATAGTTTAATCATTTTCATTACTGTGACATTAAAAGGTTTAAACGGATTAAAAATAGCCGTTTGGAATGGCACGTGGTTTCATAAAGTTGTGGAATGCACATATGGCCATTTCCATTTCACAATGGTGACTGAGGGTACAGAAGTATAGAAAGTGGCTGAGCAGGTGGTTGAAGCAGCTCGGTTCCTGGCAACAACTCTCAGGCTACTGCAACGCTTGCTCATCAGTGCAACAAACACTTGGTGACCAATACTTGCACACCAAGCAAGTATTTGGTCCATAACCAACGCTGTGTACCAGGAAAGTACCTGGTAAGAGCCATCACCACATCACGTAAGGTACCTAAGCCAGTGCCACCATTGTACACTATGAAGGCACCTGACTCAGAACTGTCACTGTGCACTGTGGCACTGTGCAATTATCTGATCCAGAAGCACCAGTATGTACCGGGCAAGTCCAGAAGCATCACTGTACACCAGGAACGCACCTAAGCCAGTGTCACCCTTGTGTGCTAAAAAGACTGAACACTACTGAGGAAAGCTTGGAGTAGAAGAAATGGCCTTCCCCAGAGAAGAGCACACCAATCGGTTTTCCAGTGTCAAAAGGTCAGCCCTGGAAACATGCATACAGGTAGCATTATATGAGCAGAGCTAGTTATATTTAAGAGTACACACACATATGAACACTTATATGCATCCACCAACTATTAGTGAAAAAAAGAGGCTATGTATTTGAACCTTCACTGCATACTTAGCAATCCCTGATCTGGAACCATCAATGCACCAACACAAAACTTATACCTGTATGTTGATATAATTCATATAACTTTACACATTCTAGAGAATTGCCCACAAGTGAAGTCACATCACTGAACAAGCCCTTGTTGATGCAATTTCATTTCTCTTGTATAAATTCTCAGGGATGGCTTTGCCAGAGCATAGTGTGAGATGTGTGTAAAAATTTAAGAAGTCACTCAAAAGGCTCTGAAAGATATTTTAGTGCTTTCACTCTTTTTTTTTGCCAGTGAGTAAGAGTTCTGGTTGCTTCAAATTCTCTCTGGTATTTTATGGCTTCAGACTTTCAGCAGTCTCAGTATTTCTATTGAAAAACTTTAATTCACATTTCCATAAGATCCAATGATGTTAAGCAATAGAGTGTTTTTTTCAAAGCAAGTCTAGGTTGTTCTGTTATAGTACCATGGAGCCAGGATGGCCTCAAACTCATGGTACCCCACCCCAAGCCTCTCAAGTGGAATTGCAGTTGCCCTCTCCTCTATACCCAGCTAATCACTTAGTGATGTTCTCTTTTTGTAACTGTTGATTTTTGTAAAACCCAATTGTAGCTGGAGTTTCTTTTCAGTCCAGTCCTGCAGCTGCGTTTCAGCCCCAAATAAACACACAGATGAACTCTATATTACTTATAAAAGTATTGACCGATGGCTAGAGCTTCTTATTGGCTAGCTCTGTCTTAATTATTAACCCATAACTACTAATCCATGTATTTCTACATGGCTTTATCTTACCAGAGAATGCTTGGCACATCCTATCTTTCCAGTCTCTACATGGCATCCCTCGCAGTCTCTCTCTTCCTACCTTTCCCAGAATTCTCCTCGTTTCCTAGTCCCATCTATTTTCCTGCCTCTATTTGCCAAACAGTGTTTTATTCGTCAACCAACAAGAGAAACATATATACAGAAGGACATCCCCTATCATCCAGTTTTTATTGTGTTGTCTTCATTTGTGTAATATTTGGCACTTTTCCATCTCTTGGTTTTCAGAGGATGCAGTCCAGTTGCTTGGTTCTGTGGACTTGAGCAGAACATTGCTGTACTGGGAGCAAGCATTAGAGGAGGTTCTTCTCTTCCTTGTGGATATGAAAGGTGGGAGGGAGAAAGTGAGAGTGAGAATGAGCTAGAGAGAGGATGGGGGTTGGGGAGAGAAGACTTTGGCAAGATTTGGCAGCCAGGCCTGCCTTCTTGCTGACCTACTTCCTCTAACTCAGCACCGCATCCTCAAGTTTCAAAACACTGCCACTAGCTAGAGACTAAATAGTCAACATGAGCCTATAAACTATAATAGTCTGCCCCATCCTCAAAAGTCTCATAATGTAAAACGCATTTAGCCTATCTTCAAGCATCCCCAAAGTCAAAACAGTTCCAGCATTGTGTAAAAGTCCAAGTTCAAAGTCTCCTTGGAGACTCAAGGCAAACTTTAAGCTGTCTACTCCTATAAAGGCAAGAACAAGTGACATAATTTTAAGATACACTGGCACAGAATGAACATTCTAGTTCCAAAAGCGAGGGAAGGGTGCACAGCAAGGAAGGATGGGTTCAACACAAGGCCAGAACTGTCAGGGCAAGTGGTAAGTCCTGAAGCTTGTCGGCAGCACCTGGAGTGCATGATGTCTGGATGTAAGGACACAGGCATCAGCAGCCACACCCTTGTGGCCTTGTCGTTTGCAGACCACACGGCCTCTCTCAGACTGACTTCCACTTGGTATCTGCTGCTTTTCTACGTAGTTGCTCCACCCACCTGGCATTTCCAGCATTATGGGGGTCTCCATTGCACCTGTAGCTTGCCACTCACATTACCACTCAGAAGGTATCTATAAGGGTCCAGATCTTGCCACACATTGCCTAGCCTCCCCATCCTTTGATATTTAATCAGAAATCTCCATGACCCTATAACTTTTACATTCTTGATATATTCTGAACCAACATTACACAGGTGCCAACGGCGTCCACTGGAACAAGTGGTACAATAGAATCCTTGGGCCATGAGTGTGGTAGCCTCTGAATACCAGGGCAAGTAATCCAGGAACAACACTTTCACAGGCACATCTATGCATGCAACTCACCCTGAAACTCTCTTCTTAAAATAAAGGTTTTCAAATGAATTCAAAGCCTTGCATCCTTGCTTCTTTGGTGGGTAGGGCACGGCCAATTTCTAAGATGCTCAGTTTCTATCTGAGGTCACAGATCTCATTAGCACAGTACATGATTTTAAATGAAATCCTCTGGACAAACTACATGCTCTTCTAAATCTTTATGCTACTTTTTACTCTCAATTATCACTGTCAATCTGAATAAGAGAAGGAAGAAATGACCATGGCACAAACTTTGTGCTGTGATGGCTTAAGGTTTCTTCTTTCAGGCGAATTAATCCATCAAATTTAAATTTAGCCTCCCTCAAAGTCTGAAAGCATGGTCAAACTGCAGATCACTTACTTGATAAAATGTTACTTACATGACCTTTAGTCCAATTCTCAACAAAAATCTTGCTCATGTCTGAATTCTCATTATTCTGACAAAATAGTCTATCTTCCCATTTGGTCTTCTGAATGGCAACCAGATTTTCCCATGATGCTCTGCTTACAGTAATCTTGATCTCTCTGGATTTGTAGGCCAAATTCCTCCTCTTAATTGGTTTAAAAGGCATTAGAAACCTATGATCAGGTTTGGACAATAATGACCCATTTTCTCTAGCAAAACCAATTGTATTGAGTTGGAATCATATGTTTAGTGTGTTATTGTTGTTTTGTTTCTGAAAAAATAGATGACACAATTTAAAAGAGGAAAGACTTATTTTGTTCATAGTATCATGAGTCTGCCCATGTCATTTCACCCATGCACTTTGGCAGATTGTCAGGGCAGTACAAGTATTTCCCATCTCATGGTTGATAGTAAGTAGGGGGAGTGAGAAACAGTGGCAAGATGTGACCCCATCGACATTTGTCTATGACCTGCTTTCTCTAATAGGACCTATGCCTTAAAATTTGCACGATCCTCAAAAAATGTGCCATCAGCTAAGGACCACCTGGTCAACCCATGAACCTGTAGAGATAATTTATATTGAAACTGTAGCAGAGCTGATATAACTCTTTATGTTCTCAGTCATTTTTATCAAAGTGTATTAATTGGACAAGATAATTGTGACACTTTTTAACTTTTTTTATTTTATGTTTATGAATGTCTTGCCTGAAGGTATATTTATATACGGCATACATCCCTGGTTCCCAGTGGTGGTCAGAAGAGGATTTTAGATTCCCAGGAACTGAAGTTACAGATAGTTGTGAGCAGCCATGTGGGTGCTGGGAACTGAACCTTGTCCTTTGTAAGAATAGCATGTGCTCTTTCTTCTGAGCCATCTCTCTAGTGCCTTGTTGTGGCATATTTCACGTATACATATAATATAATTTGCTCATACTCACAGTCAATTACTGTCACTATGCCCTCTTTTCCCCGTCCTCAGTTGGATCCCCTTAATATTCCTTAGTAGACTCCCTTCTATCTTGTTGATTTCTTCCCTATATTCCACATAGGGAAGAAAATCTGAAACTTGTCTTCCTGAATCTGACTGATTTTTCTTAACATGATCTCCAGTTATATTTTCCTGAAATGAGGCAAAGTTGTTTTTGATGTGGCTGAATAAAAGTCTGCTGCACATATGTACCAAAATATTTTCTTCTTCCATTTGTGCCAGAGCAGGTGTAGGCCTGCTTCCATGAACTGTCTCTTACGAATACAATGGACACATCAATGCACATGTAGCTAGGTAACTTCCAGTTTTATGAGGAATCTTTACTCTGATATCCATTGTGGAAATTCTCTAAGCATCTGTTTTCTCCACATCCTTATCAGCATGGTTATTTCTTTGTTTTCTTGATGACATCCCATTATGACAAGGATAAGATAGTCTTGACAGTTCTGATCTGCATTTCCTGATGGTTAATGTTGTTGTACAGTTCCTTCAAGTATGTATTGGTCATTTGTACTTCTTTTGAAAAGTGTCTATTCTGTCTGTTTGCCTATTATGACTGAATTATTTGCTCTTTGGGGTTAATTTATTTGAGTGTGTGTGTGTGTGTGTGTGTGTGCGTGTGTGTGTGTGTGTGATGAGCACACACGTGCCAGTTCAATATGCTCAGAGGCCAGAAAAGGGTATCTGATCCTGGACATTGTGAGCCACCAGATGGGGTGTTAGGGACCAAATCTGGGTCCTCTGAAAGAGAAGAAAAATCCCTTTAACTACAGGACCCCCTTCTCCAACTCTGAAATGGAATAAACACTGCAGCATGAGGTCCTTTTGTCCCACCTGGTCCCACAGCCTTGCCCCAATTAAACACACAGACACTATAGTAATTATAAAATTGTTGACCGATAACTAGGGCCTCTTATTGGCTAGCTCTGTCTTACTTATTAACCCATTTCTATTAGTCTATGTATTGCCATAAGGCTGTTTCTTAATATGGCATGTTACTCCTTTTGGCATCATGGTGTCTATATCCTGGCCTTTCTCCTCTGTCCTCCTCCTTCCTCTCATAGGCCCACCTATACTTATTGCCTGGCCCATCTGTGTTTTATTCGTCAACCAATAAGAGACACATATATACAGATGGGCATCCCCCATCAAAACACTCTCTTCTTTTAGGGCTTAACATATTGATTTTTATGTGTTCTAAATAGTAATCATCTGTTGGAAGAACAGCAGTCACAATTTCCTCCCATTTTGCAGGTTTCCCCTACACTCTGTCATTTCTTTTGCTGTTGGACAGAAGTATTTTAAAATTTATTTTTTCTAGTATTTATGTAATTTGTGGTAAACAGAATTTTTAATTAACATAAGTTTGAATCTGTCATTTTAACTTTGAGTCATGCTTTAAAAAACCAAAAACAAAACAAGAATTCTTTACTTTCTACCACCCTAAGAGGAAACTCCCTTTCTCTGCTAGAAGACTTATTTGTAACTTCACATTCACACAGTCAGGTCTCAAATATGCTTTGAAGTGGTTTGGCCCTGCCATGAGCAGTTACCTTTTCCCATAAAGTTTGTGCATTGTCTGTTTCAAATATTTTAGTAACTTATATTAATTATATGAAATGTGAGGTTCCATGATGGCCTCCTTTTGAAAACCATCTTATAAACACAATGGCCTCCATCTGGATTTCTACTTCTTTGTCCCACACTATCTCAATTTCCTTCTGCTTGTACAACGCCTTGGGTTTTGAATTCACTTGGAGCATGCCCTTCAACTTTGTTCTTCTTGGTGTGCCTGGATATTATTTCATCCTTCATTTTACCAACTAAATTTCAGATCATCTTACCAGTTTCTAGAAAAAAGATAAATTTACATTTGTATTGAAACTACACCAATAGAATCCAACTAAGGGAGAACAGCACCTGTAACACATGAACATGGCATATCTCTCCTTCATTTACATTTCTGCAATAGTTCTTGGTAGAAACTTGCTATTTCAAAGACAATGCTGAATGTCTTTGTTACACGGTGTTTTTCAATTCTGTTGCTGTTTCAGTTTAGTTTTATACTGTTTGAGCAAACAGGATTTTTATTTCTTTGTACTGAATTCTGTATTGCCCCTAATTTCACCAGTTAGCTCCAGTTCTGTCTCTTACATCCCCCAGGCTTTTCTACTATCCCATCATAAAAATCTGTGACTGAACACAGGGTTATTTCTTTCCAGTCTGAATGTCTTTCATGGCTTCACTGGGTCATCATCAACTTCTGAGGGAAGAAGAATGAAATAAACCAGTCAGAGAAAACCTCTGTGTCCTTACGTTGTGCATACCTGCTGTTCACATGGAGAAGTTTCTAGATGCAAACCTCTACATGTACACCTCTGATTTTAAGATAAAGTCATATTTACTTCTCATATACAAATTATCATAAAGATTCCTGCATTTTGATAAGCAGATTTCTCTGCATTTCTTGTTATTTTGTCATTCCCCCCATCTGTTAACCTGATAGAATGAACTCACTATCTTTTATGCATGAATTCAATCTTTCATATTGAAGATAAATCCAAATTGATCATGACAGAGCTTAATGGGTTTCTTGGTTGTTATCAGGGCCTTATTTAGAGGCTTAATAAACTAAGTGGGAATGTCCCCATTTCCTGTCTTTTCTGAAAGAAGTGTCAGACTTGGAATAACTCATCCTTTAAATCTTCAACAGAAATAAAAGCAAGGGGCTAGAGATGTGGTTAAGTTAGTAGACAGCTTTCCTAACATGCACAAGTCCTGGGTTCTATCCTAGAATAAATCATGTTTGATGTCACATTTATATGATCCCAACAGCCAGGGAGTAAAAGCCAGTTGATCAGAGATTTTTTCACCCCACCCCATCACTGATGCTGGTATCACTTATATTTACATTCTTGAAGGAAAACCTGTCATTAGCAAATTTCCCCATTATTTTTCTTTCTAAATTTTTACTAATTCTTATTTGTATCCTGTCTTTCGGTTGGGCTCTGATTTGTTCTTTTATGCACTCACCTTCTTAGGGTAAAGGGAGAAGCTGATTTTGAATTTTCCCTCTGTGATAATGATGCTTACAGACATCAGAGCTGCTCTCCTGATTGATTCATCTATACCTCAGGAACTGATACAGATGATGACACAACTACTCAGAAGGTTTTCCCTCTTCTTTCGGGGTTTCTTCCATGATTCCTTAGTGATGTAGTTTGATAATTACTTGTTATTCACATATGTGGAGATTGTCTAATGTCTTCCCGCCTGGTTCTGCAGCTGCTTCAGAGCCCCCAAATAACATACTATATTAATTATGAAACTGCTGGCCAATGTCTGGGGCTTCTTATTGGCTGGCTCAGACTTAATTTCTAACCCATAACTACTAATCTATGTATTCCATATGGTCTTCTCTTACCAAAGAAATGTCTAGAGACATGTTACTCCTCTTGCATCCTACATCATGACTCATTGTGCCTACACCTCCCAGAATCCTCCTTGTCTCCTAGTCCCACCTATCTTGTTTCCCTATTGGCCAACAGTGTTTTATTCATCAATCAATAAGAGAAACATGTATAGAAGACTCCCCCCCCCATCAGCTAGGGCTTTGAACAGCAACACCTCTTTGTCAGAAAACAGGTTTTGTGTAGTTTTCATGCAGTGCATGGTTTGTGAAGGTAACCTTCCAGGTGGCTGGAGAAGACAATGTTTCCCTTCACTGGGAAGAGTTGTCTGCTTATGATAGTCAAGTTGGTCAATGCTTCATTTCAGTCTTGGGAACCAAATCTATATTGGGGCTCCATTTGTCTTGGGTTGGGTATCTGTGGTGGTCATTATTGAGTTCCAACTTGAGGAAATCAAGAAGACTCTAGTCACACCTTGAGAGGTTATCTGCATTAGGTATATGAAATGGAAAGGCCTAAATGTGGGCAGCACCTTTTTCAAGAGGCCCAGATAGGAAGAAAACTAAGCTTTTGCTTCTTGCCTGATGGCCCTTTGTGTCTTATGGGGAAATCCATCCATGCTGGAACTACTACCACCTCTATCCTTCACTGGCATCAGAGTCCAGTTTCTTCAGGCTTCCAACAGGGACTTCAGGCCAGTAGCTCTCTAAGAATCTTCTAGGCCTTCAGCACCAGATTGAGAAAAGCTACCGATTTTCAGTGTGAAGGCAGACATTGTTGGAAAACCCAGATGGCATCACATGAGACTATCTAATAAATTCCATTTGTAATAAATGCCCACTCAATTGGTTCTATTCCTCTGAAAAACACCACTTAATATGTTCCCTGGACAGGGATGACTCAGGTGAGAGGGAGTGTGGTTGGGCATTGTAAAGGAGGGTTATGTTGGATGAAGTGTCTGAGAGGCTCTGGGCATGCACAAGGAAGCAGTGAATTTCATTGCTGGACTGAATTCTCAACAGCTTCTAAGAGGTGTGCCAAGGGTCTTCCAAAAGCTTTTGTGGACAGAAAAGGTGATATCCTTGGTCAGACATTGATGTCCCCTCCACAAATACAAACCCAGCCACCCTATCCACCCTATAGATGGTACTGAAAAGTGGAGGTTACAAGAGATGATTCAGTCATAAGACAGAGCCTGTGTGCAGTCCAATGTTCTTGGAACCAACACCTCTTACTGAAGAGGCCTTGCAACACCAGGCCTTCTCAGGTACATGTGAGTTACAGTCTTTATCCTCCATTTAGCAGAACAATAAGCATCTTCTTGGAGGCAGAGATGCAGTTGACTCCCCCTCCTTGTATGTCCTGGACTCCAGAACCTTTCTTTTACAAATTTTCTAGCATCAGGCACTTTGTGACTATCACCCCTACATTTGGTTATTCACTTTATTAACATGTACTCCTATTTTATTTAGGGTTCTTGAAATCTAGAATGGCTTCAAACAGCCTCAGAGAATACCCTCCAGTTTGTTTGCTTTAGGGTGTATGTACTACTGTATTCTTGTTTGTGTGTGTATGTGCATGTGCGTGTGTGTGTGTGTGTGTGTATGTGTGTGTATGTGTGTGTGTGTGTGTGTGTGTGTGTGTGTGTGTGTGTGTATGTGTGTGTGTAGGCCAGAGAACGATTTTTGTGGTGTCATTCTTCAGGTGTCTTCCATGTTTGGAAATTTTATTCAATCTCTTTGGGACAGACTAACTTAGTATTGGATAACAAATTAAGGGGTTCATCCTAGGAGAAGACTAATTCTCTGTCAGTGTTATAATTTTTAAAAAACGACATGAAGAAGTCATGTCATACAACAGGACTCACATAGGAGGTTTATTGAAAGAGAAGAGAAGAGGAGCAGAAAAAAGGGGCAGAGACCAGTTCCTGGGGATAAGAATGGTGAAAAAGAAAGAGAGAGGGGGGGAGAGAGAGAAAGAGAGAGATGGGAGGTGGGCAGGGCCCTTCTTAAAAAAAGGGAACATAGTGAATGAGCACAGGTGGTACTCTTAGTGGCTGCAGCTGAGGGCATATCCTGTCAGAACCCCAAGATCAGGCCAGTACAGATGTCTGAATACTAACACTCTGCAGTCATTAAATGCCTGAACCTCTTCATCCAGCGATTCATCCTGAGGTTTTTTTTTTCTCCATCTACTTGTGTATGTGAACTGATCTTGCTCAGGTCTTGTGTAGTCATCCACATTGATGAGACGTCAGAAGTGTTGTTTCCCTGTCAAATACAGAAGACACAATTTCACAGCAGATTCCTTGGTCTTTGGCCCCAACTGGAGTGTCCATCTCTAATGGATACTTCTACTGCACATTCCCTACAGAGGGCTCTGAATGTTCTGTTAGCTCTGGGGATTGAACTTGGGTCTTCATGTTGTATGGCAAGCATGTTGTTGTATAGTCTATATGTTTCTCTTATTGGTTAATGGATAAAACACTGATTGCCCAGTAGCCAGACAGGAAGTATAGGTGGGGCTACAGGAAGAGGAGAATTCTGAGGTGAGGGGACAGAAAGGAGCTTCCAGGAAGAGAAGCAATACAGTGCAGGGGCTTCTCTGGTAAGACCAAGTGGAAACACTTAGATTAACAGAAATGGGTTAGTAATTAAGAGATAGCTAGCCAGTACGAAGCCTAAGTCATTGGGCAAACATTTTATACTTAATATAAGTCTTTATGTATTTATTTGGGGCAAAGTGGCTATGGGACCAGGCGGGGCAAGAATCTCCAGCTACGTGAGATATCTTCCCAGTCCTCCAGTCTGTTTCTTCACATGTCTAATCTTGACTCTTTAGAACCCTCCTCCTCTGAGTTTAGTAGAATATTTTGCACAATGAAGTGTAAGTTATAACTGGATGCATTACTCGTAGAAATATACAAAGCTGCTACTGAGTCATTTAAGTTGATGATGTAAAAACCACAGAAAATGACACATCTCTGTGCAGTGGTTCTATGGAGCAAATCTGTAAGCTATTAGGTTTCAGTCAGTTCCTGGTGTCCAAACATCACTTGGGCTTAGGTTTGGGTGCAGGTTGAAGATAAACAAAGCCTGGATTCTATGCCACCCCTGTACTCACAGTGACCCTGACTTTATTAGTAATGGGATCCAATGACATCATTTCTTGACAGTCATGATCTTTAACCTAGTTTGATCTAAACCAGATTCACCGAGGATGATATCATTAAGGTAAATCCCCAGAAGAGACCCAAAATGCTCAGAATAAGCCATTCAGAAGTATTGAGTTACTGGGAATGATTTCACCCATCACGTTTTCCTTCCTTGGGCAACGGGGACCGTATCAAAGCTGTAGAAGAGGTAGCAGATAATTGGTGTTGTTTTAGTAATGTTCCAATCTGCTGTAGTCTCCATGCCCATATGGAGGCTTATTGAGAGGTGGTTCATGTCTGTTACTTTTAGAGCGACTTTAGCTCTCACAGTCTTGAATCTCTGTCTAGTTTTTGTGCAGAGGTAAGTCCAGATGAATGGGTAGCCCACATGTATGTGTTTCCAGCTCTAACAAAAATTATGAAAACAACAGACAAGCAATGCGCACATGACCTATGCATAAGGTAATCAGTATCAGGGTTATCACAGTTACAGTCCCGTCCTTTCCATACCCTTGTCTCAAGTCCTTACCATGACCCCTAGTCACCTAAAGGCATTTCTCTACAGAGAAGCAAGGTGCAACCATGGAGTGTCCTGTGCATATTTTACACCCAGCCAGACCAGCCTACTTTGCTTGCATATCAGAAGCTTATATACAGGTGTGATAAGAATACAGTGGTCACCTGGGGCCTTGATCGCACTAGCTTTATGAGCTGTTTCCAAAAGTAGTGATGTTATTTTTTTAACCAGGTGGAAGGAGCCATCTTCATTTCTATATTAGTTACTTTCTCTCATTGATGTGACAAAATACAAGAAAAATCAATAAAATCATAAATATTGCCTCAGGGTTTCAGAGAATAATGTCCATCTATCACAGGGTAAGACATGCATGATAGCAGGAACATGAAGCACTGGTCACATGGCATCCTCAGTCAAGAAGCAGGGAGGTGCCCAGAGACCAGAGTTTCATCTCTAGAATTCACATAGAGGTGGAGAGAGACCTGATTCCACAAAGCTGTCCTCTGATCACCACATGGATGCTGTGACAAGTTGGCTCTGCCTCTACACACATACCACACACACACACACACACACAAACACAAACACACCCCATACACACACACCATACATACATACATACACACATACCATACATACACACATACACACACCATACACACATACATACATACCATACACACACATACCATATATGCACACACACATACACACACCATACACACCTACATACATACCATAAAACACACATACACACACCATACACACACATACACACATTCCATACACCAGCATACACATACATACACACCATATACACATACACACACACCATACACACACATATTCACACACACACCATACACATATACATACACACCACACACACACCATACACACATACCACACACACACACATGCACACACAATATACACATCATAAACACACCATACACGCCATACACACACTATACACACACACATATTCACACAAATACCATACACACATACATACACAACATACACACATACACACCATACACACACACCATACACACATACACCCCCACACCATACACGCATACACACATACCATACACTCATACACATGTACCATAAACACAATACACACACCATACACACATACATTAATAGATAATAAAATAATATTTTTAAATGGAGATCAGAAATATGAGTGCTAGTCATGAACCTTGCTTTCTCTCTTTACTCACTCAGGGGATACAGCCCATAACATGGTGCTGCCTGCAGTCAGGGTGGGACTTCCCTCCTCCAATCAGCCTGTCTAGAAATGCATTCACAGATACCCCAAAGGTGGGTCTCCCTTGCTATTCCAATTCAGTCAAGCTGGCAAAGTGTTAACCATCACAATATTACTTCTCCTTTGAACTCTCATGTGTGTTTCTCCAAAATTGGTACTAAACTCTATAAGGAACCCCACAGATAATCACTGGTAAAGATCCCTAGTGTACCCTGAGCATCACGGTCTGTAAACTCTGTCTTTGGAACCAAACAGCTGCCATCTTCATGATTGCAAAAGATTAGCCCAGCTGTTCTTGTTACCTGCTGTCACTCACAAAAGGGGGTATACGTTGGGTGCCAGTTGAAGGCCATGGGTGGGGAGGATTAAATGAGTTCACCAGACCCAAAATAAATGATAAATAGGTGTTTATTAGGGAAGAACTTACACAGATAAGAGTAAATAATTGTCGTGGCCTCCCTGCTCCAGAAGATGCAGTCTCTGCCCTTCTGATGCTCTCTACAAACCAAGAGAGACAAAGCCAGCCCCTCCTCTACCTAATAATGGGTCATGAATACACCTGAAACCACGCCCAAGGGTGTGGCCACTACTACAAGTTTACTGGCAAGGCAAGATGCCACTATAAGAGGGTGGATGTGGGAGGGTCCTGCAACTGTCATCTAAGTAGTCAGCCACTCACCCAACCAGATGCAAGGAATTCTGCCCTAGTAGATAGAATGTGGCTAGAATATATAGACTTATAGTAAGGGATAGGGGAAGAGAAACCTATCAAGGTAGCCTTGGGAGAGTCATCTTTCATACTGAGTGCAGACTCTCCAGTATTTCTGTCTTAAGATCACCTGTGCTGATATCTGTAAATGATAACCAATTGCTTTGTAATAAACTCATTAGTTTTCCAGAATGAATTTTGGTTTCTTCCTGGGATCTCACAAGGAGGTGGGGGGCAGGTGTTGCATAGTTTCTCCTCTATAAGGAGAAAATTCTCATAATTCATGGGACTCCTCATGTTGATAATCTGTGCTGAGTTGCAAGGCTACTGAGTGAGTTACAGGCTGATGATGTGGGACAGCAGAGGCTTAGCTTCAATAGCGAGGGTCTTGGTCCCCATTATTTCATCAATTCGTTTCTCTGCCCTGCTTCTTCTGATCTGCACAGGACTTCCCTACTTCAGTTCTGTGTGGAAAGAATATCAGGCCTAGGCTCAGGCTGGTGAGGTACCTGTCTCTCTTTCTTAACTTGCAGATATTCTTTTAAAACCGTTGGTTCTAATTGGATCTGAACCATATCTAGGGCATAAGTCCATCAAGTGGAGCAGAGCAGAGAGGGGGGAAAACCTCTACAAAAAGCTCACTCCCTCTAGCCTATTCAAAGCTGTCCTTGAGACTTGTGCACATGTAAGCAAGCCCAGGAATGATAACTGGGGAGGCCACTTATCAGATATCCCAACCCAAGCAAAGGCCCATGTGTCAAAACACATGAGGGTTGTCCCCAGTGAAGGTGCCAGAAGCAGAAGGCTGAGGTCCAACTCCCCAGCAGCTCCTGGTTGGAGAACAAGTCCGGCAGCCTCTAGGGACTCAGGTTCCTCGTTTGAGGAAATGGCACCACCTTTGCCTCATTCAAAAGTTTCACTGAGGCTGAGGTCATATCATGCCCATAACTTGTGCTCATAGGGTGCAACCTACTTGGGCCTTCAACCTCTGTGATGACAGAGGTCAGAGGAAGGGGGAAGGGGACTGGGTGACATCTCTGCACAGGGATTCATACATAGTCAACTGCTTCTCTGGGACTTGTCCACTGTGTTAATCCAGCTCCTGCCTTTTCCGGGCAGAAGTCTCCAACTTGTGAACTGGTGTGAGATGGTGACTTAATAACCTGTGATTTATGCAGCCATCAGGGCTAATATCAGCATCTCTGTCCTGGAGGAAACCCCAACTTTAGATATGGGTGCAAACATTGATTACTTTTAACAAGTGCAGAAGGGACAAAGAGCAGGGTAGACTTTTCCCCAGCAGACTGTCAGACACATGATGACTTGAGCATTTCTATGGCTGGACAGGAGAGGGGCCCTGTGTGCAGGAAGTATCAGGAAGCAGCCTGGCAGCTGGCCCTCCTAGGTCTTTGAAGTTCTTATGTTGAGAATCGATGAACATCTTTCTTTAAAGGGTGGGAAGTCCTGGACGCTTTGGGTTAAGGGTGGAATGCACACTTACTTGAAATATGACCCCACGGTTCCTAAACAGTTGGGTTTCTGGGTATCCTGGAGTGACCTTGTAAATTTACACAGCTGCTAAACCACTCCAAGGAGAAAACTATTGCAGCCATGGAGATTTTCTAAAACAGGAAACAAATGCAGAACAGAGATGACTAGATCAGCCTCATCCCAAAGGCTTTGCAAGAAGTAGAGATATTAGGGTGTAGGGTGTATAGGACTGAAGGATGGGGAGTGGATGGGCAAGAGAATGGGGCTCACAGCAAGGGAAACCCAAAGGCATTAACTCTCTGTTACCATGTCTGTCACTGTCCTGAGTGAGCATTGTTCTGTCCCAACTAGAACATAGAAACCTCAGAGCAATAAATTATGAGCTCTGTAGCAGCCTTTGAAAGCTGTCCATGGCTGCTCCAAGGTTCATGGCTAAAGTGCTTACCCATAGACCTGAAGACTTGAGCCTGGATCTCTGCACCCACATAAAAGTTGGGTACAGAGGTGGACACCTCTAGTCTCAGCTCCAGAGTGGTGGAGACAGGATCTCTGTGTCTTGTTGGATAACCAGGCAGAGTGAGCTCCAGGTTTGGTGAGAGTCCTTATCTCACAAAACCAAACTAAGACTGAGAAGCAAGAAAACAGCTTATATCAGCCTCTGGCTTCCACACATTCCCCTCCCCCCCCACACATGTGCATATACCCCATATATGCCTAGGCATGTTACCTAAATAAATTTGAAAAAGAGAAGTAAATTGAAATATTACCCATTTGTCCCAATTGTCTTGTCAATCACAGAGCACCTCGGATTGCTCAGAGACACATTCCAAGATGTGCAGTTCATGGGGCACTCGAGTGCACTGGGGTCCCTGCTCCCCAACACAACCTAGTGCCCCCCAATGATGGCAATTAAAGTGCCTCTCTGTTTAAGGTTTGTGAATGAGGAATCAGTAGACATAGGAGAAGGTAGGTGACTCTGGGAAAATTGCACAGGGGAACTGAGTCCCGGGATGGTGTGTTATTCTCCAGCTGCTGTGGAAGGCACCGCTTTCCCTTCCCAAGAGTTCGATCCCCAGCTTGGCTCAAAGCAAGCAAACACACATGCATAGTCTATGTGCAAAGAATGTCCAGTGGGCAGTTGGTGAGGGTCAAGGGCCATGCCCTTCCATTATATATACCTCCGTGTCTTTGAAATTTTCCACCACACATTGTTCAAAATGCCAAGGATCAAAATGTCAAAGGTAAAAGTTACCATTAGAATTCAGGCATCTGTACTGGCCTGTCCTTGGGGTTCTGACAGGATACACCCTCAGCAGCAGGCACTAAGAGCACCACCTGTGCATATTCACTATGTTCCCTTTTAAAGGGGCCTGCCCACCTCCCATCTTTTCCTTTTTCTCTCTCTCACCCTATCTGTCTGTTCCTCTCTCTCTTTCTTTCCCTCTCTTCCTCCCCCTGCCTCCCCTCTCTCTTCTGTTCCCAGAGGCTGGTCTCCCCTCTCCCCTCCCCCATTTTCCCATTCACTTTCCCCCAGTAAAAAAGCCTGCACTCAAGCTCTGTCCCATGGTGTCATTCTCTTTAGCACTGCTTTTAAATTGCAACACTTACTATGAGATCTAGTTTTACAACTAACAGGTAGTGGGCACCTTTGGGAAGTCCCAGGAACTGTTGGGGAGGCAGAATCCTCCACAGGCTCCAGCGGGGAGCCGGGAGGTGGGGAGCTGCTCAGGTCTTTCCTGTGGGGCAGCCCTGACACCACATCCCAGGCTGGGCTAGATGGAGTTTTCACTCCCCCCGGGTTCCCTGGAGAGAATGGTGAGCTATTTCCAGTTTTGGTTAGATGCCAGTCTGCCCCTGTCACCTGGCTGGCGCTGCTTCGGTGAGGATAATACTTTCAAAGTGGACAAGCATTGTGACATTCTGTCACAGAGAGGGCAGCTTCCAACAGCTGAGGTGCCTCTGCTACAGCTCTAAACCCAGAGTCTGAAGTCCAAAGTTTTTGCCCCAGCCAAAGCCTTCAGAGACAGAAACTATCTGATGCTTTTATGTCTTGGTGACTTCCAGTAGTATGCCTTGCCTTGTTGTTACTCCAACCTCTGCCTTTGTGGTCATATGGACTTCTCCTCTCTGTCCATGTCAACGAACCCTGCTCTTAAATAAGGATCCTTGTCTTTAGTCAAAGGTCTACAAGATCTAGAGTGGTCTTCCCCATCTTAAGATCCCTGTAGTAATAAGACTGTTTACATAAGACCATATTCATAAGTCCTAGGGATTGCACTGCATGTGTATCTTTTGAGACTACTGTCAGCCCACTACACTTGGTTACAAAGTCATGGCAACTAGGATTTTGCCATGTTTGACCATAAATATAATCAGGGCACAGGTGGGTGCATGTTACTGGCTGGCACACTTGGCTATCACTGGTTTCATTCTGCCGGAAGCCCAGGTGAAGCATGAGTCAAGTCTCTCCACCTCTGTAGGGACACTGGACGCTGTTCTGGGAGCAGTGGGGACTCAGTGCACATGGTGTCTGTGTGAGCTGTGATGGAGATACTGGCCAGCTCTGAGTCTGCCTGTGTGCTCCAGCTCACCCTGCCTTACCACCTCCTGGCTCTTTACCTCCTTCATTCCACTGTTTGCCTGGCCTGGGGACAGTTTGGCCTTTGTCCTTCTTGCCCTGGTTCATGCCTCTGGGTTATTTCTGAGCATTCACCCCTCCTCAGGCCCTGCTTTCAAGCCCCATGCCTCCAGCTATCATATCATTATTCCAAAAGATGGGGACACCTGTGAAGCTGAGTCCAGAGACCAGTCACAGGGTAGCTCAGGTGGACCTGTATAAGGCCATCTCAGTCACATGGTGGCCTTCCCTTTGTGGGTTGCAATGGGTCTTGGGCAGTCCCCTTCAAGTCTCCTTTGGAGTAATGCGATCACTAAAACCCACATAAAAATAAGAAATACCACAGAAAAGTAAGACCAAAGAGAAAGTGGCTGAAAAGGGAACTTTCCAGGTTGTGCTGAACTCCTACACCTGAATCTACCCTCAGTACAAGCAACAACCATGCTCTTCCCCAGAGAGGCCAGCATTTGACCCAGCCACCCGAAGTGCGGGAGGTTCACTGTACCTCAACAGAATCTTTCTAGAAGGTTGAAACCCCAGGACTGGTAGTAGGGAAAGTAGGGATGCAGAGAAATGCCCCAAACAAGAGCTGGCAAACTCCAAGTGCTTTGCGAATCCACGTGGCTGCCATTTGCCTCACTCTGTCACAAACTCCATGCTCACCGCGTCTGCATGAATCCAGAGTTGGGGGTGTCTGTTTGTCAGTGTCTCTTCCACTCTTTGTTAGTATAAATTATTTTCTGTCCTTAACAGGCTGATGGAGTCTCCAGGGGCTTTCATTTCCATCTAGAAATAAGAATTAGGGTGACACGGTGGTGAGTAATAAGAGCATTTTGGGGGGGGTGCATTTCTTTCAAATCAAAAGGTCTTTAGGTCCAGGTACTCCTCCGAAAACTGGTATCATTTGCATGGAAAATTCCAATAGCTACATAACCCAACCCCGGAGCAGTCAGGGCTGACATTTGGAACTGGTCATGACATTAGCACCATGGGTGGGAATGCCCCTTTAAATGTCCACAGGCTAGTGACCCCTGAGAGCCCCTGTCAAACTCTGGCCTTGAGCCACACCTACTGTCAAGTTCTCCTTTGTCACATCAACTCTCAGCTTTTCTCTAAAAGACCCAGTATCCCTGCTTGGTCTCATAATATGGAGGAAGCATCGCCACTACTTGCCTGGTCTGTGTGTCTGAAGGAGTTGGTGGTGTCTCCACTACACTGGCATGAGGGATGTCACCTTGCAGGGTACAGTATTGTCTTCCAGCACCAAAGGAGAATGAATTCCAAGATGTTCCAGGGCACTTAGCTGTGCTCAGGGGGTGGTGTGCATTCCTCTCCACAGCCCTGCCTGGCACCTCACGTGGCCTTCACACTCTCCTCCGAAGCATCTCACAGCCCCTTCTGGTCTCCAAGTGGAGATAAACAGAGCCCTGGAAAAATGTGCTCTGAAGTGGCAATTGGTGAGTGACTGACAGCAGACACAGGTCTTATCGGTCCAGGGCTATGGGAAGGCAAGGAACTAGAAAGCAGATCCCCAAGAATGTCAGCCACACCTGTCCCTTGCGCTGCCCAGCAGGGCCACTTACATATGCTCTAGGTGACACAACACCTGCCCGGTGGTCATGAAGGATGATGCAATCGTTTGGTTTGGTGACAATGACACGTGCAGTTTGGGGGAAGAGACTTTCCAGTCTTGCTGAAGAAGAAGTGTTTGAAATGTTGTCTGCAAACAGATGGATATGGAGCCATGTCTACAGCTGTGTAGAATGCAGACTGGTCTCTGGAGTTTGGCTCCTAGCAGCAGCAAGGGAACAAAGAAGTGACTTCTACTCTCTGAAGATGTGTAAGTCCATCTCTGACTTTTGAGGAAAGACCTCCATGTTGCTGGATGATGATGAACACTGGGCCAGCAAGAATTTCTATGCAATCCCTAGCTGAGTCTTCTAGCCTTTGAAGGCTCAGGTCTGTATGGAACTGGACACTGCCCCACTGGTTTATATGGAATGGATGTCTCTTATGGGTATCACCATCCTATGGACTGTACCACTTCCTACTGCTTCCTGGGGATGCACCAGTTCATTCTGGTTTAGGGGCCTTTCTGTGTCCACATCACTGAGCTGAGATGATTGCATGTCCACGGTATTCCTAGAGCAGTGAATACTGCCCCTGAAAACAGTGGGAGCCTACTGGGCAGTGAGTCCATGTGCACACAACAGGGCCCAAGTGGACTTCCAGGGGCCTGTTCAGCCTTTTGTCCTGGGCTGTGTCCTTGCCCGTGTGCTTCCAACTCTCTCCTCTCCTGTGAGGCACTAAAAGTGCCTGCCTTGTGTAACAAGTGGTTCTTTGTCCCAGCTGGTCCCTTGGCCCTTGAGCCCCAAATAAACACAAGACTCTATAATAGTTATAAAGTTGTTGGCTGATTACTATGGCTTCTTATTGGCTATATCTGTCTTAATTATTAACCCATTTCTATTCATCTAAGTAGTTCCATGGGGTTTTATCTTATTGGAGAAGTGTCTGGACCACTAACATATTTGGCAGTTCACGTGGTGACTGCTAAGCATTTCCACAGAGAAGAGAGTGATTTCCTGCTTATATCCTGATACTGCCAAGCTACATCATTTGCTGTCTGTCTGTACAGACCTCTAGATCTCTATGGTTAGCTAATGGCAAGTTTCTGCCCAGCTACATCACTTCCTGTCTGGTTAATCAGCCAATCAGTGTTTTTATTCATTAACCAATAAGAGAAACGTATATGCTGAAGACCATCCCCCTTGGCCTTGTCCTCCTGCTGAGAGCTCAGAAAGGTAAGCTCTGAAGGGCTGTGCAGGAGGCTGGCCCTGTCATGTTCCTCACAAGTGAGTGACAGCCAGTCCTTGTGTGCTGCTTTGGGGTCCAGGAAGAGTCCTGCTGCTGTCACTAGGTTCAGATAAGGACCCTGGACAGAGAAGATGCTCATGGGGTGTGACAGGGAGCCAGGGGACAGGAGCATCAGAAGACTTCTTGAGAAGGAACAGTTATTTCACGTGGCTGAGCATAAATTGTGACCTGTGAGAACACCCCATAGTCAGCACCACAGCCAGTCTCCACTTATTTTTCTCATGTGAACAAGCAGACTGTGTCCCCTTCTATTTGTCTCCATTTCTTCTGACAAATAATCACTGCCTCGGTTGAGATAAGAAGACACAGCAGAAGAGAAATCAAATGGAGGAGCTGAAAACAGTATATGTATTTTCACCATAAATGACATTAATTTAAAACTATAAATCAAAGCTGCAAACCAAAGCACAAGAGGCTCAGAAGATACCTCCCCTACATGGCAAGGGAATGAGGCCCATGAGGGAAAAGGCTCCCAGAGGAAGAGTCCCCAAAGGAAGAGATCTAGTTTCCTGGCAGTAGGAAGAAGACTTGGGGTACAGGGTAGGAGGCCCATCCTTCCCACTGTGAAGGTGCATATCATTTTTGTTAGAAGTTGAGTGATGAAGAATGTTCTGTGAATATGTTCTTCTGTGTAGAGAACCTGAGTAAAGCAGAAGGGCTGACCTTCCACACGAAAGCGACACCTGAGTCAGTGCACACATCGGCACCCTGGGGTCTGTGGATGTGCCCATTGATGATCCCAGAGTATGACTTGTTCGTCTCCACTCCTTTTCACTCTGCACCTTATTTATACACCTTTTCTCGCACTGATTCTGTTTCTGCAGTAAATCACAATCAACACACCAGGTTTTAACATTCAGGCATCTGTACCGGCCTGTCCTTGGGGTTCTGACAGGATACACCCTCAGTTGCAGCCACTACGAGCACCACCTGTGCACATTCACTGATTCCTTTTAAAAGGGCCCTGCCCATCTCCCATCCTTTTCTAACTCTCTCTCCTCTCTCTCTCTCTCTCTCTCTCTCTCTCTCTCTCTCTCTCTCTCTCTCTCTCTCTCTCTGTCTCTGTCTCTCTCTCTCTCTCTCTCTCTCTCTCTCTCTCTCTCTCTCTCTCTGTCCTCTTTCCCCTCTTTCCTTTCTCGTCTCCCTTGCTGCTCCTGTCTTCAGAGGCCAGTCTCCCCCTTTCCTTTTCCCTTTCTTATCCCCTTCCCTAGTTAAAACAAACAAACAAACAAACCCACCCCAAAAACACCCTTCTGCTTGAACCCTGCAACATGGTGTCTTTCTCTCTCAAGCCACTTTTCTTAATTACAACACCAAGCCCATGAAATTCTGAAAAAGGTACAAGCACTGAGCTAGACAAAAGTTTGCCAGGAACTGGCAGGGGGAGAGGACGGACAGGCAGAGTACAGGGGAATTCTAAGGCAGTGGCAATATTATGCAGGACACAACAATAGAAGGCTCAGGTCATCACACAGCCACCAAGGCCATGGAGTAGGAGGAGACAGACAATGGGGCACGGGTAGCTTCCCACCTTCTGAAGTTAGTAAAGAAGGGAGCAGTGTTTACTAATTGGAACATTCCAGAGATTCTCTTAAATACTTGAAATTTGGAGATAAATTAGAGCTTGTTTTTAGATATTTGTTCATTTATTATTTATGAATATGTAGGTGCATTCAGGCCCATAAGGAGATGCCCTACCACCTGAAACTAGTTGTGAGACATCTGGTGAGGATGCTGGGAACTGAACCCCAGTCCTCTGCAAGGACAGCAAGTACTCTTAATTTCTGAACCCTCCTTGCAGCTCTGTGGAACTTGTTTTTAATATTTCCTAAGTGTCTTGAGTCATTTTCATCCCACAAACCTGGACACACCTTCTCAAAGGGACCAAAATAACTTTTGTCAAACAGGTAAAGGGACCAATAGGGTTCAGTATGAAGGATGGGTGGTCTCCTCATGGGACACTGGAGGCTTACACAGACTCAGTAAGGTTAGGCTGTTGTCACCTTTCACATATGGGGATACAGGTCTGACAAGCCGAAAGAAGGATGTAGGCTTGGCAATCACAGAAAATGCTGCATACAAAACTACAGTTCCAAGAGATCATAACCAGACTTAGGAAAGACACAATAAACAGACACAGTGAGTTATGAGGGTGAATTCATGACTTAGATCCTGTTGAAACAAATCCCAAAAGACTGTTACCTGAATGTGGATTTCCTAAGCCCAACACCTCTTCTTGATATTAAAGCTTAAATGTTCACTGTGCAATCTACTTCATATGTGAGCCAACATGTATCCTAAATACCATTTGAGAATTGGTGGAGAGGAGCATTTTCCTATTTTCATACTTGTCAGCTTGTAACGCTTTGAGGATTCTGGACCTCAGCTTCTCAGACATAGGGAGAGCTTTCCAAAATTCTTGATCTGCCCTTGTATGATATCTCTTGTTTCAAGGTGGCTGTTAAAAGTGCTTCGATAAAATTTCAGTACATAGGGACTGTGTGGCCCTAGTGGAATGGAAGTTCCTGTTAGGTGGCTTCCATTCTTTGAAGTGAGGGGTCTTACTGGATGACATCAAATCTTTAAAGAAATTCCTGATCACTTGGGAATCTGACCAAGTCATCCAAACACCTGCTGTCTCTGTGTCCTTATCTTTATGTGTATCTCCTCATCTGCCCTGGTAAACTCCACAGGGATGACAGGTGGAGTGACTCATTTCTCAAATGAATTTCCCTCCTGCTGCAAGACCTTCTACTCCAGCATACACAGCATCCCCAGATCCTAAATCTTCACTGCCTCTGTCTTTGAATCTGCCATCTCTGTGCAGAAAATTCTACACATTGAAAGCCAAATGAGCTCTTATAAAAAGGGACACATTCAGGCAGCCTGTCCAGAGAGCCCCACAGGGCCCACACACAGCTGCTGTCTTCATTTTTGCTCCCCTGGTCTGCAGCAGGTCTGGTGGGGCATGTGCCATGGCATCTGAGCTCTATCCCTCAGCACTACTCCTGGGAATTCATGTACACCTGCTATGGGTGGCTTGGTCCCCTTGATTTCAGAGCTCTTTTGTGGAGGTAGCCCATAATATTCACATCTGAATCTGCGTCATCAACCACTACCATTGTCTTTGTCACCCCACCTTCCTCTGCAGTGTTCACCTGCCCCTTTCTTACCCCTGATTTGTCCTTTGTCTGGCACTGTCTATCCTGCACACTTATAGATGACGTAAGGCTACTGCACTTTAGCATCCGAGCAGGTGGGCTGTGCTTTGCTCCACAGAAAGGAGTGAGCAAACCCACCTAATACCCAAGAGGCAGCAGAGAACCAGAGGGTTAGCAGGGATGGACACTTGATAGTGTCCTTAATGCCTCTTAACTCACCCACCCTCATGAAGCCCTTCAAAAAAGAGAAGAAAGTCAGTGCCCAGTGCATACATAAAAAGTGGGATCTGCAAATAATGTGATACGGACGCAGTACGTAGATAAATCTAGACATGAATATGGTTGTGTGTGTCACTATGGATGTGGATATAGATACATGATATATATGTAGATGTGGGTATAAACATCCATGTGGATAAGAATGGAGATGTTACACCTGAGCAAATTGGTAGCACAGTAGGGGACAGGATGGAGGTAGGAGAAAGAGAAGGGGAAAATAGGAGGGGGGAGGAGAACAAGAGGAATCTGGAAAACTGAGTCAGTTGAGGAATGATGAGAGCAAGAAAGGAGATACCTTAATAGAGGGAGCCAGTATAGGTTTAAAAAGAAATCTGGCACTAGGTACATGTTCAGAGATCTACAAAGATGACCACAACTGATAATCTAGGCTGTGGTGGAGAGGACTACTTTGAAGTCCTTCCCCTATAATGAGATTGGTGACTACATTAATTGCCATGCTATAGCCTTCATCCAGTACCTGATGGAAGCAGAATCAGGCACCTACAGCTAAGCCCTAAGTCATACTCCTGGAATCCAGTTGTAAAGAGCAAGGAGGGATGAGAAAAGGAGTCAAGATCTGCTGGAGAAACCAACAGAATCACCTGACCTAACCTAGTGAGAGCACAGGGACCCCAGTAATAAACCTGGGGAACGAGCATTGGACTGTACCAAGCCCTGTGAATGTGGGTACCAATTATGAAGCCTGAACAGTCTATGGAACCTCTAAGAGTGGATCCAGTATTTATCATTAGTGCACAAATGGACTTTTTGAGCTCATTCCCCATGGAGGGATACTATTTAGCCCAGATACATGGAGGAGGTCCTAGGCCCTCCCTCAAATGGTGAGTCAGACTTTGATGGGGCCATGGGAGGATGGGAGGGATAGGGAATGGGGGATTGATATGTAACATGATTGATTCTAAATAAAATAAATAAAAACAAAAAAAAGAATGGAGATGTTACAGATATGGTGACAGACATCACATTGATATGGAGATGGTTATAGATGTGAGTGGACATGTGGAAAAGTATATAAATGTCAATGTCACAGATTATGCATGCAGATACGGACACAGATATAAGTATGTGGTTATGGGTGTAGACAGAGATGCAGATGTAGATTGAGAATGGATACAGATATAAGTATGGATATGGATGTATAGATAAATGTGGATGTAAATGTAGCTGGAGTTTCTTTTCCTGCCTAGTTGGTCCCACAGCTGTTTCAGCCCCAAATAAACACACAGAGATACTATATTACTTGTTAAACTGTTGGTCGATGGCTAGGGCTTCTTGCTGACTATCTCTCTCTTAATTATTAACCCATAACTACTAATCTATACATTTATACATGGCCTTATTTCACCAGAGAACGCCTGGTGTGTCCTATCTTCCTGGTCTCTACATGGTGTCACCCACAATATCTCTCTGCCTACCTTTCCCAGAATGCTCCTCATCTCCTAGTTCCACCTATCTTCCTGCCTCTATTGGTCAAGCAGTGTTTTATTCATCAACCAATAAGAGAAACATGTATACAAAAGGACATCCCCCATCATGTAGATGTGTATGTAAATGTGCTATGGACATAGATATAGGTATTGCTGTGGATATATACATGGGTAAAATATGAATGTGATATGGATATAGATTCAAATGTGGATAGATGTGAATATAGATGTGATACAGACATGAATATTAATACAAAAAGACATATGGATGTAGATGAAGATATTGGTGTGGCTATAGGTACAGCTGTGGACATAGATACAGATGCAGATATGGCTACAAATAGGAATATGGATGTAGATGTAGCTATAGATGCAGATGAGGGTAGGGTTACAGATAATGTATGTACATAAGAATGTCATGTAGATATGGATTAGACATCAATTCTGGTGTGATTGCTGGTGTAGCTGTGGATGCCCACATCAATTAGCTATGGATACAGACCTCACATGTAGACGACCTTAGTTGCCTAAGTACCCTGATCAGGTAGTTGTCTCTCCATATAAAAACTAGATGGATTCTCAAGTCTCTCCAAATACCTAAATCCTCAGCTACACAGTCCCTTGAATAAAATGGTACAGCATTCATTTGCAGCGTACATACATACTTCTCCATCCTTTAAATGTAGATTGTCTGTGATACTGTGTAAATAATTGCCATGCTGCATTGCTTAGGGGAAATCACATGTTTGTGACAAACATCTTTCCCAAGTATTTTAATCAATGGTTGGTAGTATCTAAGAATAAAGAACCTGTGTGTACAAAAGACTGGTGTGAACTGCTTCCCTCTGTGCTGACTGATTCTTGCATCTTGTAGTTTGATCATTTGCATGTCTTGTACCCTGCCCACATCTTCAAACTCTACTTAAGTTGATCACAGCAGAGATTTGCCTCCTATTTGTCAGTGGAGAGCAAAGGACCACCTTGGCAGAGCCCTGTCATTATTGCACAGTCTTCCCACCTCTATGAATATATTTTGTGTCTAAGAAAAAAGAACCTAGTGGGATTGTATCTGGCTTGATGACTTTCCCTTGAATGAGTTGTGTTGATGTTATATGCATGGACATCCATGGCATTTGAGGGTGTCTATGCCCTAAGAAAACGTGTTTTTTTTTTTTTGGAAGCCTGTTGTTTTTCTAACAAAGGCTCATAGACTAAAATAAAAGCTTGAGGAAATAATGAAACTTTAATAGAGTTTAGACATCTTTATAACTAAACTGAAGCCCATTTTTTTACAGTGGCAACTGAGGCCTGGTTTGGAGGGCTTTGATATTATTTCCTAATGTGTGCAACTCTATCCAAATGGTGCTGTTGGAAATGTGGAGCAAATGACCAGCCCAGAGCTGCCTCTTTGTGCCAGTTCTTCAGGTCACATTTTATCTGAGCTGTGAAGCAACAGCTCTGGCTTCACTGAGTGCCTGTGTCTGTGCTCCTGAATCCCAGGAGGGAGACACAGAATTTCAAACAAGGAAACAGAGATTATGCCTTTGGCAGGAGATGGGTTCCAGTTCAAGGAACATGCAAATACTGAAAGTCCAGTGTCTGAAGTGATGAACTTAAGAATAAGAGGATTTTTATTTAAATTCTTGGGTGGGGCGAAGCTAAGAATTGCCAGAAGTGCTTATCTGAAAACACTTGCGCTCTGTGCCGAGCCTTGGACTTCCAGAGATGACTCTGGCCTCTGACAGGACCTCATTATGGGGCTGAGGGAGTGAGTACAGGCAGAAATGATTGAATTCTGACATGTCAATTAAAAGCCAGAGAGCATGCAAATCAAGGATTTGAGGAGAGCTAAGTAAATAACAGTAGAATTGAGGTTCGTCTTCTTGCCCAGTTCCCCTGACCAGTTACTGTCTGACGAGTTCTGTTTCTGTCTGTTACTCTTGGGATCTAAGATCCATATCTATCACTTGTTCTCATGTGGTTCTTTTAATTGAACATCCGCAGGTGTCATTGATTTGACAGACTGTCATTTGACACGGAAGCTTTGGAAGCAGAACAGACAATTTCAAGAGGAAGCTCGCAAGTTCTCAGGATGCTGGACCTCATGGTTGCCACTTCACATGGCCATAGAGGAAAAGCCATCTGAAGCTTGCAAGAAACAAAGCTTTCAGTGACGAGGAACTAATCATAACCCAGATGCAAGCGTCTGTTTGCAAATTGGCAATGTCATTTGTCTGACATGAACTCATTGAGCCTCTTGGATTCTAAAGACCAATGCAAGGTCCAGGTCAGATAAGCAGATTGTCCTAGCACAAGCATGTCCCCAAGCCTATGGATCCTGTAGGAAGAACCATCCCACTCTGCTCAGAAAAGCTATGGGGGCAGGAGTTGAGCCAACAGTTGGAGATTTTAGAGACATCTAGACAGGAGAAGGCAGTGATGTCCTTTAAAGGGCTAATCCATCAGAGGACCATACCCTGACATCAGTGATGATCGTGAAGGGACAACAAGGGTTCCTGGTGAGTTTTGTGTCAAGTGCTGGAGGGCTATATCCCTCAGAAGCACCCAGCTGTGAGAATGTGCCATGCCATGTGCAGACTGGGCAAACGAACTAAATGAGAAGCTAAAGAATCCAAGACCCTCATGGGGACTACACTGGACTACCTGGGGCTGCAGGGTTGGAAGGCACTGATGTTGAGGTCATTATAGGTGGATCCCACTGCCTCAGTCTACAGGGCAGATAGGATGGGTTGAGGAACTCACCTCCTATGAGGTGAATCTGCAGAGGCACCCAGGAAAGCAGTGCAAGGGTGGGAAGGCGGGAAACTGAGGGTAAAATGTTTTATGAGAACCTGACCTCCTCTTCTATCCTGTTGAGGTTTCTTTCAGGACAGGAAGTTTGGAAACCTCCTGCATGGCTGCTCTTCCTGTGAGAAGGCCTCAGGATGGGGGCAAGAAGGACATCAGAAATACCAGGTGTTCCTGTCAGGTGTCTTTGGCCTTCCCTCTTTCTTCCTAATCTTTCCCTCCCTCTCTCCTCCCTGTAGCATACATTTCCCAGCACAGCTCTTCTGGGGCTCATATACCGTGCGACTTCTTGTAGCTTCACAAAGAAGGGTGCTCATCTCCCCTAAACTGCTTTTAATAACCAACCAATGACAAACAGAACTTGACGCATGTTGAAAGGTCCTTGCTGAGTGTTTGAACTCACCAGGAGAGACAGCCGTGTGATGTAGGTGACAGGATGGAAGAGTCCTCTGGGTGGACCCAGGCTGTCAGTGACCTTTGCTCTGCAGCAAACTGGTCCTTGCCCCGTGGATCATGTGTCCTCTGCACACAGCAACCTGAGAAGAACCCTACCCAGAATGGAAAGAAGCTCAGAGTGGCCAAAAGTCAGCCAAGCCAGAGAACAGGCCAGGGCAAGAGTCATAAACAATTTCCTGTGCCCAGATTAGGATTATAAAAGTAAGCAAAATGGAGAAGAACCAAGTTAATTAGGCAACATTTGAAGAATGGCCTAGCTTCCTCTCTGTGCCCCATTGCTAGGATGTCATTTCATACAGAGCCATGCTGGCTGACAGTTACATGGTGGCATCTTGCAAAATGCTGAGGCATGGAGAAAGTCCCAGCTCTGTCTGTAGGATACGCAAGCTGGAGCAGCCTGGAGTGTGCCTGGCCATGCTAATTATGGATGGAGCCACTTGGAGGAAGACACTCACTGAAGCAAAAATATGTGTTCCCATGCGGGGTAATTTCTCTGTAACTGTCTTTATTTTTTATTTGCTGATGTGAAGGGACTTTTGATGAATACTTATGGGGCCCTTCAGGCTTGAGTAGGGTTAATCTCTTTAGTTCAGGTGAGTTCATTTTAGCCGCGATTCACTCCATTGGCTATCTGTAATGATTATTAACAAGCTTAAAGACCTCTGGGAGATAGTGGATAAAAATGAAACACCAAGAAAGGAGGCCATCATTATGCTAATAAGGTCGGGAGAATAATTACCAGGCACACAGTTTCCATGGGAATTCTGGAGACTGGAATTGGTCACCAGGTTAAGGAATCTCTCACAGGCTTTACAGCCTAGTGAGTACATGCCACACACATGTGCAAGTCACACGTGCACATGTGCATTCATGCACACACACGCAGACACACACACACTGCACACAGAAATCAGCTTTCCTGTGGCAGAATATTAAATGTGTGTTTATGTACCTTGATTTCCATTGCTCTTAAAGAAATCCATTGTGAGATGAAGGAATATGTAAAGATATAGTTTCTGTTTTTGCACGCATTGGTGATACATCTTCATAGCCTTATGTATGAATTCTGTTAAAATAGTTTAGTATCCTCTTCAAACACATCATATGCACCCCAGATGCCCGTTCTTTGGGTGGCTTAGAGATGTGGCAGCTGTGTAGCAACAACGTTTGCTTTTCAGGTGAGACCCCAGCCATCTCGGTTTTTCTTTCTCTCGCATGCAAATACCCTGTGTGTCCTCTGTGTTAATGTCTCACTATATGGCTTCCTGGGCCCTCCCTCTGCATTTGGTTGAGGATTCCTATGTGTAGAGAATATACTTCCTTATCATACATGACCACCCCAACTTAATGACTTGCACAGATTCTTTTGTCTGTTTTTAAAACAATCTTATTTTACATTCCAATCCCAGTTCCTTCTCCCTCCTGTCCTCTCATCCCCCTCACACCATACCCCATCCACTTCTCAGAAAGGGTGAGGTCTCCCATGGGGAATCATCAACGTCTGTCACATCACTTGAGTCAGGACCAAGTCCCTCCCCTCTGTATCTAGGCTGAGCAAGGAATGGGTTCCAAAAAGCCAATTCATGCACTAAGGATAAATAAGCTTCTCAACTATTACCCACATTCAGAGTGCCTAGTTCAGTTCTGGGCAGGTTCCCCAGCTGTCAATCTGTAGTCAATGAGCTCCCACTTACTCAGATTAGTTTATAAAAGCAATCCTTTAAGTGCATGAACAAGTGGCCATAGACATTCAGGTCATTGTAGCTAAGTTTCCCATATCCTGTCTATGCACCTTTTCAGATTCCACTAGCTTCCCTTGCGCTGAATCCCATAGGTTCCCAAGAGAGAGGTGGATAAGCAGGTATTTTCCTTTCATGTGTGATATGCCAGGGCCCAAAGTCTCCTGCTTAACTAAAGAATTGCTTGTGTCGGTTCTAACATTTGTGATAACAGGGAAGTGGAGACTAGCTCATGATGTGTAGTGGTATATTGTTTATGATCTAATAAAGCCACTGACTATCAGAATGCAAAACCAGCCACACTAGTCAGTCATAGAGGCTGGGCAGTGGTGGTGCACACCTTTAATCCCAGCACTTGGGAGGCAGAGGCAGGTAGACCTCTTTGAGTTTCAGGCCACCCTGGGCTCCCTGAGAGTGAATCAGTCTAAAAGAGAAACAGAGCTCCCACATTTAATCCCAGAACTAGAGAGAATATAAGGATCTCAATGCAGTCTCAGGCGCAGTCTGAGATTTTGTGAGGAGCAGTGCAGTCTGGAGATGCAATCTGAAGTTCGGTGGATCCCCCTTCAGCCTGAGCTTTGGTAAAGGTGAGAACTCTCAAGTGGCTGGCCACTTTGCTTTTCTGATCTTTAGCTGGAACCCCAATATCTGTCTCTGGGTTTTTATTATGTTGTAGACACTCATCAATGGACTCAAGCTCTTCACTGGTGACACTATCACCAGAAGGTGATCTCTCTTAGACTAATGCAGTGGAATACCCACAAAGAGCCCAAGGCAGAGGACCAGGATCATGTCAGGCCCACATCCTCTGGCTTTCAAGGTATACCCTACTTGGTGCCATTGGTAGCAGCCAAGGCAAAGTGATCAGAGTTATGGCAACATGGCATGCTGAGTCAGCAGGAATAGAGAGGGCATGAGAAGTCCATTCTAAATGGTGATGGCAGCTTGTGGCATTGTCAGTGCAGTGCTTGGCTCTGACCTTATTCCATCAATGACTGCCTTCACCCAGGCAAACCCAAGCAAGGAAGATGCCACTTCTTCAGATAAGCTATCTGCATCACATTGCTACCACTTTTAATGCTTAGGTTTGGGTGACTTGAACACCTGATGTTGTTGCTGTCCCTCAAAAGTCCAGTGATGGCAACAAGTTTGGGTTCTTGTCTGGCTGCACTTTCAACTTAATTGCAACCTGTCCATGAATGGTTAATCTCCCCCTGTAGTGGGTAACATGCACCAGCCCACTGCTTATCAAAGATGATTGTTGAAATATTTAATCAGGAGCCTGTCAGTGTTCAGATTCACTCACTTGTCTTCTCAGGAGCTCTATGCAAGGTTTGGATGAATGTCCATACCATGCAGCAGGTCAGAAAATGCTTATACCTGGTAGATCACTGGTGATACTTAGCACAATGGGTAAGTGTGGGTGTGAACTTGTGTTAACAGTAGCCTCTCCTAATTTCACTGCATTCAATACAGATCAAGTCAACCAGAAACAAATTTTAAATGCCTATTTGTTTTTAATTAACTGCTCTGTGTGTGTGTGTGTGCATGCACACATGTACATGCACACATAAGCATGCATGTATGTGTGTAGGCTGTTGTGCATGTGCATATGAGTGTTTCCTTAGGGTGCATAAGTGTGTGAATGCCAGAGGTTGACAGCAGCTATCTTCCTCACTCTTTACCTTGCATATTGAAGCGGAGTTCCTGAGTTCACTGACACAGCTAGTGTAGCCAGTCAGTTTGTCTAGGGATCTCTATCTCTGGCTCTAGAATGCTGGGATTGCAATCACTTTGCTATGCGGTTCTAGAGACTTGTCCAGTTCTCATTCTGGTGCAACATCTCTTTACTTGCTGAACCATCTCCTGAGCCTACAATCTTTAGGAGACATTCAGTCTTCAGAAAGTTAGTCTAAACACTTCCATTGAAACTCTGATGTACTCAATTAAAGGCTCTTGAATTGCCTTCTCGAGTGAGTTTCTACTGCATCCATTGTTCAGATGTAAATATTAGTGGCTTCACTTTCATCTGCCTCTGCCTGTATAACTGCATTTACGTAGTCTTTCATCTTTGTCTCTTGACACAAATGTCGCAGCAGGGGATGCAGTCTTTGCAAGTGCAGAATTTAGAGGCAATTTTTAAAAAAATCATTCTATAAATCTTAGACTCAGCTGAGAACTAGGACTAAAAAGTCCTTTGGGTGACTAGGGTGTTGAGGATAAGGCACACAGGAAATTTTCTGAGCCCTTGTCTCTCCTTTCCTTGCCAGAATAACAAGCAGTGGTGGATGATTCTCCCTGGGTACCCCTGATTCCTCCTGACTAAGAGACTCCTGGGTTTTTGCCTGTCTGTTTCTGACATCTCCCAGGGCAGCCTACCCTTCCCAACAGCTGACACCAAAGCCCATGGTGACCCTCTTTCTTCACAAGGGGTTGGCAGGAAACTGCACAAGACAAAGTGGTTTTCAAATGCACTCTTTATAGACTATTGGTTCTGTCTCCCATCTGGCGACCATCTCAGGCAGATCAAAGGACTCAACATCAGCCTGTACATCCTTGTCATTCATTCCTGGGGGGAGGGTGGAGCTAGGGTCCTAAGTAACTGGTATGCAGAGAATAAGGATGGCCACATCTCAGATCCGGAAACACTCTTGGCCACTCTGGAACATGGGAGCAGGGTTCCTGTCACGCTTGTCCCCTTCTAAAGCTCCTGAAATATCAGTTCTGGACAAGTGCCCTTCTTTTGTGCTCATTCTCCCAAGAACACCACCTATCTTTCTTTTTGCCTCAGTGGGGTCCTAAGTGACAACCCTAATCCTGCACTGATCTAATTTGCTTTCTGTTGCTGTAATAACCCCCTTGACCAAGAGTAATGTGGGGTTTATTTGGATTCTAGGTTATAGGCCATCGTGTGGGGAGACCAAGGCCGGAATCTGGAGGTAAGAGATGAAGCAGTCACCATGGAAAAATGTTGCTGACTGGCCCATTCCTCACGACTTGCTCAGTCTGCTTTCTTATACAACCCAGAACCACCTGCTCAGGGGTGGCATCCTGACCACAGACCAACCCAACGAAGGCATTTTTACAGTTGAAGAACTTCTCGAGTGACTCTGCATGAACCTTTCCTTCCAGGCTTTGCTTTCCCAGCCTTAACCATATCAACCAGCCCTCGGGCGCTGTCCAAGTTGTTCCCCTTCTCTAGATGTGCATATGTCACAAGTCCTCAGAGATTGGAACTTGTGGTGTTCAAATGAATATGAACATGTCAAATCTTACAAGCAGAGCTGTGTGTCCACAGTAGTAGTTACTGCGCCTCATTGCCCCTTGCCCAGATATCTTGTTTCTAATGTACCTTCCCACTGTATTACCTAAAGTTTTGTTTGTAAATGTTTCCACACAGTGCCTGGTACATGGAGAACACACATGCACACCCTAATGAAGACCCATGAGCCCAGCTCTAGCTGTTTTTACAAGTGTGTTCAGAGAAGGTGGTGGCTGCTCAAGAGGGAGAACCTTCTAGAGGGTCTGTACCACTTAAGTCATAGAGGTCAAGGCTTCTCTCCCATAGTCTGAGTCCCTGGTAAGAATTTGAAGAGGAGTGCAAAGCTCACTAACAGTCCTTAGTAGAGCAATTCCAGAACAGCAGGTGCTTTTCTGGTGAGGAGATGGGGAAATCCACGTTCTGAGACTCTAACATGGAAGCTCAGCTAGTCACACATTTAGAGGAGAGATCACTGATTCCCACATTACTGGTGCTGGTTTACATGTTCTTCAGGTTCTTGTCCATGCAGAATCATTCAAGAAGACACAGCATACATGTATTCGCAGATATCGAACTTGCTTTACCCATATTTGTGCGTATGACTGGGTGTATGCCTGTTTTGCACGTGTGTGAGCACATCAATGTGTATACTACATGGGCATGTGTGTCGGTATAGAGGTTCAAGGCTGAAGTGTGGAATTGTCCTGAATTACTCTCCATCTCGTTTGCTGAGGATGGATCTCTTAATTAATCCCCAGTATTTCAGGGTGAGATTAATCTACCTACCCAGCTTGCTGCAGGCTGCCACACTGCCCTAAGTTTTATTTTGGTGCAGGAGACTCAGTTCCAGTCTTCGCAATTGTTCAGCAAGGGCTGCATCCACTGTGTCATCTCCCCAGCCCCTAATAGTGACTTTTTAATGATGAGTGGAAACTCATTCTTTATGTGCTGCCCAGAAAAGCATTCACTGTCAATTAAAGGAAATTTAATCCTATATTCTATGTCTAGCCACGTGTAAGAGCAAGCACGTTTTGCCTGCTGTAAGGGATGCCTAGGATGCTCCGGAGAAATGCTCATCTTGGTGATCAACCATGAGAGGCCACCAGGCATGCACTCCCACGAGTAGTCAAATATTACTCACAATCACACTTGCAACCCCTGTCCAGGAGTGCAGCTGTGGAACAAGTTTGTGAAGGGCAGCTGGTATGCTGGGAAGCTGCCATCCTAGGATAAAAGGCCTGAATTATAATATCACATTCAATTATCCAAGGGCTTTTCTCTCCAGATGGTGTTCATGTGTCAGACGCAGAAAACAAGCTTTGTTCTGGCTCTACAGTTGGATCAAGGGTTTGTTGGAAACAGGACAGAGTTACTGGGCATACAGCATTGAGGGAGTCTCTTGCCCTCTCCTGTACCATTCATACAACTGGAGGGCAGACTCTGACGCTCTGAGATGACTAGAGCCAGGCACACAGGGATCCCATCCTTGGTACAAGATATGTTTATGGTTTGAGGGAAGGATTTCTTAAGCTTCCTAAGTTTAGGGCTGCTCCGCAATCCAGCACTGATGTATACATTTGATAGATAGATGACAGCACTCCTGTGAGGAGCTTGCAAATGTATGAACCATAGCCCAAGTTCACATTGGTCTCAACTTGGCTTTCATGTAACTATCAGATGTTTTCTAGAAATGCAACTTCCAGGAGCCTGCTACCCCTATCTGAAGGGTGGCATTGAAGGTGGGACAGAATGGGCAAGGTACTCTTTGCCATGGGCCTTGGACACACAATAAAACTCATTGTCTCTTGTTCTCTAGTGTCAAAAAGGTAGACTCTCATCAAACAGTCACTCATTATTAACTTATTGATAATGATAAAACTAAAACAGAAGTGCTTTCTTAAAAAGAGGGAAGAGAAAATCAGGGAATCTTCCTCCACAGGCTTTAAAGAAGTGTCAAGTGAGATTGACAGAGCTTGATGAAGTGCCGGGGGGATAAAGAAGGCAAACAAACTGAAAAGTTTTCAAAAACCACATTTCTGACAGGCTCTGCAGCGCACGATGCTCATGGGATTGAAAAGCAATAACAAGCCAGACCTGGGCCATTGAAGTTTTGGCTGCAAACACTTTGTTGAGTGTAGATGGATCTTTTTCTTTGGGCTTCCAGCTCACAAATAGTGACACAGAGACTTATTATTAATTATGAAAGCTCAGCCTTAGCTTAGGCTTGTCCCACTAGCTCTGAAAACTTAAATTAGTCCATTTATTTTAACCTACAGTCTGTCTTGTGGCTTGTTACCTCACCTCTCCATACTGCCCTTGCTCGAGATTCTGCCTTTTCTTCCCAGAGTTCTCCCAGAAGTCCCACCTATATCTCCTGCCTAGCTATTATCCATTTATTTTTTTATTAAACCAATCACAATGACGCATCTTTACACAGGGTAATCAAGTATCTCTTAAGGGTTGAGAGATGACATTTTACCTCCACAATAACAACAATGATGCAATTGCTTGCTCTCCATGATGTCTGGTCTTTTGCTAGCCTGAGCCTTTTCTTGGGCAAGGCGCTAGCCTTCTAGGAGCCAATTCAGGGCCACACATGACTCTGTTATTTGTCCCTCCAGGCTCAACCACAAGCCTCTTGTTGTATCTGAAGGATGAATCTTCCCTTAGACAGTTGAGAGGATAAGAGTGGACACAGGAGACAGGACACATTCTTGCAAAGATCCTGTCCTCACCAACGTGAACACTCCAGAAGTATGGTCCTAATACCTAAAATAAAAGTTAACAATTTAGCATGTCCATGTTTTACTTTTGTTGTCTGTTTGTTTGTTTTGGGGCAGGACTTCATGTACCCCAGGATAACTTCAGACTTGGTATACAGCTGAGGATGGTCTGGAACTCTGATCCTCCTTACTCTCCCTCCTGAGCACAGGAATCACAGGCATGCACCATTACATCTGAATTCTGAGGACTGAACCCAAGGTTTCATGCATGTGAAGCAAACACTCTACCACCTGAGCGACACACGCAGCCCCCACTCCCATCTTTGTTTTGACATTTAAAACTGGCCACCATGATTAAATAGCTGCTAAGCATGTAATTAAGGTTAGCATCTTAAAACAAAGTTGTCAATTCTTCTGGCTGGTTGACCGTCCAATGGCATACTTTCTAAATCTACCAGAGACCTGGAAGTTCAAGGTTGACATTGAACTAGGATAGACCTCATCTATACAAAACCATATGCAAAATATGCAAATAATATAGCATTTTAATCAGGGCACTGACTGAGCTGAAGTACGTTGATGTCTACTTGTCAAAGCAAAGACAATCTCTTCTTTGCTAGGGAATGGTGCTTATCTGAGCCTTCTTACAGGACTGTGTGAAATATTCTAGGTTGAAACTGGGCTCCAGTTCCCAGAGGCCTGCAAAGTTTTTCTTGTCCTTATATTAATTTGGGGACAAGAATAAAGACAAATGCCATTTAGCGTTTGGCTATGTCATCCCACAGGATAGAGTCTTAGCAACCCAAACACTTCTGAAGAGAGTAGGGGAAGCACAAGTTATCACACACCAATGTCCATCTGCCAGAACAAGGCCCTCCATCACACAGCCATGGAAGGAGGCACTTGGAGGACCTTGAATGTTGTCACCAAGCTCTGATTCCAGTCTACTGAGGACATGAACAATAAAAGCCAAACACTGAATGTCCCACAGGTTCTTGGACACAGGCTCTGGGCTACTGGGTCTGCAAGCCAGATTTAGGCTATAGAGAATGAATCCTACTGAACCCCACAACACCACAGTTTGGGAGTCTTCAGCCCATAATCATTGACCCTGTCACTTTGGGCCCATGGAGAGAGAGATGTGCCGTAGAATGCAACTTCTCACACCACAGCCTATAAGCAGGAGATATAAGCGTGCTCTAGTGAATCCAACCCTCCTACCAGGCCCCAATTCACAGATGTTCCACTACCCTGAGAATAAAACCTTCAATACATGGGCTCTGTGGCCACTCCAGGTCCAAGCCACAGACCCAGCACCACGGGGAACTACGGGAAATACTTCCTTCCTCTTCCCCCCCCTCTCCTGCTCTCTTCCCCCCCCCACCTTCCCTCCTCTTTCCTCTCTTCTCCCTTCCCTCTTCTTCTCTCCTTCTGTCTGCTCCTTACCCCATCCTCCTCTCTTTTAACTTATTTTCTTCCTCTCCCCTCCTCTCTCCTATCTCCTCATCTACTCCAGCTTTCCTCCCCTCTTCTATTCCTTTCCTTCCTCTTCTTCCCTTGCTTCTATACTGTCATCTTCCCTCAATCCTCTTCTTCCTCACCTTCTTCCTCCCTCACCATCTCCTCAAGTCCTCCCCCTCCCATCTCCTCTCCTTCACCCCTTCCCCTCTCTTTGTTGGGAGTAGCCACCAGCTCCTACAAACACACATGGTCATGCAGGGATGACGGGTTTGACTGCTGGAGGGGACAATATTTGCAGTTACTATTTGGAATGTACTTAGTTCGCCCTTTTTGTCCTTTTATGTAATTATGAAGTTTATTCCAGTTAAGAATGTCCCTATGTGTCATCAATCAATAAAATAAATAAACCCTGCTCAGTAGCTGTACTTAGAAATGTCAGAAAAGCTTAATCCCGGAGTGCTCGTGAATGTACTGCCTGCAGCCTGGGCGGGTATGCACCGTCACACGTAACTCTCCACTGTCTGTTTCTGATGTAAAGGTCTGCGAATATGACTTTAAGAACATACAACTGATCATAATGTTAGGGGTATGGACATTTGGTTGAAGGCCTGGGAAAGCCCTCTGGCCAGACAACATGTGATTTATGTGCAGCGTTTGCCCTCAAATGAAAAGGCAACTACTTTCTTCCACTTGAGCTCAGCTCTTGGCCAGTGCTCAGTCCAGCTGCTGTAATTTTGACTGGATATGAAGCCTGAGGTCTCAGATCTCATCACATAGCCCAGACGCCTTGCTGAGTGTTCTTATGGGCTGGCGATGTTTTGTTCAGAGGTGGACAGGAGCTGCACAGCCCGGGCTGAGCAGCACGCCTTACAGAGTGTTCTCCAGGAGGTGTAAATGAGGCACAAGTGTTAACGTGGATCCTGGTACAGGGCGCTATTTTAAACAATTACAGATGGTGGAGGGCTGGCTGTAATTGACAGCAGTGTCGGCCCAGAAAAGAGCTTTGACAGGCATCCGTGCGATGATTAATTACATCGGGCTGTCTCCGCATTCCAGTTTCCTCTTGTGCAGCTCACAGCTCACGTAGAATCTGTGGCTCTTATTACACTGCACAGCACAGGAAATGGTTTTCCAGGGTCCTGCCGGGGACTGCTCATGACAGGGAAAGGGGCTCCAGCCAGTCTCCCTCTGATGACTATCTGTATAGTACTCGTTACCCAAGGAACAAGAACAGATGTGAACATGAGGGACATTCTCTCTCTTCTGTCTTTACTGGTAAGTGATGGTCACTTATCAACGAGGCCACCAGCCATCTGACAGACTTGCTGTGCTGCTGGAGGAAGGGATAGTTGGAGATCCTTCCTGGACTTCATCTCTTTCTCTTGAGCTGGAGTGAAGAGATATCAGAGGACCTTCATCACCATGCTACCAAGATAGTGCTATGCAGCATGGAGCAGGACACCTACAACAGGCTTCTGGAGCATGGGGTGCTGGCCCAGAAGACCTGGAAATGTGGCCTTCTCTTAGGTTACCTGGAACCCCAATATATGAGGGACTCCTTAGAGGAGCTGTGCATCACTGGAGACCAGATGAGATCTGGGATCACAGAGTAGTGGGACATCCAGGGCAACTAGATGGAGTATGCCACTTGCCCCCACAGTGTAGTCTATGGCTGTGTATGACTCAGCTGAAACTGGAGATATGGGAGTGACCAACAAGGTCACCTGCTGAATCTAGAACAGAGATGAGCCTTCAAAGCAGCCATGCCAGCCACGAGGGCCAGCAGAAGTCCCAGGGGACAAGGAGTGGACAGATCTTTGAAGCAAACGGGAGGTGCTTGCTTTAACACTGACAAGGGAAAGCAAGTACAGGCCAAGGCTGAGAAGGAAGGCCCCACAGGTGACAGTAACTGATGGACTGATGGTCACCATTCCCAGAGGCTCCACCAGATCCCAGGACTCTATAGAGGCCCTGGCAGTATAACAGGGAAGGCACTTCTGGAAACTTTTTATCCAGGGCCTGATACTACTACTTCTCTTGATCCTCAGAGCCAAGGATTATTGCCACAAAATTTGTAACATTGTCTCCCCAGCTTTTGCGGAAGAAAACTCCCCTTTAGGGGCTGAAGATGCACTCTGGAATGAAGGAAATACTTTGTATGTGTACAGCCCTGGGTCTGAGAGTCAGCACCTCACATGTAAACAAAGTCGACTGTGCCTTGGCCTTTTGGAGAAGGAGTGTATCACTACCTGCCTATTACCACTACAGTGCTGTTTCCATATAAATGCCAGTGTTCTTTGGAGAACTAACTCTGCAGGGCTGTGTTTTAAGATCGACAACAGCCCAGTTTGTCTCTCAGCCCTCCTTAGTATGTGTGTCTGGTTCTTTCCCTGGATCAGTGCAGGCCCCAGGCTCCATGATGTCACCAATGCTTCACACACCCGGTCACTGTTTTTGGTTTGTTCTGTCCCTGATATAATAGCATGGCTGTGGTAGAATATTATCTTAAAGTGTGTGACTTTTGTTCACCTCTGTGAAGTTGTGTTACTGAGCCTGTGGAAAACACCTGGTGGTCCCAGTAAATAACTGAATGGCCAATAGTGAGGAAGCAGCAAGGATAAATGGGCCTGGGAGGCAGAGAATACAAATAGAAGGAGACTTGAGGACTAGGGGGGATGAGCAAACAAAGGAGAGGAAGATGTCAGGGGCCAGCCAGCTAGCCCAACCACCCAGTCACCCAGTCACTCAGCCACCCAGCCCTCCAGCCGTACAGCCACCCAGCCGCACAGCCACCCAGCCACACAGCCACACAGCCACACAGCCACCCAGCCACCCAGCCACCCAACCACCCAGCCACCCAGCCACCTAGCCACCCAGCCACCCAGCCACCCAGCCACCCAGTCACCCAGTCACCCAGCCACCCAGCCACCCAACCACCCAGTCACCCAGCCACCCAGCCACCCAGCCACCCAGCCACCCAGCTGCACAGCTATCCATGGAGTAAGAGTAAGGTTTATAGAAGTAAGAGAACAGGAAAGGCCTGGAGGCAAAATGTAGATGGGGTAATATAAGTTAAGGAAAGCTGGCTAGAAACAAGCCAAGCTAGGTCTGGGCATTCATAAGTAATGTTATTTGTTTGGGAGCTGGGTGATAGGTTCCTCAAAGGGTAAAATCTAAAACAATACATAGCTATTTATAGGACAGTCACTTTTCCCAGTATCTGCAAGCTGCATGGTCTGGCTGGCCATTCCCATTGGCAGGCAGGCATGGTAGCCCCCAGTCCTTGCTCCTTTGTGTTACTATGCAAAAGCAAAATGCCCACCTCTATGAAGTCAGACAGCAGAGTGTGCCCTGCTGGTGCTGATGCTGATGTTGATGGCACAGCCTAGCAAGAGAAGGATGGGCTTGTTTGTGGGACACTGGGACAAGTTCCAACATTTTTCATCAAACACCACATCTACAAAGCATAGTGTCTTCAGATTCTGAGCTTGCTTGGAGGGGTTTTCAACCCTGAGGCAACAGAAGGAAGACAAAGGTTCAGGGGCTACCCTGACCTGGAGTCCAGGCTGGCCCAGGTTGTTTGTTCCTGGCCTCGACACTGTCTCTGGTGTGTTGCACTAGCCACATATATACCAACCGGAAATCCTCTGTGGAGGCATGGTGAGTAAGAAAGCCAATCAGGCAACAACACTGATCACCTGGTTTCTACAGGCAGGCCAGCCACCTTATCAATGACCTTAGCTATGGAGGCACAAAAGCAGCCAAAGAAAGTGAGACAGGATCATTCCAACAGTCCAGGATATAATGACAAGTGCAATTCAACCTCTCTTTCAGGGAAATACAAACTAGACCCTCTCTACTTACCAATATCCAGAAGCCTGGCCAGGATGCTGTGGGAATATGAGGGCAGGAAGTGGAGGTCAGAGCCCGACTGTCAACTATGTCTGCTCTGTCCAGGAGCTCAGCTCACAGGCCCCGGTGGAGGTTGCCCTGAGACCTACCAGCTCTCTTGCACAGGCTGGTGGGTCCCATGTGATGGCTTTGCCTCACTGGCAGGTTGAAATACTAATGCAACATGACACCTACATGCAGGGCACGGCGGGATCCAGAGAGCTTGTCTAGACAGTGTGGACACGAGGGAGTCTGCCCTCCTATGGCTTGGAGGAAATACTCTGCCATGAAGGAAGTCTTTTTTTTAATCACATTCTAATGTCCAATTCTCCTTGGCTCTTTGGTTCAGAGCAATGAGCATCCTGTCTCCCTTCCCTGACAATCAGCATCCAGAATTTGACACCAGCATCCCAGGAGCTTCCCAGGCTGTGGTAACACTGGTGCACCAGGAAACCAGCTATACTCTGAGTGACCTAACTTGAGGGTTAGCCTTAGGCATTGCAACTTGAGCACCCACAGCCACCCCTGACCTGTGTCTGCAGGTGGTACCCAAACTTTCATCCTCTCAAACCAGCTTAGGTACCTCATCAGGCCACGGCCTGATTATTCAGTTTTCAATAAGAAGCACTGGGAAGAAAGCAGACCTTTCTGTGACCTGCCTCTTGCTGGTTCATCTTGCAAGATGATGACAGTATGTGAACTAAGTCATGTGGCTCTACACATGTAGTTTTTAACAGTGTGTTAATCTTCTTTTTCAGGGCTAAGGTTGAACCCAGGGGTGCTCTGCCACACACTGGTGGCAAGAGCTTAACCATTATTAAGCAAGACCAATAAAGGTCCTCTTGTCAGTGGGTGACAGACCCTCTCTGCTTGCATGATTGCCTCCTGACCCATCACAACTGGCAGTCACGGCATGCTGGGAGACCCCATGTGCTATTAGCTCACCCACAGGTGAGGGAAAGGAGACAGAGAGGCTGGTATTGAACACAGGAGTAGGGATGCTGCTTGCACCCTGATCAGGGAAAAGGAGGAATGTCACCCCTTCTGCCCCCTGTCCTTCGTCTCTGAACTGGGGCTCTTTCTCCCACAGAGCTGGGAGGTAGCACATTTCCCTCCCTTGATTCAGACGCAGCCACTGTGTATAGGAAGCTGCTTCATGGAATTCATCTTTTGGACAAGATTTTCTGGAGGTAAAGAGGTCTCATTCTTCATATGAACTGAAAATGTTCCATTGGCTCAACTCATTTAACAAAGAGGAGGGGGAAAGACAGTATTGCAGTTCATATGAGTTTAACAACCTCAGCAGAGACAGATGGAACAGACAAGGAAAAAACAAGTGACCAAGAACTCTGAGTTCACCAGTCGTAGTGGAGCACATCTTTTTGTTTTTAATGTTCTTTTTCTTTATTAATGATGTATCTCAATCCCATTCATTTCCCATCCCTTCGCATTTGCCCTCTGCCCTTGCAACCTCCACCCACCACCAATAAACAAACAAATAAAATTTAAGAGAAGAAAAAGGAAAAATATCATCATAGAAGCTGCAGTGTGACATAGTGAGTCATAATTTCATAATTAATTCCAGCACTCTGGAGACAGAGGCAGGCAGATCATTGAGTTCTAGACCAGTCTGGTCTACAGAGTTTTGGCTTCTTTGTCAAAAATCAGGTGTTCATAGGTGTGTCGGTTAATATCAGCATGTTCAATTCAATTCCATTGGTCTACCTGTCTATTTTTGTGCCAATACCAAGCTGTTTTCATTATTATAGCTCTATAGTAGAGCTTGAAGTCAGGGATAGTGATGCCTCCGGAAGTTCCTTTATTGTACAGGTTGTTTTGGCTATCCTGGGTCTCTTATTTTTTCATATAAAGTTGAGAATTGTCCTTTCAAGGTACGTGAAGAACTATGCTGGGATTTTGATAGGGGTTGAATTGAATGTTTCACCACTATTTTTAATTGTTGTTTTTATTTGGTTTGGGTTAGGGTTTTGGTGTTAAAGATGGTGACTTGACATGCAACACATGCTAGCCTCAAGCTCGGTAATTCTCCTATCTTGATTTCTTAAGGTTTAGGACAGCAGCTGTGAGCTTTTCAGTAGGATAGGGCCTAGTTTTAATAAAAGATGTAAAGATAGAAACAAAAGCAGAAGTCTGAAGGAAACTGCACTGATTAGAGCCATGCAGAGTCATCTGTGGCTGTAGAATCCATGCTTCTGGTCACATTCTGTATCTATTTTCGTTGTTTTCAATGGATATTGATCGCTTTTGTAATTAGAGAAATAAAGTCACAGCCACACTTTGCATTCTCTTACCTTGTGAGTTTTTTGTAGTTTGTATTTTGTTTGTTCTTCCAGATTGATTTTAGAATTGTTGTGGCAATCTCATCTAAAGTCCTTCAAGTGTTTATTGACTGGCATCTAGATCACAAATTCTTTTTTCTCTAAAGGAGAGCAAAGGAGGATGTGGGAAGGATGTGCAGGGGGGTTGGAGGAAGGGAAGGGTCAGTTGAGTGTATTGGTCAAAATAAGCATGTATGAAATTGTCAAATTAAAAGAAACAGAACAGAAATTGAAAAGAAAAAGAATTACTCTAATTCCACAAATAAGTTCCGGAATACCCCCAGCTGTATGTCCTGGTGGACCCGGCCTCTTTAGGCTTTGAGAGCTGTGTGTAATGAGGCCTGGTGTTTCCCTTTCCTTTCCCAGTCCTCTGCAGCCCAGGACTGGGGCAAGCTCAGCTGTGCTCATCAACACAAGTAGGCACCCTTAGAAAGCCAGCAAACCTGTCCATAAATATTTGTACTTTTACTTCCTTTTTGAAAAAGAAATGGCCTTATACAGTTGCCACATTAGTTCCGAAAGACAACAGAGACCTCTACTTTCCCCTCCTTCTGTGACTTAAATGTGACTGTTTCTAGCGGAAAGCACAGCAAAGCAGAATTGAAAGCAAAGGCAAGCTCAACTCAACACTGGTCCTACTCCTCTGGCAGGACTTCATTGGTCCATCTGGAAGCCTAGACACAGTGGCAGCACACACAGGTAAAGACAGGACTCTTTGGGCTTATGGGGCTTGGCACTGCTGATGGTGTGACTAGAGACTTCCATCATTTGGATGCAGCAATTCAATAGTGTATGTATACCCATGTGCATGCGTGCATGAGAAAGAGACAAAGGCGGTCAGAGATGCTGACTACCCAGTGGATGTTGAGACCTGGCCTTCTCCAAGGGAGAAGACCTGTAGAGGCTGTTTGCTGTGGCGGCCACTAGTCACAAGTACCTACTGAGAGCTTCACATACAGCTGGTCTGCTCTGAACCCTGCCAGAAGTGCTAAATCATTTATCAGATCTTGAAGATTTCCTATCACAGAAAAGAATGCATAATGTTTTAACACTGTGTATGTTGGGAGGGGTGGGGCTGGGATGATGATGTAGGCAGTAAATGCCTGCTGTGCAAGCATAAGGACCAGACTGCAGATTTCTAGTACCCCTGTTTAAAAAAGAATAAAAACAAGAAAAGAGAAAAAAATGTATGTTTAAAAAACAAAACAAACAAACAAAAAGCTCCTAGATAAGGAGGCCAATGGATCTTTCCCTCTGTGAACCTCACCTGACATCGGAAGTTTCTCTTATTTTTCCTCAATTCCTCATTTTTCTGTAATTCTTAGTCAAGCTTGATTCTGCTTTGCTTGGTCACACAGGTGTCTGTATCGCTAATCTTCATTGTTGTACAACGGTGACCTCAGAAGCCAGTCTCTGCATGATATTTGGTGACTGTGAGCATGAAGTATCCTAAGTCTTTGGGACAAGCACAAGGAGGTCAACAAAGGTTGGTCAAAACAAAAGCAACACATCAGTTCCTTCCTGAAGTGTATTCTGTGTGAATGGGATAAAGAACTGACCCCATAGCCTCCAAATCCTAGAATCAGTACTTAACCAATAACAGTAGGGCAATGGCTGCCACTATCTTTCTCATTTACAAGAAACAAAATGAAAAAAATTGCTATAAGCTGTTCTAGAATTCATGAAACCCTGGGCTCAAGTCACAGCACTGAAGAAAAATAATTATTTTCAAGTGTGGCATTTCACACTTGTAATTCTAGCACTATAATATGCATTTAATTTTTTCACAGATTCTGGTCCTTGCAATAATAGACAAGTAGAACATACACATGACATTTCACAGTTTAAGATGGGGAGTATCCATCAGCACATTGGAACCAGGCTATTTTAAATGATGTCAATCTTCATAAGACAGCTAGTGCTTTTAGAACCTCCCCTGTGCCAGGTACTAAGCTTGAGTTCACAGGCTGTACTGCTTATATTTGGGAAGACAATTTCAACAAAGGACTATCAATATGGGCACACCTATGGGATACTGCTTTAATTAAATAGATGTGAGAAGAATCAGCCCACTGTGAGTGACACCATTCCCTAGGCTGAGAGTCCTAAACTGTTTGAGAATGGAGAAACCAAGCTGAGCACAAGGAAGAAAACTGGTATGGGTACATTCATTCACTTCCCTCTGTTCTTGACTGTGGATGTAATACGAATAGTGTTTAAGTTCATGTTGCCTTGACTTTAGTTCAATAATGGACTGTAGCCTGTAATTGTGAGCTGAAATAAAACTCTTTTCTCGGAAGTAGCTTTTACATAGGGTAGGTTATCACAGCAACAGAAATGAAACCGGGACAAGGGCTACATATGTGCATTGTGGGTGGTATAGCTGCTGATCTTGGGTAGAGATGCCTTAGCTTTCCTGTGTGATTTATCCCATTGTCTCCCCCAGAGCCACAGAAGGGAAGTCTCTCACAACACCCTTAACCTCAGTGCCACTTAGCTTGTTAGACGGGAAGATGCATTGCACTGCCAGGGCTAACCCTGGGGGAAATTCCTAAGTAGGACTCTCAATCCTGCAAAGAGCAAAGAAACCAAGCATTCTCTCCAAGATTGTCATTTTACAGACACAGAGACAGAGGCCAAGAGAAAATGAGTTGATTCTCCATTCCCCCTGCCCTTGAAGTGAGCTATTGCTAGGGCCCTAGAGTCTGTCCTCCCATTACATTTATGATACTATCTCTCTTATCAACAACCTCTACCTTCCTGCTTAAATCTACTACACTATCTTGGTCATGAAATATAATGATATCTCCTCAAAAGTCAAAATAAAACCAAAAACAAACAAACAAGAAAAACTATTCAAGGCAACTTCAAAACTGACATCCCCAGTGACCCCTCTGGTCTCTACACTTATGAAACCCCTGCTAATGGTGACAGCAATGGGTGAAGAAAGAGTTTTGGGGGCATGGTAGGCCACAATTCTGTAGGATCACACTCTGAGTTTGAAGTGGTTCATGTTCATCTGGACTTGGGTCATCATAGACCCTGCAGTCTTGATACTGCATGCAGCCACATCACCTTAAAAATGACCTTCCACCAAATAATGAACTTCCTTCAAACTGTTGAAGTTTCAGAGCTATTTGGGTATATTGAGACAGCCCAGTCCTCTGGATATAGAGGAGGAGGTGAATCAGTCCTGTGGAGCATATCTGACCTTCCCCTTTACTTTAGTGTCAGTATCATATGTCTTGTATGTGGGCTTTGTGCATGGGCCACAAACTTTGGTCCATCCCAGAAGAGGCTTGTTTAGTCTTAGTCAGTTTTCAAGCCCAGTTAAGTGTCTCTTTTCAGTTTCCCAAATAATTGCACCCCACTGGCCTGCTTCTGTTCTATGCATTTGCACTTTGCATGAGCCATGTTCATCTCTTATCATGTGAGATGCCTGGACTGGCTTTCATGCTGTTGTGCATTATGAATCCTTTTCTTGGCCCGTGACATCCTTTGTCCCATCCCTCTAGGGCTTTGCCCCCCCCCCTTTAGGATCGCTATCCCACATCTTCTTCTTGCTCTAGATTAGTTTGAGCACCATTTTGGAGGTCTCAAGGTCTTACAGTGTCTGGTCTGTATTCAGAAGGCTTTCCAGAGAGGTAATTGGTATGCCACAATTGCTGTAACTAAAGGACATCATAGTTGTTGACATCAGTCAAACACTGCCCAGAATGTATATGTTGGCTCTTCTGAGCTAGTGGTGTGTGTGTGTGTGTGTGTGTGTGTGTGTGTGTGTACATATGTAGGGTGTGTGTGTGATTTGTGTGTGTTTATAGATCAGCAGGCAATCTCAGGTGTTGTAACTTAGAGTGTTGCTCCTTAGGTACTAGCTACATTTTTTAATAGTGATTCTTTTATTCTTTTAATTTTTTATTTAAATTAGAAACAAGCTTGTTTTACATGTCAATCCCTGTTCCCTTACATTTTTTAAAATCAGAGTCTCTCACTGGCCTGAAACAAGTCACCATGTTTTTAAAAAATAGTTGGCCAACATGCCTGAGGAGTTTTCCTGTCTTCACCTCTCCAGCTCTAGGATTCACAATAAGCTGGACAATGCCAGGCTTTCTTTGCATGTAAGTCCTAGGGATGGAGTATGTTCTCCTGCTTGCATGGCATCACTTCTCTGACTGAACCATCTCCCCAGCCTCAGCTAGTCTTTTCCACTGAACTATTTGCAAAATCCAGAGCAGTGAAATCCCTTAAGGAAATGCTTGTCTCTTTCTATTTCTTGTCAGCTGAACAGGAGCCCCTTTCTTTGTGCAATGACTTCCTCACTGCATGTAGTGTTATGGGATATGATATGTCCTGATTTCCCCAGTGGAGGCTGAGTGGGGATCTCTCTTCCACCTACATCCTGAAAGGGAGGATTGGTCATGTGACTCCTCACTCTAGGCAATGCATATTCGGGGAGGAGTGCACAGCCTGTTTGGCACATGGCTTTTCCTAGCCCAGCATTGTGGCTTGTTGCAGCTCCTCATGGTGGAAAGAAGAGAGAGTGGGAATGAGTGGACAAGAGAAGACAGCAGACTTTGTTTCGTGCAAAGTCTGCAAGGATAACCCACTCTCTTAAGAAAGGCATTGATCCCTCTTAACAGTCCAGATACCGCTTAAAAGCCCCACTCACCAATTACCTCTTGACCACCAAAATTCTGCCCAACTTTTTGAGGTTGAAAATCTGTACACAAATCCTATTGGCTCCTAAAATCCACAGACTCATGCTCCAGCCACTGGCAGAGGATAAGTGTTCATTCTGCAGGTTTTGTCAAAGTAGAGACCTCTGTTCTGAAGGCTATTATATAACCTCAAGATTTCAGCACAAACCAAGATGCTGGGCTTGTGGCATGGTACTTGATTTGCTGGGTTTTGGTCTTGTGTTGATCTTATCTTCCTTCCTGTGTCTACACTATCTGATTTAGAAATGGGAATCTTCATTCTACACTATTTTGTTTTGGGAGCATCTATGTATTTTTTTTAACAAGGGTTCATAATAAAGAGATTGTCTTGAGTCTAAGAAGACACTTTAGACTTTTCAACAGTATTGAGAGTGTGGAAGACTAAGGTAGCTATTAGCGATAGATTAAATGCATCTTTGTTTTGTTTTGATTTGAGACAGAGTTTCTCTGTGTAGCGCTGACTGTCCTGGAACTCATCTGCCTGTGTGCCGCTATGCTCCCCATCATGATGATAATGGACTGAACCTCTGAAACTGTAAGCAAGCCACCCCACAACCCACGTGGGAGATGCTCCAGCCTCCTAGAAAATAGCCAGTGGCAGCATAGGTGAGACTACCTGCTAGAACACAAAGAATAGCCTCTTTCAAGTTCTGCTCACCTGACCCAAGTACTTCTGAGCTGTTGTGTTGTAGGAAGAGTTGTCTCAGCAACATTCAGCCCAAGAAATGTGTAGCTGCCAGGGCCTCAGTTGGTCTAACACACTGGCAGATGGGCACGTGAGGTAGTACTCAAAATCAGATTGACATCACACCTGAGAGAGTCCCAGAGGGCAGGATGCTATGATGGGGTCATTATCATAGAAACATGTAGTGGCATCTTGCCTTACCGGTGGATTTATATTAGTGGCCACACCCTTTGGATGTGGCTGCAGGTGCAGACATGGGTAGGAGGTAGCGTGGGCTTTCTTGGGTCATGGGTGAGCATCAGAAGAGCAGAGACTGCATCCTCTGGAGTAGGAAGACTTCAGCGGTTATTTATTCTCATCTGTGTAAGTTCTTCCCTAATAAACACCCATTTAGCATTTATCTTGGGTCTGGTGAACTTCAGAAACCTAGGATGAAATTCTGGCAGAAAACCAGAGACATGGGGATTGGTTTGGGTGGGGAAGGCATGAGGATTTCTCTCTCCTTCGCTTGCAGGAATAGCCCTTATTTCCATTCATTGACAAATACTCATCATTCAGTCTGGCTGGAGGGGCCATTCTGGCCTGAACACTCCCCTAGCGCACTGCGTGCCATCCTGTCTACAAGGCTTTCCAAGCTGAGAGAAGAGATGTCACTCTGAATCTTCTCCATCTGGCTGCATCACTCCTTCTTGTGATCTACACCCTTCTCCAGGTGTTCTACAAGTCTGTGTGTTTCCCATGCCCCAGCTGGACCACATGCAAGCTCAGGGTACGATGCTGAAGGTGTCAGAGCTGACATCCTGTGATTGCCTGTGAGACGGGAAGGTGAGAGGATGCCCTCCTGGCAGATCAGAGCTGGAGCCTGGTGAGTGGCGGAGGCATGCCTGAGCACTCGTGCTTCCTGTCTGCAAGGAGGCAGCTATATAAGTCTGATGGCACCAGATACAGGAAATGGGATGGGGGACACACAAGAGTGATGTGTGTGTGTGTGTGTGTGTGTGTGCGCGCGTGCGCGCTGCTCACATGTGGTATGTGTATAAGTGGTTTGTGAATGTTTGTAGTGTGTAAGGTGTACATGTACAGGACATGCTTTGTGTATGCATGCGTGAAGAGAAACCTTAACTTAAAGGTGCCGAGTCATTTGCAATTAGGAGGCTATAGCTCTTTCTCTGTGATAAACTTGTGCTTGCCTAATGCCTTGTGCTTATTAGACAAGACCCGCCCACACAGCGGACAAGGCCCACCCACACAACAAACAAGGCCTGCCCATACAGTAGCCAAGACCCGCCCACACTGCGACGGATCAGCTGACTCCACATATTTAACGTTAGGCACACTGAAAAGGCAGTGTGAGGACCAGTGTGTCCAATTCACACCTGACTGCTGCATCCGAGCCAAGAAGCTCATCACAGAACAATCACAGCTACTTAGCATCCACTCAGATAGGAGGTACCGGGGTGAACAGGGAGATGAGGGGAAAGCCATGGCTGCTTTGCAGAGGTGCCATGGCCCTTTAGTCTAAACATGCCTGATATCTACCTGCTGCCTGTACACCACGCTTTGGAGACAGGAAGCTGCTGTCCAGCAAGACCTAGCAGCCTCTTGCCTAATCTTAGCACTGAAAGAGCGGGAGCTGGGTACCCAGGGCCTGCCTGCCTTAGGCTACTGATGGCCCTTGCCTGAGCGTGCTATCCAGTGCCGCATCTCAGTGACATTCTTTGCCATGTAGTCCTCAGTGCTTCTGCCCAGGGCACAGGTGAAAGCAAATGCGAGCAAATACATCCTGAAGTCAGTCCCCTCAACAGAACAGGGCTCCTTACTCTGCCTGGCACTGTCAAGTGTCTGATTTTTATCACAAGCCTAATGTATAGCTCTGAGCCTCCGGGGCCCTGCTATGAATTATCCCTTCCCATGATGGCAGTGTCTGGAAAGATGGTTTACTATTGGGGGGGTGGCGAGTAACAATAATTCAATTATGTATTGACAAACAAAGCAGTATATACTCAACCTGTGTGAAGGGAGATGAATAAAACTCAGCATTATTCAAATGATAGGTATCAACAGTCACACAAATCTCAGTGGAGCTACTCCATGTCCACCTGACAAGCACAACATCCATGCCATGTGGCCTCTGCTGAACACAGAACAATTGATTCTGTGTTTTCATATGGCTGATGGATGGCAGCCATTGGTAGAGCTGTGTGTACTGGGACTGCTCCCAGGCAGGAACTTGGAACTGCCACGGTTCTGTTTCACAAACCTATAGGCTGAGTCTTAGTACATCCAGTGGTTAAGAGCACTTGCTAGTCCTGCAGAAGACCTGGCTTTGGTTCCCAGCTCTTCCACAGCAGCTCACAAATGTCTTAATTCTGGTTCCAGGGGATCCAGTATCCTCTTCTTACCTCATAGACCAGCCTCTAGTGCCTATTCACACACATAAAAACATCATAAACAAATCTTAAAAAGTTAAACCATCCTCTGTGGCTGTCTCATTCCCCTCTGGTCCTCTATCTATGTTCCATCAGAGAATTTTTGATATTATTTTTGTTTCTGGTTTCTTCAGATTTTCACGAGAAAACAAAAGCAGTATAATAGTTCTAGAAATGAACAGATCCTATTTAACACTCTGAGTGTGTGTTGGGGAAAGAATAGCATATGAGGAGTGGTGTGGAAATCAGAGAATTTTGTAGTTGTGTGTGAGATAAGGCAACAGAGACAGCCCTGGGGCGAGTTTCCTACTCTCGGTTTCTCCTGATGAAATTGTGGGTGGCTGCCACTGAGAAAATTCTGCACGAAATGCGATTTTCTGGTTTTTAAGACTGTCAAGCAGGGCTGTGAACACAGCTCTGTGAAAGCAAGTTTTGTAATGGAGTCTCCACCAGAAGCAAGTTGGTTAGTAAGTGCCTTAATTACTTTTCTATTGCTGAGATAAAACACCAGGACCAAGCCAACTTAGAGACAAAAGAGTGTATGTGGGTTCCTGGAGGATAAGAGTCCATCATGGCAGCAAGCCTGGGGAGTGGCAGCTCGCACAGGAAGCTGAGAGCTCATCTTCTCAACCACAAGCAGAAAATGGACAGCGAGAGTTGGAAAAGGGTGGGGCTAAACCCTCAAAGTCTACCACAGTGGCACACTTCCTGCCCAAGCTTCACCTCCTAGAACTCCCTAAACAGTGCCACCAATGAGGGACCAAGTATTCAAACGCCTGAGACTATGGGGGATCTGCTTCTTCAAGCCACCACCACAAATGAAGTTCACTTTTTGAATGCCTTGCCAGCACATGCCACACAACATCATACAGAATTGCTTAAAGCAGCCAGTAGGACTGGAAAGTGGGAGGTTTACGGACTTCTTGGCTACCCAGGAAGTAAAGCCTGGCTACCCAGGAAGTGAGGTCTTCCCAAGGAGGGGAGGAAACACAGCTGCCAAAGTTACCCTTGAAAGAAAAGCTAATAAACATGGACAGAATTTTATAGGAAGGTGCTTCAGTGTGGCCATGGCATAGGGATGATTTCCCATAGAACTTTCCTCCTCTGTCACTGACACATACCCTTTCCCTGGTGTGCCCCCTCCCCCAAGCCAGTTGTCACAGGGACTGTAACCTTGATAGTCATCTTTCCCATTTTCATGTGTTCCTACTCACCAGCAAAAAAATATATATATTTTTAAAGTCCTTTGCCAGTTTTTCAGAAAAGATCGTATTGTAGACTCTTATCTCCATTTCTCTTGCCAAATGACACCTGGTGGACCCTGTCACCGGCTCCTGTTGAAAGTCAATGGCTAGTGTTTTCTGAAACAGTCACAAATCAGTATGGCCCAGTGTGTCCTCCTTGGGTTATGTGGGCATTGGCTTGATTCCAGGGTCAGACACTCTTGGAAAAACTGTAACAATCGCTGCGGTATTGAGATCGGAATACGTTGTCTCTATCGTGGCTCATCGGGAGGGATTGCCTACAGGAAGCTTGAATTCCTGCAGAGAACAGAGAGTTGTCAGGAAACTGTAGGGTGAGAATCCTTTGCCCGCATCCTCCCATCATGCTGTGTTTATTCTGGTTTATTTTCTTCATTTCACCAATCAAGAAAGAACATGGTTGTGCTTTGCTCTTGTTTATTAAATCATAGGAGTCTACACCCAGATTACCAGTGTTTGGCTGACAAGAACTGAATTCCCAGTGTTTGAATGGTTGACAAGGCAACCAGCATGCTGGGATGCTGCAAAGTCTGATTTGCTAGAACATATACTATTTCTTATCAGTCACATTTTTATATATTTTGATTTTTTCCTCCCAAGTATCTATTTTTTGTTTGTACTTTTCTGTCTTTAAAAAAATCTCTTTCATTTTTGAAATTATAATATATTTACCTCATTTCCCCACTCCTCTTCTTTCCTGGGGACCTTTGACCTCTTTTCATTCATCGCTGTCACATAAGCTTGCTCAGTCAGTATGATGTTACTTGTATGTATTCTCTCAGAGCTGCATTTGATATTGGACTACCAATCTCCATACTCTTCTCTGGGGAAGACTGGAGTGACTTAAATGCTTCCTCGTGAGGGCTGATTTCCACAGTGACAGAGGTGCCATGCAAGCTTCCAATGGAGAGACACTAACGACAATCTTGCTCAGTTATGATGCCTATGAGCCACATCAACGACCAGCGTGGCACAGTAATCCTAAGGATGCAGTACTGTCACGCACACCTTGGTGGTAACCAACAGCTCTCTAATTAGACTCAAAACTGCTCAACAAGAGAGGAACCATTCCTGGTACAGGAAACCTAGCCAACTACCCAGGGCTAGTAGTCATGAATCTTGGAGTAGAACCTACAAATGCTACTTGACTAAGCTACTTTACTAAACTGGATTCTAAATATTTGTCTTAAAGCCAAAGGTAAGTGTAGTCATAACCCCTCACCAAGAAAATGACTCTTTGCAGAGACCACCACAGAAAACCACAAACAATCAAAATGCTTGTGTTTGTTTTGTTGGGTTTTTTGGGACAGGGTTTCTCTGTGACTTTGGAGGCTGTCCTGGAACTAGCTCTTGTAGACCAGGCTGGCCTCAAACTCACAGAGATCTGACTGCTTCTGCCTCCCAAGTGCTGGGATTAAAGGCGTGCACCACCACACCAATGCCCAGCTTGTTCTTATTTTTTATCTTAATGATATCTCTCTTTTTGAATGGTATCTTTTCAAATGCAAACACTCACCTTCCTGTCTGCTCAGGGATTCTCAGATGACTTGTAAAAGTCAGGAGGCTTCCTGTGCTTCTGGCTCTTTCGTTAAATGTAAAACTGAATATGTCTGCTCCCCTCCTACACTGGCTATGTCTCTATAACTTTCTTTGACTGATGGCATGCGGTAAGGAGTGAAATTGACCTCCAGGTAGAAGTTCAAAGGTAGAAGAGAGAAAATGTTTTTCAATGCTCTCTTCCTGCTGAGGGCACCACTAGCTTTCCATGTGGCAAAACTCCAAGAGCCTTGTTTGATCCCAGAGTGGAAAAGAAACAGAACAGAGGCTTCCTGCAAGGTGGGATGGATAGAGAGATTACTGTTTGATGAATGCCCAGTTTCAGTTTTGCAAGATGGGACTCAGTTTTAGAACTTGGATGTAAAACCATGTTCATGTTCTTATCAATACCAATTATTAGAGTAAGAGTAGTGGGGTTTCACTTCTGCCAAAGCAAAGAACCTGGAACTGGGTAGCTTATGACCAGTAATAATCTATGTTTTCTTGTCCTGGAGTCTGGAAGTCTTCAATCTGGGAGTGGGGTGTTGGAAAGGACCCCTCCTGACCTGCAGACTGCCACCCCCCATCTGCGGTCCCTTTTATAAGGCTGCTAACCCACCCTCACCCTCATCATCTAATCGCCTGCAAAGACCCTGCTTCCGGATGTCTTTCCACCATGGGTTTAGATTCCTGCACGTGCATTCCCAGAGGTTGCATATTCACTGCATAAGGGACGGTTTACAGATGGGAAATTGAGTTTGCAACTTGAGAGACTTGAAGCATTGGAAGAGCTGATTGCTTCTGGTCCCCAAATAATAGGGACAAAATTGAAAAAAAAAGTATCAGAGCCACCAGAGTGAAATGAAACTTCAGTCTGTGACAAAGATCACATCAAGAATGCATATTCAGCATAAATACTGTACAAGTTTCTGGATAGATCAAGGTTTAGATTGGAAGAGTGGTCGGGGGTGGGGGGACAGGGTGCAGGACTGTAAATACTTAAGCTTGAGTAAAAGTGCAGGAGAAGTGCAGGATACAGGCTGCTGTCTCTGTGAGATGAAACATAAGAATAAAGAGAAGCAAATCCAGGAGGAAAGCCCAGCTGAGCAGGAGAGTGTGACTCCTGCTGCAATCAGAATGAATCGGAGGAGGAGTCAATATGGAGAATTGAAACTCCCTGTGAGTGCTGATGGGCGGAAGTGGAATTAGAAGATGCCTGGCTGCCAAGAAATTAAAGTCTAATAAGGGCAAGGGCAACAGTGAGGAAAGAGGACCTGACAAGATTTACAGGAAGTAGTATATAGGAAGTCACCACAAGGAGCCGAATCAAGCGATAACTAATTATGTGTGTGAATATGACATGCTATAAAAATTATACTGTGAATATACTCATGCATGGTATAAAATATATAATATATATATGTGCGATATATATACATCTAAAAGATAAGGAGCTCAAACTTGTCTGGAAGAAAGCTCACAATTGTTTAGTCTCAATCTTAGCTACACCCTCTTTTTCCATCTCCTGACTGTCATTTCATTCTCGTGCACTCTATTCTTGTGAGGAGGTGGACGCTGATATCTGATGACAATGGCTAATCTTGCCAGGTACAATGCTCTTTTAACTTTTGGGTTGATGCCATGACTGTATATGAGAAGAGCATGGTGAGAGAGGATTTGGGGTGTGTGGTGGAGCAGTGAGGGCACTTCCCTTACTCTTCTGTCAGGGACAGTCACGCACGTGAGTGTCTTGGCCAATCAAATTTTAGCAGAAGCAATCTGTATTGCATTGTCATGTTGAAGGAGTCTTTGAAAAACCAAGAGATTGGGTGCGTAGCTTTGCCACATCGTAGTGATCAGCAAGGTCTAGATGATGGCCCTCGAGCAAGCCTATCTGATATGAACAATGATCTCAGGTGCTTTTACTGTAGCACAATCAGACCCATCATAACACAACCCACTTCTGCCTCCCTCCATCCCTGATGTCTTTTACTGTCCGGGGCTCTTGATTATTTTCCTATGGTTAACTATGCTCATCTTTTTACTTAGGATTTCCGACTCTCCATTGCACCTAAGTCCTCCTGCAGACCAGGTTGACTGTAGACCATTGCTCCAGCCCAGATCTGCCTCCTCTACTCCCTCCTTCTGTCTGCTCTGCTTTCCCTTCTCCTATCCCTCTGCCCACTGCCCTGCATAGGAAACAAATTTCATGACTTTTTTTTTAGATAGAAATGAAGACCTTGTTTGCTTACTGTAAGAGTTGATGCTGTCAACATGCAGGACCTAGAGTCACCTGGTAGGCAATCTGTAGCGATGTCTGTGAGGAGTTTCTAGATTGAGTTCATTGAAAGGGGAAACACACATTAGGTATAGGCAGACCATCCGTTCTCTGTAGTCCTGTGTTAAATAACAGGGGAGAAGAGAAGTGAGCGCCAGCACTCATCTCTGTGTCCTGCCTGTGGGTGCCATGTTATATCTGCTGCCTTGAATCCTTCCTTGATGGACTGTACCCTTTAATTGTAACAAAAAAAACCCTTTTCTTATTTAAGATACGCTGGTCAGGTATTTTGTCATGGCGGTGAGAAAAGCAAGGAGAACACTTACTGAGGACATGAAACACGCACAGAGGGGGAGCATGGGCTCCTGTGATGGCTTGCCTGGCTCATTTCTGCCCTTGCTCACAGCACTCAGAGATCCACAAGTTGGATTTTCCCTTCAAAATTCATCACTGTGGCTGTTTCCCAGACACTGCTGTCCAGCCACGCTACTTTGCTGGTTTCCCTCTCGCTGTCTGACATGATATCACACTCCCCTCTGTGCCAGTCAGAAATGGTGCCCCACCTCTCCAGGCATGATCACAGTTTTATGGCAGACCTTCAAAGCCATACAACAACACAGGTTACCTTTTCCTGCTACCCCCATTGTGCATGGTGGAAGAACTAGAGCCCCAAACTCTCAGAGAGCAGAAGAAAACATGTGGAGCATGCTACGAAGGTGGAGAGAATTATCCTGCTCCTGTGCACGGGTTAAAAACAACATTCCGTTTGCAGATACACAAGGAAAATGTGCTGAAGTGTGTCTTGATGGGACCAGAGTGTCTCATCCCACGAGACCTGTCACCATTCCCAGTCACACTCAGTCTGTAAAGCAGACTCTAACGGATGGAAACCTCAGCATGTCCAAATTCCATTTGGAGGTCAGGAAAGAAGGAAGCTGGCTGAAGAGGCCTTAAGTGTCCCTTTGAGACAGCATTTGGCACAAAGCCTTCTTTCTGCATTTGATTCTTACCAAACAGCCCTCCATTTTGCCCTTTTCTTTGGTGCCCTCATCAAGGACACACTTTTGAGTGAAGTCTTAGGATGAGTCTGCAGCTTAGGAGCCATGTGGAACCCACCCTCCTGACCCTGTAGAGGAAGAATGAGGCCTGGAGCTCTGCAACTCTAGGATGTGCAGATTCTCAAAGGAGGGGTGACTTCCCACCGGCAGCTAAGGCCATTTGCCTCTTGGGAGTCATCTGAAGTCACCACATATCAGTGCTGCCTGGCTGTGGAAGTTCTAACCTCCATCTGGGAGCAGAACCAGGTTGGTTCAGTGACCCAGCCCCCACCCCTTGGTTTCCTCTTTCCTTGCTGTGGTAGGACACAGGTGACAGGTGACTTCTCAAACTGGAAGTCCCCACAGTACTGCAGAGCTCACTGCTGAGGTCACTTTTTCTACTCTAAGGGCCTCTCTGGCCACGTGGTATTCAGGAAGAGGTGCGCTCAGCCCTCTTGAGAGCCCTTGATGGGTGAGGTGGCAAGAGAGATTATCCACTTTTGCAGCAGATTTTGCCTGAAGTGACTCACACTGAATGGCTTGGGAGCCTACTTCTATTTCGGGCAGGCTCTCCATCCCTTCTGGTTATCACTGCTCACAGCAGCCCTGAGTTATCAGGGAGCAAGCCTGGGGCAGAGTGTGAAGGGAGGAAGGGCCATCTAGTTACTCTTGAGCAGGAAGAGGGGGCTATGACAGCTCTAAGTGAGAAGGGAGGAGCTGGCCAGGCCAGGAGAAGTTTGGAAAGACTGACAGGTTCACCCCACTTCTGGGACCTCTGACAGCTCAGAGCCCATGTCGAGGACTGATGTATGAGTGGGATTCTGGGTCCTTTAGTATGGCTCAATGTCTCACTGCTCGCTGTCAATGGGAACTTTTGCCCCAATTTGTAAAATTATGGGTGATTGTTAAAACAGCCTCAGGGTACCAGTGTAAAGGAAATGGCATTAATCAAAACACAAAAACATGGCAGAAAGGACTGTCCTCTCATCTAAGTTCAAAGAGCAATGGGAAAATCTGCCTTTCTGCCACCAGAGGGTTGCTTTGTGGGTGCTGGGGTCTGCCCAGTCTGGGAGATGACTTCTGGGCAGGCTCATCTCAGGTATCACACAGAAGTTGCATGGCCTCCCATCTCCCCCCCCCCAATGCTGGAAGGAAGAAGGGAAGAGACTCCAGCCCCATAGTATTGCCTGCAGACACGCAGTTGAAGAGCATTCCATGATGGGTTCAAGACATGGAATGCAAGTGGCCTACATCTCTTTCATGGGTGACAGCATGGGAGGAGGAGGGGGCCTCACACTGAACTCCATCTGGTGACCTCTGCTGGCCATCAATGGAGTTTTCACTGAGAAACCCAATGGGCTGACCTCTGACCTCTAGAATGTAGAGCTGGCTGTGATCTGGTCTACCTGCAGGGGCCCCTGGGAACCTAGGACATGAAGAACCTAAGGCCTCTTGCTCAGTGTAGGCAGGTGTCTTCTCTGTCCTTGGGCCTCCTAGTGCCTTGGCAGGGCCACTCCATTACCCATGATATGGTCTGTCCCCACAAGGGCTCACACACACTCACACACACTCACACACACACTCACACACACTCACACACACACACACACACACACTCACACACACACACACCTCTTCCACCAGAGTACGTAGACAAGAAGAGTTGCCCTCTCTTGCAGGTGACCCTACTCAGACACCCCTTGAGGGAGGCGGTGAGAAGACACAGTACCAAAAACTCAGGCTCTAGGAGTCAGTGAGCAGCAGTGTGCTGCAGACTCATTTATTAAGGAAGTTAGACCTGCCTTTATACCCCCTCCCAAGGTCCCATTGTCTCAGGTGGCTGACTCTGCTGCTTTGTCCTTTCCTCATTGGTGTCTTTAGTAAGGTGTCTCTTCATCAGCAGTTTCTGGGCCTTGAGGCAGACTTGGCTTGGCTCAGGGAGGAAGTGCCTGCTGACCGCGCATGCATGTGCTCATGCAGGCTGGCCTGGGTACTGGGGACAGGGTGATTGCTAGGCTGGTCCCAGTTTCTCCTATAACCTTCCATCTTCCCACATCAGGCTCAACCCCCCACCACTGCAACAACTACAGCGCATCCTGAGGCAGGGTCATCTTATCTCTCTGGAGGTCCAAGATAGCAGTGCGGCTAAATAGGCCGGCACTTAGAGCCCTGGGTATGAAGATCACAACAGGAGTTTCATATCAGGGCACGGAGGGAAACTCCACACATCCCTGGGGCCAGGCTTTTCCTCCTGAAGACGCTAAGAAAATAGAAATAGTTTTTCTTACTGCAAGGTAAACTGTGATCCCACACCCAGGACAAGGAAGCCTGCACACCTCTGATAGGAACTAGGGTCACCGGTCATCCTCATTCATTTTTCTCTGCAATTAAACTGTTTCACACTTGCACGATTTATGTGTGTCCTTCATAATGATTCGTTGTCCTGATGGGACTTGCCTGGAATTTCTTTCAATTTCATGTAAATATTTCTGAACATTAATATTAATAAATCACATGCTGTCAGGTGCTTGATCCCTTCCACGCCTCACAGGTGGTAGCTCCAGGCCCTTTCTGGTTTTCCTGTGAGACAAACTCAGGAGGGCTTCGAGCTTCTGGGGCCTCACATAAGACTTTCACTCTTTTCTGATGAGTCGACTCTGACAGTGTATTAAGAGGTATGTACTCAAAAGGCTAGGATTCGAGGCCCAGTATAATCTCCTGAGCCTGACTTGAGTTTGGTGACCTGTCTCTAACCTGTAACCTCCACGTGGGGGGTGACTCAGCCACACCTGATGCAAGATTGCCCCCTGCCTACCTTCCTGACTGCTTGGTGGAATACTATTGGCCCTTAACTCCTCACATCACCTTACCCTATCCTAAGATTCCCATCCCCTACCTCAGTCCTATATAAGTTCCTGCCTGTTGGAGTAAATCAAGATCCTACTTTGACAGACTCAGTGTGTGTTCTTTTTCTCCCTGGTAACTAATGGGGGGAGGGTCTGAGTTGTTGACACTCACCATCCTGCTCAGCCCCTGGGAAGAGACTAGCTGGACCAGCCCTCCTCCTCCCCCCCCCTACCTGCAGGAAGGACCCTGCACTCAAACACAGACTTCTAAAGACCCTGAATAAACCTGTTCAATAAACAAAAAGAATACTATCAAAGACACAGAGGAAACTGCTGGGGAGTCGCCATGTGTATGTCTAGCTGGCAACTACCATTAATCTTTAAATTATGTGAACAATTAATCAAAATGACTATAAGACATAGTCATAGATCTTACAGAAAATCTAATAAAAATGGTTAGATAAGACACATGAAGTCCAACTATATACTTTCACCTTGATTGATCCTGATTAATAACCATAATGTAGTATCCTTGGGCCTTTATAGTGGGAATTTCTGTGCTTTGTGGCTGGCGGAGCTGTGTCCACAGTCAATTCTGAGGTCAGAGCCTTTGTTAACTTTTGGGCCATCCGAGAATTTTCTTTTTTATCAGCAGGCACCACTGAAGTGAGAAGGTAACTTAATTCAGAGGGTGTGGTGCTGACTTGCAGATGGTTCATTTTTCACCTCGCTGGACCACAGGTGGTGGTATTCTACTTACAGAGAAACGCCGTTTCCCTTAAACCCATGGAACACTGTGCTTGGCTCCACCAGCGGGTTGTGGTGGCCTCATGAAGCCAGTGTGGATATTCTGCCCCACCCCCCTGCAGCAGATCTGCGGAAACTGGTCCAACATGCAGAGAAATGAACACAAAGCCCCCTGGGAGGTCCAAAGCATCACCATCACACCATCACGTCAGCCTCTGGAGGAGAAAGACAAGCATGAGGCCAAGCTGTGAGCTGGAAACCTGCTCTTCTTCAGTGATAAAGACTTTCCTAAAGGCAAATCTTGGTGCGGAAATGGGGCTCCCACACTTGGGACATAGGTGTCTCTAAATAGCACTCTTGTTTAGTAACATGTAATCTCTCCCTCCCTCCCTCCCTCCCCCTTCCTCAGTCTATCCCTCCTTCTTCCCTTCCTCTCTCCCTTTCAGTCTTTCTGTTCTTCCTCTCTAGGAATAACGATATTTGATGCTATATAGGGAAAACAATATATTTATTTACCAGAGAGAGAGAGAGAGAGAGAGAGAGTTGCACAGACCAGGAGTTAGAAGCATGGCTGGCTTCCAGGAGAAAAAAGGGAAGCCCCCTTTCCTTTCACCTCCTTTTATCTCTACCTTGTCCCCGCCCTGGTGGGCGGATAGCTTTGTGGGGTTCACTCCTACATCTAGGTGTGTACATCTTTGCATACATAGAGAGATGACAATGTGACAGATGGATAGATGATAATAAATGGCAGGTAGATGGGTAGATGACACATAGATGGATTGATAGATAGGTAGATAGGTGGGTGATGATAATAGTACATAGATTATAGATGATAGACAGATTATAGATGATAAATAAAATAAATAGATAGATGATAAATAAAATAGATAAATGATAGATAGGTAGATAGATAGATAGATAGATAGATAGATAGATAGATAGATAGATAGACAGATAGACAGAGATGTGATAAAGTGATGGGTAATAGAGAGGTAGATAGAAAACAGAGGACAGACGTGTAGATGATAAGTGATTAGCAGACACTGGCTGACCCTGCAGCACTGTCTCCCTCATAGTGAATGCAGCTAAGGTTGTCACTGTGCCAGGGAGACATCGCATTTTCAAAATTCTGGGAAATGAAGAGACAACACTGAGAAAACAGAATTCACTATTTTGCATCTATGATGTAAAGTTAGTTTTTGAGCATGGGATAAGCTCACACTGGTTCGTTCCTGTCTGCTATGATGTTATTTAGTGCTGGCAACCTGCCAGGGTGTATGGCAGAGGTCCCTGGTGCATGGTGGAGGTCCAAACCTATTGTTGGGTGAAAAACAGTGGTCCTGTTTGCTGGGAGAGGCTCACTGCCTGCCAGGGCCCCGTATAGGAAGCACTTGTTACCGAGGGAGGTGATAATCTCTGTGGATAGTCAGGAAACTCTCACAAAGTCCCCAGAGCAGGCTAAGCTGAGCTGTAGCTGCCTCCAGGGTCAGGGAACTCCTGGGAACCCAGTGGTCCCTACTACTGCACCTGTGCAGAAGGTGCTGGAACACAAGGCCCAGGGTTGCTGTTTCTACTCTGCCTATCCTTAGATGCCTTTTAGAACAATTCTGTTTTGGTCACTGTAAGGCAGGACGGAAGGGACTTGTGAGAAAATTCCCCACTTCTAGGTCCACAGGTAAACTCTGTGATTTGCTCACAGCACAGTCATTAGTTGGGTAGATGAAAGTGAACCAAGCCTGCGGTCCAGACATGGAGGCCTTCCTGGTGTATCCACAACCAGCAGAGCTCTCCCTCAACAGCCATGCCCTTTAAACGTCTAGGTAATCTCTATCAAGAGAGTCTGAGCATCAACAACCTCACCTCTCTGTGTCATTATCTACTCAAAAGTGAAACTAGAACTTGGGGCTCTTGGATACAGTCTCTAGCCTCCCCAGAGTTGGGAGTATGTCTAGCTTCCCCCTGCCCCCATCTGGTCCACCAGATGCCTACTGTCAGTTCACAGGAGCAGAGGACCTGGTCCCAGAGCAAGTGTATTCCCATCATATCCTATCCTGTCCACCAGCTCTCTACCTGACCAGCCTTCTGCAGACGACAGGATCAGGGCCACCGGGAAAGGCCCCATGGATGTTCTGGGTCTTCATATTGACGTCAAATGGGAAGTACATAGAAGGTAGAGAGCGAAGGAGTGTCCTCTCGGGTCCTGAAGTCTGTGCCACTGACCTTTGTGCTTCAGGTGACCATCATGTCACCCACTATGAGGCACAGAGGGACACAGGCTCCCTCTTAGCTTTCTCACACTAGGGGTACCAGTTCTAGGAGGAGCCACAGTGCAGCGAGGAAAGATACAGACACTTGAGAAAGAGTCTTTAAGTATGAAGACTTTGGGGGGCCCTGAAAGGAAGGTGGAAGAGAAGAGTACCCCCAGAGAAGCCACATTTATTCAGTAGGTACCCCTCCAACTCACAGGGAGGTGACACGCTGGTGCTCTAAGTTACTGTGCTCACATACTGGCGGCCTGTGTATGACAACAGCTATAAGTCAGGACAAAGATTCTCTAGCAGGACTAGAGTCACCAAACCTAACCAGACTTGATGGCACATGTCTGTTAGTCTTGTACACCAGAGGCTGAGACAGGAGGAGCCAGAAAGGAAATGGGGAGGGGTGGAGGGGGAAGTAGAGGATGGAGAGGAGGACCGGGAACTGAAGAGAAAAGGGCACAGGAAGGGGAGGAGGAGATGGAAGAACAGAGGAAGAAGTGGAGAAGGGAGTAGGGAGGAAGGGGAGAAGGGGGAGGGTTGCCTGCTCTTCCTACGTGCTGTGGCCCTTTGGTCACTGGCTGCTCTTTTTTTCTAATTACTGATTTTTTTTATTTACCCGATGTCACCGGTAATAAAATAATAGGTCGTAAGAAATGCTTGACGCCGTCTATTTGCGACTGTTTTAGACTCTGTTTGTGTGACCTGACTGAGTCCCTCCTGCTATCAGTCTCTTCCATCAATCCTGCTCTGTCTTTGTCACCTAACAGGAAGTAAGGTTAGACCTAGGAATGCCATGACACCCAAAAGGAAATATTTCAGCAAGAAGACACCCAGAGTCCTAAAGAAAACACGAGCCGAACTGCAAAGGACTGAGGCCAAGTGGGCCCTCAGGTCAGGCACACCTTCCTCCTCCGATGACCCAGCAGTGAACTCCCCTGTGCGAGGCCTGGGGTGGGGGGTGGGGGGCAGGGCCGGCCAGGCTTGCAGGCTGGAGGCCACTGTCCACTCTCCTGGGCTGCATTCAGTTTGCATCAGACGCATTTGTCCGCAGGGCAGAACCCAATAAAACCTGGGAAAAGTCAATACCGAATTACGGGCACCAACTTGGAAATGCCTTTCCCGTGTGTGTCTCCCATCAGCAGGGCTGGAGTGGGCTCACTCGCTACGCTGGCTGACAGAATGATAAGCGGCGGTAATTTGCCTTAAAAACCTTAATGAGTGGATCATCGCACGGAGAAAAGGGAAGCAGACCCGGGTCCCACGGCGGCCGCGCGCCACGCTCGGTTGTGCAGTAAGCAGACAGCCACAGTGACATCGCAGCCTGGGCTCCCCAGATGCAAACCCTCTCCCTCGCTTCCAGAGGTAATGAGGAGGTAATGAGGCTTGGCCTTGGCGCAGGCCCTTCCTCCCATCCGCTCCCCCGAGGCCCAGGCCCCGAGTCTGCACAGAGCTCTCTGCTAGAGAGAGTGGGGAAGCCGGGCCTCGCGAAGCGATCCATTCCCCTGCTGAAGAAGACTCCAAGACACCCTCTCTGACACTGGCAGACGCGGTCAGGCCGCTCAGTGTTTAATTTGGCTTAATCGAGCTGTGACCGCTCCAGCCAGCACCCGCCCCGCTCCAGCTCTGGGCACCTCTTAGTCTCTTCCCTAGGTCTACCTGATCCGAGGTCTCAGCGATAAAACCCCCCGAAAGGTGGGCAGTGGGGCTGTTGAGAACATGAGCTTAATTTGAGTCGAAAGGTCTTTGTTGTAAGTCGGGGAAGGGAGGGGCCTGGGGACTTCAGCTAGTGTTTTGCTGGCAAGCTTGTTGAGATATGACTGCCTTTGTTGTGGTAATCTGAAATTAATTTGCACTTGAACCCAGCTTTCTTCTGGGCTCAATTTAAACACTGTTATAATTATGCACCCTGCATGAAATTGAGAACAGACCGGGATACACAAAGCCGAATATATGAATTCCCCAGGTAGGAAGGGCCTCCCCCCTCTCTTATCTCACAAGGTAATAAAACAAAATGTTCTGGGGGCCCATGCTTAAGAGAGAGGTACTTGCCTGAGGGGGACACAGCTAATCAGCCGTCTACACGCTGTACTGGGCACCGTTCACAGTGGGTCAATCGCTTCCTTTCAAAGTGATGTTAAACTTTCGCTAATACTAGTTGATTTGTACCGGGCTCGTCATTATTATTTTTTTTTTAGTGAAAACGGTGTGTTTCCTTGCATGTCATGCCCCTCATCTGAGAGACTTCTCAAGCACAAGTTTCCTCAGGTTCCTCTTAGCAGTGAGTAGCCCCTTGCTCCTGGTAACCCCATTGATCTTCCCGTCACCTTCCTTGTTCAGCCTGTTATCAGCATTCTTTTAGCTTTAACTCAGATTCGTATTTTGGGTGAGGGGACCTCATTAGCTCCTAGCCTATCTGCCCGGTGACTGACTCTGTCATTGTAATGCAAAGACGATGAAACCCCCTCCCCCACAGCACAGTTCCTCTTCAAATCAATCCCCCAGCTTAAAGAGTGAACTCACCCCTCTCAAAGGAAACTGAAAGTCAAGAGTGAGTGTAAATTCCCATCAAAGGACAGGCCAGGAGTGGGCTGAGGATGGGAGACTGAGGGAGATAGGCCAGTACCACTGATTCACCCCTTCATCCCCACCTCAGTCTATCCGTCCACTTCCTGTTGCTCCGCATCACCCAGCAAGAGGTTCCTGGCTCCTTACCTATCTTCCTCATAGTCCAAGACATAGAAGGACTGGAGTGTCACCCTCACAGGAACTGAGACTGGTTGGTGCTGTGCAAGCCCTGGGCGGACATCTAACAAAGAAGGCTGGCTGGCTGCAGGGAGAGGTGAGCTTAGCACAGATGCTCTCTCTGCTCAGGCTTTGCTAATGACAGCACCCGATGCTGCCCTTATTTAGAAGTGAAATCCTCAAGAACAAAAACACTCAGATGTTTCAAAAGTGAAATGAAATATTCTCCCTGAATGGGATCTCCAGCCTGTCTGTCACTCAGGGAGTAATGTCAGCTGTGGGTGTAAGTGACTGCACTCATTGGTAACAGATTTGTTTTGGAGAAACCCATGAGTAAGCAGGCACCGTGACTTTTAGCATGCTTTGGTGGGATGATTTGTCTTCCATGGGATTTCGTGTGGATTCGTGGTTTGGAGAAATGAAGAACTTTCCGACTCTAGGGCTACAGCTGCAATAGGGTCCCATTATTTACTGTTTTCTCAACCTTCTGAAAGAAAGAAAAAGAAGGAAGGAAGGAAGGAAGGAAGAAGGAAGGAAGGAAGGAAGTATAAGTGGTGTTTATGCTCTGTAACCACTTTACTAAGTACATTATTTCCAACAAATTACTGTAGCCCAGCTTCAGATGTCACTGGTTGCTCCTGAGGACAGGGTTGCAGAGTCAGCCGGGTGTCCAGGGAGGTAGTGGCCATTATTACTGCAGGCATGTGTGTGCCAATACCCAGTGAGGGAGGGAGTCCTATAGACCGAAGAGTGGGAGATCTGCACCACACAGCCCTGGCATCTCATTCCTGCACTATGGAGGTGACCCCACTGTGATGTAGGGGGTTGGACCTCATCATAGAGAAGCCTGGGGTGGCACTTGGAGGAGCTCCTAAATGAGGGAGGTATGGGAGAACCCATTCCATGTCCAGGAGCGGGGAACTGGGAGCCGAACAGCAGAGCTGGTGGTACAGTACTACTAGTGGACCTGCTTCCATAAAGACGTGTGGCGGGGCAGGGGCGGTTCCCTAGGCAACCTGCGTGGGCATGCTCCATTTCTCAGAAGACACCCTGCAAGTCTGTGCTGTGCAGTGAACGTGTGTGTCCCTGAGCGCTGGAAGAACAGGGCTCTGAGATCAATGAACTAAAGACACCTACAAAGTGCAGGGCCCTGGGGTGCCATGAAGAGGTTGAGGGAGAGCCAAGGTGCTGCACTAGCCCAGGAGTTTCTGCCTTGCTCTCTAAGGCCTCGCCCCACCCACCTCCCACCCCCTCCCCTCTTTCTCCCCTCCCCCACTCCGCTCACCTCTCTCTCCTCTTCCCTTCCCCACCTCCCCTCCTCCTCTGGGCCTTATCTCTGAGCACTCAATCATGCTGTGTGCATCCCCTGACAAACAGCCTGGGCCAAACAACCTTCACACACAAAGCAGGGAGCAGCCTCTCCCAGGATGGCACCCTGATCTCATTATTGATTATCTGTTTCCTTGGGTTTTGTTTCCGGAAATTTGATATGGGGCAACAGAGGTGACAAAAGATTGGCAGGGGCCCTGGAAGCTAAGTGGCTAACATTAGATCAGCAGTAGATGGCGGGGTGTTGGGCAGAAGCCACAGACACATCTTGACTTCATCTCTGGCGCCTTTATCTCAAATCTGTTTGAGCTCTCCCGGCAATTTACTATCCTTGTCGTTGATTTTATCTGCTAAATGTGCCCCTGTGAAGAACTACTTTTTGAATGATGAATCAGTCTCCCCTTTAAAGAGAGCACACAGCTTCTACGTGAATACAGCTGCCTGAGCTGAGCAGCCTAGGAGAACCTGCCCCTGACAGCACCATCCTAGGAAGACTCTTGTCCTGTAAGATGACCTCATCTGCTGTTAGCTGACTTGGTTTGCACAGGGCTGAGGCACAGATGTAGCCCTGCATGGAGCTCGCATCACACACTCAGTCCTGCACGAGGCAGAGGTTTCTTTGACACCATCTGGGAGAGAAAACCACATTTGTCTCCTGCTCTTGAAGTCCTGTGGCCTCTATTGATGGGCAGTGTGACTGCTGTAGTGAGGCCAGGCTTGCTGTAGAGCCTATTCTGCTGGAGTTATTCAGCCCAGGGTCTCCTGATCAGCATGGTGCTCAAGCATAGTTTGTCTTTCTCAAAGGCTTCCAAGACCTCCCAGTCCTCACTCCTGATTCTCCAGGGTGGCTAATCTTGTCCACTTGACTAGGTCAACTGAGAGATACACCTCTGGGCAGGTCTGTAAGAGTATTTCCTGGGAGGATTAATCCAGGTAGCTAGAGCCTCCCCAAGAATAGACAACATCTTTGAGTAGAGGTAGCCTAAATAGAAGGGGTCCTGAGTAAAACGTATTAGTTTTGACCTGCTTTTTTGTTCTCTCTCTCTGCTGGTGAGTGTATCTGCTAGGCTGCTGCTGCCCATCTCTGGCTTAGGAACTAGTTTCTTTGACATTTCAGGAACCCCAGGTTTTCATAGCTAGATCAGAACTGCTAGGCATCTGGTCTTGTGGTCTGAGAAGCTCCAGGACCCAATGTTGGACCCAGATGGTGTAAAACCTTCTAAAGATTCCTCTTCGTACCGCACATCTGTTCTATCAATTGTCTGAGTCTCTAGCAGGCGGATCCCAGCTGACACAGAGTCCCTGCTGAGGTCCTGTTCCTCTGCCAGTGACTCAGCCAGAAGCAGACAGCTCAGGTGAAACGGACATGGGAGTGTGGGCCTCTGTAAGCACGCTACCTTTAGTGTTGATCATGGGACAGTCTCAGCTGTGATGAGGCTATGTTGGTGCTGACCTCATCCACACATTTCGCATTTCTCTGAGGCCATGGAGAAGTGAACTTGATGTTTCTCCAGTGTTGTCCATCAGGTCTTGCTTACGTGTTAGACCCAGTGGAGGTTAGAACACACATGTGCAGAGGGTTATTTGGGGGTACACAGTACAGCTCGGCATGTGTTTGGGGTGCTGATGAGGTGGTATTTACAGGCTCCTCTTGCTGGACTAGATCCCATGCATCTGCTTTCAGGATCATTGGAGATGCAGTGTGGAATGCGGCCCATGACCTTGAACGTGGCACCAATCATGCATAAGAGTGCCTGTTCAGCCTGTGAGGTTCAGCTGAGAGGTTATCTCTGCTTCTCAGAGCCTGGTCTCCACTCATCTACTCATTTTCACTTGATTAGCTTCAGAGCTCACCCCTGTGAAGTCCCTAGAGTCTGTGTGGTGGTGCCATGTTCCAGCCAGGCCACTTGGGCCCTACATAGGAGGCCCAGCCTGAGTCCCTAATCTCCCCAGCAATATCCCTATCCAATCCACTGTGGGGAGCCTGTTGGATCCTCTTGCCAAGTCCTGACCCAAGTCTTTCTATTCCCCACCCTGCTGCGTTCAGACAGCTACCTGCTCCCCATCTCGTGAAGGCGGTTCTCCACAAGCATCCTCTTCCAGGTGTCCTGGGACTTGCTTGGGCTGCTTGTTGGAGTAACAGAAGGTCCCAGTGAGATTCTTGGCCCATGTCTGATACCATTGCTTTGCAACTGGACTCAAACAAATGTCTGGGCTAATAACTTTGCTGCAGCCACCCCTACTTGTGGCATGAGACTCTATGATGCTCTCCTGGCCTCTCCAATTCCTGTGGGTGGAGGCTTCAACACTTTCCTGGTTAAATCCTTGAAAAGCCGATGTAGAACTTGTTATAAAATGGACTTTGATGTGGCAGAGATGGCTCAGGAGTTAAGAGGACTTACTGTTTTTGTGGAGGAGACAAATTCTGTTTCCATCACCACGTTGGCTGGCACTTAACTGTAACTTCAACACCAGGGGATCTGACACCCTCTTCTGGCCTCTCTGGGCACTTACACACACACACACACACACACACACACACACACACACACACACAGAGTACAAACTTAGACAGGTACACACACACACACACACATATATATATGAATAATAAAAATAAGTCCTCCAATTTATTATTGGAAATCTAATTGGAAGACAATTATATTATTTCTCCCCTCAATCTCCTTCCCCTCCCCCTTCTTACCCTTCTAATTCTACCCCCTCCCTCCCAAATTCAGCATATCCTTTTCTTTAACCATTGTTGTTACATATACACAAAGACAATCAACCTATAATTAGAGCCTGCTGAGTGTTGTTGTGTGAATATTTGTCTAGGGCAGACCACTTGGTACTAGATAACCAAACAGGGTCTCAAACCTGGGGAAAACTGATTTCCCCTCTCTCACAAGTTGTTAATTGCTTGTAGTTTTTCCTCTCGAGGTGGGGCCTGTGGAACTATTCTCCCTAACTATGTTGAGATGTGAACTACTGTTGGAATTGTTCAGGTCTTGCTTGGACAGCTCTATGCTGAGATTTTAAGGCTGTAACTTCCCTGTCACAGCTACAGGACAGTCATGCCCCTCTGGTTCTTTCAATCTTTCTACTCTCACTTGCCTCATGTTCCCTGAGCCTTAGGTGTAGGAGTTGTATTGTAGATGTGTCAGTTGGGGCTGGGCAGTTATTCTCTGCATTTGATTAACCATGGCTTTCTATAATGGTCTCCCTCCACTTCATTGATAAGATCTGAGAGCTACACTTACCTCTGGTGTTCCTGTCTTACCCTCCTTATTCAGTCTTATCTGGTAGCTCATTGGGGGATGATGCCTCCCAGGTCATGTTAGATCTTCTCTCTTTTGTCTCTGGAAGTGTGTCCAAAGGCTTGTCTCCTGGATAACCCAAATCCAGGAAAGTTGACAATGAGGACTAACAATCAGATGCAAGTCTTTCCCGTCTGATTTTCAGCACAGAGACAGTTGTTAAACTAAGCCAAAGCTTGCTCTTCCTGTAAGCACAACTTTGAGATTGGGTATGTGTTACTCTGAGGTTCTGTTCTGGTGAATGAACAACAGGAGAAGTGTCTCTTCACCTTTAAGGTTGGCATTGGAATGAATTTGAGGAAAAGCAAGTTGTGGGAGGGTGGGTGGCTGGGGGGGAGATTCATGGGAAGTTTTGGAACAATGAAAGGGAAAGGAGGAAATTATGTAATTGTATTTTAATTTCAGAAGATTCAAATGATCTTTTAAACTTTGTTATTCAGGCTGGGGATGTGGGTCAGAGCTGGAATGCTTGCCTATGAATCCCCAGCTGCCTAAAAACAAACAAATGTGTTGGACATTCACTGTTTGGTGTTGGGTGTTTTCCTGCAAATCTGTGAAGAATGGAAGGAATGGATAGCTCTAGATTCAGCGAAAGAAGCTGCTTCTGGTAAGTGTGACAAGACAGTAAGAGAGGACACTTGTAGTCACTATATTCAGATGGGTACCTTTGCAAACATGCAAACACACTGCATACCTGTACTCATGTATACATTCATGACATGCATAGGTGTGCCTACACATGCATCTGAGCCAAAACAAAAATACCTAGTCCTGCCTGGCTGAGGTTCCCCGTGAACTGATGCTGCATGCACAGATCTAGAATTACATAGAAGTTCTGTTATCAACCCCACCCTGTTGTGGTGACTCAGGTTTCAACCCTGAACAAGATGTTTGTATGACTCCTAAGGCTCATGGGCATTTTGGAAGTAGAGATTGGAAGAATATAGGATCCCAAAGATGGAGAGCATTGTCAAGAAATGCAATCTATGGGCAAGACAAAGCTGAAAAGTTTCTGTACCCCAATAAGCCTCTCCACCAATTCAGAAATCCAAATCAGACCAAATCAAACTGAATTAGGAAAAGAACATGTTTAATGGATACAATGCTCCTGGGTGGCCTTCCAGTCACCCAGAGAGGAGATGGGAAAGGGAGTCCAGAAAACCACAGGTCTGTTTCCTGGGGGGCAGTTTAAATACCTTGTGGGAGTGGTCTTGAGCATCTCTGGGGCAGGATCATCATTTGACTGACTTTCTGAGATACAGTAGGGTTTGGAGGGAGATAGGGGAGGGGATCTTGGGTGGAACTTCCACCATAACATTCCAGACCCTTTGGATATATGAATGCCAGGGACTGGGGTGAAGCTTCCACCATAACAACAGCCATTATACTCAGGAACCCACACCAGGTGCTTACATGAGATCTTCACAGAAGATTTCCCTTAGCCAGGTATAGAATGGAGAGGGCCTCAGAGGACTGTGACATCAACGCTGAGCTATTGCTACTGAGAGATTAATGAAGAGGGGAAATTATTACTTTCAGTTATGCACTTATTCTTGATACCATCAAGCTCCCATGGGTAGTTCCAATCCAACTGTCACATAGATGGCCCTGGTTAACCACAAGAGACCCAAAATAATCCCAAAAGTCATGAATCCTGAGGAAGGGACAGGGGGGATGGGGGCAGAGGGTGACAACAGGATAGAGAATAGGAGTATGAGATGAGGTGGCCTTCTCCTCTCCCCATCATGGCTTGTGCCTGCCCCCTCATATCGGTGTATTCTGAAAACGGGGAGTTGTCTGGCAAAAATGTCACTTTGCCAGCTGTGTTCAAAGCACCCATTTGACCAGATATTGTGAACTTTGTTCACACGAACTTGAGGAAAAACAACAGACAGCCCTATGCCGTGAGTGAATTGCCAGGTTATCAGATGAGTGCCGAGTCTTGGGGTACTGGCAGGCATTGGTTTGAATTCCCAGAGTCCGAGGTGGTGGAACTCATCGTTCTGGCCAGGGCACCTTTGGAAATATGTTCCGGGGAGGCCACATGTTTGCACCAACCAAAACCTGGCATCGTTGGCACTGCAGAGAGAACACGACCCAAATGCGACATGCCATCTGTTCTGCCTTGGCTGCCTCAGCCTTACCAGCTTTGGTGGTGTCTAAAGGTCATCGTATTGAGGAAGTTACTGAACTCCCTCTGGTAGGTGAAGATAAGGTTGAAGGTTACAAGAAGACCAAGGAGGCTGTTCAGCTACTTAAGAAACTTAAAGCTTGGAATGACATCACAAAGGTCTATGCCTCTCAGAGAATAAGAGCTGGCAAGGGCAAAATGAGAAACCGAAGACGTATCCAATGCAGGGGATCCTGCATCATCTATAATGAAGATAATAGTATCAGCAAGGCCTCCAGAAACATCCCTGGTATTTCTCTGCTTAATGTAAGCAAGCTGAACATTTTGAAACTTGCTCCTGGTGGGCATGTGGGACATTTCTGTACTTGGACTTAGAGTGCCTTCCGGAAGTTAGATGAGCTATATGGCACTTGGTGTAAGGCTGCTTCCCTCAAGAGTAACTATAACTTTCCCATGCACAAGATGATGAACACACACCTTAGCAGAATCTTGAAAAGCCCAGAGATTCAAAGAGCCCTCTGAGCACCACGCAAGAAGATTCATCGTAGAGTCTTGAAGAAGAATCCACTGAAGAACCTGAGGATCATGTTAAAGCTGAACCCTTACACAAACACAATGTGCAGGAATACCATTCTTCTCCAGGCCAGAAACCACAAAGTCCGGGTGAAGAAACTAGAAACAGCAGCAGCAGTGCTGGCAACCAAATCGGAGAAAGGGGCAGCAGACAAGAAGTCTACAGAGAGTAAGAAACAAAAGAAGCCTGTGGATGTCAAGAAGTCAAAGAAGCCTGCAGGGAAAAAGGCTGCAACTACCAAGAAGCCAGCAGCTGGGAAGAAACCAGCAGAGAAGAAACCTACCACAGAGGAGAAAAAGCCTGCTGCTTAACGGTTGAAATCTGTTTCATTCCAAAGAGACAGCTTATTTGAATAAAAACCTGATCAAAGAAAAAAAAGAGTATGAGATAAAATTAATCAGTACACATACATACATGAATGAAATTGTCAAATAAAGGTAACCAACAAAAAGGTACCCAGAAGTCCCTGACTTGAAGACATTCTTGATGATGCCCTTCCTGCTCTAGGTGGCAGGTGGATGCTTCTTCAGGTTTTGTCACCAGTTTAACTTGAATTCAAGACTGAGATGTTGAGTATGAGGTCTAACTTCCAGGCTTAAGCCAGGCATGGTGATGGAAGATGTCATTCTGTAAATATGTTTATCTTATTGGTTGATGAACAAAGCACTGTTGGCCAATAGGGTAGCAGATAGTTGGGACAGGATATGAGGAGGATTCTGTGAAGTTTAGCCAGAGAGGAATGGTCATGTCATCCCAGGAAGTGTCATAGCTGGTAGACATTGCCGCTAGCTAACCATAGAAGTCTGGAGGTCTGTACAGACAAGCAGGAAGTGACCTGGGCAGAATCAGAATATAAGCAGAGACAAACAGGAAATTGCTTTCTTTCTCTTCTCCGCAGAGATGCTGAACAGTCGAGATGTAGGACACCAAAGGAGTAAAAGGTCCTTGGACCTTTCTCTGGTAAGACAAGTCCATGTGAAAATACTTACAATAGTAGTTATGGGTTAATAATTAAGAAAGAACTAACCAATAAGAAGCCCAAGCCAATTGGCCAATAGTTTCTTAATTAATGTAAGTCTTGTGTGTTCATTTGGGGCTGATGCAGCTCTGGGACCTAGCTGTGTCAGAAAACTCATGTTACAGTATGGTCTCACACACCTGTAATCCTAGGGTTGGTGAGGCTGAGGCAGCGGGCCTGCCAGTTCGAGAGCAGCCTGGGCTGAACAGCTAGGACTCTGTCTAAAATAACAGTAATCATAAAATAAATCAATGTCCTGGTGAGCCAATGATGTACCTGAGTCCAGCTGTGCAGCATGGAATGTGCAATCACTGCAGAAAGCACAGAATGGTCAATGGAAAAGGAACAACAGTATGTTCCTGTAGATAAGGCAAAGGATGTCGTGCTCACCCCCAGTCACCCAGCACACTGGAACACTTTCAGAAATATTCCCCTAGATACACTCAGCAGGTAGACCATCCACAGTTCCTGGAGGTCCTTAATAACCTCAGGTACCTTCTGAAAGTGCCAACTGTTCATGCTACCTTAAGACATCAAAGTATGGGACACATGTTCTGGCTCTCTGTCAATCAGGTCCCCAGGAAAGCAATGTGGTGATGGTGGTGGTGGTGGTGGTGGTGGTGGTGGTGGTGGTGGTGATGGTGGTGGTTGCAAAATGCCCTGTCCTGTCCCACCAAGCAGCAGGAGAGATTATACACAGAGTCAGGTACGTCCCATAACCATGCTGGCTTTTACTTGAACTCAGTTTCTCCCTTTTGAGGAAACTTTTTTGCTGAGGAGACCATGTGACCTTCTTGCCACCTTCACACTGTCAGTGAGCATCTTGAGTAGACTTCTGCATCTGGTCACGCCATGTGCCTCCAGGTGCCTCCAGAGTCCTCTGTGCTTCCTGGGGACTCCAGCTGAGAATGAGCTCCTTTCTTGGTATTCTTAACCAGTCACTGGCAACTCATTAGTATTTAAATTTATGCTAATTTCATCAAGGTGTGAAAAGATCTTTTTCTTGCATATACATGAAAGGACCCTATTACTATTCAAGTGACTTTCCCCCCTCTTTTTTTTTTTAACCCAAGAAAAGCTTGTCTTCACCTAACAAAAGACAGAGCAGAAATAAAAAAAGCACAATGTAGAAGGAGTGGATAGCGACTTTTTCATTCATGTGTAAGCATGCTCACTATGTGGTGATTCCAATGATCACTGGAGAAAGGACACTTTAATGAGTATGGGTAACAACCGCAAGGAGCACCTGGAATCCCAACTCTTTGAAAGAGCACCCTGAAATGCTGTTTGCTTGTTACTACATTTACACGGATGCTTTTACCATGATGTGACAAAACGCTGCGTGGATGCTACCGACATGTGCAGCCTGAGTATCTCAGTGTGTCCACTAAGGGTTTAGAAAGAAACCCTCAACACTGACCAACACCTACACCCTCATCCTGCGTCATGATGGAGCATAGGGTGAGCACGAGATCTGAGTTCAGCTGCTCTCAACAGCCTTGTCCTCAGAGACCCAGGTAGCCCTGAGACCCTGCTACTTCCCCTGCAGGTAGCCACTTCCTCCCCTGCACGGATGCATTTAGGCACCCCAGTCCACATTGTTTCTGACCCCTTCCTCCAGTGCTTGGGGAGGCCACCGTTAGGCCTTGTCTTCTACCCTCCTCATGATGCAGTTCAGTAATGTTAAGTTGGTTTGTGTGCTTGTCTGGTGGCAGACTGTGCAGTTGCTGTATAGATTTGCTGTCATTCTGTACACCGCCCACATTTGACAGAGGCCACATGAAGTGCAGCGGGACAGGGTTAGGGTTAAGTATTCTTGCCTCTTGGATGTAGCTCACAGGATTCCCGGGCAGGCAGGACAAGCCGATACCTCACCACACTGATACTGATGACAGCTGGATCTTAGCGTCCCTGTCCTGGCAGTCAACCTCACCCTACCATGATAAGGCAATCATTCCCACCCCTTCCTGTAGACTCGACAGGATTCCTTTCTTTTACTGGGGAAGGGGAGAAATCTAGGATGCAAGCCCAAGCTTAATTGATTTTAATCCTTTGGGTGGGAAACGTACTAGCTGTCCCCCTTTAAAATTGTATTTTGCTTGTCTAAGGGTTTTGCCTGTGCATATGTATCACATGTGTGCAAATGCCTGAGGCCAGAAGAGGGTGTCAGATGCCCTGGAACTGGAATTATGGGTGATTGTGAACTACCCACCATGGTGCTTGGGTTTAAAACCCAGCCCTCTGCAAGAACAGCAAGTACTCTCAATGGCCTGGTCATTTCTTCAGACCCTTGGCTGTTTATTTTAATGGAGAAAAGCTTTTTTTCCCCCTGAAAAACGGCTTTCAAGCTTTGTGGTATAAAAACCTAACTTTCTTTTTATTTTTCTTCTTGTCCTTCATTTATTTACTTGCAACTTTAGTTTTTAATTTTTCAATTTGTTTTAGTTCCTGCTCACCTGGAGCTCAAGGTGACCTTTGCCCCAGTCATACAGGATATTAGAATTATGTGTGGTTTTTAAACTAAATGTTTTAGTTGATATACAAAACCATGGGTCTCATCGTAAGCCTTTCATACATTTGTCTTACATAGCATTATATCTTCCTCTTATTCATCTCTCCACAGCTATGTTCTCTCTCCCTGACCCCCTCATCCCCACAGCTCCCTTCTGCTTTTCAAGATCCACATTAAGTCTATGTTCTGTGATGAGAGGAAAACATGAACTATTTGTCTTCCTTTCCCTTATTACCCTCCTATGTTGCCATTCTGTGTGGTGATATCTTGTTTGTACTCCAACAAATAAAGCTGTAGGCATCTTGTCAGTGAACTTTTAATGGCAGCCACACCTCCTTGGGTGTGGCCTCAGGCAGATGGAAGTGGAAAGCGAGGAGCTTTGGACTGGTTTTCCTTGGCACACTTTTTCTGGTGGGTCAGAGGATCCGGTAGGAAGGGCAGGGAAATGCTCCCGTGGTTCTTTTTTCTTTTCTGTGTAATTATTCCCCAATAAACACCCATTTATCATTTATCTTGGGTTTAATGGTATCATTATATCCTTGCCTTCAATTGGCACCCAACATGGGGCTCAAACCCTTGACCTGAGATTAAGAGTATCTTGTTCTATCTGCCTGAAGATCAGAGGGCTGAGCTAGACACTAGTGAACCATAAAGGTCTGGAGGTCTGTAGAGACAGACAGGAAGTGATATGGCTGGACAGAGAGAGGAAATAGGAGTCCGTTTGCTTTTTGACTGAGAAGTTGGCCAGGTAAGGTGTGGCTGTGGCTTGCTCCTTTGTCTCTCTGATCTTTCAGCATTTACCCTTATATCTGATGCTGGGCTGTTATTATTATGACCTATTAGAACTTGTGCTGTTATAGTCCTTCTCTTTGTACACCTTCCTCCCATCTCAGGGATCCCTTCTATTTCGTGTCCTTTTTGCATACTTTAGAGTCTGCACATGAGAGAAGACATGAAATGTTTACCTTTCTGAGTGGGGCTTATTTCTCCTAGCATGATGATTCATCCATTTATGAATGATGCAGACATAGTGAATTCATTCTTCTTTACGGCTGTTTAAAATTCTGTTGTGTATATGTACCAACATTTTATTTATCTGTTCATCTGTTGATAAACATTCAGCCCAGTACCCAGGAGTGGTGAAGCTGGGTCATGTGATAGCTCTAGTTTTACTGTTTGAGGGATCCGTTTTGATTGTTCACTTGACACAATCTAGAATCACCAGGGGATGGAGTGTGAATGAGGAACTGTGTAGGTAAAGTTGACCTGTAGGCGTGTCTGTGAGTGATTTTTCACCCCTGGGTTAATTGTGAAGACCCTTGAATGTAGGCATCTCTATTTCCTGGGCTGGACCCTAGGCTGAATGAAAAGGAGACCTGGCTGAATATTAGCATGCACACTTTAGCTCACTGCTCTGAAGATGAGATGTGACTGGCTGCTTTAGACTCTCGCCTCCTTCAGTTCCCAATTATGGACTATAATTTGAAATTGTGAGCCAAATAAACCCTTTCTTTCCCTTAAGTTGTTTTTGTGGGGACAGCCAATCACAACATGAAAGAAAACCAAGATAGCATTTACCTTCTCTAAAGAGTTATTCAAATGAGAATGTTAAAAGTACAATTAAATAGGGCCTATGCTTATATGACTTTGAGTGGCCTTACTCCTTTCTCCATGTAAACCTAGAAGATTATACATTTAAGTTTCCTTATGACCTTATGATCTGGCATTTCTCCTTATCCACTACAATCCTATCCAGTACACACCAGGGATCCTCATTTAGGGCCCTTAACAACACTTTTGATATGCCACTCCAGAAGCCACCAAAATTAACAGACACTGTGAATCTCAATTAATTGATTAATTAATTAATCTATCTCAGTTGTCACTTTGGTGAGGTCTAGAATTCCCTGGGAAGATGAGGCTTCTTGGTATGCCTTATGAGGGATAATCCTGGTGAGTTTAACTGAGGCAGGAAGACCTGCTCACTGTGGGCGGTACCAATTCCTGGGTGGAGGTTCTGGAATTATGGAAAGGGAAAATTGGACTGTGTTCTCTGCTTCCTGGCTGTGGATACAATGTGACCACCTGCCACAAGCGCCTGCCGCCAGGACTGCTCTAACATTGTTGACTTGATTTTTCAACTGAGAGCCAGAATGAACACTTTATCCCTTAAAATACTTTGTCACACTAACAAAAGAAGTGACCAAATTAGTCATTTAAACTGTCCTTTTTTTAAGAAGCCTGTGCCTAAGCTTGGGGGTGTCTTACCTTCCCTGATACTGCTCTTTCTAGCAATCCCCAAGTTTAAATCTACATTAAAATCTATTCCTAGGAGACTCCTACTCTTGCCACCAGTCATGAGGTAGGTTCATCTTTCCTGGTCAACATTTGTTGTCCTTTGTTTTCTTGGTGGCAGTCAATCTGACTGAAGTAAGATAGAATCCCAAGTAGTTTTATTTGCATTTCTTTCATGATTAAGAATGCCGAACACTTCTTCAAATACTTATTGGCCACTCATGCCTCTTCTTTCAAGAACTTTTAATTGATTATATGACTTTATGTTTCAATGTTTAACTTTCTGATTTCTTTATGGATTATAGACATTAATCTCTTAGTAGATGTACAGATGACAACCATCATTTTCCATGTAGAAAGGTGGTATGAGCATGATTAAGGGTCATCCAAAAGCTGCTCTGCAAATCTATACATTGAAATTTTAAGACATATAGTTGATAAACAAATATTTCCTATTCTGTGAGATGGCACTTCTTCACTCTATTGACTATTTCTTTTGCTGTGGGGAGGCTTTGTACAATGCTAGTTGCAGGGCTAGGAAAGTTACGGTTGGGTTGTTTCTCTTGTTAGAAGCAGGGTCTTATACTGTGGGATAGCCTGGGACTCTACATGTAGTTTAGCCTCCCACGAACTTACTGCAATCCTATTGCCTCTGAATGCCTTAGCCACAACATGTAACTTGTCTACAGAGCAATCACACACACACACACACACACACACACACACACACACACACACACACACAGAGAGAGAGAGAGAGAGAGAGAGAGATCCCTTAGTATGTGATTTAAAGGAAAATTTGTTTCATATCCCAGAGCTCAGAGCCTTATTGGAAAGATTGAAAACTAAAGTAAATCCCACTAAGATACTCTTAAATGTGCCTACACAAGTCTTTCCTGGTCATTTAAGATGAATACCTTGGAGTTTCAATCAGGAAACAAAACAAATGAAGCCAAGGCAGGACTCCAGGACTCCTGAGCCTGTTAAGCCTCAGGAGGATGCTTCAAAAGAGACCCTGTGGAGATCAAGGAGACTCCAATGCTTCAGTTTCCCTAGTACCAAGATTACCAGCACAAACCCCACATATGGCTGTGGCAGAAGTTTTATATTCCCTGCTTGTCAGTGTGAACTGTAGTCATGAGTGCTGTTTTCTTAGTGGAGAAGAAGAACTTGATATAGGCTTCCTACTAACAGGAGGCTCTGCTGGACCAGCAATCTGCCTTGGTCAAGAACATAGGTTCTTTATAAAACCTGTAAAAAGTGATGTCTTCTAGAGCTGGCACTGCCAAGGTTTGGCAAGAATGTTCTACCATTAAGCATTTCTGCTGCTTATGGGGATGAAATGTACTGTCTCCTGGACCCTTCCAAAAGACACATTTTCTGCACGTCTTCCTAAATATTTTCTCTATAGTTTTAAATGATTTTGCAGAGCACCTAGGAGCATTCTCTGGGTTACTAGAGTGAAGAGTAGGAGGAAGAAAAGGGAGGAAGAAATAGACAGGGGAAAAAGAAAGAGATTGTCTCAGTTTACTGATGGTCTCATAAATTAAGAAATAGTTCTAACCATCTTTGGAAGCTCTGATCAGGTTTAGAAGGGAAGCCAGGAGAAGAATGTTTGCTGCATTTTAATCCCAAAGCACCCCATCCTTACTACCCTCATTCCTGGGCCTTGCTGCAAATAGTGTGGCCTTGGATTGTTGAGGTTTTTAATTCACGAAATGAGCTCAATGTCAAAGTCTTGGTTCCTTTGTCTTTAACAATAAGCATTTAGCTCATCTAAATGAATAGAAATTGCTTTAGTGAATTACAAAAACCAAGGTCTTTTCAATGCACCAACAATGACATTAATTATTTTCGACATTGTCTTATTTTTGCAAATAGATTGACTTGGAATTTCACTTAAAATGTAATAAGTTCATTGACTGTTTAAACTAGATAAATGTAAAAACATTATTAGTAGATCAAAATGTCAGCTGGTGGTGGCAAAAACCCCATTCTGACAATAATATTCTACACAGTCTGGCACATCGTCATTTTCGTTTGTGTGTGGGTCTAAGGTGACCTGAGAATTGCAGTCTGTGTTCCTGATTGCCAATCTATGAATTGGCTGGTTCCCATGGGCACACCACCCCCTGTTCCTTCTTGACACCAGATAAGTTTGTTAACTTTAGTAAACAAGGACACCCATTTCCTTGCACAGAAAGTGAATCACACATTCCAAGTCTGCGGTAGTGTGTGCCTGTAGGGTAGGGAGGATCCTCACCCCAGAAGCCAGCCCCTCCTGCTGGTGAGCAGAGAGATCTGAATGCTTTTCCTAAATCTTTGTAATCCAATAAGCTTTTGTGTTTAGCAGCTTGTTTTGAAATTTGTCCCACACCCCAGCCTGTGCCTCACAAGGTCCCTAGCAGGCAGGTGAGTGCCTGAGGGCCTGATCATTATTCAAGGCAAGAGGCCTGCTCAGCCCCAACCAGAATGTAATTTGTAATTAACTGTCATTTACTTCTGTCTGCATTGACTTGTTGTTCAAAAGACAACGTAACTGGGCTGGTCACCGTCTCCCTTTGTTGTGGATATAGTGTCTCTCAGATCTGGTTGTTTTCATAATGTTTAAAAACCTGGGGCTTACTCTCTTGAAGCTGGGAGAAAAAGGGGAATTCGTTGAAATAAATCCAACACAAATAATTTGTTATGCTGTGACACATCGTGCATTCCATTTGATGGAGTGAGCACAGACTGGGCGCGATCATTTCGACGACTGAGGGCTGCCTTCTTCGCAGCACACCCTCTAAAATCCGGTCTTCAAAAGCTGTCCATCCATCGGCCTCGGACTCTAATTTATGCTGGCTCTTCAGTTTAATTATTTGCTTGTCACACTTTTCATTAGGAGAAAAATAAACAGAATGTGTGGCTAGGCCTGGATCAGGCGTCTGTGTTCCTGAGATTGGCAAACCATTCCAACTTTAACTCCTTGAAAATTAACAAAGCTCCAAGGCTATTTGAACAGAAAAGCCTGTGAAAGTGTTCAGAGGTTTGAAAAGAAATCATTAGATGTTCTTGCAATTAGATATCCTAAAAAGTCTGTTCTTGTCTCTGTATTTAGAGGATTATGATGGTCTGGAGGGGGAGACAGCAGCATCTCTCAGTTGCTTGTGTTTCATTGGAAGTCTCAAATTGCTCTGTTGGTGTGTGTGTGTGTGTGTGTGTGTGTGTGTGTGTGTGTGTACACCCATGCTATTCACTCCTTTTTTCTATCTAAAATTGGCATGCAGAGGCATCTACTAGTCAGGCCAGCAAGTCTTTGTGAGTCCCTGGCATGTAGCCCAATAGAGGAGGACACAGAAGTTATTCTTGCACTTGGGATAGACATTCTTTCCTACTTTCCCTCACTCTCCTGAAGGAGCCACATGATCCACATTGTATCTCCTTAGGACAGGGCCACAAGTACTCAGGATTCACTGTCTAGGCCCCCTTGGAGAAGCAGAGTCATATCAATTCCAGGGTGTCCCAGGCAAATGCAGTACTTACAGAAAAAAATGAGTTCAGCCTGGGAGAACTGAACTTCAGGCCAGTGGAGAAGGTTGGAAGTCACTGGACACCTCAACGAGAACATGCAATGAGCACTGCTTCTGGATTTAGGATTAAAACATCTCAGTCAAACTGGTCTCTCCAGAACTTGAGTAGTTGTTGTGGATGCTGTGACAGAATGGGCAGAACGGGGCTGGGTTTCAGAACCACAAGCAATAAAGACATTAGTTCTGTGTAGCTGCAAGGGAACAACTCACCTCTGTAGCTTCCACTTGTAGATGGAGGCCCCATGGACAGCCCAGGTGTTGCAGTGAGACAAGGTCTCATGTGCAGCTGCTCCACAAAGCAGAATCCAGAGTCACACCTTCCTGGACGCTCCTTCCTAAACGTAACTGAGAACAGGGTCTGTACCCTTTGATCAGGATGTCAGAAAATTCCCAGATGTACAAATCTAATTCTAAACACTCAATTCCCTCCATAGGTGCTCATCAGCCTCCACGTCTCCAAGTTTTCCTGTGAGTACAGTATACTTGTAAAGGCCACTTCCTCTGATGAATGCCCAAACTCATCAGTAAGTGCCAAAGTTCACCTGTCACTGCCTAAGTCCACCTGTAGATGCCCAAGTTGCCTGTCATACCCAAGATCATAGGTAAATGCCAAAGTCCACCTACAAATGAACTGTCAGTACCTAAGTGCCCAGATCCATGTCCACACTGGACTCTACAAGTTCCTGTGAAAATCTAAGGAGACTCTCTCTCTCTCTCTCTCTCTCTCTCTCTCTCTCTCTCTCTCTCTCTCTCTCTCTCTCTCTCTCTGTGTGTGTGTGTGTGTGTGTCTCCCCCTTTTGTTTTGCATTCAACTTACATAGAAGTAAGAGGTGACAGTTGATACAGATAGGCCAGTTTAATTACTTGTCAGCTTACGTTTGGTCTCTGCCAGCTGATGCAAGCTTGGCTTTCTTTCAGTAACTTAAAACCTGTCCAAAAGCTAGAGCTTTAGTGTGAGCCCCACATCTCAGGCTGCCATTTGGACAAAGTATGAACCAAGTTATTCGTCTGTCTCATTTGTTAGATTAACACTATGATCCCCGGTTTCCCCCAGACTCCACAAAGATCTTAAATGATAGGACATTGTGTGGACACGCTGACATATAGGGAGACCAGGATACATTCTAATTCCATTTTGCAACTTCCCTGAGACTGCACTGTAGCACCCCTTCCTTATGCTGCCTGTGCCTGGAAAGTGGACACTGCACTCATAGGAAGGAAGATGGAAGATGTATAGTCAGGGAAGCATCAATGGTGTAGATAACATATAAAGATTCCCACTGTGTTCATTTAAGGCCCTCCAAGATTTAAAGATAGATGTGACTGTGATGAGAGCTTGTTGTAGTGTCTGCAAAGACACATTTCAAATTCCATCCCTGATAAATTGGATTCATCCTGAACATGAGGTTGAATAGGGAAGATTCAGGAAGGGATAGGGAAGTGGCACTTTCTTCAAGACGGCATCAAGCAACAACGTTCTGGGAGACACTCTGTGCTACAGACACACAGCCTCCAAGATGCTTAGGCTAGGCCGTGAGGAAGAGATCTCACAGTCCGCTGGGATGACTAGAAAGGAGCTAATAGGATTTAACGGCTGAGCAGGTACAGGGGGCTTGCTGGGTTCTTTCTTGGCTCTTAGGTCAATGGCTTGTTCCCGCTCTCCCTGTCACCACAACTTGGTTCTGAGGACATTCTTTGGAGTGTTTATGGCTTTTTCAAGGTAAAACAAGCTAAGATCTACATCCCATGCATAATGTTGAGTTCTGGGAGCCCGCTCAGCAGCCGGTTTGCATGGAACTCCATTTGCCATTTAATCTTTACTGTGAAATGATCCTTCTTGGATCTCCTTCTTGAATCTCTAAAATATTGACAACATCAGGAAAAAATAATGATAAAGATAAAATAATGCAGGGATCACAGACAAGGAGAGGTCTCCAGGAGGACAAATGTGTCCCATGTCAAGAAAGAGGGCATGCCTGTTTTCAGACTGCATTTGACATTGCTGAAGGTTTTGTCTTGATTACTTTCAATAAAGCCCAAAGTAAGGATGACTGTCTTGGCTCACTAAGCAACAAGGTTCTATCACTAATTACAATCCTTTATTACGGGTAGTTTAATAGGTTTATGATTGGTCATAAAACAATTCGGTATGGGAGTACATAAAAGGAACAGCTTATACAGCTGTGACATCTTAATATCCAGCCATTGTAATCATTTTATGATCTCTTATGATGGCGTCTTTTATTAAAATATGCACACATGCCTTTACATGGGCTGTGTTGCCGCCAAAACTGGGAGGCAAAGTGAAAAATCACATAAATACATACTAAAATGCCTAATGAGGCATCATGAAGACTTCCATTGTCGGAAGTATGTCGACCAGATCACACGTGTGCAGTCTCATTACGGGTAATTATAATAAAATTATAAGTGCTGCAATAATTCTAACCTTGAAGGCACAATAAAGGATGGTTATATTTGCCTTCCTAGCCCGCACATCTGAGGCATTTTCTTCATTAATTATATTTCACGTTAGAATAATTATGTTGTGTAAGATGGAAATTGGGAGGCATGTGCTGAGCCCCAGCACAGTGTTCTCTCTCTTGTGAGTTTAATTACAAACACTACCCAAAGTTACACTCCGACAGACGCCATGTGTAGTCTGCAGGGATGGGAGGAGGGGGCTTGTTGTTGGTGTTAATTTTAGTTTGCAGCCCAATTAGTTAAGTCAATACATAGGAAGAAAGAGAACTGGGGCCCTGTGCCCAGTTCGGCCTCCTTACCCTGCTCCCTCCCACCAGAGCACAGGGTTTCCCACAGTCCTTTGGAAACAGGGTGCTTACTCGGAGAATTTGTACAGACCTATATTCCCATTGTTCCATCAACACTCGGGAAACTTATTTGTACAGTCAGGACCTAAATATTTGCTTTCATTTTCCTGGTACACTGGGAGTCTTGTGCTGAGTTTGAGGGGAAAAAATATCTGACTTGACTGTGAATTGTGATCTCGGAGAGTAAATAATTTGGGGATTCAAATCTATCACCAGAATTGGAAGTTTATTAACTGTGTTTTGCATGCATTCATGAATGCATGTGTCTATGCACCCCCCCAACACACACTCCTTGTATCTCGAAAAACTCATGAATTTGAGCTTCAGTTCCAAGAAGATGGTGGTTCTGCAGCATCCTGTCTCATCATGGACCAGCTTTACCCTCAATGTCAGGATAGGGAAGTTGAGAATCCCTGTAGAAGTCAACAAAGGAAGTGAAAATGACAGTCTGAAACACTAGTGCACTTTCAGCAATGCAAAGTAAACCATCTAGGCAAAGTTCCTTTCACTTCCTTAGTGGATACCTTCTGTAACTTTCAAAACTTAACCTAGGGGTGGGTAAAAAAAAAGCCCAGCCAAAGTTCTCCAGGGAATCACTTTGTGGAATAGACCCAAATGGCTTTTAATTAACATATAAATTGTTTGCATGTAAATGGCAATCCTAAAGGTATTTGAAAAGTTTATTTCAGATAGGACCCCCTGCCACCTTGTTTACAGTAACATCACAGTGGGCTGGACAGGATTTGCAGTCAGAGAACACCCTCCTTTGCCCCCACAGCTTCCCACCCCTCCCCCTTCCCCATCACAAATTACAAACCAGCAGCACACCAATTAATGAAGTTTATACAGTATTCAGTCAAATCATGCCATGGAAGCTGTAATCCAAACACCAAAGCTTGATTATTATAATTTATTTAAATGCAATGCAGTGTTTGTCAAATTCCACAGGGCTGGAATCAATAGTTTAAGTTTATTTCAAAATACAAGCCCTGGAGCACCTCACCCCTGGCTACGCAGAAGCATAACTGCTTGCCTCTCCCTGAAAGACCAGAGTCTTGGAAGGAGGAAGGGTCAGGGAAGACCAAGCCCTGAATAAGTGAATGGGTTCCAAGTAAAATGGCTGAAATCTGTATAGTCACCAGGCATTTCTTCCATTCTTCCAGCGAAGACTTTCTGGAGCCTGCAAACATGGAACCCCAGGCTGTATTTCTGCCAGGACTCCCCAGGCATCCCATGGGAGTTCCCATCAGAGGACAGTGGCCCATCCCCCTGGGGGACAAAGGCTCAGCTCCTTCAACTGAAGCAATGGTTTCAGACCCCTGCAGGAGGTGGAAGCATTGGTGTGCTTTGTAGAAGCCATCCTTGCAAGAATAATTGGTGCTCCTAGGGGACACAGTGGGGCACAGTGGTCTTCATGACTAAGGGATCCCCTTGCCCTGCTGTATAGTCAGTTTGATATGCATGTTAGACTTAGAGAAACAAATGGAAACTGTTGTCAAAACCTTCTGTACATACATCCTATGCCATGGGGCATCATCAGCACAGAAAAACCATTCCTTTTCAGAGTGACAAAGTCCCCACTGGGCTGGCTGGTCCTCTGGCCACCAGGTGTTCCTGACCCCTCTTAGCTCCTTGACTATGCAGGAACCATGGTCGAGATTCCCTGAGGCCTTTCATGCATTCAGTCACTTCCCCACAAAAGTAGATGCATCTCTGGGTTTTCAAACATCTTTCATATTAAAATTTTTTTCTCATATAAAAAACATCCCTTGCCCCCACTTTTTTTTGACACAAGGGTTCATGTAGCCCAGGCTGGACCCAGATTTAATGCTTTGTCCAAGGTGACATTGGCCATCTATTTTCCCCCACCTCCTACCACCACTCAAGCACTAGGCTCATAAACTTTCACCACCTGACTTGAACACAGGGCTCCATGCATACTAGGCACATATTATACCAACTGAGCTACATCCATGCTCTGTCCCCCAAGTACTTTGTTGCGACTCTTTTTGTGTTTATTATTTTGTGTCTTGAGGGACAGATTTTAATAGTAGAAGTTCGAAGTTAGTAATTCAGGAGAATTTAATTTTGATAGCCACTACCAAAGTTCTCTCCTGGAATGAATCAAACCCATAGAGCAGGTTGGGGTTCTGTCCACTTGACAGAAACTAGGCTCATATAGGAATAGGGAACTTTAACTAAGAAAATGCCTCCATCAGATTGGCCTGTAGGTGTTTTCTTAATTGGTGACTGATGTGGGAGGGGCACAGCTCACTATGAGCCAGTGAGAGCTAAGGTCTCCCAGCAGGTGGTACTGGGTGCTAAAAGAAAACAGGTTTAGGCTTATAGTTTAAATGAGATTTTCTCATCTAGGCTGACAATAGTCCTTCCAAGAGCCAAACACCATCTATCAAAAACCTCAACACCAGGCATGAGAAGTCCTCTTTTGGGTGGTTGGTCAGGGTTGTCCAAGAGACTCCCAAAACATCCAGACTATAGTTATTGCCTTTGGTCCCTCCTCCTGTCCCCCCCCACCAGAGGTGTAAGGTAAGTCCCTGTTGCACTTCAGAAACAGAGTCCAAAGACTCCTGAGCAGATACTGGCTCAAATGCCTCCTTCCCAAGGGCTAGCTTTCACAAACAATCAAAACTGCTGTGGAGCCCAGACCCAGTGGATACATCCACAGGACATGCTTGCACCTAAGGCTCAGGGACATAGCAGAAAAGAGGACAGAAAGATTGTAAGAAACAGGGGACCAGGAAGCCGCCTGTGAGATTATGCTTCCTAGAAATGTCAGAGGTTGTGCTCAAGAAATCTTACCAACACGACCGTCCACGTGTGAGTCAAACCAAGACTATCAATGGGCATGGTAAAGTGGATGGGAAAAGCCCAAGAGGTCTCAGCCCTACACAAAGAACTACAGGCAACTATGGAATGCTGAGAGCCGGAGAAATAGTCTTCCCCAGGGAAGAGCACACCGATAAGTTACCCAATACCAAATGGCTAGCCCTGAAAACACACATATGAGGAACACTATGCAGACTAAGTAGTTTATATTTAGGAATATGTATACACGCAGACACACATGCATGCAACTGTGTAAAAGCAATTAATGAAAAGAAGCCATGGATTTCTAAAAGAGCAATATAGGGGGTGGGTTGGAGGGAGAAAAGGAAAGGGAGATAATGGTGCAATTATAATCAACAAATAAATAAATGCATGTTGATTCAGTCGTGAGCAAGCCACTCCTTCACAGCATCTGAATCAGATCCTGCCTCCAGGTTCCTGTTTTGTTTGAGTTCCTGCCCTGACTTCCCTCAATGAATAACTGTGATCAGGATATGTAAACTACATAAGCCCTTTCTTCCCCAGTGTTATTCATAGCAATAAACAGAAGCTAACTAAGATGCCTACCATAAAGATTTATCTATCTGTCTGTCTGTCTGTCTGTCTATATATATCTATTATCTATCATCTGTCTCTATCTGTCATCTGTCATCTATCAGCCTACCTATCAGTCTATCATCTAGCTATCTAGCTTCATCATCATCATCATCATCATCTCTCTCTGGTTTTTGTGTGTGTGTGTGTGTGTGTGTGTGTGTGTGAGAGAGTGATGAGAGAGAGAGAGAGAGAGAGAGAGAGAGAGAGAGAGAGAGAGAGAGAGAGAGAGAGAAACGGAGTTTTAAAACATTTTGTTCTCATCAAAAAGACAAACCCTGAGTGTTATTTGAGTTTGCCTTCTTTAACAGTAAGTGAACCTGAATTTACTAATTGTGTGCTTACTGACATGTGTTTGTGTCTTTTTTTCTAGGAAGCTTGAGTTCTCTTGCCATTCTTCACCCAGTAAACTATATGTTTCCTAACTTCTAAAATTGTCAGTAATTCCACAAAGCATTCCTTTGTCCATGTATTAGTGGAAAAATACAGAAAATTGGTACAGGCTGTGGGGGAATTATACAAGCAAAACTTGCCAAGTATGGCCTGACCCAGCCAGCAGCAGTGTGAGCTTTACAAGGGAGACTCGTATTGACATTTGGTTCCTCTTTGTCTTGTTCACATGGTCTATGGCTTGGGCATCCTTCTTTGGAAGGCTTGTGTTCTGTGAGACAACTCAAACATAAATTCACTTAAGTCCACATAGAACCTTTCCAAGATGCTTATGGAATTATGTACTTTGGGGGAATTGACAGCTGCTTTAAGAATGTGACTTGGAAACCACCCTTCTGTAACAGTCAGTACAGGGATCCAGTGAGGGAGTGATTAAGTCTGGTTAATTCCCAGTGGGAAGATGTGAGGAAGGCCAACATCTACCAGTGGCATCTGTCTCCTATGTCAACGAAATGGGCAAGTGATGTACTCTGCTATGTTGATGCCCAGGCTGCACTGGACTAGGGGCTGCCAGGCGGAGCAGGTGGAGACATCTTCCATGGAAGCCAACAGTACCATCTCTTGCCTCCAGAGGCAGGAGAGTCCTGGAAGTACCAAGGTCTTGCTAGATCCCTGCTTTTCACTCACCAGAAACTTTGCTGCTCCTGGATATTGGGCATATGCCATAGGGGGAGCCAAGATTGCAACTGTCCCACATGATGATCTGCCTGGAGACAAAGAGGAGTCCAGGCAAGGACCCGAGTCCTTCTTTGTTACGGATTTTCTTGTCCTGCCAGGTGTCCCCTCCCCCGCCCCCGTTCTGCCCCCCCACTTCAGCCCCAGATGAGCACAGTTATATTAATTATTAAACTGTTTGCCGATATCTAGGGCTTCTTATTGGCTAGCTCTGTCAATAACTATGTATTTCTACATGGCCTTACCTTACCGGAGAATACCTGGCACATCCTATCGTCCCGGTCCTTTCACGATGTCTCTTTTTGGCAGGCTCCCTATGTCTGCCTTACCCAGAATTCTCCTCATCTCCTCACCCCACCTGTCTCCCTGCATCTATTCACCAATCAGTGTTTTATTCATCAGCCAATGAGAGAAACACATATACAGAAGGACTTCCCCCATCACTTCTTGTCATTAGCTCTCATGCTCTCCCACTGCACCCCTACCTGCTCTCTCTTTTTTACACTAGGGAGTGACAGGTGAGTCCAGGTTCTGCCCTGAACCTCACACATGCCATCCCATGTCATCATCCCAAGAACCAACCTGGCTTTCTTAGTGGCTCCTCATTGAGTCACACCTGTTAACAGTTCTCGTAAAAACTGAATGCCTCGGGAGTAGCCAAGCTTCTCTCACTTTGGTATTAAAATGGGTTTAAATTTTTTAATTACATTTTAAATATTAATATTTTAAATATATGTGTAAACATGCATTAAGGCTCTCAAACAGAAAGCTCTCAGAACTGCTAAGGCTGGATTGAAGTGAGTGAATGTAATCAGGAAGGACAGGTCCTGAGCTTGATCTCTGTGACTCCTGAGGTGGATGGAGGAGTCTGGGGATTACAGAACTAACTCATTCAAATGCACTTGACTTGCAAGGACATCCAGACCTGAACTTGGTATGTCCAGGAGCTAGACTGTGGCATAGCTGAAGGACTGGTAGAACAAGTCCCTGAGATGAGCCCTTGACTCTTTGCCATCTCCTTGGCGGTGTGGGAGACAGTTTATTGATCTTCATTTCTCCAAGTAACTTTCCCTCCCTGGACTGCAAGAATTGAAGTGAAAAGAAATGATCAGCTAGAAGTGAGAAGAACAGCCTAAATGTACTATTGAAAGGAGGCTGGTCTGAAAGTGACAGGGTGCTGTTTCGGAGGCTCAGAATATTTGTGTCTAAGAAACGTATCCATCTTCTAAGAGACACACAGCTCTGAAGGGCTTTACATACAGCTCAGAGTAGCTTCTATATCCTTCCATGTTTACTACATGCCTTCCTAGAAATACATCCTGCATGAGACACACCCTCTGGGGGCGGGGGCTTTACACACATCTCAGGGTAGCTGCTATATTCTTCCAGGTTGCTTCTATATCCTTCTACATTTACTATATACACTCCTAGAAACATGGTCTCCAAGAAACACAGCCTCTGGGGGACTTCACACAGAGTTAAGGATAGTTTCTATATCTTTCCAGGTTGCTTAACTTCTATGCCCTTCCATACTTACTACATGCTTTGCTGACACAAGTGCCCTAGGACCTTCGAAGCACATCTCCCAGGAGCAGCACACAGGCTAGTGAGTGTGTGTTCTTGAGACATGAAGCAGAGTTATCCCTTGCCACATGAAGCCTCTCCCTTCCAGCATCGGCAGAAAGAGTCTGGAATGAGGAAATATTCCCTTTGCTGCAGAAAGACATAGTTTATGGCCCCACCAGGGACTGAAATCACTAATTCCAAGTTTGCCTCTAGGAGTCAGGTTCCCAGTCATGTGCATGATGGGCAATGCATCCACCCAATGGCTCTGAGTCACAGGAAAAAGATATAAAGCCTTTGTGGGAACTTCCAGTGATAAATTTCTAGAATCTACTACTTTGAGGTTAAGGCCAAGGGTGGGTCAGGTTGATGGACTTGTCTCTCTTGGGAACTCCTTAATGTTTAGAGCAGTACTAGAGAGAAAGAAGCTACGTGGGAGGATCCCATGGAACAGGAAAAGATGGGCAGAGGACAACAGCAAACACAAAACAAGCCCATCGATCCTCACCATTCAGGTCAGGCCAGACACTGGCTAGGCAGTGTCCTGCATCCCTGAAATGAAAGGGGCCACATTTATTGCCCTCTTACAGACATGGGTAAGCAAGCCGAAGCTTTCAAACATGCTTCTGTCAAAACAATAAAGCAAAACAAAACAATGTTGAGTTCAAGAATAGTGTGTGGATGTAGCAAAGGTACTCCCTTTAGAGACTATAATGGTCCCAGTGAACCAATGTAGCAAGGGAGGCATCTAAATTTTGGGAAAACCACTTGTATCTGGGAGGAATGCTCAGAGCAGAAGTGGTCTTTCCCAGGGAAGGTCACATCAATTAGTTATACAACACCAAACTGTCAGCACTGAAAACATAGGCATACAAGTAGCATATATAGACTGAGCAGGTTGTATTCATGTCTTTAGGAATATACACACACACATATGCACCAGTTAAATAGCAATTTAAAAAGAGGTTATGGATATGACTGAAATAGAGCAAGGGAGGGTACATGGGAGAGTTTAGATAGAGGATAGGGAGGGGAAAAGACGTAACTATATTATAATCTCATTTTTTTGAAGATCATGAACTAGAGACACGCCCTTGGCATGAGAGGTGTTGCAAGATGATGGAGCCTTTAGAGACAGGGCTTCATCAGAGACAAAGCCACGCAAAGGCTGTGTGCCATGCTCAATGATTTAAAAAAATGTGCTGAAGACCTTTAACCTGGAAACCATGGGATAACATACAATAACAACCTATAGTATCAGTGAACTCTAATAAGTCACATAAACAACTCTTGTTATTTTCCACATTGATCACACTTTGAGGCCCCACTATAGGAGAAAGGAATTGCAGAGATTCAATGAGAACACCACCTGCCAAGCCTGCAAGACCTTCTGGTGGGGCACCATGGAGATCGGAAAAGATGTTTCTCACAGAATGCAGGGAACATGATCCTCATATTGAATCCTCATGGATAAGGAAAGCACTGTGTAGTCAGGTCAGTGGGGAGAAGGGGCTTCCACTGCAGTGTTCCATGGTTCTAGGAGCCCCTTGGGAGCTTTTCCAGGCGCAGTACCTGGCTCTAGCTTCCTCCTTCGCCCCTTTGTCTAATACTTCAAGGACAGATGTAAAGAATTCATCTTTGACCTTCACCTTCTCTTTCAAAGCTGCTTTTCTCACCTTGACCCCAACCTGGCTTAATCCTTTGCTAACTCAGGCTGCTCTTGACCTTGACCGATCCCCAATCGAAGCACTTCCCCTAACACACGCCTCATTTAGCCTCATTTAACTCACCTGCCATCTGGCCTGATGTCTATTTATCACATGCCGATGACAGCTCTAGGCTCTAGAAGAATTTTAGGAGTGTGACCCAAACCATACGCCAGAAGGAGAGTTACAAGTAGAGAGTTGAAGCTGGGTCTCCCGGGTTTATCCTGGAGAAAGGAGAGGGTGTGGCCCCTCCCTGCTACATTTCCAAAGAAGCAAGGAGAACCAGCCAGCCACATGTTCCCTTCCAGGCAAAATTTCCAGAACTCCGAGCAATGCCAGGCTTCAGTGACTCTCTTGTCCACGCCCTGGATGAAGCCAATGATCTTTCTGATGGAACATTAAGTCCAGGGCTAGGTACTTCCCATCACCATCAGCACATCACCACGAAGTTCAGGGGTGGCTTTACTGGCCACTGTTCCCCTAGAATATCAACTCACAGGCCACAGCCCATGTTTATTCAGGTGGATACAGCTTGAAAATATGTTATGTTTAATATATATACACGTTACATGTATGACATCTCAGTCCATGAGAACCATACTTGTAGCACATGTAATCCCATAGCACCGTCTTCCACACCTAGATTTCTGACTACATGACTCGAAAAAGCTGTTTCTCAGTCAAGGCAAGATCCTCTGTGTAATATCTGTGACGATGCTCTGGGAAACAGCTAAAAGGGGGGAAGGTTAAAGTGCTTCTTTTTGCAGCAGACAGAGACCATAACAGAAAGACACAACAGGTCAAAATTCAGAGAACAATTGGCTGAGAGGAGTCCTATCCCAGCTGACAGATTTATACCACAACCCTGCCCCCAAGGTTCAGAGAATACCGTGGGAGAGTAGACAGAAAGATTCTAAGAGGCAGAGTGTCTGCTGCTAGACAGTGCCTTCTATGCTTGATGGGAAGCCATACCCATGGAGTCTCAACAGTATGGCTACATAAACAAGGCCTAAAAATGGTATCACTTGTTCACATGCCAAGGTAGCTGAGGGAAACCTCACAAAGACCCAAGTCTAGATAAAGAGATATAGGCCATCATTGACTGCTGATCAAGGGAGAGAGTCCATCTGCTCCAGGGATGAGCCTTCTAATAAGTCATCTAACTTCAGTGGTCAACTCTAAACACACACACACACACACACACACACACACACACACACACACACACACACGCGCGCATGTGTGTGTGTGTGTAAAACAATGTTATGTAAAGTGTAGGAGGTAATAAATTTCATAAAGAGTGGAGGGGTCATGGAGGAGTTGAAGGAAGGGGAGAGAGGTGAAATGATGTAAACATGGTAATCATATGTGAAATTCTCAAAAAGTTCATAAAATACTAGGAAAAAAATTCATGAACGCTCCGGAGTGTGTCACACCAATGGGATCCTTCAGAGTTTCAGCGTGGTGCATATACTACCTCCGTGTCCTGCAGGCTCGTCCTCATCCCTACTCTTGTCCTGACTTTGTTGAACAGAGGACAGGCAGAGCAATTGTCTCAAGTGCCTTTGAGTGATGCTTTCAGAGACAGGGAGACCAGAGTCTGCTTGGATCACTGTGTGCTAGCCAGGATGTTGAAATCCGCAATCAGCACCCTGCACATGTTACAGCCTTCCTGTGGGAGGCCATGCACTCTGCAGACTGAATGAATGCACAGAATCCACTCCAGCAAACTGAGGTTGGAACACTGAGATGACTGAGCTCCTGGTGCACATGGCTGAGGCTTCTGGAAGCAAGGACCTGCATCTGGCTACCCAGATCTGCTCCCCTCATGATGATCCATCTGTAGTGGCATCTTGCCTTGCCAGTGAACTTGTAGTGGCCACACCTTTTGGGAATGGTTTCAGGTGCAGATATGACCCATTATAAGGTAGAGGAGGGGCTGATTTGCCCTCTCTTTGGTGGTGGAGAGCATCGGAAGGGCAGAGACTGCAACTGCTGAAGCAGAAAGACTGCAACGGTTATTTACTCTTATCTGTGTAAGTCCTTCCCTAACAAACGCCTCCAGCCGCCATAGGGTGAGGCGCCTCGGCCATGTCTGCATCTGCAAAGGATGGTCGTTCAGAACTCCCTCAGTCTCCTGATCAAAAGCAATAAGCAAGCCTACAGCACTGAACAAAACCAATAATCTGAAGGCCCGAAACTCCTTCTGCTACATTCCTCAGTGATGGAAGCAAGTGGGTTTTGAAGTGCTTCGCTTGATGACACCCAATATACCTTTGTTTCCCAAGTCCCAACCAGGATAGAGGACACCTCCAGGGTGGGTTTCCAAGCACTGCTTCCCTTTGCTTAGCACACCTCTATGGCCATGCAGAGGATTTGGGAAATGCCACGATAGCCACTCTCTGGTTTCCACATGTATCTGCATCTGACTTCCTATCGGGTCTTCACCAAGGCCAAGGTCTTTCCCACACCTCCTTTCCCCAGAATGATAGTCTCTACCCAACTTTCTCTCACATTGCCTTCTCATCCTTCTGACCTCAGTTCTTCTAGGAGCCTGTCTGTTTTCCTCCAGCCTCCTCATGCAGCCCTGCCCTGCCACCCTCCTGGGACGATTCTACACAGTGGACTTGGTCTGTCGTTTCCATGATCAGTTTCTCTGGTTCGAGGGAGATGAACAAGATGTTTCTTAGATTCTGAGGAATGAACATACCACTGTGGTTATACTGTGTTGCACTTGAGTCTATTGGGAGCTTATTGGAAGTTCTGGGGGTGGGGTGGGGAATTTGTGCTGTCTCTTGAAAATGTCTGCTTTTCAGGTAAGGAAACCCTGGTGGTTGGATGCAGGAGAAAGGCATCTTGCCCAGCGTCTTTGCTGCCTAAGATGGAACTCTCTTACAGTTTAGTTGTAGCACACTTTTGACTCTCATCAGGTAAGGCATGGAATTCACTGGTTCTCTGTGGCACTGTGAGATGCTAATGACATCCCTGACCTCTATCCTCCTAACAGTATCCAAGGAGATGCAATGGGGACTGCTGGCAGAATGCTGTCACTTTAAAATGGAACAGACTCCAGCTACTCCTCCTCTGAAACCACATCTGTACAGACTGAGGGCCCAGGCTCTGCTCAGTTAACTTCCTCGTCATTCTGGGTGTCTGTGCTGAGCCTCTACTACCTATCATGGGTTATGCTCCTTTGTTCTTTTATAGAGACATATTTGAATACTCAGATCTATACATCTTGAAAGTCCATATCCTGACTGATTAATTCTTTGCCAAGCCATCATTGTTGGCCACAGGACATGTTATTTCCATGTAAATGATTCTTGCCATCCCAAGGCTCCTGACTGGCCTTGCCATTCCCATAGTCTCAGTCACTCACTCATGTTTCTCAACCTGACTTTCTGAACACTGGGGAATACTACTTTTGTTTGGAAAGGAAGACGTTTGAGGAGATACTTTGAAATAATGAAAAAAAAAAGGCTTTGGAAGAGGCCGGCGACTGTCTGGGTCTGCCTAGGCAGAGGCCTGTCAGGAAGGGTTGATGAATGGCAGGCTCCTGAGGCCCCCGTTTGTTTAGTGTTCTTGTTCTGCTACAGCTGCACACAAAACCAGCATTGAAGTGTCTGCCAGGAAACATAACATAACCTGGTCCAGTGCAGCCCACAGGGCACTGCCCCGAGAGGGCCAGATTGTTCCTCAGGGCCAGGCTCTGGCCGGAGATTCCCAAGCCGTGAAGTAGAACGAGGCGTGCAGAAGACTTTCCAGTACATTACACAGGGTCTGGCCACTGCCATCAATACTGGCCGACCTGACCCAGAGAATGACAAATGGGAAAGCAGGAGCCTCTCTCAGCTGCAAAACGGGGTCCTTCCTCATCCCGAAGCTGGGAGGCATGCAGTCAGGGAGTTAAGTCTCCCACGATGTGGTCTGCAAGCCCTCTGGCAAACCACCAATGAAGACCCACTTTTACCTCGGCCCCAGGCTGGTGGTTCTAGCTTTACTTTCCTCACCTGGGTACTCACCACACCAGTGCAAGGCCACCAGGTATTCATAGACACATCCAGGTTAAAGGACTCTCTACCTCCTCCATGGGGGACTCCCCCTGCACCTCAACATTTTCTTTATATTTTCATTTTATGTGTGTGTGTGTATATCAGGATATGTCACTTGGCTATAGATACCGACAGATGCCAGAAGATGGTGTCAGATCCTCTGGAGCTACAGTTACAGGCGATTGTGAGCTGTGAACACAGGTGTTGGCAACCATATTGCGGTCTCCTGGAAGAACTGCAATGCTCTTAATAGCCAGTCTACCTGGTTATTTTCTTCTGCTAACAGCTTTAAAATGCTCTTTCCCCTTCTTGAGGTAATTATCATGCCAATGAAAATGTACACACTTAATTATTTATGTCTAATTTTAAACAGAAGCAATTAGGAAACAGACACAAAGTTAGCCTGTAAGGCACTGAGGGAGGATAGGTATGGATTTCAGCAGAGTTTTCTCTATGAACATCTTGTACTTAGGATCAAGTCATTATCCAAATCTGTAAATTCATTTCTAGCACTTTGAACACCAGTTTTACAAATGACCATACATGCATACATATGTATACACACACACACACACACACACATATGTAGTGGCAAATGACCATGCATACATACATATGTACATACATACATACACACACACACACATATGTAGTGGCAAATGGCTATACCATACACCTGGTCATTTTAACACACTTACCTGTGCAATTCACAGCACCCAGCCTATCTATGTGTCTGTTTCCACAATTAATTACCTCTAAACTGAAGCCCCATACCCACTTAATAGCAACCTATGCCTGTCCACCAAGGAACACTCGTTCCACTAATTTTTCTTGAGTTTTAGAACACAAAATCGTCTGTAAGCTGGGTGATACAGTATTTCTCTGTTCACTTAGTACAATGTGCTCATGGTCACCCACACTATAGTGTGTGTCATTACCTTCATCTATTTGCAAATGAGTGATATTTTAATATATATATATATATATATGCATTTTGTTCATTCACTCACCTGACATTAGATAATTGACAGACTTCAGGCTTGTGTTAGTCAGCACTGTAACAAAGTTCTGGGAACAAAATCAATTTGGAGGAGGAAGGATTTGTTTTGGCTTTTGGTTTCAGAAGTTCAGTTCATGGTCAGTTGGTCCTGTTGCCAAGGTTAAACATCATGGTCCTATCACATAACATACAAGTGTGTATGAAAATCTGAATCATCCAGTTTAAGAAACAGGAAGATTCAGTCTGCTCGCTGAACACAACTGCTTATAAATATCTCATACTATCACTGGTAAATTCTTCCTTTCTGTGGTTTCTTTGAGTGTGTATCTATGTGTATACATCTTGTTGTTGGTTTTATTTATTTATTAATTTTTGTTTTTTTGAGACAGGTTTCTCTGTATTGCTTTGGAGCCTGTCCTGGAACTCCCTCTGTAGACCAGGCTAACCTCGAACTCAGAGATCTGCCTGCCTCTGTCTCACTAGTGCTGGTATTAAAGGAGTGCGCCACCAACACCCAGCTATACATGTGGTTTTTGTTTGTGTTTTAAGATATGATTTCTCTGTGTGGCCCTGGATGTCCTGAAACTATCTATATAGGCTAGATTGGCCATGAATTCACCTGGATCTATTTATCTCTGCCTCCTGGGTTCAGGGATTAAAGGTGTGTAGTATCATGCTGGCAAGGTCTAGAAGGTCTTGTACTGATGCCAATGAGGAACAGAACAGGAGGGCAGGCTTTCACTCTCATACAGCAAGTTTCAAAGAGCCAGATTCTCTGCTATCTCAGGGGTCAGCCTCATCCACAATACACCGCCATAGCTGAGGAAGGCACTGCTACGGGAGGTGTAATGACGTTAATAATATTTCAAAGAGATGCTGAAAACTTCCTTCATCCAAGATGGGTGGCATGTGGCATTCAGAAAGCTGCCAATGCCTTAGGCAAGCGTCAAGCCCATCGCTGTGTGCTTGTATTCACATGAGATGAACCTAAATACATCAAGCTAGTTGAAGCCCTTTGGGTTGAACACCAGATCAGCTAGTGCCAAGGAGAAACTAGGAAGATGGGGAGGTCTCTGCAAAGGTGATCAAGAGAATACACCAACTAATGTGGGTAGTGCAGTTGTGTAGTGGTTAAGGACTACAACAAAGAATCTCAGGCCAATAATGTCATCAAAGAAAACTTCAAATGAAAGAAATGAATAAATGAAACATTTGGATCATTTAGAAAAAGAGTTAAGGTGTTCAGTGAAAATGGAGATATTTGGGGTAGACCATATCTTCTCCAGGAAGTGTGATTAAGAGCAGCCCTGCAGAGATGAGCTGGAGGAAGGAGGAAGCTAGCTAAGAGAGATCCAGGGAAGTAAAAAAAAGATATGTTGTGCTCATTGAAACCATAGAATAAGTATGTCAGTATGTTTTGTGGCCAGTGGAAAATATCTGTTGTTATTCTCTTAGGGTTGCTTATGACTTCTATCCCATGGCTGCCCTTGAAGAACTTCATATGAACATTTAATGTGAATCTATGGGACTGAGTTCATTTAAAACATTGTTCCTCAGCTTGGGGGTCAGAGAAAGAGTTCTCTTTAGAGACAGCCCATATCTGTCAGCCAATGGCAGTGTGTATAAGGATGACCAGCGTGCTTCCAAAGAAAAGTCCATGGCCAAGCTCGTCATACAAGCAGCTTGTCCAGTTGGAAGCTTTGGCTAGTACAGGAGTCCCATGGTGGTAAATGAAACATGGCTGGTTTTCCTGGTTATGTGTTGAGTGCATTTATACTCTTTGGTTTGAAATGTGAGCCAAGGACACAGTTCATTCACCATCGAATATGGGGATGCTTGAATAGGTGATAAATCTATGATTTCTCTTGGCATATGTACAACATATTTGACTCTGGTAACCTTATGTGGTGAGAGTTAGAGTTTGTGACTGTTTTAGGGCAGAGTGGCACAATGCCTGAGCCACAGACATCCCACGTCCTCCCTCAGAAGTTACCCCTTACCACATTACATAGCAATGTTTCTTTCCTGTGGTTGCTGCAAGGTCTCTGCTCATGAAGAGCCTTTGCTTGCCTCACTCTGTCTCTGTGAGGCAGAATCAAGTCATAAATACCTATCCTTTGACAAGAAAGATATCAGTCAAGCCAAGTAGGCCCCACTTCCCGTCTCTGTCCATATGTCTTTGTTATTTATGTACATAACATATCATTTACCCAAGTGCCCTGGGAGTTTCCTCCTGTGGTAGTACTGCTCATCACCCATCGATAACACATAGCCTCGTGTGTTTTCAAGGAACTCCAGTGACCTCACAGATAAAGAGGTCACAGTGCCATCTGCCCACCAGGTATGAGAGGGATAGAGACAGAGATGTGGACCTTTGTCCCCATGTGCTTAATACATTTTCCTAAGGAAGCTGTATTGTACACAGCGTTATGTTATTTTGGCCAGATCATGAAGACATTTTTACAGGCGGGTCACTAAAAATCCCTATATTGAACTCAGTTCTTCATTCAAAAGCACTGCACACAGCACATTTCCACTTGGACTAACCCTCAGCCTGTGGGTTTGCTGCAAGGCCTGCAATGTGATGCCAACCAGGACAGATTTTCTGGTCAGTGGCTAGTCTGAAAAATCCAGTGTCAGACACCAGAGAGCAACTGATCTTGTCTGGTCTGTGATCTCAAGATCTCAACCTCCTCAGGTTAACTTAGGTTTTGTCCCTGTCATTATTGCTCCCAACACACCAAGCAGGAAAGATGTACATTACCCTAAATTTGGGTATAAAAAATTGAGATTAAGGTGTGAAGATGGAATGAAGCTCATAGGTGTTTTCTGAACATAAGCAGGAGCTTGGGTTGTTTTGGGGGTGGGGGAAAAGAGAGAGAGGTTTTAATTACTATTTTTCAAGTAACAGAACACAATGCAGAGATTTTCTGGGTTCTTAGTGTCTCCCATTCATATATACATCCAGCCTAACAATTAAGTTTCTGTTAACTACCTCTTTATTGCATGGCAACTTAACACAAATGCTTTTATTTTATTCAGTAGCTTAGAAACTAATTCTATCAATTAGAAAATAAAGTAACTTAATCCCGGGGCTATTTTTGTTTCTCCATATATAAAAGAAGGGGGTGTTTAGGCTACTTAATAGTGTAAAATGGAAGAAAGTAGCCATTTCTTTTCAAGTGGAGCTTCTAAAAGCTTATGTAATGACTGTTATTGGTACTTATCTTAGTCTGACAATGTGGTATTGCTTCAGTTCTATGTCTATGGTGAGTTGAACCAAAATTGAATATAGATCAGATCTTGAACTTGGCTGTGGAACAAATTGCTCTGATTGTGTGGGATTACATGGGGCATGGGTTTTTAAATTAAGTACTTTCTTGACCTATTACATTATGTCAACAGTGCTGCTGTGGAGAGTCAGTTTCATTTCTTGAGTATGTTCATGATATTCTCTCTGTTTAATCAATAGTCTTTTACATAGGTGTGATGGCGGCCCAGGACTTCATCACTCTGAGGAGTTTATTCAGATCATGTCAAATTTCAGAGTATTTCCCTCTTCCCACTTGGTATGCCTCATCACCTCATACTAACCGGTTTTGGTGAGAAGTCAAATTCTGTCTTTTTACTGGATGCCTAAGCAGCTACTTCTCTGAGATCATGTTTCTGTTTACTGTTTGCTTTCTTCTGGAATCCAACTTCAGACTATTTTCTGATTTTTTCCTGGTCTTACCGTATTGGATCCACCCAGGGATGTGTGTGAGGTTCTGAGAATTAACGACTAGGTGTCAGGATCGAGCCTGCCAGAAATCAACATCCTGAGATTAAGGGTAGCCACCCATAGCTTCAGTCACTGGGATGTGTGAGTACAAAACTTTTCACAACCACGGGATACGGCGAAATCCTGTATGCATGGCTTCGTCATGTTCAAAAGCAGTCCAACCCAGGAAGCATTTGCAACTCACTGCCATTCAGCTTGTGCCTGCACTCAGTGAACAAACATGCCAGTTCAAAAAGAGTTCAACCCAGGAAGCAGTTGGAACCTACTTTCATTTCACCTGTGCACGCATTCAAAATGCCAGCTCATGTTTTGTCTCTCTGAATTGGCCAATGCTAGTGCGATAGCATGTATAGGTCCTCATGTGCCTATCAAGATGACTGGGCCTCAGACTGTTTCCTGCTGCTATGGCAGGGTTCTCAAGACAAGGAGAAGGGATTCACCAGGCTCACAGTCTGAGAGGAAAGTACTAGGTCATGGCAATGGCACTTGCCTGGCTTCTGGCAAGACCTGACCAGGTTTGATGAGTTTCTATTCACCGTTTAACGTGGACAAGGATGTGGCCATGACACCCTCCTCCTGCAATAATGTAGCTGGTCCTTAAGAGTGAGTTCACTTCAGTAAAAAGGTTTCAGTTCATTCCTGAGGATGCTACCTGTGTCTCAGATGCCACTTGGCCTTGTCCAGCCACCAAATAATAATACAATCCAAACTGAGTTTCAGAGCCTACCACTGCTGACCTGGGCTGCTTTCTTCTCTTCAGTACATGCTCCTTAACCTCTGCATAGACCAGTGTACTCCCAAGGGGAGAGCTTCCCTTCCACCAAGAGAGTAGACAGTTCTACCTGAGACAGACATCCTCAAGCCCTGGTTATATGTCCCTCTTACCCATGTTCACAATCCAGACAGAGCTGCTTGAGCATTTAGGCTCAGAAGAGCTTGGATCCTCACAGGTAGGTATGTGGGTCAGAGTGCTGAGATATGGCTCAATGCCCTTACCCACTGTCTTTACTGCAGCACTTGGATACCATGACCAAATGCCACCGCTGATGAGAGTTCTGTCTTCTACCCATGACTTGATAGAAGGGCCAGCTGTGGCTTGTCTTGTCAGCAATGACAGCAGCAAGCAAGTCTGGGCCAGACAGGGCCCTACTGTCTTCAGGAGTCAACCATATCACACACAGTAGCATTACCTGGTGAGATTATAGGGAGAGACAGCTTGGGCTTCATGATATGGAAGGTCTTCATTTGCTGTGTCTGTTCCTGGGTTGTGACAGGGACTTACATATATGTAATATTACTATGTCACATGGAAAGCAGGCATGCATGTGGGTGAGTCTAGGGAAGAATAGATTGACTTGATGGTGGCATCCCAGTTTGCATGGGTCTCAAGGGAAGCAGCTGTGACATTTGTGTCATACACATAAGCACCTTTGAAGTAGATTCAGCTTTTTTTTTTTGGGTCATTTTTGCAGGAAAGACATATCATGTAATTTGAAAATTGTATATAAAGAATGGAGATGTGCCTAGCATACTTACCCTTGTAAAATATGTACAATGAATATGTAGAAAAGTGAACTGAAATATGTCTCCTAACTTTGTTTCCCCTTTAAGGATAAAATAATTTATTTCCAATAAAAAGATGATGTGATGTTTTGGTTGTCAACTTGACTATATCTGGAATGAACTACAATCTAGAAATGGAGGGTAGAACTGTGAGATTTTTTTCTGCTTGGCTTGAAGAGTTTGAATCCATTTCTAGTCCAGACCTTTGAGGAAGGAAACTACCCGCCTTTGATCTGGATCTTGAGGCAGGAAGGCATACCTTTAATTTGGCTACACCTTTTACTGGAAGTCTATCTAAGGACATAGAAGGAGGAAGCTTTTGCTCTTTGTCTGCTTGCCCTTCCCTTGCTAGAATGTCCATTATTTCAATGGCATTGGAGCCTACTTCTTTTGGATTCCAAAATATATGGAAGACCAGCTGAGACATCCAGCCTAGTGGGACTGAGAAACTACTAGAATATTGGACTTTCTGTTCACAGTCAGACATTTTCCCATTAGCTGGATTGCAACCTGCAAATTATTCCAATAAATCCCATATATATAACGCGTGTGCGTGCGCACACACACACACACACACACACACACACTCGATATAAATTCTGTGACTCTAGAGAACACTGAATAATACAGATTTTGGTACCAGGACTGGGGTATTGCTGCGATAGGCCACACCATGCTTTTGTTTGAGGAGTGTGGGCTTTGGATTAGGAAATCAGCTGAACATTTGAAGCAGGGCTTCATGGGCCATCCTAGTAGGAGAATGAACGATGGTGGTGCTGAGTGTGATTTGAACTGTGAGGACCGGGCTCATGAGGGTTCAAATGGGAAGAATAGTAATACATGTCTGTTATTGAGATATTTTGGTGAAGACTGTGGCTGCTTTTTGCCCTTGTCCAAAGAGGCTGCCTGAGGCTAACTTAAAGAGTTTTGAATTAACTGCTTTGGCAGAGGACATTTCAAAACATCCCAACATTGATTGTCTTGGTTGGTTAGTAGCTAGTATTATGCAGATCCATAATGAAAAGGAGAAAGCTGAGAAAGATAAAATATAAAATACACAGCTGTATAAGAAAAGGATCACCATGGAAAAGTTTAAAGAAAAGCCTGATGCTAAATGGAATAAAGGGAGTGGTGACTTCAGGACAAGACCCCACCCAGCTAAGCTTCCAGTTTATGAAATGGTTTAGGAGTGGTATCACATGCATTTAATCCCAGACAGAGGCAAGCAGATTTCTGAGTTCAAGGCCAGCTTGGTCTACAGAGCCAGTTCCAGGACAGCCAAGATTAGGAAGGAAACCATCAAAAACAGAAAGTTGGTAAGGGTGCAAACTGAAGAAGGGGGCCGTGTTCCAGCCCCAGCAGTCAGCAGATCATGGTAGATTCAGCTGTAAGACCCTGGCTTTAGAGTCAATGACACAAGAAAGGGATTATGGACTCTCCCTCCGTGACTAAGGAAAGCCACTGAAGTCAGGGGTGTCCCTGCATGGAGGCCCAGAGAGGCTATCATATGAAGCTGTCAAGGCAAAGACTGGAGTGTGTTGGAGACCCCAAGATGTTAGAGATGCCTACTGAGGAACACTGCTAACAGGGAGTGGAACCAGCCCGAGAGAAGGAAGTGTGTTGCAGTCACACTTCAATGCTGAATGGATTTGAAGATCTGAAGAACATTTTGACATCATACACGGAGATAGGTGTGTGCTCAGCTGGTTTTAGATCTTGCTTTGGTCCAGGACTTTTCTCCTGTGCTCTGTTTCTTCCCATACCCTATGTCATTGTATGTGGGAAGCATGTGATCTGATTTCTCATTTGATTTTTACAGGGGATTACCATTAAGAGGTTGCATGAATCTCAGAGGATACCAATGACTACTAAAGAGCCAGAATGCAGCAGGTTCTGTCCAAGTATAGATTAGAAAAGCAACCACAATAAAGGTAAGCACAGAAATAACACAAATCCTTGTGTTTGAAAAATGTAGGCTTCAGAATACATTTGCACACATGAAGCTGGTAGGTCAGTTTAGAGTCGACAGAACCATATGTATATAATTAAGGGGAGGCTGGAGGGATGACTCAGCAGTTGAGAGTCCTTTTGCAGAGAACTTAGGAAGCAACTCAGGGGTCTCCTAACTACATGTAGCTCCAGCTCCAGGAAATCCAATATCTTCTTTGTCCTCTCCAGTCACCTGTACTCACATGGCATACACACACATAAATAAAAAGTAAAAATGATTATTTTGAAAAAGTAAAAGAAGCTGACTTTGGATGACTGTCATCACTCTTTTCAAGGTTGATGTTATGGGGTGGAATTAGGCCTTTACTCATCTATCAAGCTCTCAGCTGTTGCTGTTGCCATTGGATATATGGCTCTGGTTTACCAAGTGTTATTCTCTGTTCAGAGAGATGGCACCAGGGTTTTCTGATAAACTTTGGTTGAGTGTGTCATTCTCCTAAGAAATAATGAGTCAAGGCACTTTGAGCACAAAAATACTCTCTGTGTGCACACACCCATGTGTATTGTTGCCTGTAGGTGTGGGTATGATCATGAGTGTGTACATGCATGTATGTTAAGACCAGATGATAACATTGAGTGTCCTTCCTCAGGTGTCCTCTTGTTTTTATTAAGGCAGGGTCTTTGACTTGGACAAAGTCTCACCAACCTGTTTATAGATAGATAGATGAAGATTGAAAGATAATTGATTTCTAGATGGTAGATAAATGGTAGGTGATAAATACATGATTGATACATGACTAATAAATAAATATATGGCTGATAAATGATAGGTGATGGACAAGCAGATGATAGACAATAAAATCATATTTAGAAGCATTCGTTCATTTACAAAGTGAGCACTTGCTGTATAGAATGAGATAAATAGTATTTATTCAAACATACACATTTACAACAGGAAGTAATTTTTCACATGTAAGTTATACAGTGTTGGCAAATTCAAGCAATTTCTGTGAAAATCTTTCTGGCAACTAGATTTTTTTCTTTGCACATGAACCTTATCTGACTCTCTGGTCCAATAGCCGAACATGCACTTTATCAGGGAATCAGCTCTGGTCCTCTGGGAGACACTCAGCAGCAATAAAGAATGGTGAAAGGTTTTTAAGGGAAAACTAAAGTTTCTGGAAGCTTGTCCCATGGTAATGAGCTCTGCATACAGCCTCTGCATCATTGCTGGCATCAGATCCTCTGCAGGCCTCCGATGCTAAACAGAGGGCTTCAAGTGAGAGAATGTTCTCATTTGTACCACACAGGACCCCAGCTTGTCAGAAATCCAAAACATTTGCATACTTGGATGTCATACACGGGCTCTCAGAGGAGCAAAAGCAATGAAACAAAGCATGGGGACAGAAAACATTGTGTCTGACCTAGCATCAGGACCCAGTGCCGATTTTCAGGACAGTTATGTCTGAGGCTAGACAGGCCAGATGTGTGTCGGGGACACTGGGGAGGTCTCAGGGAACACTGGAGGTTGCACTGAGCAGGAGGCTGCTCTTGCTGAGGTGGGGGAGTAAAGCAATTCTCATCTCTGTTGTATTGTTTTCCTACTTTACTAGTAAGTATATAATGATTCTCCATCTTCAGTGTTACTATGAGGGATTTTTCTTCAGTTTAAAATCCTCTAAGGAAATGAAAGTCACTTAGAAAAAACAGCTATTTCACTTAAGGAGAGGGCTGTTTCTTTGTGAGTACATATATTTAATTTTATATTCCTCTGTCACTGACCCATATGCCACTACACGACACAGTCTATGCTAGTGGGCTCCAGTATCTGTGTCAGGATAAAGTTAGAAGGAGTGTGTATTGATCCATGCTGGGATTTCCTAGAGCAAACAAAACTAACAGGAATGGATTATTATTTAGTTATTTAGTGATCTTACTGATTGTATGACCATATTTCTGTCTAGAATGCATTCTTCTGGGACCTTGCTGTAAAGTATATGTTAGCATCCCCCAAATCCATATGCAGAGACCCAAGTCCCCAATGTGATGGAGGAGGGGTCCAGGGGACAACTGGGTTCTATGAGATACAGTGGGTATAGCCTCAGTGATGGATGATGTCCATCATAGCTTAGAAGATAAGGAAGACCGGAGTCTCCCCACATCCAAGAGCATGCCACACCTGACCTTGAACTCCTGTCCTCCAGACTCATCAATGCATGTTTGTTGTATAAGCCACATAAGCCACCTCCACAGAAGTCTGACCTCAGAAAGGCAGGTCTTCTTGTGAAAACACAGCTGATAGCTTCAAACAAACAAACAAACAAAACCCACTGTAGACCATCCCTACTTGACCATGATAGCAAAGAGCAGGCTAAGTGCTGCAGTCTTGTTCTGTCTGTGTGTCTGTTCTGTTTTCCCTGTATTTATCTTATAAATTTTAACATGTGAGTACAATTGATTTTTCAGTGAGTTGGTTTTCTTCACTTCTCTATTTTCGGCAGCAAGGATCGATGTGGTGATTGTGAGTATCCTGATGTGTGTCTTAGCAGCCTGTTCCGCCTGATATCAGAGACAGAAACTTAGCTCCCACAGGCTTCTTGGGGTGATCAATACTAGGGCACATACTAGAGATAAGTCAGCAGTTTCTGCTTTGTTGACATTGCCACTTAATTTGCCAAAAGATTGTTGGACACTGTAAACTTCTCCCCTTGACCCCTGTGAGCACCAGGAATTTAAAATGTGTGACTTCAAGGATAGAGAGTCTGTTTCCACAAAATCGATGATTGGTCTAACTTCCGTAGCAGAAATATAAATTCCAGGACTGGAAAAACAATGTGTTTTTGAGATTCATGGTAATTGTTAACATGTATTATTAAATTACATTTATTTTATTTGCTGTATATATGACTATAGAGATAGAGGACACCTTTCAGGAGCCGGTTCCCTCCTTCCACCAGGAGGGTCCCAAGGAGCAAGCTAAAAATGTCAGCCTTGGTAGTGTCTTTTCTACTAAGCCATTTCTCTGCTACTGTCTATATATTTTATATGGATGACAGTTGCTTCATGTGATACTTTATTGGGTTATGTTTCAATAAAATAACCATTTTATTTTTTAAAAGATTTTGGTATTTATAACATAATGGAAATGGCTTCTTCACAATTGTGTAGACACTATAAAAACCATCGATAAGTAATACGTTTCCCAATCCTTAAAATCACCAGCAGTGGAGCACCATGGAAGATTCCCTGTGAAATGTCCCCTACAGCAGGTAACTTTATATTTCACTCTGCTACATTGCTCAGTTTTTCCTCAAGTTAGCATGCTCACAGGCTCTCCAGGCACTGATTGGGGCTCTGTAGGCACCTTGTGATTGGACATTAGGAATAACTTTCCATCACTACAGTAAGATGTCACTCCTCATTGACTGATGACCTGGCACATCTGCTTATGTCGTAAACGGCCCCTTTCTCCATCTGTGATTGTGTGCATCTGTCTGCTATAAGCTCACTGGTCTTCCAATGGTTCCTGGATATAAATCTCTCTCTCTCTCTCTCTCTCTCTCTCTCTCTCTCTCTCTCTCTCTCTCTCTCTTCAGTTAGACAAGTATATTCTAAGTACCTTGATTGCATTTTAATTTTGCTTATGTTATGTACTGCAAAGTTATAAATGGTGATTAAGTCAGTTTCAGAAAACATTTCCTTTATGTAACATACATTTTTAAACATACTATTTAAACTATTAAATGATTGACAGTGGAGTTCTAATAACAGAACATTGGCAACCATTCTAATATTTGTAAAGAACTGACAAATTATTCAGATACTCTGCTTCGGGTATGAAAATGTTGTCTCCCTGTGGAGGTGACAGGATCAAATGAGCTCATGAAACCACAGTCAATGCTTGGAATCATGCATGTATATTAAAAAGCTTAATGGAAATTAGATATATTTTGTTGTTTTGTTCTGTCTGGTTTTTTTGGTTCTGAATAACAATTATGCTAACATCATAAAACATCTTGGGATTAGAGTTTTATGAGTTAAAAATATTCATTCTGTCAGTAGTTACCATACATTTTTAATCAAATACAAGATGTGCTTTTTGCACTTTTCTTTTCTCTTCTGATTTTTTGCCTTTCTTCTTCAAATATTAATTTTTAATAATTTTATTTTATAATTCATTCATATATATTATGTGTTTTGGTTATTTCCCTCCTATTCCTGTTAATCCTGCCAGTTCCAGCTCTGCCAGTCCTTTTCCAGATTCATGAGTTTTTGATGGAAGATGTCCTTCAGTAAATGTGTTTCTCTTATTGGTTGATGAAGAAAACACTGTTTGTCCAATAGAGGCAGGAAGATAGGTGGGAATAGGAGACAAAGAGAATTATGGGAAAGGTAGGCAGAGAAAGACTGCAGAGAGATGTCATGTAGAGACTGGGAGGATAGGATTTCCAGGTGTCTCTGGTAAGATAAGGCCATGTAGAAATACATAGACTAGTAGTTATGGGTTAATAATTAAGAGATAGAGAGAGATAGCCAGTAAGAAGCCCTATCTATTGACCAACAGTTTTATAATTAATATAGTGTCTGTGTGTTTATTTGGGGCTAAGAAGGGTGGCAAGACCTAGTGGGACCAGAAACAACTTTTGGTTTTATTTTGTGACCCATTTGGTTTACTCTGGGACATCTGTGTGGCCATTGGATTAGAACTCTACATTAGAGCCTTGTGGGGTCAGCAGTGCAAACTCAACGAAGACAATGACTCTTCCCATTCTTTAAATCTATCAGTAGCTAATAGTCCAGCAGTGAGGGTAGACACCACTCAGCCCATCTTCCATCTGTGTGTGACTGTAGATGCTCCATTTTTGTGCAACCAGTGCAGGTATCCATAGCTGCTTTGAGTTTGTGATTACAGTGGCTTTGCCCTACCAAGAAGTTAATTTCCTGCACTCCTCCTTATTTTCTGGTTTTTACACTCTTCCTATTGCCTCTCCACAATCTTCCTTAAGTTTTAGAGGGATGCTATAAACGACCATTTTAGGACTGAACGTTTCCCTCAGCACCCTCTGCAGCACTGACTCTGCATCCATCGTTGTTCACTGTAAGGAGACACTTCTTCAACTAAGGCTGTGAGTAGTGTGTTATCTACAGGCATGAATACTTAGATGACATTATTCCATCCCCCCACCCCAGGCCAGTGATCTCCCTCCCTGTGAGTTTTTTTAACAGGCTCTAGTACAAGACTCGAGTTCTTTCCTGTGGCGGAGATCTCAAATTCAACCAGAGAACAGTTGGTTACACCCCTAAAAGTAAGGCCACTGTTGCACAAGTGAGCCCATCTTGTTTGGTAGGTCAGTCTCATAGATCATACAACTCACCGATTCGCACTGACACGTTTTCTCTTTCAGCAGCCTCCATAACCATGAGAACTAGCCTGGAAAAAGGGAAGCTGCCAATTCAGTCCCAGTTTTCTCTGTGTCCTGCAAACTAAGTGTACAGTGTCTTTGTCAATGTGTCCTTAATCATCTTGCTTTGTAGGGCTAACAAATAAAATGACAAAAGCCTGTTTGGTGGGGAGGTTGGGATCTCTTTGACCAGTAACTCATTGGGAAGTAACCCACAACAGGCATTATATATATATATATTCTAGGAAAATTTCTCCACCTATACAGAGTATCTCCCTTAAAATGTGTGTGTGTAAAATGTATGTACATATGTATATATTTGTACTTATATATAATGTATATTTTTATTTAATTATAAGACAGTAGGCTCTTATGTGGCTCAGTCACTCCCCCTTCACTTTGTTGAACTCCCCCAAGCCCCTTATCTCCCCTATCTCCCACTCCATCCCAGCTTAACCTTTACACCCACTACCCCCTCCTCTGTGTCCATAACTTTCAGTCTACTCTCCTCTGCTCTTTAAGCTATCACCTTCTCAAAGTCTTATTTCTGATTTCCCGGCTATTATAGGAATTCCAAGTAGATCATGAAATTAGATTCAAATCTCAGATCAACAAACGAGTGAGAAGATGATTTTCTATGTCTGAGTTACATCATTCAATATATTATTTTTTAATTCCATCCATTTACCTGTGATTTTCATAATTTTATTTTCTTTTACACCTGAATAAATTCCATTGTCTGTTTGTCCCACATTTTCATCTCTTAGTGCATACTCTTCCCATTCCTATTCAGTACAGTGCTTGGAATCTTAGCTAAAGCAATTACACAAGATATGGAAATAAAAGGGATACAAATAGGAAAATGAGTAAAAGTCAGTATGTTTGCAGATTATGTAATACTATACATAAGAGACCCTAGAGACTCCATCACAGAACTCTTAGTACTAATTAATATTTTCATCAGGACACAAAATTGACATGCATAAACCAGTACCCATTCTACACATCAGTGAGAAACACACCAAAAAAAGAATTCAGAGAAACACTTCTATTCACAATAGCATACAAAATAACACACCAGAGTGAACCTAACGGAACAGTTATGAGATCATTAAAATCAAAACTTTAAAACTAGGAGAAAAGAAGGAAGCAGAGAAAACATGTAAATATTCTCACATGCTCATGGATTGGTAGAATTAATACTGTGAAAATGATAGTCTTACCAAAAGCATTTCAAAGACTCAGTGCAATTCCAGCCAAAAATCTCTATGTAGTTCTGTTCAGATACAGAAAACAATCCTAAAGTCAGTCAAATGGATGCCAAAGATTCTGAACAGCAAATCACCCTGGCAAAACAATAATGCTGAAGACATCACCAGACTGATCTCAAGTTGTGTGACAGAGCACTAACAATAAAAACAGCGTGGTATTGGTACAAAACAAGTCTACACAACTGTAGCTATCCAACATTTTTGTGTAAAAAAAGTTCAGTGGTATGGAGGGGGAAAGGGAAGGATTGAATGGGCTGGCCACTGGGAGGGCAGAGTAGAGGAGGGAATATGGGCAAGGGTAACTGTCCTAGTTAGGGTTAATTACTATTGCTATTATGAAACACTGTGACAAAAAACAAAGTGGGGATGAAAGGGTTTATTTGGCTTATACTTCCACAGCATCCTTGATTATGGAAGGAAGCCAGGACAGGAACGCAAGCAGGGCAGGAACCTAGAGGCAGGAGCTGATGCAGAGGACATGGAGGAGTGATGCCTCTTGAGTTGCTCCTCATGGCCTGCTCAGCCTGCCTTTTTACAGAAACAAGGACCACCTTCCCAGCAGTGGCCCACCCACAATGAACTAGATCCTTCTACATCAATCACTGACTAAGAAAATGACCCCCAGGCTTATGGAGAGAGGCCCTTTCTTAATGGAGGTACCTTCCTCTCAGGTGACTATGGTTTGTGTCAAGTGACAATAAAACTATCCAGAAGGACAGTGACTAACAGTAAAGACCTTTTGCAAAAGCTGTGTGAACCTATTACTGTAGAATTTCCTTCTTATAATTTTATTATAATATTGTATCTATTGAGAGTCTTATAGTATACACAATTGGATATGATCGCATTCACCCTCATTTCCCTCCAACTTCTCCGGGACCTCTCCCAACATGCCTACTTCCCAACTTTATGTCTTTCTCATGGTGTTCTTATATGCATGGTTCTGTGCCATTCATCAATTCATGGGAGCATGGAAACTTACCTTTGGCCACAGTTTCAAAGAAGAATGAGCCCCTACCTCCAACCTCAGCAGCTGTCCACAGCCAACACCTACTCAGGAAGGGATGGGGCCTGGAGTGCATGTATTTCATCTATTCTGGAATTCTGCTTGGCTTGATCTGTGTAGGAAACAGCTGCTGTGGGCTCATGAATACAACAGATATGCCGTATCCAAAAGACAGAATAGCATAGTTCTCATCCCATTCAGGCCTTAGATTCTCTCAGTCTGTTTTTCCATTATGCTTCCTGAAACTTGGCGTGTGTGTGTGTGTGTGTGTGAGAGAGAGAGAGAGGGAGGGAGGGAGGAGGGAGAGAGAGAGAGAGAGAGAGACAGAGAGAGAGAGAGAGAGAGAGAGAGAGAGAGAGAGATAGATGGGGGTTTCATTTATGGCTAAATACTCATCATCTGAGTCTTTGAATAGTTTCATGGACTACTGCTTACTGCAAAAAGAAGGCTTCTCTGGCCAAGAATGAGAGTAACTCAGGTCTATGGATATAAACATAAATATTTAAAAGGCAAGTTGACAACATGAAAATTTAGCAAAATAACAATATCAGGTTCTCCCCTAGGGTCCATGATCTCTCTAGCAATAGGCTTTGACTATAATTACGGTACTAGTATGAATTTCCTCCTGTAGAGCGGGCTTCAAATACAACCAAAGGTGATTGGTTATCCCATGGCATCACAGCCATCTGTACATGGAAGGAAAGACAGCATTTTGAACAAATAGCCTCGAGAAAACTAGATGTTCATGTGTAGAAGAATGAAACCTAAACTTTATCTCCCTAGCACAAAAACAACTTTAAAGGGCTGAAAGACCCCAATATAAAACTATCAAGCCTGAAACTGCTTAGAAGTAACACAGAGGCAAAGACAAAGACTTCCTAAGATCCAAGTCATCTAGGGAATAATGCCAACAGTTGGCAACAGGACTCCATGAAACAGACAGCTCTGCAGGAAAGAGGCAGCTTACTGAGAATGGGAGAAAAAAATTGCCAGCTATTCATCTGACAAAGGATTAGTATCCAGAATACATAAAGAACTCAATTAGCCACCAGAGAAAGGCACATTTAAACTACTTTGAGATACCATCTCACCTCAGTTAAAACAGCTGTCCTCAAGAAACCCGAGTAGGAGCAAGGTCTGGGGAAGGGTTCACAGGCACCATGTCAGACCTTGAAGGTGGAAAAAAGAGGTGTGTGTGTGTGTGTGTGTGTGTGTGTGTGTGTGTGTGGTGTTTCTAAATATATAATCAGAACATACTCAATCCATATAATGTTCCTTGTATCTACATCACTTTAGGACTGACCACTTGGTATTGAAAAACCAATTTGAGGCCTCTTCCTTAGGAATGACTATTTTTCCTACTCTCAGCATTTCTCATTCGCCTGTAGTTCTTTTTCTGTGATTGTAGTCCTATGAGGTTTCCCACTTCCATGTTAGTATGTCTATTAGTTCATCTTTGTTCAGGGTTTGTTTAGTTATCCATGTTGATACTTCATGAGTGTTGGAATAAAACTTAAGTTTTAGTTCTTACCCACTTAAATCCTAAAATATCAAGCTCCTTAAAACCAAGTCTTGACCTCCAAAAGTCTTTTCAGTGTAGCTCAAAGATCTCAAAAGGCAAGAGGTATGTTATCTGTGGTGTCTTTTCTAAAGGCATGAGACAGAATAAGGTAACATGGGTCACAGATGGGAACAGAACATTGAAACTTGGAAATGAGTATGCAAAGCACTGGTTGATATTTTTGTTTATTTTCCTTCTCTTTATCATACTACACCAGACAAATCATGACTCCCATATATATATATTGTCACCAGGTAGAAAGCCATAATTCAGTGGAACAGATTGGCAATATCTTCACACTGTCATGCAATGATTTAATTTAATCAGTTTTTTGTAAAAGCTCATAGAATACAATATCATATTGACATAAAATAACCTGCACTGAGAATAAATGACTATTTTTTAGCATAAAATAAAACCAAAGCTGATGTCTTAGATCTCTACCAAGAAAACAGTAATTCCCTCCATGAAAACCCAAAAATTTCTTCTGTAAGAATAGAAGTGTGAATGCAGGCATACTGTCTTAGTTCAGACACTTGCTAGACAATATTAGGCTAATACATTCTGCCTTGCTTTCCTAAATGTGTAATATTGGTACACATTTTAAGTGTGCATTATTGTTTTGAATTATGCATTTCACAAGTTTCATGTACAATGTAGCAATTGAGATTATCTCTGTTATCTTGTGCCCTTCTGACACTTCAGGATGTATTTTCCAGAACACTAATGAGGAAGATTTCATAAAGGTAAATTAGACTGGCAATCTGCTAACTGTGGAAGCTTCCAAAAGGAAGATGAAATTGGCACAAGAGTGGAACTATAGACACCACGGTTATACCTCGATTAAATACAAACATGTGGGTCACCACCTGTACTGAGACATATAGATGTTTTTAAAGCACTGTGGAAGACTGTGGTCTGATTTCTGACAGGCCTTTCTGTTTCAGTGCCCGTCCACTCTTCAAAGTTCCTCTAATTCTTTCTAAGAGACAGTGGAAGAAAACCCAAGGTTTTTATTGGAAGCTGTTAAAAATATTCAAACCCTATTTAGAAAATATGTTTTGATTGACAGGTAAATGACTCACAATGCTTTGTTTTAATTTGAAGATGAATCAAATGAAAGCCCCAGTATGAACAAAATTGATTTTTTTCTGTTGACTTTTTATTGGCAGCAAGTTTTCTAAATTAGAGACTGGTAGGACTTTCATATTAGTCTATTTCATGCTTTTAATAAATAGCTTTATTTTACAACCTCAGAAAGTTAAAAGAACTAAAAAGTTCAGATTTTAATCTGCTCTTGAATGTGTTTAACTATGATGCTATGGTGAGGTCTTTGTGGCCACAGCCTCAAAGTTAGTGTCAGACTCAGGCTTTGCTTTTGAGGAAAGAGAATGTGTGAACCCATCCCAGGAGTAAGGCAGTTTAAGCAGTTGTCCTCATATCAGCACATGAACCCTAATGGGAATAAGATGGCGACCCTGCAGGTTCAGGAAGCTATGTGACAAGCAGAACCTATAGGGGTCTACTCAAGCAGGACCTGTAGAGGATTCATTCAAGCAGGACCTGTTGGGGAGGTCTACTCAAGCGGGATACATTGTGTATCTAATCAAATAATACCTGTTATGAGGGTCTATTCAAGCAGGACCTGTTGGGTGTCTGTGCAAGCAGGACATGTAAGGCATCCATTCAAGTAGGACCTATTGGGGTTCTGTTCAAGCAGTACTTGTTGGATGTCTATGCAAGTAGGTCCTGTAGATGATCCATTCATGCAGAACTTGTAGGAGGTCTATTCAAGCAGAACCTGTTGGGAATCTAATCAAGTGGGGGGTATATTAAAGCAAGGCATGTTGGGTCTCTATTCAGGAAGGAAGTCTAAAGCTAGAATATGCAGAATATTATTTCTGTATAAGACACTGGAGGGTGGGATGCTAACTAAAGCAAACACATTGTCTCAGATAAAAGGAAGGTCTAGGTACATAGGGTGGGGGCAGGATAAACAAGCCAGCACCATGCTGAGCAGCACAGAAATGGACTGAGTTAGATATTTTGTCTATTGTTTTGAAATACTCTCTGTAATGTTTCATGTCCTGGAAGTCCTGAACACCAATCTTGTCCTCACTTAAAGATGAGTAAATAGCAGTGTCTCATGATAGCACTCTTGGTTCCCACAGAGGACAGAAGAAGACATCAGATCCCCTGTAACTAGAATTCTAGGCACCTGTGAGCCATCACATTGGTGCTGGGAACCAAACTTGGGTTCTCTGCAAGAGCAGCAAGTGTCCTTAACCACTGAGTCATCTCTCCTGTCCCTAAAGAGTTTTCTTTAAGAAGCCTAGAATTTTAAATGTTCTTTGTACTTGAATCTGTTAACTATGAGGATCTGGTGCTTCAATTCTGTGGGTTTCTATAATGACAGAGAATTTGAATGGCAAGGGCTAAAGGAGTGGACAGGGAATTTGAGCATAGGTGGAGTGGGTATAATGGGTTTTGAGCTGTCAGATTCCTTTCCCAGCAAAGTAGACTGAGATGTTCCCTGAAGCCATGCACCAAAGGGTTAAAGGTTCAGGGCTCACAGAACAAAAGTTCAGACTGGGCTCCAACACTTAGTGTGGCAGTTTGAAAGAAAATGACCCCTAAAGTAAGTGGCAATATTAGAAGGTATGACTTTGTTGGATTGTGTGTTACCTTGTTGTAGAAAGTGTATCACTGTGGTGGTGGGCTTTGAGATCCCATATATATTCAAGCTACACACAGTGTCTCAGTTCATTCCTGTTGTCTTTGGATCAGGATGTAGAATCCTCATCTTTTTCTCCAGAACCATGTCTGCTTGTATGCCACCATTCTTCCATCTACCATGCTCTCAGCTCCCTTGTTCCCACCATGATGATAATAAATTGAGCCTCTGAAACTGCAAGGCATCACCTCAATTAAATATTTTTCTTTTTAAGAGTTGCCTTGGTCATGGTATCTCTTCATAAGCAATAGAAGCCCTAACTAAGGCAATGACCTCATGCTAAATCCTTCTACTGTACCCATGCCTTGATCCTGGCATGGCACAACCCTCTGTGGTTTGCAGGCCCTTGTATGGGCTGTGTGACATGTGCCTTTGTGGCACATGTGTCCTGACATTGACCCCATGACATGTTCCTTTTTGTGACATGTTCTTCTTTGGTGTACATACTCTGGCATGGGCCTGGTGTTGGCATGTCCCTTTGTGACACCTGTGCCCTGACAAAGACTTTTTGGCATGTTCCTTCTTGTGACATGTTCCTATTTGGTGTGCATATTCTGACTTGAACCTGGTGTTGGCATAACCCTTTGTGGCATCTGACATTCTTCTTGGCATGCCACTCTTTTGTATCTGGATTCTGACATTGCCCAATATCACACCCTTCTTTGGCCTTCTAGTGGTGCACTCCTCTATTGAACTTGGGTTCTGACAAGGACCTCATAGCTAACACAGGTCTCACACACATCTTCATAGTATTGCATATAAGATGATGATTAATACCACCTTGAAGTACCACAGTGAGAAGTCATTAAGTGGTGCTAAACGTTAACTCATAGGCTGGTCTTTCTCCAGACAGATGAGAAAACCTGACCATCCTTGGTCATTACCAGAATGGCCTAAACTCCAGACTGAGTGGGACTTGCATTTGTTACTTTGTTCCTCTCCATGAACACATAACTAGCAAGAAACAACCTTATGAAGGAGAGGCTTATTTAGGCTCTTGACTAGAGGACAGTCCCTCATGGCAAGAATGGGTTAGCAGAGACTATGACAGCAGGAGTGTGTGGCTTGGACTCCTTGGCTTATTTAAAATCCAAGCACAGGAAGTAGGGCCATGCTAGAAGAACTGCCTTCATATACCACTTCCTCCAACTGTTTTCTACCTCACAAAGCTCCCACCACCTCCTATGACAGTACCACCAGCTGAGGATAAAGTTGTCAAACCCATGAGCTTTGGAAGACAGGTCTCACTCAGGGGTACCATAACTGAGCTCATCCTTGCATGCCTGGGGCTTGGCACTAAGTAAGCCCCTCATTAAATATGTAGTATTAACAGAAAAGACATCATTGCACCTATGCTATCTGGAGCAGCAGTGAAGAATCATGGGCCATAGGGAAAATGACTGTAAAGAAGCCTCTTAGGCGTTCAAAGGTTTCCAATGTCTATAAAACTATTTCTGGTATGAAATATTGATTGCCTGTTGACCCTGACCAAAGGAGGTACAGCCAGTGCTTAACACGTTTTACTCCCTACCACTGACACACTCTCCCCTTCTCTGTATTGTCATAATGCCCTTTGCATGGACCACAGCAGGGTGAAAAGAACTGAATACTTGTTCTGGTACACTGAAGGGCTTCTACTTATGACAAGAGCCACACTGATTAAAGAAATTGGAATCACATATTCATGACAGAAATGTTAAATAAATGAATGAACTGGTTGGAAAAATTTCCATTCAGGAAACATGGTGAACTCCAGAGCTATCCAAAAACATATGAACCGTACTTCTAAACTTTGTCTGATTAAGGCAACTCTTTCACAAAGTCACCAATAGGTCTCTTTAGCTAGTAGTCAGTTTTCTGGTTGCTTATAAACTGTGGGTCCTTGAAGAAGCCCATGTTCTGGGAATGTGTTTTATAGGCATCTTCAACCTTCATTTCAGACCACAGGTACCTCCTATTCTTCATGTGAAAACAAATATGGGATTGAGCACTTAGCTAAACTTGAGCAAGCAGACTCAAGATTGAGGAGCAAAACAGGAGGAAGATTGTTCTGGGCAGGGCATGGGGTAGGAACAAGTAATTTAAAGAAATACACCCCATTTTTTCGACCATCTTCCATCTAACATTACAGGCAATGAGAACACTATCCCATTCTGGTCTTTATATAAGTGTTTAAGTTTTCCTCAGGGTGGACAGCATCGTCACACCTCAAGGGCATGTTTTCAAGAAGATAGCATGTCTAGGACCCCCTGCACCAAGTATCCATTTGGTTCAAGCAAAACCCAAATTTCATCTTTTGTAAATTCACTTCCTGCAAGTCGAATGGGCTACCCTGATCCTTAGTTTGAGGAACCAGAGTCCAGAGACAAAATTAAAGATGATGTCTTCGGGGTAAGTGTCATGCCAAAATGCCAACCAGCATGAGAGCTTCTTCACACACACCTGCTTCTACCAAAAAGCACCCCCTGTCACTCCCCTGTCCCCATGATGCTCCATTCATCCATGTCACATCCCTTGTGGTCCAACGTTCCTTTGCCACCATGGGGAAAATAGCATCTTGACTTCTCTCTAACATAACTGTTCTCAGCCTTGTCTGTCCATGGCCTTCACCAGAATTAGCATGTAGCCAGGATGGCACCCCCCCATCAAACACTCCAGAAAATGTTTCCTGGGCTAGCCTGTGTCTTTTTTGTTTTTTGGGTTTTTTTTTTTTTTGGTTTTGGTTTTTCAAGACAGGGTTTCTCTGTATTGTTTTGGAGGCTGTCCTGGAACTTGCTCTGTAGAACAGGCTGTCCTGGAACTCACAGAGATCCGCCTGCCTCTGCCTCCTGAGTACTGGGATTAAAGGCATGCGCCACCAATGCCTGGCACCTGTGTCATTTTTTAAACAACTACCAAGTTATAAAACAGAGGCACGATGGCTTATTTGTCTCCTCGGTAGATAGTTCTCCATTCATATACTGGTGACCAAGCAGCTTTCTTCCCTTGCTGGCAAGCTACTGTGGCTAACACGTTGGTGGGGGGTGTCAGCTTTTAATTGTAACTGTCTTGCAGAGCGGTGTTGTTTTAATATCCTGTATAGATTTTTATGTAATACACTTACTCGCAGGCAGCCCGAAGCAAGAATCAATTCTGTGAAGGGCTCTTCTTTTGTTAAAAGCCAATCTTGTTTTAATGATGCATGAAGAAATATTCTAGCATTGACATTTTTCTGTCAGGTTTCTTTTGAAAAATCAATTAAGATAATACTGCTTTGACCTAGTTATCTAGTTAATGCTTATTAGGAATGTAATATGATTTACTGTCAGCATAATAATTTTTGTATCTTATCCCATTAGCTTGTGCATATTTCAAAGTGTATCATACAATGGTCACTTCTTAAAATGTAATGTAGCAGAATACATTAATTAGACAGACTGGGGTCATTAGACAGGAGCCATTTCATTGGCGCTTCATATTGAGTTTGTGTACAGTTTCTACTAAGGTATCCTGTTATTTACATGTCTAAAACAACACTTCTTAACCATCAGACTTAGTCACTTTGTGACCAACCATCCTTATACAAATTACAAATAAGAATGTTTAGGGTTAAAATGGTTGGGTCTGGAGTTAGTCATTATCTGAAATTTAAGCAAATTAAGTCTCAAACAAAGTAAGGGCAGTAGCCTGGGCAGTGAACATCTGGATGCAGCAAACATGCTGTGGAAATCACAAAATATGCCGAATCCAGTACTCTTTAAAAATGGTTGCAGTCTCTCTTTGTTGCCTTTGTGTTAATGACTGTCAGTGGCACCATCTGAAAGGAAGGACTCACAGAGGCCCTTCCAGGGAAGTCATCGATTTCTGTCCGTTCGGGATTCGGTGGTAACTAGAGGCAGCATTGCCACAACCTCGTTAAGTGGAATCCAAATTAAATCTCTCCCTGCTTTCATGTTGGCAGGGATTTGCCTGGACGTTAGGACTAGGCACTCATGTGCTGAGGATGTGCTGGACTCTCAGGTAGCAAGGACCCTGGGCTTCCTTCTGGATCAGTGCTATTGCTGAGAAGGAAGCGCGCATTCTTATCACAGCTTTCTACGGCTTCCCTGCAGCCTCCAGCGAGAAACATCATTTTCCCTTTCTGGCTGGAACTCACCCTGATGCAGATGCTCCTAATATAGGGTTACGGGTTCTTTGCTGTCTGACCCCACCTTCACCTGCTTGGCACTCTGAGCTGTTAACACAATTGGATTCCACACTTCTGATCTGTTTTACTAATGCCCTGCACAACAGTAAACATTCCAACGCGTGCAAAATATCCAGGTCCTCCCATCCCACTATTTAGTATTGAAAACGAGTCAGCATAATGCATAAGAAACAGAGAGGCAATGAGCAAGAAAAGACCTCCCTACCTTCACAGAATCTGTTCACTCTCCAATTTCTCTCCGTTTACATAATCCTCTCTCTGAATCATTAGGAACCACTTTGAGTCAGATGTCTGCTGTCCATCACGGCAAATTCACCCCAAGAATGTTTGCACTTAACAAAAATGATGGATTTTCGTGGAAAGCTTAGCAGAGTCTCCTCCCTAGCCTGGTAACATTTTAATTAATTAAGAGAGGGAAATCAATGAGCATGGGCTGTTTCCTAAAGGGTATTTTGTATTTTCTACTTTTGCATTTTAAGATGGAAGTTTCTTTGTTTCTCTTTTTTGATTGCTCATAGTTAATTTCATTCTCTCTTTCCCAGCTCCCTCATCTCATATTTATTCTCTCCCTCCCTCCCTCCATCTTAAAGCGTATTTCTCTAGGGGCATTCAGGGTCCAGAGGGTCACCGGCCATTCTCCATGCAAAGAGCATCTGTGTTCTCTAGACCTGCATCTGAGTAAAACCGAGGCTCATCTGCCTAATGTGATGGCATCCTGAAAGGCTAAAGGGGAAGGAGCTGGAGGTGCAGCTCAGTGCTGGTTCCTGGCTCCATGAAGCAAATGTGATGGACACAAAGGACTGTGGGAGTGAGTGGGGCATCTGCACACAGACTTAATAGAAAGTCCTTGTCAATAAAGCCCAGGGAGGCAGCCGCTGTGAGCTCTGCCCGCCTGCCCATTTGCATGCCAGCTCTGGGCTGCCCAGCACTGGGCATGTCACTTTTAAGCACCCAGTTAATTGACTTGACAGGGAGGTGAGCTCCTTTCTGAGAGATGCTACTGCAGACCGTGGTTTTAATTATGAGAAGCATTAACTGTGGGTGGCAATTGGGAGCCTGAAATTATTGGCTAATAATCATTGATCAAACGTGGATTCCAAATAAAGGATATTAGAGCGGTAGACATGAGCAGTTCCCTGTGCATTCCACATTATTATCTCTTGCCTAACTAGGCACTTTCCTGCGTGTCTGAACTCTTTTGCCTTTTAACTGTGCCTGCTGTTGCTATGGCGATGGCATAATTTTTGTAATGGTCTAAAAATGACACTGGCATAGATACTGACAGATAGGAATTAATTCACTAACAAGTAATTATGTAGCGAAATGTTGACTGCCACGCAGAAGGTGTGCAGTGACACATTCTCTGTTTTTCCGGGCTGGCAGTAACATTAGCGTTGGTCATTAGTGGTAGACATCTCCGTACAGTGTTGGATACAGACTTATATGCAGACCTATTTAGTTACCTGTGTGACAGCCTTGTTCAGGACACCAGAAACAGCTGTCCCAGCCTGTATGAGCCAAAATAATTAGGCCTGTCATCTTACCGCTCTGATTTCCCCTTCAACCTGCCCACAAAATGCAAATATTGTCTTTCATTGTCACAGTCACCTTGACATGGATATTGCCTTGGCGCATAACTGGATGAGATGACTTCGAATTTGCATTGTTCATTCTAATAAATTTGCTTCCCCTCCATGGCGTGGCAGGACCCATCAGATAAAGTCTCCCGGAGTGTCATCAATCACCAGTCGTGACAGACGGCTTTTGCCTTCATTTGTTACATACGTGAACATGCTTAATTATTTGTCCTGTAATTAGTTGGGAAAATGTCAGGAAATGTCAGCTCTCTGTTCGCTGTGGAAGGACTCGGCTTGAAAGCAAGGATGACTGAAGTGTCATTAATGCTGCCTAACTAGAGGCGGATCAGCTGGGGAAAGTGAAAGCGCCTAAAAAAGTAATCATGGCGAGTTACAGAAAATGGAAACCCAGAGCCCACAGTGAGGCGCGTGGCCTATTAGCAAACACCGGTGTGTTCTGGGGTTGGTCTCCACAATGAGCCACCCGGAGGGTGAGCTGGCTGACCGGGAAGAAGCCTCGTGGATTGCTCTCAGGTCCGGCACCCTCTCCCCAGCTTTCCCTAAGCCAATCATGCTTGATGCGTTACTGTAAGGGCTCCTGCTATTTAATTTACAGATTTAAAGCCCATCTTAGCATTCGATCCGTGCCGCAGTGCACAAAGCGAAGGTGGGCTGCTCTGCATTCATCTAGGAGGGGAGGAACTGAAGGCGGGCGTCAGAACTGTCAGTCTCCTCTCAGAACCCTGCTAATAAGAGTAAGTCACCGTTCGTCACCACTTGGCAACAGAATGCACAAACAAACAAAAACGTGGGAAAGAAGCACGGAGGGAGCAAAGGCGCACAGTTGTCTGCAGGCGCGGAGGAAGTTCAGGGGCGTGATGCCTTGTCCACACCCGGAAATCCACTAGCAAAGCATTGTTCCAGCAGCCGGATGTGAGGCCTTCGTGATATTTAATAGCTAACTAAAGGAGAGACAGATTCCTCCGGAAGAAAGAACGGTTTTCTCATGTGACAGGTAGCTTTGTTCTGAAGTGGACTCAGCAGGGTTTCTGATCAAGCTTCGGATGCTGTGACACCCTACCTGTGTTTGCCCCCTGCATCTTGTGGCTGATGTTCCTTTGCCACGGTGCCTAGAATGTGTGTTGCTCGGTAATAAAACACCGTGCATAAAATAATACTAATGGTTCTGTGCAAATTATATCTAAATCTAAACTGCCTTGACTGATAGACCTCCACTTAGGAGGGCAAGTTCCACACAGCCACAAGACTGGGGGACTCATCTCTGCTGTACTTCCTGATAGAAAAAAAATATATATATATATCCGTGTTGTTTATCTTTCAACAGTCAGCATTGAGTATAACCAATGCTTGAAAGGAAGTTCATGGAGAATGTAACATTCAAGGGTGCCCAATGTGCCCAATGTGCACTTGTTTTTGTTAACAGGATTGGTTGCTTAGTTAGCTCAGTGGTGAAACTGCCCGGCAAGTGCAAGCCTCTGGGTTTGGTCCTTAGAACTGAAAAAAAAAAAAGGTTGCTTGAAAGGAGGGGAGGAGAGGAGGAGGAGGAGGAGGAGGAGGAGGAGGAGGAGGAGGAGGAGGAGAGAGAGAGAGAGAGAGAGAGAGTCAGTTACTGTGAGGTGGCTGACTTTCAAAGATTATTTTAATTTAATCTTTGTCCCATGTTCCATGCACTGGACCAGCACTACTCTTCCTGAGGGGAAAGCCTCCCCGTGTCCCCAGCTTGAAGACCCTTTCATTCTCTTTCCCTTTAAGAACTCTTTCTGCTGGGCTTTCAAAGGAGTCTTGGGGCTCATGTTGGAAACTGCGGCAATTAACCACACAGAAGAACGATGTTCCCTTCAAACACTCTGAGACATCCCTCAGTTCTCATAGGTTGAGCTTTTTCTAATGAACACCGAAAGACTAGCAAACCCTCCTCTTGTCTGTTAAATCGTTCAGCACGCCTGCCTAATGGAGTAGAGATGGGCTGAGTGCAGGAATTCTTCTTCCAAACCATTTCCTCTTCCAACAGTTGGGCGGGGCCCACAGGGGTGCGTTGTGCTGTCCACAATTCCCCTGGACTATTCCACGGCGGAGCAAACAGAGACAGGCTCTGAAGATGGCACCCAAACGAAAGGAAGTTCGCCTCCCCTATCTTGGACAAGAGGTGAAGTTCCTTTAGTTTCTGTGACATGTAACTATCCTTAGATCCAGCTTTTGAAAGGATGGACCAGCAGTACCCCAGGCAGGGAGCAGGACACTGCCATTGTCTTACAGTTTCCTGAGAAGGGTTAGCAGAATTGTCTCTGTTAGCAAGTTTTTCATCTGATCAGCATTTCACAGGTTTACACCTATAGAGCTGTCCTGTCCGTTCTCCTTAGTTCTCCTGAAAAAAAAAAGAAAGAAAAAAAAAAAAAGGAAAGACAGACAGACATATTCTGGCTTATTAATAGAAAGCACAGAGGATATATTTATTTAGTCTAATAGTCCAAGCATGCAGGCTTACCCTCCTCCTTGGTGCAGATGGTGGATGAGAGTGTACACAGTTTATGCCATATTCCCTGCATGGGTGGGGTCAGCAGACAGGGACTGGAAGAATGTGACTGTCTGCCTTGCAGCCTGGCCTGACCAGACCATCAGTTTGGGGACACAGGCTGTCCACCCACAAGGCTGCCTGCTGAGTACAGAGGCCAGTGCTGGAAGGCAGGGCCGTGCCTTGGAACCCTCTGCGAGCTCCCCAGCTGCTGCTTCTTATACTCAGGCAGCTGTTCCCAGCGGCTCCAAGAAGACAAATGTCTTTCAGGGTGCTTTTGATAAAATAAATCACCATCATTTGGATAAGGCACATTTTATTAGTAACAAAAACCCACTTGGTGAACCTCTTCCTTCATACATATAAATACAGCAAGCCAGGCTGTGAAAGGCAAAGTTTGCAAGCGAAGCGCCTTCCCGTCCCTCCCGTGTATTCAGACCTCTGCGTATTTTACTTTTTGCAAATGAGGGAAGAGTGACTTGCCCGTCTGTTTTGGAGGATCAGTATGGATTCTTTTAAGGAGAGACAAAGAAAGAGGTCGGCAAATCACTGCTTCAGAGGCCAGGAAACCAGACCCTTCTCTTGAGTAAAGGCATTTTGAACACACCCGAAGCGACTCTCCCTGGAGGAGATGTCTGTGGAACTGCAAGGATGCGGCTCTAAGCCCAGAAGCTCCCTCAGCTCTGGGTCTGCAGGTTTCTGGACCCGGTGCATATTTTATGAAATGATTAATGCCGGAAAGAAGCTCACATTTTTGCATTTCCATATTTAAGCATACATAATAAATCGAGAATTCTTACAAACAGATAAGGCCGGTTTAATAGCATTATGGACAAATAACAACACAATAAGCTGGAAACAATACATTTAAGAGGACGTGAAACACCGCCGTGAGGTCAGACAATATCTCCCACAACATTGGGAGAAGGCTGTCAATTGTTTGTATAACGTACGACGGCAAAGCCTCTTAGAACGTTGTTAAGTCTTTATTCAGTAATACATTATCATGCATATTTCATGGCAGGGATTACTAAGGCAGAATTGTGTGTCATTTTTGTTGTATGTCTTTATAATTACACCTTGAAGCCACCACTAGGTTTTTTTTTTAAACTACATATTCATGAAAAGCGGACTTGTAATTTGATAAAGGGGAGCTTGTGTTCCGTCTCCATTCAAACGGCATCATGAAGCAGAATAGAAGTAGGCATCTGTGTTCTCCGGCATTAATCTCTTCAAGCACATTCCGGCTGCTGTGATGTGCAGGAGGGAGATAAGTCCTGAACGGGCTGGAGCCGAGCGGGCCAGACAACTCTATTATTGGCTTCATAATTGCTTAATTAAACTTTTGTCAGTAATCATTATGGGGGCAATAGAGCTGTTAGACTGGCTTCTGTTAAGCAAAAATCAATAAACTGTTGGAGTTAATTTCGCTGTATTTTTTGTCCTGCAAATGAAATTCATTGCTCCCGGTTAGTGATCTGTGTGGCTGCCGCCCGGCTGATATGAACAGTCATCACCATTTGAATTGAGGGTATTCAGTAGCACATGAATATGAACAAATGGCAAACATAAATCTCTTGCATGAAGTACACCTCCTACCCCTTTATTATGGAACAATTGACCCATCTAAAATGAATTCTAATGCCAGGAAAGCGTTTAGATTTAAATTACACCATGGTCCTCTGGATCTGAAAGATGGCAGCATAAAAAAGATTAATATGCTAATTATTTTTCTCCTTATTTTTTTTCCTTCGACATCCATGGTGGGGTATTGTGAAGCGTGTAAATAAGATGACTGTTTTGTCAAGAAATGGCTCCGAGGCACACTATATCCCATTGCAATTTAATTTGTTTATTCAAAACCTCACTCCAGATTTTAACTGTGTTCCGCAATAACACTTTATTTTCTCACGTAATGTTTTCCTTTCACAAAGAATTCCTGGAAAAGTAAAGCATGTTTTTGTTTATTGAAATAGATTTAATGGTATTATGAATGATGATGCGCTTAACCGAGGCTGTATTTATAAATTCCTGTCAAACTTTTATTTTCTTCCTCTCTTCCCAGGCCTCTGGCATCGATCGTGGCAATGCTGTCCGTCTCTCCACAGAGCAGGGAGCTGGAGGCAGTGCCAGGGCAGGAGGGTTTTCTATGACACACTACCTGCCCTCAGAACTGTACATGACCCCCCCATCCTTAAAATGAAAAATTTAAATAAGCAAAACAAAAATGAAAGCCTCGTTGAATATAGCAGCCTGGTGTGTGGTTAGCACTGACACGGGCAGTGTCACCAGTCCATATACGGTGTTTATTCCATTTCCTCTCAGAAGCAGCTTCTACAGCATCAATACCACTATGACCAGAGGCAGGGGAAAGAGGGAGGGGTGTCTTGAGATGTGATGTCCAAGGCCACCAGGTCCTTTTGCCAGCATCTTGGCAGGCTCCCAATGGGCTCTCATCCCACAGCTGGTTTGCTGCAGTGGGAGAGTTTGCAGGGTGGCTCCACCCTAGACATGCCAAGGAATGTGGTGAACTTATGAAAATGCCCACAATGATCTCAGAGTATGGGAAATGGCTGGGATATCCTTTTGGAGGCTAGACTGTCAGGCCTGGTCGCAGGAAGAAAATTTCTCAGTCTTTGGAGACGGAAGAAAGAAAGATATTATTGTGAAGGATTTGCTAGGTGTAACTAAAAGATGGAAAAAACTGAAAGACAACGAGAGTTAAGAGAATTTAATTTTAATGTTTATATAACTTGAGGTGGTTCTTGACATTGTTGCATCATGTAAGTTTTTTGCCGACCCCCTCACTTTTCTTTGTCTATGAGGATGCACGGAGACCCATGCCATTCCAATATCATCATTGTCACTTAGGCTTGTTATCTGGCATAAGCATAGCCAGTGTGTCTCATGCTTACTAAATGTGGGTTGCTTTCCTGGGACATCAGCGTCTCCTGCCACTGTCTGCAAAGTGCTGAAGAGCAGGGCATATGTGCTGCTCAATTAATGCTGAGTAGACAAATGGGCCAACACCCAGGCCAACCATGGTTTGAGCTCAGGCTTTGGGCAGACAGACTCATCTGTGTCCCAGATCACTTCCAAACTGCGCAATTTTTTTTGGTACTTGCAAACCAGCTTCCCAGGAAGAATATGGCTAAAACAGTGCAACTAAGAATCCTGCCTAGGAAAGGAAGACAGCTGCCCACCTCAAAAGTGGACATTGTGCCTGACTCAGTTTGTTCTCAGTGTGTTTCTCTTTGCCAGAATAACTCGAAGCTACCCTCTTTTTCATATCTCACTTCTGAGAATGTCTGATGTGGGAAAGGAAATATTTCTCGTGAAGTCAGCAAGATAGACACCATGATTAGAATTATTAACACTCCTATAGTCTCCAGAATGGAGGGAGGGGCTGGTCAATCCTCCTGTAATAAGAGAGTGTCTGACATGATATCTGGTCCTGCAAGTCTCTGAGTCTTGAGTACTCCAATAAGTCTCATCATGGCAGAGAGCAGACTCCCAGGAAACACTGCTTGTGATCACATGTAGATTAAGAGATGCTCAACCGTGCATATGGAGATTCTAATTTTCATTATTGCATTCATTATATGATTTAAGTGAGATTACAGAACAACATAGACAGTACCTTGTGATTAAGTAACAATATTTAAGCATCCTGGAAATCTTTGGGATAATTCTTTTGTAAAGTTGCAACTCATGCATTTTAACATGCATTATGTATTGAGTTTTAAAGCTGCAGAAAGCTTGGATAAAGAGCTGACTTTCCTCTAAGAACACCTAGAAACACAAGAGATTAGGAACCTTTTGGTTGGGTTGAAAAGGATGTAGGTGGCAAGGCCAAAGAAAGCCACTGACTGTGTCCAACTTCAGCAAACACATCCTGGCAAATCAGGCTACTGATTTTTAAGGGTGGCAAGCCAGGGCTGACATGGGAGATGTCCACACACATCTCAAAAGGCTCTCAGGTTCTCCCGGAATTCATTGGAAGTCTGTGTTCCCTGGGATCCTGAGCTCTTGTGGCCTGGCTAAAGCTGCACGTGGAAGTGAGGTGCTCCGTGTATCTTCAGAGTGAGAACTATCTGAATTCTAATTTCTATAAATCTCAATATTTGATGTCCCCAAAGGCTCCCAAGCACAAAGATTTCCTGACTTCCATCTGAAGATTCATTCTCCTCCTACGTGCTGCACATCCTTGCACAGATGTGAGGGATTTCTGGTGATCCCGATCGTGTTTTATGTCGGCACTGCCTTTCCATTTACTACACTTGTGACTGGCTTTGGAAGCAGGCACACACCTCCTGTAGGTGCCCACGGTTTGTTTCTGAGCTGATTTGCTGACCTGCATGCATATGGGCACATTTGGTATAAGGAAAACATGTCAGTTTGCAAGTGCTGGCCTGTGTTTATTAAGACTTCATCATGTTCTTGACAACATAAAAACACAGGTGCTCCACCTTAGGGACCCTGCTCTTTCTCTAGACTAAAGTAGGAACAGAGATCAAGAGAGATAGCAGAGAGAGGAAAAAGGAAAGAGTGTGCTCAAATATGAAAGCGTTAGTACACTTGATAGATGAGAGTAGTTTATTAATTTGATGAGTATTACAAGCGAATTCAAATTCAAGAGTATTTGTTCCGATAACTTTTGTAACTTTAATTTGGTTTTTAAGTTGTATGAATTGATTTTGAACTGGCCTCAACTACTGAAGGGACAGTCTACAGTCAGATGTAAAACAGGAAAAGTCTGCAATAGAAATCTGAGAGAGTGGACTCCACATGCTACCCTGAGCACAGAGCTTCCGGTCTGCATTGGCTCTATGTCTTTCCGTAGCTCCTCATCGCCTTTCATCTAAAAACCACTGGTTCTCTCACAACACCTACGGTGGTCAAGACACCTTCCTATACCCATGTAAACGACCCAAATGATCCCTAACCCGTGTCTAGTCCCCTCACAACCCTTCTTTCCCAGGACCCCTACTTTTCACTGTTCACTCCTGTAGGAGCACTTCCTGTTGCCCCGCCCCAGCCCGAGACACACTACTGTAAAATCTAGTACTTATTGCCTGGTTTTCTCCTTGTAGAGAAGGCATTGGTTATTTTTTGTAGAAGACAGTAAATAAGGAAAATCAGAAAGAACAAAAAATAATTTTAGGCACTGAAGCAACCAACACCAGCATTGTCATGTATAGCCTGTGTTGGTATAGAGCTCAGAGTGTGGGTGTGGTCAGCATCCCGTGCTGGTGCAGGGCTCACAGTGTGGGTGTGCATGCGTTCACACCCTGTGTTGGTGTAGGGCTCACTATGTGTGTGTGCTCACAGCCTGTGTTAGTGCAGGGCTTACTGTATGGGTGTGCATGCGTTCACACCCTGTGTCGGTGCAGGCCTCACTGTGTGGGTGTGCTCAGCACAGTTTTATATCCTCCCACGGAAAAAGTACAACTCTGGGTCTGTACCCCTCCTACATGCTGGAACAGTGCAGCGGACTTTTGCATGTCTGTGTGGGACTTGTTAAGAAATCAATTTAAAAAGAAAAATTGAGATTCCATTTCTTCAAAGAAAACACAGTGGCCTCTTGGGTATCTGAACAGGAAAAAGTGTAGGCAACACCACAGTCTAACTGGGTGGAGAATGCCTTGTGGATGTCCTGCTTCTGTGGGTGGACCCCCACTCTGCTTGGCTTCCTGGGACTCGCTGCTGTCAATTCCTGCGCCATTTTACACAGAGACTAGAGAAGCAAATCTCATCTGTGCAAAGAATCGGATTCTTTCCCTGGATGTGTGCTACCTGATCATGACACCCGCCACCTTTTCAAATCTGATACGAGGATGGAAAACCATCAGAAAAGTCAACACAGTTCATTATTTGAACAAGCTCTGGACCCCATTCTTCAAGCTCAACCCTTTTGGTAGGGTATTGGGACAGATGCCTGGCATGTTTTCCTCAGCTCCGAATGGGAGACTGTCCTCAGAGAAGTTGGCCCCTGGCATAGTGCCTCCGTGTCCTCCTGATCAAGCTAGCCTAGCCCTGTAGCAAGTATGCTTTTCTACAAGGCAACCCACAGAGGAAGAAATCTTTCCTTTCAGTCAGCATCTTCTCTTACTTTGGCCTGGAGTGTAGATGTAGAACTGCCATTTTTAGTATTCCAGGAACAGCCGGGGTATCAGTGACGAATCAAAAGGTAACTAAATGTGGCCCTTTTCATTTTTCACAAGCTGGAAACCAGCTTGGAGAGAAATTGCCACTGCAAGCATGGTGTGCGGAAGTATTCCTGGACAGCTCCTCAGAGCCCCCAGGGAAGGCCTGCCTTTCTAAAAATACAGCACACTTTCTGTTCATTAAAAACCACCCTCAACCCCACGCTTGGCCTAACTTCTTTCCCTGGCTGGCCGCTCCGTCCTCCTGCACATTTACCGCCCTGCAGGACCGGGGAGAGACTGCTGTTCCCCCTACACTAGCATCAGATAGTGCTGCCTTCCTCTCTCTGGTCAGCATTTTACGTCAACTTTACAAGGGATAGAATGGCTCTAAGGCCAGTCAATTAAGTAGTGTAACGACGAGAATCCTATTCTTTCTCACCGCACTGTAGGCAATTGTGAAGCACAATTCTGTCTGGATTTCAGTGTGACAAATTTAAAACCAAAGTATCTCTCTTCAGTGAGGGCTCGAAGTCAAGCAGAAGCTTCTCTCTCTCTTCCAGAAAATCACAATGTTTTTGCAGAGCGGTGCTGTGTGTTTCGAGCGAGAGTTTGTCTTTATTTAGTAAAAGCCAGATTATTAATGAACTGAAAATAGTTCCAACGAGAGGGGGAAATCTCCTGGAAGAGAAATCATTTAGACCATCCAAAAGACCATCCTAGGCTTGTTCTGGCCAGAGAGGGGGAACCCTCCCCCAGCCAAGCCACTGTTTTCTCATTTCCAAACAGCGCAGAGCTTTGTAAACAATTCCATGGCCTTTTATGGCAGCCCTTTCTGGAGGCCCATTGATACCAGTGTTTATTCACGAAAACTCCTGAAGCGTGGCAAGCATGAAAACACGGAATTAAACGTGGAAACTTTAATTTTCATCTCATTAAGGGTGCACAAATTGAATGCTAATTATTAAAGGTGAAATAAACTAAAAATGCCCGCTGGAGCTAGACCAATTAAGCTAGCTTAGCCTTGGCCGCATTCATAAAAACAGCCAGGATTCAATGGTTCAGGCTCAATGACTGAATCTCACCAGCTTCCCTTAGCATAGGGAAAGGGTCTGGATGCATCAGGGACAGGAGACATTGTCCACAAGCCTTGTTTTTCGAGTTTCATTGCAATCTGAGTTCAGCTGTCCATCTTGCCAATTTTTAAATACTCATGATTCTCAATCCCATATTTCTGAAAACAGATTTTTTAAAAATCCTCTTTCAAAGAATTTAGTGAAGAAGTTTTAAATGACTTAAAGTGAAACACACGGCAGGCTCCACTGTCTTCCTGGCCAAAAATTCTCCTGGTTATTCAAGACCCATCAGCATGGTTGGAAGACAGGTACAATATTCTGGGCTTTTTTTTTTTTTTTGCATTCAGGGTAGTGTCTGGTACTTCAGTGGAAAAAAATATAAGCCACCGTCTGTCCCTGGTGGCATCATGGCTACCCAAACTTGAGTGGGCCAACGGAGGCTGACTCTCTGGTCCTGTGACCATGACCATCAGAAACTGCAGCTGCAGCTGCTGAGTGTGCAATTTGTCTGCTATCCACCACCAGCGGCCTCTGCTGCAGGGAAGCAGAGGGCTCACACAGTGCCCTCTGCTGAGCCACAGAGGTTCCTCTCCTCCTTCTGGGGAGGAAGCTTTCCTCCCCGGTACTTGCCAATATCTTGTCACGTTTAAACCGAAAAGCAAAAGATCAAAAGCTCACACGCAGCATAGTAAACAGGGCCCTGAAGAGTGGAGGAGGCTCTGCTCACTATTTTAGGAAAACTGAGCTAATTTCTTTAAAGCGAGGCAGACAGGCGTTGCCTCCTTCCCAAGATGAGTGGCGTGGCTTTGTGTGACGTGCCGGTGCGTGCCTTTTGCAAAGTAGAGCACTGAAATGTAGCCACGATGGTGTCTTTGTAAAGGTGATACATGCGGTCTGTCTGTCAGACAAATTCCCCCGACAAGTACAGGTATTTATAAAATTATCTGTAAACTTTGGTCTGAGGGGCCTTTTCAGCCAGACGTGGGAAGGCTTGCCGAGATCATTCACACTGAAATCTCTTAATGATGGTTAATGTCACCCTGTAATCTCCATAGCTTCCATTTAATAGCAACTTTTTGAAGGCTGTCTGCACCCTTGGAGGATGGCGGATCCTTCAGTCTTAGGACTCTTCAGGTGGTCCTGGGTGCCCAGGAGCACACAGCAAGGTCAGGTTAGAGCTGAGAGGTCTAGGAGCCAAGGTTCTCCTTCGCCTAAGCACCTGTTCTGCCTTCTTTGGGAAGTCTGATGTGCTTTTGCTCCCTGGGGAAGGCAGCCTGTAGAAAGGTTCAAGTCACAGGTATTGCTGCTTTCTCGGGGAATGTGGCTGCTTCTTAACCCAAACCTGGGGTTTCGTAAAGCTCTATATTTCACAAAATTCTTGATTGGCGATGCACACTAGCAATTAAAAAAACAAAAAACAAAATCCACTGTCCCTCATTATGTGAAGGGAAGAGTTCAATAGTGAGAGTCTCTGTGGATGGAAGAGTTTTGCAAATTTAAAAAATGTATTTATTTATCTATTTGTATGTGCATGTCTCCCTTCTGGGCCACACAAACTGTAGAACTTAATACCTTTTTTGTCAAGTTTTCTTTATTTTGCTTTTATACTTGAGGGTGTACTGAGCAATGCGTTTTCAAAATACAATGACCCCTACCAAACTGACCTTTCCCCACTATAAAATCATCGTCGAATTAAGGGAATCACCAGTGCTGTTATGCCTGGGATTCTGAAGATTGCCGTTACACATTAAAAATTTTGCTTCTCTGTACAACTGAAAATGCCTAAAAAGGGTCTCTGGTGAACAAGGGTTACAAACATGGAGGCCTTTGCATGGTGCTGCTGCCATATGACCTACAAGAGCCTTTGATACTGTCTCTCAGATGGCTTGAAAATGAAATTTTAACCACAAACGTGAAAGAGCGGGAGCCCAGGATTACAGTGAAATCTTTAATGTGCTGAATATTTTATTTGGTTTTTGAAGCAAAACATTATGCAACTTTTAAAAGTGTGAGCATCTTTTTCTCCAAAGATACATGGCTTAAGGGTCCCATTGGTTTGGGAATCATCTTAATTAAAATTATTCATATGAGCTGACATGAGTTCTAATATCTAAGTTTCCTTTTCCTTTTTCTGTTGCACGACTCTTAATCATCACCCTATTTGCTTCTGTCTGTGGGAGCCGCAAGCCAGTCAGGTGTGTGAAGTGACATCTACCGGGTCTCTTGCATCAGGCAGTTTGCTGTGTGCCCGCCAGGGACCCACCCTTCTCTCGTGAGGAGAATGTTGAGAGGCAGATGCTAGAAGAGAAGGGTGTCAATTAGAGCATGTCTCCAATGCTGCCTGTGCTCATGGCTGCCCAAGCAGTGTGGCTCGCCTGTGAGGTGGGAGATGGTACTCAACCAGAAGCATCTTGGGATTCGTGGCATCTCCTCTGTACTTGCTGGACCTGATTGCACAAAGTCAGGCGGGCCCTTGCCCTGGGTAGCTCTTCCTTGCTTTGGGCAGACATCCAGCTACCCTCCAATCATCCGTACACAAGCTGATGAACCAAACCCGTTCCTATTGCACATCCAGGAAGGAGGCCCTGCAGGAAGGAGGGGCGCATAGGAGATGGTCCCTGCAGGGATGAGGAGCTGCTCGCACCCATCATCAGGCTGATTTTTGTCTCCTTGCCTTTTGTCTTGCTACTGTCTGGACTTCAAAGGATGCTTTGCGTTCGAAGCTCTTCTCCATGGCAAAAGCCAGCGTTAAAAGACTGGGATTACAATAAAAGTTGTGCAGTTAAGTGTCTGAACTCATCCCTGCACAGCCTTCTCAGCAGTTCACGACATGCATAAACCTCTCCTGTATTCAGGGCTGCTGGGCCTTTGAGTTCAGCATGGGAAATTCACACCCCTTTATTTAAAGACGGGAACAACATGTCTTTTATTTCCTCACCATAAAAGGCTCAGGAGACCTGGGTTTCCTTGGTTGTGACAAATATGTTGGTTCTGAATGCGTGGCTAAGACCCCCGGTGCTGAGGAAGATTGCCGACAGCCTTGCCACCAAAACATGTGCAGTTTTTAAAAACCATTTGGACCCAAACATTCACCTCAAATCAGAGGAACGTAGATTTTAGTGATTTCTGGATGTGAATATATTGGGCACAGGTGTTTTGGACTTTATTAAAGCAAGGTAAGGATGCTAGGCGACTGACATGACAGACTTGTCTGGCTCCTGGTTTCTGTTGCCCACTGTCTGTTTGTTCCCAGGGCTCAGAATTTCCATTCTAATGCCCAATGCCACTGTAACACATCTGGGCTTTTAAATAGGAGTTTTAGGTTTTGGGTTTTTTGTTTGTTTGTTTGTTTGCTTTTGTATTTTGCAGGAGTAATCATTTTAGATTTCTGTGCCTGCACTATCTACCCATTTCCTGTCTCCTGGTCTCAAAACTCTTTTCTCTAATGTTCCTGTTTCCCAAAAATATTAAGTCAGAGGATTCTCGTACAAATGTTTTATATGTTAATGAGCTCTGCAGCACCTCTTTACCCCCAGTGAAAGATGTGAACACTTCTGCTGCTTTTCTGTGGTGCTGAGAGCCATCCAGGGCCCACCTCTGATGAGCTAGGTGGCCTTAAAACAAAACAAAACTGTTTGTTATTGGGACTCCTTTATTTCTTTTAGAAAGGACCAACTGAGGTACCATGCGCTCTTTCTAATGACTTTGGAGGATGCTTTAGCTCTCCTGGAAGGATGTGCTACCACAGACTTCATGGTCCGAGAAGGGCTGGATGGTGGGAGGCACTCTCCAGCCAGTGCTCCAGGTACCTGCTTATACCAAGCCCCCGACCCCTTCACTGCTCACCTGCCAGTCCAGCCACACAAAAGATCGCTGTGCTCAGTCCTGAGTCTGGGTGCTCTGGGCACGAGCCCCATGACGACCATTCTCAGCTGCTCCTGTCCCCAGTAATTAGCCCTAGATGGCTGCTGCCCCTGGTGGCTTTTCCTGTGAGAGACATTTGACACTGCAGACATCAGAGGGATTTTTCAGGAGGCTCTTGTGGCGTCCGAATGGCTCTTAATTAACCACTTAGGTACCCTCCTTCACTCCCCCGCTTGGCCCTTCCCAAATGGTCGGGGTTGCACTGTGGATCTAAACACCGGGGAAGCGTGCTATCAAAAGATCTTGTAAATGAAGGCTTGTGTAAATTATTTTTAATGATTCCCTCCTGGCACGCCATTATGTTTGTAGTTACACACAGGCACTTCAGAGATGGCCCGTCTTCTCGAGGTCAGCTGCAGGACCGCAGTAACTAGCTGCAGTCAGTAAATGGCTTATTAATTAGCGCCATGGTTTTACATTGCTGAGAGCTCTGATGTATGGGGCTGGCATTGTAATTGTGTGGAATCGAAATAATAAGCCATCTCAGGGCTCCTTATGCAAATTGGCATATTATAAAATCATTACCTATCTAAACAGTGAGTTTTAATAAGAATCACAATGATGAATTTTATGATAATTGACACTCAAATTTTAATCTCTTGGATTTTTATCATTTTGGTGGTTAAAGTGTGTTTCTAATTAAATGTTGCTTAAAATGCAAAGGGCTGCTTAGCGATTGTGTTCCTTTCCTCCGGCTCACACGGGGTTGCTCTCTTTGGTCGCAGAGGACAGGCCTTCGTGGGAGTGTGTACGTGACATTCTGGGACACTTGTACAGGGAGATGTTTAATTGTCTCTGTTTTGTGCGTGTGATTTTGATGAGGATGGATCGTCAACCTCCAGACAAAGAGCTCTAACTGGCGCTGGCCAGACCCCACAGGAGGGCGATGCACCCAGAAAGCTGAGTCTGCAGAGGAGTCCTGGATTTGTGGTGGGACTGAGTTTTAGATAATTACGGCTTTGATAACGAACCTTTTGTCTTGCCACTCCCACCAACTGCAGCCTCACTTTAATCCAGTATCGTGGCTTACGCTCGCCACCATTCAACAACTGGCTGTTTCAAGAGGTTTCTTCATATATGTGGTAAACAGAGCCACAGGGTCTGTGCATCCTCTCAGAATCATGCAGTTTGTTCAGTGTTTTCTTGATGAGTTCCTCTCAAAGGGTAGAATGCCCTGACATGTGGACTAATGTAATATTGAGATAAGTTTAAAAACACAAAACAAAACCCACAACAAAATGAAATGAATTCACTTTTAGAAAATTAATCTTGTATCTTCCGGAGAGTGAAAGAGGCACAGTTGTCTCCTATGTGTTTCGGGATTTGTTTCCCATTAAAGCAAGATACTCAGAATGGGAATTCCGCAGATGCCATGGTGGGAAATTGAAGGTATTCCTCATGGCTCCAGAGGGAGCCACAGGGGCCAGTGCTGTGGAGTCAAGGATCTATGGGTGGGAAGCTCATTGTGAATCTTGTGAGCCACTGCAAATGACTGGACCAAAGCCAGGAGCAGGGGAGAAGGGAGTGGACGGGTCCATGCTTAAGAGGAACACTAGAACTCTTATAAAGGCAAACATTTAATTGGAGCTGCCTTACAGTTTCAAAGGTTTAGTCCATTATTGTCATAGTGAGAAGCATGGTGGTATGCAGGCAGACATAACATTGGAGAAGCAGCTGAGAATTCTATATCTGGATCTTCAGGCAGCAGGAAGAGAGAGAGAGCCACTGGGCCTGGCTTCAACTTTTGCAACTTAAAAGACATTCTCCAGTGACATATTTTCTCTAACAGGGCCACACCTCCTAATCCTTCTCAAAGAGTGGCACTCCCTGATGACACAGCATCGAAACCTATGTGCCTATGGGGGTCATTCTGATTCAAACCACTGCACCTCTCCTGGTGAGGAATATTCCCTGGGGAATTATAACTCAGCCATATCCTATGCCTGTACATGGATGCTTGTCCTAACATCTACTTTTAGACATGTCTCAGTTCCAGCATTCTGCTTGCTTCTCTATGGATAACTGGAGTACTTGATTGACACTCTAATAAGGAAATTTCACAGTCACAGAATTATTACCCAGCGTAGACCAAGACTCTTCTTGATATGAGTTCAGTCCCTCCATGCAAATGTCTCAGTTGTGGACAGAGTTTCTTTTCCACCTGGTCCCACAGCTGATTAGCCCCAAATAAACACACAAAGACTTATGTTATTTATAAACTGTTTGGTCAAAGGCTTACGCTTCTTACAGGGTAGCTCTCTCAATTATTAACCCATTTATATTAATTTAAGTATTTCAATGTGGTCTTACCTTTCCAGAGAAGGGTCTGGACCTGTTACTCCTTCCTCAGCTACGTGAAGTCTCACTGGCGGCTTCTCTCCACCTCCTCTCCCTAGAATTCTCCTCGTCTGGTATCCCTACCTATACTTCCTGCTTGGCTATTGGCTAATCATCAACCAATAAGAGAAACATATACCTAAGGTCATTCCTCCATCACTCAGTGATTAGGCAAATCTGCTAGTAATGAGGTCTTAGCTCCCTGGGACAGTTTTATCCCTTCATCTTAGTCATAATTGATAGCAGAGGTCTACAATATGACCTGGATCTGAATAGACAGGTCCATAGCTACAGCTTACACTTAGGAAGAGCAGGACCTCACCTCACCTGCCTCTCACCAAAAGAACAGGCAAGCAAAGATGGAGTTCCCACTGAAGGTGAGAGTCTATTATGGCTACAGCATCTTTACAGTCTCTTAGCTCTTGTGGGCATTCCTTTTGTGGACAGAAGTGGGGAAGGAGACAGGCCTTGTGGACACTTTCCCTTTCTTCTCTTAGCAGTCTTTTGTGATGTATGGACTCTTCCCCACTCACAGTATACAGGCTAATATTACTTCACTAGAGGTCAAGGGACCCAAGTGTGTTTCTCCTTCACAGAATTTCAGCCATTCCAGGCAATGAATGCCTTTGGTTCTAACTGCTTTACGGTTCTTCAGTCATTTACAGGCCAGAGTCGTGATCTCATGTGACAACTCAAGGACATAGGTGTGATCAGGTTTCACCAGTGTCTCACTAAGCCAGTGTCATTCCAGACTAGCTCTCAGTATGTATTTGGCTGTGACCTACAAATATGGCTGAACTGGGCTGGCTTCTCTGGGTTGCTATGGAAGTGGGCCCTAGACCCTCATTGCTTGATACTTAAGAGTGAGGGTTGTAGAAAGAGATTTTCACCATCTATCTCAGTCCCACTGGATTGGTTTTACTCTGCCCACTGCGTCCCACAGCTGATTAAGAAATAGCCATTTAGAGATTTAATATATATTCATAATTGTTTGGCCATTGACTTAGATTTCTTACTGGCTAGATCTCTCTTATTTCTAACCCATTACCATTTATCTGTGTATCTTCACATGACTGTGGCTTGCCTAGGTGATGCCCTGAGATTCCCTTCACCCCCCGAGGTTACATGGCATCTGCCCTTTCTCTTCCTTTCCTGCCTCTTTGTTTGAAATTCCTACCTAGCTAAATTCTGCTTATCCATTGGCCAAAACAGCTTTATTCATCAACCAATAACAGAAACATATATTAAGAGCATACCCATCAGAGAGTAGGGGATTTGACACAGGCAAAGATGACACACTAAGAGGAGCTGTGCCACCAGAGATCATGAGGTGTAGTTGCAGAACAGGGCATGCTGGCAGCCACAAGTAGCATGGTTTTATCTTTGACTTCTAGATGTAAATAGTGGGAAGTGGTTTCTATTTAGTTTGTGGTGATTTTGTATGGCAGAGGCCAACCATATCTATCTAACAACCTGGTACACAGAATTTGAGAGTCACCTATGCTCTGCGGAGGCCATCATCTCAGGATCTGGAGTTAAGTGTCCAGGTACCTGTGGGTACTCACAGAGTGAGCCAATGAGCCCAAACACACTTCTCAGAAACACAGGTCACCTAGTCCAAACCTGTCATACTTCATCATGGTGGCTGGCAGCACCCATGACACCCATGCTCTACAGAGCCACACTGGTGCCTGTAGACCTTCCTCGTCTCTGTCTCTTAATCGTGTCCTTCAAACTGCTCCATCTCTTCTTAAGTGATGACCAGCCTCCTGACTCAGCCCCTCAAGTATGTTTGGTGATGTTCCTACAATTCATGGCATTTCCCACACAGGGCCAGTTTCGTACCTCACCAGTCCATCCATCCCTGGTTCAATTTCCTTGTTCTTAGATATCCCTTCAATTAACTGTTCTCAGCACCCTGACCCCCGTCTTTACTGATTTTTCATTAGCGTTCATCTGCATCTTTTAATTTCTTTAATTGGAAAACTTTTCATATAATACAGTTTGATCACATTTGCTCTTGCCTAAATTCCTCCTAGGTCCTACCCACCCAACTTTATGTTCATTCCCTCGCTTAAAAAAAAAAAAAACAACCAAAACCAAAACAAACAATAAAAGACAAGCAGCATACATAGGAAGAGGGAAAAAACAGGAAAACAGAAATCAAAATAAAAAGACCAAGAAGATAAAAAAAATGCACAAACCAAAAGTGAAACAGAAAGGTAATAAAATGACCACTGCGATTGCTATCTCCACCTCATTAGAATTTGAGCACCGTTTCTTCTTCAGACCTGTCTCCCACTCTCCAGTGAGATCCTCTCTACTAGATCTTCCTTTAAGCTACAGCGGCATTGTCTGCTGTAGTGATTCTCATTGTCACCCATCACAAGGTAGATGTTTGTTGCCAGGTGGAGGTGCATGTAGGCAGAGCATCAGCTTGGCATGGTTCATTTTTCCTTCCGTGGCACTAAACCACGTTTGTTGAAGCAATGGATGAACAAGGGGAAATATCAACACACTCTTATTTCTCTTCCTGTTCTCTTTCTTTGTGTCTATTAATCACAGGGGACAACGGATTATGGTGAGACCTTATTCATGCACACAGTGTATTTTACTCATCATACTCACAGTTACCTTTCCTTGTCACTGTTTCCCATGGTTCCCTTCTTCCTCATAAAGTCTCCCTTGCCCTTTAATTTCTGTTTAAAACTTTGGCCAGTGTTCTGCTTGTTAGGGAAAACAAGCACTGTTTGTCCTTGTGAGCCTGGCTTATTCCAGCTAACACAATGACCTCTGGTTCCAACCACTTCTCTGAAATAACACGATCTGTTCTTCCTCATGGCTGAACACAACTCCGTTGTGCACACAGTTCATCTGCCCATCTCGTGACAGATACCTGGGCTGTGTCTCTGACTTGGCCACTATGAGTGGTGCTGTGGTAAACATGGACATTGGCCCTAGGAGTTCCTTTCCTTGTTGCTGTGACAAAAGAACTGACCAGAAGCAACTCAGGGGAAGAGGAGACCTTTTCTGCTTATGGCTTGGGCGGGGCAGTCCCTTATGGACAGGAGGGCACAGCTACAACAATGCACATCAACTGGTCACTCTGCATCTGCAGTCAGGAAGTAGAGAGATGAAACTAAGCTTGCTTGCTCCTTCTTGTTCAGTTTGGGACCCCAGCCCTCAGAAGGGTGCCACCCACAGTTAGGGTGGTTTTGTTCTATCTCAATTTTCTTAATCTAGATCTGCTCAGAACTTTGTCTTCTACAACCCTGGCTCCTGTAGGGTTCACAATATTAACTGTCACACAAGTATTCCCTAAAAACTCTCCCATGGAGCTCCGTCATACTCTGAGTACAGTGTCCTGTGAGTCTCTTCATTGTCAGCCCTGTCAATCACTCTGGTTTTCTAGGAATTCATGATACCTGGACCAAATCTTTCTACAGCCTATTGTACATTGTATATGTACCTAAGGAAGGCAAACCACCATGAAACAAGGCATGGGAATGCATAGCCCCACATGATGAACCAGAGGAAGCCTTCTGCCCACCACATCCCATTTGTTCATCCTTGACAGAACAGTCTCCAATAGCCTGCTCCTCTTCCTGGTACACACAGCACATCCTATGAGACCCTGCAGGTCTTGTCCTTTCCTCCACCCCCCTCTGGTTATCATAACCCAACAGCATGATGTTTTCATGGCATGGCTGAAATGAGACTTATGGCCTCTAATCCATCACCTTCCCGTCATACTTCCATATGCCGTCTCCTCGATCCCAGGACGCCTGCGAGAGTGCAGAGCAAATCCCCATGTAAGCTGTTGGCCAGCTGCCGAGATGTCCGGCTGAAGGGGCCATTGTGCCCCTTCTGCAACCCTCTCAGCTGGGTGCCGTGACAGCCAAGCATAACACAGGCTGCTGGTCCCTAGAGCTTGCTCTGGAGCCTTCGCTCCTAATGACCCTAACAGGTGTCTCTGAACAACGGGGGGGGGATTCAAGTCACTGTAATGTTGAGGATATCAAAGGGTAAAAGAGCTAATCAAGCTAGCACCAAAGGAGTTTACCAAGTGTTCCAAAGCCAGATTGCTGCAACTTGCCACAGAAGACCAAGGCCAATTTGACTGCACAACAAATAACGTTCTCAGGAACATGCAAGGTAGAAATTCTGGTCCCATTCTTAGAACCATAAATTGTTTTTTGGGTCAGCTAAAAAGAGCCCCGTAGTACTGGCAAATAGAGGAGGGGTGAGGAAGGGAGAACCCTGTAGTGTTGGCATGTAGGGGAGGGGTGAGGTAAGAGAACCCTGTAGTGTTGGCATGTAGGGGAGGGGTGAGGTAAGAGAACCATGTACTGTTGGCATGTAGGGGAGGGGTGAGGTAAGAGAACGCTGTAGTGTTGCCATGTAGGGGAGGGGTGAGGTAGGAAGGCTACGCTGAGGGTCCTGCTCAGAGCCTGTAGCTCACTGGTTCCCCAGTCAATGACATTACAAGAGATAAATGTACACAGTGAGCCTCAAGCTCAGGTAAAGGGAACTGGGGGCTCTCTCCTAGTCAGTCTCACCTGGCTGGTGGGTGGTCATGGGTCACCTCACACTTCTTGAGACAGTTGTCTTCCTCTCCCTGTCCCACACCCTTGTGCCTTCCTTCATCTACAAGGACTAGTTAAAGACACAGAATGAGGAATCTGGGCACCATCAGCAAAGTCCTAGAACTCTTACTGTTATTGTTTGCTTCCAATCTATCTGAATCATCTTTGTCCTAGGGTCTACTTGAACAACCTCTGTGGTGACTGGCATCCCTACAGCTTGGAGGCCCCACAAGGGTACCTGTGATGACCTGTGCAGCTATGCCGTCTTGACTGTGGTTCCTTTCCTGCTTCTGAAGTGGGAATAGCTTTCAGCATCATGCAGTGTGTTTCCCCATTGTCTGGAAGCCAGGCTTGCATTTCTGGTGACATTTCTGTGTTATAACACTCCCTAGTTGGTGAGATAGGACTGTTTTGAGGTATCATCACCTGCGTAAAGATGCTGGGGCCCAAAGTACATTCCTCTGCTGCCTCTTCTTCCTCAAATGGGAATATGTCCTGTCTATCAGTTACTATGTAGACATACAGAAACAGTCACAAATTCCCCCTTGTGAGGACCATGTGACATGTATGGGTCTTCTCATCAAGGGGTGAGCATTGCAAATTAACACTCTGATTCTAAATAGAATAGTTTGCATCTTTCCTGGGGGAAATAGAGGTAGGATTGAGCTGTGTGCTCCTTCATCAGCAATGAAGCCAGAATCACTAGGGCTTCTGCCATTATGGAATTAGGGCTATAGGCTAAGACATATTCTTAATCTTTGTTTGTACTGATGGTCTGACACCACAGCCCCAGGAAGGAGTACGTCCAATTCTTCATCCTCCTTTCACCAGAACCAATGATGTTCCTCAGGCTGGTAGACCACAGCTAGACACCAGCTTCCCAGGAATTGGATTGCTCTCTGTATCTGTGAGTGGGGTCTTAGCTTCCTGAGAGGAAACCCAGGTGATTCAGTGGTCTTGGTAACTATTGATAGCCTTACCATGTGTCTAGAGAGTAAGGAGGACTGGAATCACTTCCTTGAGGGCCAACGCCTTGTCACCAGGAGTCCTGTTCATGTGACTAAACTGCCAAGGTGAACTTTAGATGTTCATCAACTCTACTAAAGAAACTTTAGGAATCACTTTGAAAAACTGGAGTCCTTCTTGTCCGTTGACCCGAAGTATTGGGATAAGTGCTACTCTACCAGGCTGGGAATTTGCTGTGAACTCAGAAAGGCCACAGAAGAAGTGAAAAGTCATAACACAGATACTGTCAATCACTGATTTTAGAAACTGTAGCATTGTGTGCAACACAAAAGCTAACAGTAAAGGCAGCATCTCGGAACACAGCCCAGATCACCATCACCTAGCAGCCACATGGTGACTTCCCAAAGACTTCTTGTGGGGTGAATTTTCACCAGAAATTTAATTGCCAGGATTATATTTGGAAGGGGCAAATATTTAATAAAATTCAAATACAAAGAGGATGAAACTGAATCCTATGAAAAGTTTCATCAATAACAGTCCCTAAGATGGATGTGGTGTACACTTTTAATTCCAGCACTTAGGTAGCAGAGGCAGCTGGGTCTCTGTGAGTTTAAGATCAGCCTGGTCTACATAGGGAGTTCTAGAACAACCAGTGATACATAATAAAGGGACCCTGTCTCAAAAATCAAACAAACAGACAAACAACAACAACAACAACAAAAACCAGAGCCACCACTTCCAACAACAACAGCATCAACAGAATACACCTGCAACCAATCTTGTAATCTAGACACTAGGATGGCTGAGACAGGAAGATGGGAGGGAAATTCAAGGTCTGGCTGAGCTATGGAGTGAGTCCAAAGCCATAAAACCAGTCCCCTGTTTTAAAACAAAACTGAAAACCATGTAGGTCATGTACCTAGAATGCATAATAATGCCTTGGGCTCAGTCCACAGAACAGGAGAAATAATATAGATACACATACATACATACATACATACATACATACATAAAGCTAAGCACTAATATATTTGCAAAAACACAGAATCAGATTTTTCATACACTGACTAATTGCCACTTTTAAATTAAGTTCCGAGGTCAGTCTGCTAACTGTTGGCATTTGTTGTTGCTGTAACAGAACACTGTTGACATGGTCACTTATAAATAAAAGAAGTTTGCTTTGGCTCATGGTTCTGGAGAAGTCTGAAGTTAGACATGAGTCTGGTAGCGGCGTGTGTAGGCTTTTCACGTAGTATAGAGGTGTAGGCAAGGGCACACATGGGGGATGCAAAGCACAAGGCCCAGGGCGCCTACTGCACAGCGACCTGCACTTGGAGCAGATAATCCAGCCCCAAGAGAAGGGTGCTAATCCCTCTTAATGACCTAATCAGCTCTCAACAGCCCCTCCCAGCACCACTAGAGTGCCAATCAAATCTGATTGTGGGCCCTGGAGGAGATGGATGCATTGGAGAGATCGGATATGATCATAGACTTAAATGAGGAAGAAAAAGTGGGGGCGTTTCACATAAAGCTTTTCAAATGTTTGTGCCATTTATGGGCTACAGTGAAGAGAGGAAGCAAACATTGCTTATTTTCTGATCCATTCATCAAATGGCAATGTCATCTTGCTGAAATTCACTGAGACCTGAAGCCAAGTTGGTATTCCTGGTTTTCAGATTTATTTCCATTTTTCATAGTAAATGTTGCTTTATATGTTCTGTTGTTCACTTTGTTTTTTATCTGTTTGATTTTGTGTGTGTGTGTGTGTGTGTGTTTGCGTGTGTGCGCAAGTGCATCTGTTTGTAGTGCATTCAGAAATAAGAAGTCAGCGTAGGTATCTTTCTCCATCACTCTCTGCCTTATCCAGCTAGACTCTCTTCTGTCTACTTCCTTAGTTCTAGGATCACTCACCCTGGCTTCCATGCTTGCCTTTTCACATGGATGTTGGGGATCTGAGGTCATCTTCTCATGTTGATAGATGTGTGATCCATGAATGATATCCCCAGCCTCCTTCATTTTGGTTTTAAATGTCACTTTTATTGCATTTTCTTTGCTTGTGTGGCACTCCTCTGTGGAACTCTGTTGTTCAGATCTTTTTGGCAATTTGTCCACAGAACCTTCTTAGCCAGCTTGACTTTCTGCACAAGGCCTCCAACCTGTCCTGTAGACCTGCCTTCATGATACATCCTGGACACCGAGCAAAGTGAAAATTGGCCTCAGAGTTGGAACAAGTGTAGGGCATGTCAAGATTTTGGCTTCTGAGCTCCAGAACAAAGTGGACATGAAGCTCTGTTCCTTTGACCCCATCCCTAAGGACCATCTGCCATCTGCCCATGCTCTTCACTTACAGAGGGATGTCAATAGCATTAACTCCATGTAATCATTTACCATTCCCGGTAAAAGAGTACAGAAGAGACCTCCTTATAGTTCTGGCTCCTGTCTCAGAGACTGCTCATCACAGACCCTCATCTCTGATGAACATCAGCTTCCTGGATGTTTTGTGGTTAGCCTTCCACTTAATAGAGAGACACAAGATCCCCAACTCCCGGTGTCTCCAGATGTTGAGGTAGATTAACTTTGACATGCCATGCATTTCAGACTCTCAGGTAACAGGCTTTCCCATTATAAATAAGCACAGTCTCAGGTAAGTTCAGACTAACCCAGGAGATCAGGAGGAGGGACCACACTGTTCAGAAAACCAGCCTTGCTCTCTCTCTCTCTCTCTCTCTCTCTCTCTCTCTCTCTCTCTCTCTCTCTCTCTCTGTGTGTGTGTGTGGTGTGGTGTGTTGCATGTATTCATGTGTATGTTCTAGTTTCATTTCTGTTGCTGTGCTAAAATACTCTGACAAAAAGCATCTTGGGAGAAAGCGGTTGTTTCAGTTACAACTCCAAGTTATTGTCTATTACTATGGGGAAGTAGGTGTAAGTGCTTCAAATAGCTAGTCATATCACATCTACAGTAAGAGCAAAGACAAATGAAGGCACACATGCTCTCGCCTGCCTGTTTGCCTGTGCTTCACTTCATTTAAGACCCCCTGACTAGAATGGTTCTTCTCATACTAGCCTGGGTCTTTCCACAGCAGCTTACTTAATTAAGATGACCTCCCACAGACATGCCCACAGGTCAACCCAAAATAGGTAATTTCTCATTGAGGCTCTTGTTCCATGGAGAGTCTTCTAAGTTGTGTCAACCTGGCAAAGCTAACCATCATAATGTGTGAATACAGTTAACGGTCAGACATCAATGTTGGATGCCTTCTTCTACTGCTCACACCTTATTTTGTTTATTTATTTATTTTGAGACAGGGTCTTACACTGATCCTACAGCTCATCCAGGGTTAGTGTCATTGGTCACTGAGCTCCAGGGATTGACCAGTCCCCATGTGGCTCTCACATGGGTGTGGGGGCTGGGGCTTCAGCCCCTCATGCTTTCTCAGAGGGCTCATTATTGACTGAACTCTTCTGACCTTTACTTGACTTTTTGTTGACATCCCATAGTTTCATTGGTAGGCACATGGTGAGATTGCCTTTACTTTTTTTCTGTGGCACTGTTTAGAGCACATGGATGTTCCTTTATGTCTGTAAAGATTGCATATTGAAGTAGGAACATACTTGAGACGATTCTGTTCACTCAGTTCCATAATTCTCTGACTCATCTGATGTGTTTCTAGTGCTGAGTATGTGCCAGTTTCAGCTATGGAGGGAGGTGTGCTTGGTGTATCCAGACTGTGCAAAAGCCACCATGACAGAGAAGAACACAGAGCCAGACCGTACAGCCTGAGGTGCAGACTGAGTCACTTCAGTGAGAATAAAGAAAGGCGGGCTTTGCCTGTGGATCACTCAGCAGAAGGCTGGACAGCACAGGGCCCTGCCACACGCCTACACAGTTCTATTTAACTTGCATGGCTGGAGTCTGCACTGGAAACAGTTCTTGGTGTCTGTGAGGCTGTGGGTCTGATCCTTGGCGGCAGTCACTTGTGCTTAGGTGTGTGAAGGCTCCAGGCGTTTCTGGTAGCCTCCTGTCTGTGGGAAGCTGGCTCCAGACTGCTTGGTAGCTGCTTGTGGTCAGCACTGGATGAAATCTGGAGGAAGTTGAGGGTATCCTGTTGAACAATGGCTGGATCCCTTCCTCTCTTTGTTCCCCCACTCTCCAAGGCTCTAAAAGATAGCACAGGTGAAGGTGACTTAGTCAAGCCTAAAGGGATCTACTTGAAAGAAGCAAGAAGGGAGAGAGTGCATCTCCATTCCCAGCCTTTTAAGGCCCTCTGGAATACTACCTTTTGGGAGGCACTGGGTGATGAAAGTGATACAGCTTCCCCTCCTGTATCCCTTAGATGCCTGGATGGGGACATAGGTATAACTACTGAGTTCAACACTGCATGTCTTCGCAAGTGTGTGTGGTTGTAATTCTCACAAATGCTTTCTCCTGAGGTTGTTGGAATGCTTTCTTCTGAGGTTGTTGGTCCTGAAAATACCTTACCTTATTTTTCTTTCCTGCAGCCTGGAATGAGAGCCAAGCACTGACTAATTCCTGAACAAAGTTATAAAGGAGTGAAAACAGGGGCTAGTCATTGAGTTTGTGCCACATCTTCCTTTCAAGGGCCTTTCTTTCTGCCAATGGCAGTCTATATATACACAGGTGTGTTGTAGATAGTTGTAAGGCTCTGCACTGCATGTGTAAGTGTAGGAGTATGTGTGGATGTACAGAGGAATGTTTTAGGTGTGTGCTTGTAGTAGTGTGTAAGCATGCTGTATGAACATGTGCACATGTGTGTCTGATATACATATGTGTGTGCACATGGTCAAGTGTGTGAGGTGCACTTGCGCACACATGTGTACAGTGGCTTATCAATTGTGTGCAGGTGTAGATACATTGGAAGTGGGCACATACATGTGTATCTGGAAGTTGAGTTTGGATGGGTAACCCTAAAATGAGAGGTTGAAGCTGATTGGACGGAAGAGGGAGTAGTGACCCGAGAGGAGGCTATTTTTCCTTCCTGGAGGAATTCATTTCTTTGTGAGCAGAGTGTTCCTTAAGGGTGTTCCAAATAGGTGTCCACTTTTTCCTGGGACACTGAGTCATTGCACCTATGTCCCTGTGTTGTTAAACAAAGCAAGACACGTAGACGGCCCCTGAGGTACATCTACTGGGCACTCAGAATGTAGATAACCCTGGGAAACAAATGTGACAGACAGAGTAACTCATTCCCTGACATGTAATTACAGAGCTCCTCAAGCAAATTATGGACAGTTTAATCTGAAGTTTTGAGAAAAGCAACAGTGAGCACATTACAGACAGTTACCCAGGGTTTCTTCCCCCCTAAAGGGGGGGCAGTCCCCCTCTTTAAATCTCTGCTGCAGAGACTCTGAGAAAGCAGCAGCCATGAAGTCATCTGAGCAGGCACAGTCTCTCCACTTCCTTCCTTTCTGTTCTCTGCAGAGACTTGTGTGAGTCTCCCAAAGACCCTCAGCCACCGAGGGTCCCACAGTGTTCCAGCTCCTCTTCCACCTTCTAATCCCACGGGATAGAAAAGCAATGACTTCCTTCCATCTGTCTGTGGTTGCAATGAGATGCTGCCTACAAGGGTTTGAATACAGGGTTCGTTAGCCCTTCGATTATTTATCAATGTGTTTAAATTATTCAAAGTGATAATAGATGTTAAAGAAGTGCATTTTAAAACAATTCTTTCGTATTCATACAGTTTTGCTGTTCATTAAAAATGACAACATCAAAGCATGACTGAGTGCTGCCAGAGGCACCTGGATTCATCACGCATTTGATCCCAAATTGATTTTTGGTACTTTCGCATTTAGAACAATCCACAATTCAAGAAGCTGGTGTCTACATTACCTGCTGCTTGTGGTGTATATAGCACAGGTCCACTGCATGAACAAAATGGTGTGGATAAAATCTCAACAGGAGGAAGAACTTTTGTGGTAACATCCAAGCTTGTCTCATCACAGTAACCAAGCTGGAGATAACAGCAACCAGAAATGAGTGGTGGTGGCCAAACACTTCTAACTTTAGTAGCAGTGCAGAAACAGGGAACTTGATCAACCAGGAGTAGAAGTTCAGAGGCAACCTCAGAGAGATTGGCTAGGTATGCAGAGCACCTCACTCCCAATGAGAGGGAGCACCAACATCAGATAGGGGAGTGACACAGCTTAGGGCAGGGAGGCTCAGAAAATCCTCACTGTCTTTTCAATAGTGGACATTTGAGAATACAGAAAGAGCAGTGAGCTAAACAAAGAGTGTGTGGTGGGATTGCAAAAAAAAAGGGGGGATGCAGGGAAATCTCTCTCTTCTCACCACTTGACTGGAACAGCTCGCAAGAAAATTTCGAAAAGCTCCTTGCTGAGTTTCTGTTTGGGCAGCCCGAGACCCTCTGTGAAACACACTCATGGGAAATCTGGCCATCTGAGTGCGAGGTTCACTCAGGAGTCATCAAGACAGGAACTTGGTCGTAGCCAGGATCTACAGTAGAACCCAAACACATGCTCCAAGAAGTGAACAAGACATTTTGAAGGATCTCACAAGTGTGGGGAAGATTTCAGACCCAGATCCTGTTGCCCAGAGGTGAGGCCAGGACCCAAGCATCAGTCTGTGAAACAGCCGCCACTGAAGGGGCCAACATCTGTAACCCAGTCTCCCAAAGGGAGACTTAGGGAGAATGAGCAGAGTCTGTGACCACAGAGGAGTATTCAGGAACAGGACAAGCTTCAAGAGACGGTACCTGAGACAGAACGAAGAGACAAGCAAATGGGCCAGGCTGCCTTCACACCACCCACCCCATCAGGCTCTCTGCCCTTGTTAACTACGCATGCCAACTTAGCAGGCTGGCCTTGCCCCATTGTGTGCTCATACTCTACAACCCCCTTTCCTTCTGTCATTTCCCTCTTCCAAGACTGCCCAGGTCTGTGATGTTTCTGTGCTTCAGCCTCCTCAGATGTGGACTGGATTGTTTTATGCTAGGTTTACCTTTTTGTTTTGTTGATGTCTAGCAAAATATGCCTCATATTTTGGTGTTTAGCTTCCGCCACTAGTCTGAATTACTCCCCAACAGTTTCTTTATCAACTGAACACTAATGACAGATCTTATCCTGTGTTTTTCCTTTTCATTCACACTCACAGTAGGTATCATTGAATAGTAATACCAGGGCTCCTTTGCTTTCTGAAATGACTGGACTTGGGAGTGATTGCTTTGTATTTGACCATTACTGTATTTTCTCAGTGGCCCTACCCTTTGATAAAGATTAGGGCTTTCTTTTCCAGAAAAATTCGACTCTTACAGGAATGCTGGGTGTTACATGTGGGGCCCTGGAAGTCAGGCTAGCTGAGGAAATTGACACCCCAACTCTAGGCCAGTTTGGATATTGAAAATCCTTCCAAGGCAAGGCTTCCTCAAAAGCGGCTGCACAAACCCCAATTACAAAACCCAAGAAGCATATCAACCCAAGGCAACACAATTATTCCTCAGTTTAACCATCTCAGAGCCACAGCCTCCATTAGGAGTGGGTTAGATGGGACCTGGACAAATAATTAAAAATAATGAATATAGATATGTTCAAAGACATCAAAGAGGATGCAAATGCACCCACAATGAATTCCAAAGAGAACAGACAATGGAATGGAATAAGGAAGTCAATACAGAGCTTGAAAACAGAGTTCAATAAATTAATAAACATACTAAAAAAACAAACAAACTGGAATACTGGAGATAGAATAGTCATTAAGTCAAATAAGGACTCTGTGCAATGCCTCACCAATAGAACAAACCACAGGTTTCAAGCCAGAAGGGAAGATTTGGAAGGCTCAGGCAATGACATAAAATAAGTGTGAGAGAATGTATAAGTGGAACATATGAAATCTACAGGGCACATGGAAAGACCAGTTCTATGAATCACAGGGACAGAAGAAAAAGAAGAATTCTGTGCTAAAGGCAGAAAAAAATGCTCTCAAAAACTTGATCAATTTCCCAAGTCAACATGAAAAGGTGCTCAACTAGGCATAGGAGGCATTTGAACACCAAATAGACAAGACCAAAAAAGATGCATCCATATGCTAGTATAATTAAAACATTAAATATGGATAATAAACAGGAAAAGTCATATATAAAGGTAAGGCCCATCAGAGTAATAAAAGATTTCTCAACAGCAACTTTAAAATACAGGAAAATTTAGACTGATAGATCTTAAGTTCTGACTGACGGTAGCTGCCAGATACGACTATTATACCCAAAATAACCACATGTCTTAATAGAAAAAAAAACCAGAAACAGCTGACCTGACAAGGGTTAGCTCTTGAATCCCAGACTGATGGCTGGGAATCCAGCATGGGACTGATCAAGACCCTCTGAATGTGGGTGTCAGTGAGGAGGCCTAGGTAATCTATTGAGCCTTGGGTAGTAGATCAGTATTTATCCCGGGTATACAAATGGACTTTGGACTCCCATCCAACAATGAGAGATGCACTCTCACCCTGAACTCTGGGGGGGGTCTAGGCCCTTCCCTGGATGAAATGACAGACTATGGATACCCCCATGGAGGGCCTCCCCCTCCCTGGGGAAATGAGGGGATATTGGAGGGGTTGGTGGGAAGGCACGGGAGGAGGGGAGGGAAACGGAGAGGGACCTGGAATTGACATGTGAAGCAACCTTGTTTCTAATTTAAATTTAAATTTAAAAATAGAAGATATATAAAAAAAGAGAAAAAGAACACAAAACATTCCACTATATAAACAGGCTAAAGAAATTCATGTCTACTAATTCTGCTCTGCAGAAGGTACCTGAAGGAAATCCTTCAGGTCAAAGGGAAGATAAACACATCCAAGAGGCAGCAGAACAGGATTAGTCACAAGTGATAAGCAGCCAGGCAAATGAGGAGTAGGGAAACACCTTAACTTGTTGATTCATCAACAGTGTGACAAGAACTAATACACACCTTTTGACAACAGCTATGAATGTCCCAATCAAAAGGCACAGAATATCAAATTGGATTAAAGAACAGGATCTATCTATTTGTCATCTCCAAGAAGTTCACCTCACTACCAAAAACAGATGCTACCCTAGGAAAAAAGAGTGAAGAAGGCTTTTCAACCAAATGCATCTAGAAGAGATGTAGAAATTGTTTCAATGATCAATAAAATAGAATACAAAACAAAATCAGTCAAAAGAGATGATGAAGAAGATCACTTGCCTGTTTAAGGGAACAATCCATTGCGAAGACGTGACAGTTCTAGACATGTAAACTCAATATGGGTGTCACAATTTATGAACTATTCATAGAAGGAAATAAAAAGATAAATCCTAACACAGTAGCAGCAGGTGACTTGGCTGCCTTACTTTCACCAACAGAGAAGCCATTCTGACAAAAATTCAAAGAGAACTCTATAGGAGATTCTACCCCAAAAGTGAAAATACATTCTTCTTCAGTAGCCCCTAGGACTTTCTCTGGATCACAATAAGACACAAAGCAATTCTTTTAAAAAATCAGGAAAATTGCAACACTAGAGCAGTCAAGCTAGGAAAGGCATCTGCTACCATCCCCATAGGAACATTTTCCCCCTCATCATCAAGGAGAGACAGACAGATGCACACACTGGAGGGAGAAAGAAACCCCCTGATACCCAGCCAGTCCTCAGCATCTCTCTTTAAACTCACCTCTCCAGTAAGCTCACCCTTCAACCACAGAGAGAAATATAAAGTCCCTAGAGAGAAACGAGTTTGTGAATGAGGCCTCTGATGACATAACCAGTGAGACAGTCAGACTTGCAGTGGAGAGAGTATGTAGGATATGGGGTGGACACTAGAAAAAAGATAAGGGGCTCCCCTTGGAGATGTTATGTACCTAGCCAAGAACACCAACATCAGGCAATGCCTCAGATGACAGAAGGAAACTAGGAGCCTGGAAGACAAGACACAGAGGTCATCATGATTGGGTTCCAGCCATGCTCTGGCTCAGGATGGAAACAGGCATTCCTCAGCTGATGGAAGCCCCGTCTTCTGGTGGATTTCTGCTGACCGTGTCTTTCCAGAAATGTCTTTCACCAAGGAAAGTATGTTGTTCAATGTTTTAGCAAATCTCTAGGGCAGCTCACACTCTGAGATTGGTTTATGCAAGGAATAAATGTTTGGCTTCCTGGCTTTAAGGAGAGACTTGAAACTTTGTCCCAGACTCTGACACCCCACATGTTTACTGAGTCTCTGGTCTCAGGGACGTCACATTATGTCTTCTGGAGAATGTTCTCCAAGGAACTGTCAGAAGAGAAATATGAAGATGAGCAAATTAAATAACATGGGCTTCCCTCAAACTTTCAGAAGGAGAGATGAAGAATAAAGGCTCCACCCTCTCTTCCCTAAGTTTTTGCTGTTTTTATAAAAGCCATGCACCAGAACTTTCCACACATTGAGTCTGGTGCCATGTCAGACTTCTTAGCTGTGGCAACCTGGCTCATCATTATCTCCTGGAGGGATAGAAATAACCATTTAATCATGGTAGACTGAGAAACAGAGCCAACAGCAGCATAATTATTAGGTGGGGTTCTGATCTTCAGCTATTTGGTCTGTCCACACTGAGCCTTACTGTCCTTTGATCCTTACTGTTCTTGTTCCAATACAGCACTCCCTCCTGTACAAAACTTTATCACCAGAGAGCTACCTCAATGGAAACCTGATTTTGGAAGTTCACTCAAGTGACCTCAGGGGTTGTGACATCTGCAGGATTCCCCCCAGTATGCACCACTTCTCACAGACCTCCTGCCTGCTGTCTACCCAATGTAGCAAGGACCGAGGTCATGGCCCCGGAACACTTACTCCTCATGCTTCTAGCCTGTATGGAAAGCTTTAACCCCTCTTCCATCTGGGAGACCCTGCAGCACTTCTTATACCTTCTGTGATCCCTTCTCTAGTACCTGGCCAAGCCAACATTACTTGTTGGTTCCCTCAATAGATACACTTTCAAGACAAGATGATCTATCTACCTGAGCTGACCACTCTCTTGTCTAAATTCTTCCTCTACTGTGTATACCTGGGTCAGCACACAGCAGTGGTCAGAACCCATTTATTGATCCAAATTGAATGGATAGAAAATGATACCATGGTATAGGGCGGTACGTATGCCTTGGAGAGATGGAATAGTGTGCTGGGCTTTGGAGAGACTTGCCCTAGTCTCGTGGGATAGTTTGCAGATGATGAGAGTCTGAGGTTTGGAAAAGCAATGGACAGAAAAGGTTGGGGCAGAGAAGGGAAAGAAGAATCTCTTTCATAAGCAGAGCTTATGGAGGACTAGGCAGTCCTCACCATGGTGGAGTTTGGGACCATGGCTTGGTCTAGGTACCCGCACTGACACACATGTTTTTTGTCTTGCATGGTGCCTAGTGTTCTGTGGCTACATGCACCCTCTGGCTTCTTAAATGCTGAAGGTACAGCATCAGTCATGAGGCAGCAGCATCTTGCAGTATCAAGAATGAGCTTCCTGGTTGCTTCTGTATATCATTTCTTATTTCACCTCTCCCCTAGGATGGCTCCAGCACCAGGAGCTCTTGAAACCCTTAATTCTTTTCTGGAAAATACAGCCGCTTCTGCTTCACACCGATGTTTGTCACCGATGGAGCAGATTTGTACGCTGGAAGCACCAGTACGTAGGCGCTCCCACTCACTGTTAGAATTATGAACTCAAAGGACAGCTCATGACCAGCTGCAACTCACCATCTCATTTGAAAGATGACAGTGATGGCAGGACCTGCAGCAGTTCATCATGACAACAGCAGGAGGTAGGGTACGTTCAGCAGGAATAATGCTGCGCTGGGAAAGGGAGCCACTCATTGTCACCAATGCAGACAGGGTTACCCCCTACAAAGAGGCATGGGCACTATCTCAGATTGCTGCTCTTCCTGGTCTCATTTGATTCTCCCAGAGCACCGATGACACAAGAGCCCAGGAGAGACACCTTGTAGTCCATATGTTCCCAGCTGGTCATTAGTCACATATATCACCCCAGCTTTCCACCAGCTTGCAGGTGACAGGTTTCTAGGGAGAGCGAGCAAAGGAGGAGTCGGTTTGGATACCCAGGGCTGGCTGCCCAGAGTGTTGCCTGAAGGCTGGCATGGGGCAAGCTCCGAGATGCTGCACTGAAGCCCTTTTGAACACTATTGAAGGTACTTGGTAGGATGAAACATTGCGAATTATCCAGCTGGTTTGGGATGTGTTGAGAGCCAATTGAGATAATTTAAATCTGTAAGGGAGATTCGGGTCCTTAATTGAGCTTATGTTAATCAGTTTATGTTCAAGTTCAGTGAATAGTTTTCAGGGCTCTGCTCAATGCAAACATGACAGCAACAACTATAACATAGGGAAAATTAAAAGGCACTTTTATTCTAAGTTGCTTTAGAAAGGTTAGGCACAGGAAAATGGCAGACGCCTTCAGCACACCCCTCCTTCTGTGAATCTATTTCTCACCCCTAGGATGGCAGATACAGGGTCTAGCTGAGGACAGACAACCAGGGAAGTGCCCTCTCGGTCTCCAGGACAGTACAGAACCTCGCTCTCTGAGGAGCCATTTTGACATGGACAATGCACAGACAGACCCACAAGGTAACAGGTTCTGTCTCCCCAGGGCAAGGACCTGATTGTGACCATTGCTTTGGAAGGAAAGTATTCCTTTCCCCTCTTTCATGGGGATCTGTTCCAGGCTCCCACATGAGGATTTCTGGGTAGAGTGCTACTTTAGGCTTTCTAATGGAAAAGGAACACACATTCCAAGCTTGTAAGGTTGACAAGGAACAGGAAACATGCCTCATAGTACAAGGTCCCAAGAGCTGACATGACATCCATGAGCTTCTGGGTTGGGGTATCAGACAGGGCTACTCATGACAAGCCCAGATAGCCCCTTCTGGTGGTTGCAAACTCACTGGGTCTTTTGGTTCACTCTCTCAACATAGTGCCCCACTATGAGAAGAAAATGGTCTTGAGATGCTCACGTGAGACTGTGAAGGATTTCCTCCAAAGACCCAGTGCTTGCTTTCTGTGCTCATTTTGGACACAAAGTGCTGACCAGATGGACAGAGGATGCCTATGAGGACAGCCCAGAGTTAGCTAAGCCCCATCCCCTCATGTGTGAATGCCATGGAAACTCCTAGGCACACTCAGCTAGGAAAGCTAGGACCCCTGACTTCCCAGAAGCACCTAGTCTTCCTTATGGCTGCAAAGTATATGAGGGACTCCCTTCCCCCCCTTTTTACTACCCTTTGGATTGCAGAGCACAAAAGGGGAGACCTCATCCAAGAGAACCCATGTGCTGGGCATAATCTCACATCTGTAAGGACGACCTTCGGAAATGCCTTCTTATTTGCAGATATGGTGGTCTAAGGGGAGGGTGGAGGAAGGCTTGTCTGGGAACCACAAACCCAGCACTCAGGACCCCCTAGCCGTTTGTAGGGAGTGGAAGGCCCATGTACTGGGACTGAGCCTGATGCAAACCACCCAGAATAGAGTCTGGAGTTTGGTGGTGACACCTGAAGGAGCCAGCCCTCACTACTGTGAAGTTGGCCATGAAGACCTGCAGGACCCTGTGGAGATACAACTTCCTGTGTTTAGAGTGCTGAAAACACTCATTTTGTTTTGTCCTCCCAGGAGGCTTCAAAAAGGCAGAATTGAGGACACCGATGACACCTACAGGTATGGAATGGATTCATTAGCAGAACCAAGGAGCCATGTTCTGCTCCCAGCTTGGTCAGCTGCTTGGTCAGAGGCACACTGAGATGGGTTCATGAATACACACTCATTTGTTCTATGTGGAACATCTTTGTGAGAGCTCTGGTTTGACTGTGGAGCTCGGACATGGGTCTGTGTGAACGTCAATGTGTTGGAGGGCTTTCAGCATGTGTGAGAGTGTGCACGGAGCAGTCGCTGTGAAGAATCTCCTTCCTGACACTGTCCTGATCAGTGTCACCCTTATGCTGTGGCTCCCAAAGCCACTGGAGGATAAGAATCTTTGGCTCCAAGGTGTTGGCTGTCTCCTGATGTCGCCACAGTGATTCTGACCCTCAGACAGAACCACTGGGCTGTTGTGCATTGTAGAGCTCTCATCGCCAGCTTTCAGGGTATGGACATTCTGCAACACTCCTGAGGCCCAGTGTGGACAGTTCATTGGCAAGAAGCAGCATTTTCCTGACCCCTGTAGCCAACTGCCATGGGTACTATTCCGGTTGTCTTGGATTTTGAGAACTGGCCCGAGGAGGCCAGTTGGCCATCAGCTGAGGACTGGCACTGACAAGGCGAGATGGGTGAATGTAGTCTGGTGTCTTAGGAAGGAATGCCATGTGGCCTTCCTTGATCTTTGCTTAAGAGTCTCCCAGAGACGCACCAGCATGTGAACAGCAAGGAGCGCCTCAGACCGAGTATTACAGTACACAAGGCCCTTTGTTTTTAAATGGAGCTCAACAGATTATGGTCCACTTAGCATGCAGCACCGTAATACTTTATGTCAACGTTATATGACATCGTCAGGGACACTTTATGCTGCTGTTGTCTGTGGTTCAGAATTATGCCTGCTCAATAAGCTTCATCATGGAGTCAACTTCCACCACACATCAAAGGCTGATAAGGGTTTCTGTTGTTGTTTTTTAACTTTGCTTGCTTAAAATGATTTCCCTCAAGATCAAGATGCAGAGCACAAAATATTAATCAGTTTAAATAAATATCAAGACTACCCAAATAATATGAATAATTGGCACAGAATAGAGCCTACCGCCCAGTGCCCAGCAGCTGGTCACGCTGGCGCATGGCACCCTCTCAACAGTCTTTGAGATAATGACTTTGGCATCTGCCGATGAGTGCTTGCTACTGCCCACAGAATTTACAACTCGCAAGTGGGAAACAGAGGCTCCGACAGAACTTTTTTTATGCGAGGTCTTTGAAATTTATTAATGTAATGCAAACACAAGCCTTCCAACCCATTAAATTGTTGATGTTATGCGAATCCACTCTGGAATTGCAGCCCCTCATTAACATTATTTGCATGTTAATCTGCATCTTTTTAATTAGTGATATTATTTATGCACATAATTTCCGCCTACTGGTGCCAAGGCTGAAGCGCATTAATTAATCTACTGAGATGCCAAACTGTTTATTTTCCCCCCCCCGTACTTTTATTTGTTTACATGGTGTTTTGGATTCAGGGAAAATAAAAAAAGAGCCCGAAGAATAAAAGCAGAAAGACAAGATTAACTAAAAGCTCTTTTTGTTTTCATAATTTAAATTGTAATATTAGCCAAATGTTGTGTCTCTTCCCTTAGAGATCGGTTATTCAGTTACATTACCTTGATGTATTATTAAAATTTATAATGGGCTCTGGAGGCTTCTGTTGGTTCTCGCCTTCATTTACAGAATATACTCAATGTTATTTTAATCTTCCTACAACGCTCCCATGCATAGGCAATGATGAGCCATCCCTTGCGAATCGCCGGCGTGCTCCACTTTGCACAACTGATAAACATTTAAATAAGCCCTTTCAGGAAAGAATAGCATGGAAAAATCATTAACCCATTGATGGAGCCAGCTACTTCCAGTAATTCATCTTTCCTCAAACTAGGTCAATGGTAAAATGTACCTGACCCGTTGATGTTGAATGAAGCATCCTTATGCCTGAAGTTGTAGATACTAGGCGTGATCTTGACTTGCCTGTGTGTGTGTGTGTGTGTGTGTGTGTTTATAGGTATTCACAGCACAAAAATTGTGAATGTATGATAAACAATGTTCTATAATCTCCATACTAAATACAGGCTGTGTGACACTGAGCCTTCTGGTAAATAAGGACTAATTAAAAAACAGTAAAGTGGCATATTTCCAAACTATTGTCACCTGGAATCTACTATCAACAGCACATCAAAAACAGCATCCTCTGAGTTGTGTGTAAAGATGCCCAGTAAGTTTACGTGTATAGAGAGAAAATGATCTTATTCCAGCATCCATTTCCCAGGGATACAGGCACCATCTCTACCCATCCAAGAAAAGCCTGCCAAGAAAGCTGCCAGCCACCCCTAAGTTCTCCCTAGTTCACAATGTCCTCATATGGCACAAGTGACTAACCGATCATAACAGTGGCCCCCTATTTAATCAGAGGGTGAAATCTATTGGGCATGGTGCCATGACAGAATGAAGTTAGATGGAGTTCCTTCTGGCTGACACTGTTTGAATAGCACACGATGCCAGGCTGTAGTCCATTTGCGTAATGACTGAATCATGGGCTGCCTCCTGGTTCAAAGAAGGGTCAAGAAGGGGTTCATTGCAGTGGGAGTAGAAAGACAAGGACAAGGCAGGAAGTTGGAGGATTAAACACACATGCCTTTTCAGTGATTTTAAAAGCTAACTGTGTTTCTGCTATCTCACAATGTAATATTCTGTTTGCTATATGGCTGTCACCCAGCAAACTTTTTAAAAAAATATTCATTAATTAGCTTTTTTTTTAATGGGATGCCCTAGGTTTTTAACCAAGCGAGGCATGACGGGTATATCTCAAGGACTGCTTGCCTCCTCTGCTTCCAGACTTGTAGAGACATGGGTCGGTGGCAGCAGGTGCAGGTGTCACTAGGAAACTTTGGGCAGGTGAGCTGCACTCAGTCATGTATGTCTCCTTTCTTTTTAGCCTCCCAGGTGATTACATAAGAAAACTGCCCAGAATAAGATGAGTTAATCGGGGAAAGATATTTTCTTCTAATTCTATAAATAACTTTAAATACATTACGTCTTTTGTGTGTGTGAGTGTGCATGTGTGTGTGTATGAGAGTGTGTATGGGTATCCATGCGAGAGTGTGTATGAATGTTTGTATGAGTAGGTATGAGAGTGTGTATATAAGAATGTGTGTGAGAACAGTGTAAGAGTGTGTATATGAGTGTGAGAGAGTATGTGTGAGAATGTATGTGTGAGAAATAGTGAGTGCATGAGAGAGAGAGAGAGAGAGAGAGAGAGAGAGAGAGAGAGAGAGAGAGAGAGAGAGAGAGAGAGATGCAGCTCCTCTTCTCTGTGGTTCTTGGGGCTCCAACTCAGGTCATCAAGTATGGTGACATGTGCCTTGATTCTCTGAGCCACCTCTCTGGCTCTGTGTGGTAATACCTTACTTGTACAAATAAAGCCTGTCTGGGGGGGGGGTCAGAGAATGGAGCATGCCACTATCCAATCATAGAGGTCTGGAGGTCTGTACAGACAGACAGGAAGTGAGATAGCTGAGCCAAAACAGGATATAAGCAGGGAGGAAAAGGAACGTGCTCTCGTGTCTGCTGAGACGCTAAGGAGGTAAGGTGTGTGGTGTGGCTTGCTCCTTCTCTCTGATCTCTCAGCATTTCCCCTATATCTGTCTCTGGATTTTTATTATCTAGACCTATTAATAACTCCATTTACATCTCTGAATAGCTTCCAAAGTTACCCTATTATAACAATTGGTTTTGGCAATCAAGAGTATATAAAGAAAAAATTACATAAGAATGTTGGGTTCCACACGAAACTAAAGGGTGGACTCCTCTGTGTGTACATTTGTATGTATGCGCTATGTAAATTCAGGTGTCTGTCCAGGTGTCTGCTATGGCATTTTTACCCATTGGGTGAAGCACACTAAGGTGTGTTTATCAGACACATGAAGCACACTACAGCATGTTTTTATGGACACTATTCTTTTTTTTGTTGTTAGTACAATTTTTTTTATTTTTTTAAATTTAAATTAGAAATACGGTTGCTTCACAAGTCAATCCCAGCTCCCTCTCTCTCCCCTCCTCCCACGCCCTCCCACCAACCCCTCCAGCCTCCCCCAATCTCCACCCCATTCCCCAGGGAGGGTGAGGCCCTTCATGAGGGATATCCAGAATTTGTCATTTCATTCAGGGCATAGTCTAGGCCCTCTCCCAAGAGTTCAGGCTGAAAGGGCATCCTACATTGTGGGATGGGCACCCAAAGTCCATTTGTGTGCCAGGGATAAATACTGATCTACTACCCAAGGGCCCACTGACACCCACATTCAGAGGGTCTGTATCAGTCCCATGCTGGACTCCCAGCCATCAGTCTGGGGTTCAAGATCTCCCCCTTGTTCAGGTCAGCTGTTTCTGTGGGTTAAACCAGCCCAGTCTTGACCCCTTTGCTCATCTGTCCTACCTCTCTGTCACTGGGTTCCAGGAGTTCAGCTCAGTGTTTAGCTATGGGTGTCTGCCTCTGATTCCATCAGTCATTGGTTCTGTTTCCTAGACTCTGTATTGTAGGCTGGCATTCCCCTGATCCATATACGAGTGAGTACATACCATGTTTGTCTTTTTGTGACTGGGTTACCTCACTCAGGATGGTTTCTTCTAGTACCGTTCATTTGCCTGAAATTTTCAAGATTCCATTGTTGGTTTTTTTTTCCGCTGAATAGTACTCCATTGTGTAAATGTAGCACATTTTCTCTATCCACTCTTCAGCTGAGGGGCATCTAGGTTGCTTCCAGGTTCTGGCTATTACAAACAATGCTGCTATGAATACAGTGGAATAGACATCTTGTTGTATGAATGTGCATCTTTTGGGTATATGACTAAAAGTGGAATTGCTGGGTCTTGTGGTAGGCTGATTCCCATTTTTCTGAGGAATCTACATACTGATTTCCAAAGTGGCTGTACAAGTTGGCACTCCCACCAGCAGTGGAGGAGTGTTCCCCTTTCTCCACATCCTCTCCAGCATAAACTGCCATTGGTGTTTTTGATTTTAGCCATTCTGACAGGAGTAAGATGGTATCTCAGAGTTGTTTTGATTTGCATTTCCCTGATGGCTATGGATATTGAGCACTTTCTCAAGTGCCTCTTAGCCATTTTAGACTCCTATATTGAGAATTCTCTATTTAGTTCGGTAGCCCACTTTTTAATTGGGTCCTTTGGTGTTTTGGAGACTTGTTTCTTGAGTTCTTTGTAAATTTTGGAGATCAATCCTCTGTCAGATGTGGGGTTAGTGAATATCTTTTCCCATTCTGAGGGCTGCCTTTTTGTCTTGTTGACAGTCTGGACACTATTCTTATAGTAACATCCGTTAGGGAGTTGAGATTCACTGAGCACCCCTCTCCCCCGCAAGACCTTCCCTGTGATGAATTGTGTTCCACACCTCTGCCCTTGGGCGTGTGAAGTCAAGGGGGTGGCATTGCCACTTGGCATTTTAGTTTACAGCCTCTTTAATTATGACCAGTCTCTGAAGTACTCTCGAGATGGTCTTAAGAATAGCTGACCTTTTTTTTTTTTTTTTTTTTTACTTAATTTCATTCACTGTTAGTGTTTGGAGGCTCTCCAGTGAAGCACTTCAGGAAATTCGATAGGATTCCTGTTCAAGTTAATATAGGACCCAATACTGGGAGAGATGAAGCTCCCAGCTCAGCTGAATGTAGTCACTCCAGCAGAGAAGGCAGCCGCTGCGGGAGGGCATGGGTGCCATGAGACATGGGATTCTGAATAACTGGTGGATGGTGTGTCACTGTGGAGTCCTCCCTTGCTGAACACAGGCAGGAAGCTTTCTAAAGTCATGTGCTGCAGTTAGTTGCCTTGTGAGGCCCTGGGATTCATTGTGCAGTTGGAGTAATGGTTGGTTTTCCTCTGCTTCCATTAAACAAATTGAACTGATGCTGAGTTCGCCTTCAGGTTTTGCTTTATTCTTCTACTCTGGCCTGGCTCAGATGCAGAGCTGGCTCTTGAGGCATTGTTGTGCTACTAGTCCACTTAACTCATGAACTGGGGCATTATACAAGTTGCTAAATATTGTTTTTAAAGATGATGGGCTGAGTGGCTGGAGGGACTTGTGACTCATAATAGTAACGGCTTGCAAAAATAAAGTTAAAGAATACTGTTAAGGGGTTAGGTGAGGACAGTTTGTGGTGCATATCAGCACTGCCAATACTCTGGAGGCTGAAGTAAGAACACCACCATTTCAAAGCAATCCTAGGCTGTTTAGTGAGCTTCAAGTCTACTACAGCTAAATACAGACCCTGTTTTAACACAAAACAAAACAATTAAAATTAGTGTTAATATGTTACCATGTTAGCCACAGTTTCAAGCATATATCACTAGCCACAATCTTCCTATTCCACCTTGAAAGTCTACCCAACATGCATGTCTCCATACTTTCTCCATGGCGATCACATATCATATATGACAAAAGCTCTGGATACAAAAGCAGAATCCAAGCCATCAGCTGGCCTCTAGGATCCCTGCTAACATTGTTGTTTCATTAACAAAGCATTTTTGACTGTCATAACCGATCAACATGGTAGTTCTTCCCCGATGCTGCTTATTATAAATCACATTGCTACAGCACATTATTTTGCAAGGAATGAAAAGCAAAGCCATTCCCTGTCAGCTGGAATTAACTGCCAGGAAAGGATGGTCTTTCAGAAAGAAAGGCAGTCAATTAACATATGGAAATCTGTTCTCTGATATCACTCTATGCTTGTTGACACAGGAAAGTGAGCAGTCTGTTTCCAGGCAGAGAGTAAAGTTACTTGAAATGCTTCCTCATTGCAGTGGCTGGTTAATAAACAAGTGCTGTTTGAACGATGTCATTGTTCTTACTTCCAGTCATATGTGGGACTGGCACCACATGCAAGGACATCCAAGAGCAGTACATACAAAGAACTTGAACTTGTCCAAGCCAGACCTGTTGCAGCAACTTGTGGCATCCACTCAGTCAGGCCTTCATCCGCTTCTCACCCACTAGGTGTGGTGGATGAAACCACAGACAGGTAGCACTTGCTTTGGTTCCAAGCTGGATTGATTTTTGTGTGAGGCTTCCTCTGTGAGTATAGGTGAAGATGCTGTTAGTGGACCTGGCTCCTGCTACCTGCCTGGCTGGAGGCTGCCTGTGAACCAGCCCTCATCATTAGGAGAAGAAGGCAAGATCTCCCCTGTGTGTAAGCAGAGCTCTGCTCTCTTTGGGACTTTTGTTTCCTGACATAGCGCAAGTCTCAATGTGGGCATATGCTTCTCTGACCCTCTTCCAATCAGCACCAGGAAGAATAGAAAGAATAGGCCATCCCCAAGCTTTGTTAAGTTCTTGTTTGCTCTGGGTTGGACATAACTGTCTTTGCTTGAAGCACAGTACTGTGATGACACACACGAGACCCTCACAAGATTGTACCTATTGTCTTTCCTAGGTTGAGGGAAGAAAATCACTAGCCAAAGGAGAACTGTGGGATCTTGAGGTAGTCATGAAGCTCACATGATAGCCTAAGTTATCTCCCTTCACTGATATTCCAGTCAACTGTATTCAAGCATCTAATAATTGACAGGAGTGGAGCTTTTCAATGGTGTAACTGAGTTGTCTGTAACCCTTCCTTTGTTCTGCTAGCCCCCTCTCTGCCTGTAATGAACAGACATTCTTTCCATCTCTTCAGGAAGTCATGCAATTTATGTCAGAACCATAGATGAGCCAGGGTAGAGTGTACACAGAGGAAACCTCAATATCTCCCGCCTCCTCGGTGTAGCTTTTCTGTGTATGATGGGTCAGGTGAGTGTCTTGGTACCTCTGGTTGGTCATAGGCAGAAAGAACATACTGCAATTCACTAAGTAAGAAAGCTGTGGTGGCAGTCATATAGCCCGAGTGATTGGTGACACGCAACTGAGGTTATCTGTCTGTCCACAGGGAATGTGCCTGCAACCATTGGGGGAAAATGAAACCAGTTGAAGGGGTCTGTCTGAGTCTTTAGAAAACAAATGTGTGATGATCTATGTTGAAACGGAGTTCTTATGAAAATATTGGATGAAAAGCAAAATCTTCTACTTGTAAGTTTCTGGGAGGCTTAAAACGTGAACAGTTAGCTGAAGGGGTAAACAAAAGGGAGATATAAGTGATTCCCCTCCACCCCTGCAACACTTGCTGTAAAAGGAAGGAGATCTCAAGGCTCAATCCACAGGCTCCCTAATGAAGTGACTGTGATAGTCACTCTTGGTTGTCAGCTTGACATGTGGAGTCAACTACAACCCAAATGGTTAGGAACTCGTGTGAAGGATTTTCTCATGTGATCATGTGAAGTGGGAAGACCCATGCTAAATTTGGGTTACACCTTCTGGTGGCAACCAACATAAAAGGACATGGATGGAGGAAGCTTTTGTTTTTTGCCTGCTTGCCCTCACTCTTGTCTGCAAGTTCATTTATTTTGTTTTTAAAGAAGTCCTTCATTGGTATTAGAACCCATTTCTTTAGTATTCTAACACAGACTGAAGACCAGCAGCTCTTTAGGAGTTCCCTGGGACTCCAGTGACAGATTGAGACTGTGGAGATGCCCAGTTCTTGGAGTTGAAAAACTACTGGATCCTCAGTCTTTTCATTGTTGGACTATCTGGATCCCAGCCCATAAAACCACTCTAATAAACCCCTTTGTGTGTGTGTGTGTGTGCCTGCCCCCTCCTAACACATTCATTCATTCTTCATTCTATTAGCTCTGCTGCTTTAGAGAACCCTGACCAATACAGTCACCAGGTTAGAGCTGTCCTTCATGGCTAGATGTCTAATGCTGAACTACAGATTTATTGACCAATCCCTAGTGTGTAAACCACTTGGGCTTTCTTTAGTGGATACTGGAGAGTCAGATGTACTTTAATTCATAGTACCACCCAAAACACCAGGGCAAAGGGTAACAGCTGATGGATATGAATATAGAGTGGCACTGAGGAAAACCTTTAAGGTTGTCCTAGCTTTGGAAAAACCTTCCCTGTTTCTCAGAGATACTTTTCACATTTCTCCATTGCAAGAAGGTACACTGGGTGCGTGTGTGCTGCCACAGCGTACCAATATACCGCCGCTGGAGAAATTGCCTGAGAGTAAAAACTATAAAGGCTGTCATGTGCTGCTGTATGAAATGGAAACCTGCAAAGTTGAGTGATTACTGCCCCAGCTCAAATCCCTTTCAATAGCATGGTACAATCTGTAAAGAAGCCAGACAGCCCATTATGACTAAGTGTGGATTAGACAGAATTAAATGAAGTGGCATGTCCGATCCATGCAACCTAACAATGCTCTTTTGATAGAACAGTTCATATAAGTGATGAGATATTTTCACACTGTCTGAGACCTGGCTTGCTTTCCTAGTCATATTTGCTTAGATTCTAGAGGGTGTAATGTCTTTAAGGCCAAAACCAACCTATGTGGTCCTCCAGAGCACTTCCCCAAGGTTACCTTCTTATTTCCAGTATTTGTCATAGGATGGTGGCCTGGAACTTTACACTGCAATTTTGTCAAGTCTCTGAAAAAATTCATTATATAGATGATGAATTAGTTTCAGTCCTGTTGTTTTAATAATGTATCCTAACAAAAGCAACTTACAGGAAAAAAGGCTTACCTCACTTCACAATTCCAGGTTATGGGCCATCACTGTGGGAAACCAAAGCATCAGGAGTGTGAGCTAGCTGGTCATAGTACGTCACTGGAGAAATAAAGAAGAATGAATGAAAGTGAGCTTGCTGGTACTCATCACCTCTCCTCACATAGGCCATGGTCCTGTCCATGAATGGTACTACAGACATTCAGGATGGGTCTTCCCACATTTAATTAGCCCAATTAAGAAAATGCCTCACAGGGATGCCCACAAGCCAAGCTAATATACATCATGCCTCATTGAGATTTTTCTTCAGAGGTGATTCTTGATTGTATCACATTGACTAAATTAACCATCACAGATGGTGTAATGTTAACTTCTGAGTATTTTTATAGTTTGATATCAAGTTACAAGGAAATTGGGAAGTTAGTCCCTGCAGGGTGCCAGAACTGGACACAGCTGAGGAGATAAAGCTTGACCTAGCTAGGGTTGAGAGCCTTTTCGGTAAACAAAATGCAAATGATTCCTGCAAAGTTGTTGAGAAAGCTCAAACCTAGTTAGGCTTATTGTCATTGTGAAACACCATGACAAAAGCAAGTTGGGAAGGAAAGGGTTTACTCAGTTTATACTTTTACATCACTGTTCAACACTGAAGGGAGTCAGGGCAGGAACCTGGAGGCAGGAGCTGGGAGAGGGAGGCCATGAAGGGGTGTTTCTCACTGGCTTGCTCCTTTGTCTTGTTCAGTCTGCTTTCTTGTAGAATCAAGGACCAACCGTACAATGGAATGGGCCCTCCCCCATTCATCACTAATTAAGAAAATGCCCTACAGGCCTGCCTGCACACCTATCTATGGACACATTTTCTCAATTGAGGTTCTCCCTTCTCAGATGATTACAGCTTGTGTTGGGTTGACATGAAATTACTCAACACAACCTCACAAGGCCCTGACCAAAGTAAGTCAGCAGCTAAAGAGCTTAAGTCCAGAAGGTATTCTGCCTGGGTGAATAAAGACATTCCCAGAAGGCACAAATAATTATGTAAAAACCCAGTGCCAAAGGATGGTTGTGTCCCCTAGAACAAAACCTCTTCAGGAGTATCCTTCATGAGTCTTCATGAGTAAAGTCTCTAGTCTCATGGATGTTTTCTATTATTTAGACAGCAGAACCTCTAAACCAGTGGTTTTCTAGCCTTCCAAGGACTGATGGATGCATCAACCAACACCATCAGCTGAGGTGACACATATCAAGGGCCTTTATACCATGACATAGGAACTCAACTCAGACGCGAATTTTGGAAGAGATCTGATCATTCATTCCTGTCCACAGGATCACAAGGATTATTTCTACCAGTCACATAAGTTTGAACCTATGTCTCCTTTCATAGCTGGGGAGTGTTGGCCAAAGCATTTTTACCACAGTCAGCAGGCCAGGATGGAAGACAGTCTCTGACCTTGGTTTTGAATCCACAGCTACTGTAGACCAACCCCATGTATTTGGGAAATAGTACAGACTCTTAGTACAGGAGGTCATACACTTGCAGCACTGGCTACAGTCATTTCTGTACATGAACTGCAAGGGTGTAAGTAATAGAGGAGACTGGAGAGTCCTTGGAGCCCCACACCAAGCTTGCTCTGGAGTGGAATTTAAGAACTCCTTACCCTACTATGCCATTTCTGAACATAGGATAATTTCAGAACCAAAAGCAGATGCACAACTTGAGAAACAACAGAAAAATTAAAATGACAGGGCCCTCATTCAGATATCTTGGAGTATCTCAAGATGGTAGCTGGATGTATGGGCCTATGATTCCAGTACTTGAGAGGCTGAGGCAAGAGAATAATAATTTGAGTAATAATAATAATAACAACTTGGACTGCTTGTGAGTTTGAGGTCAGTCTGGGTTATAGACTGAGATCTTACCTCAAGAATACAGCACAAACAAAAGTCAACAAGCAAGAATCTACAGATGATGACAGCACCAATGGAGCCTTGTCCCTGAAAAATGATATAGACCACAGGAAGGCTGACACTTTTGACTAAGATCCTAGCTTCTTTCAGCACCAGGTGCATGTGCTGCATAGGAATCACCTCTCTCAGCGTGTGACCCCAGCCACGGACTTGTCCTGCATCTGTATGTTCTCATAAATGCTACTGAGAGGCCCTCAGACATGTTCCCATTCTTCTCCAAGTTCAAGAAGAACATGTGCTACCTGACCACAGGGCCCATGATCCTGGCCTTCAAATCCTAATGACTGAGGTCTTGCATTCATTCATAGCCTCCCCTGCAGGCCTTTGTCATATTTGTAGGAGGATACTGACTGTGAAGGGGTCATGGCAGAGGCCTAACACAACCATGTAGGGTTGTCTATCCGCAGTTAGGCACCTGATCCACATTCATGGTAGCCCTGCAGGCATTTGTACAGACCCCACCACACAGGCAAGCTGGTAAGCTGACATTAGAGTGGCTGATGTTCTCTGATAATACCTCAAACCAACCATGGGCCTGTTCAAGAGCAAAATAAAAAATACGCAGGAAGAATTCACTAGGAGAACAGTAGTTTCCCATAGTTAGATTAACAACAGTCCATTGCTATGACAGAAAGTGAGGATAGGACCTCCAGGAGAGCTTCTGATGGCTGGAGAGAAATGTGACACTTAATGATACGTTACGAATTTAACGGCCCTGTTTACTTGATAGTTTTAAAGGTAATTACATAATAGAAAGTAGGTTACTTTGTGTAATGAATATATTTCAGCCCAGGCTTTTACATACATAGAATTCTCTTCACTGTAGATACATGACATACAGTAACATAAAAATTTCAGAAAAAAAGGGAATGATTACTGAAACATAGCTTTTGATAACATTTTATTGGGTATCAGTCCTTTATCACCTGTGTTTTTTATCTTAGTGGTTAGTGTGGTTTAAGTACATATTTTATATGTTATTTTTTCCTTCATTATGTTCAGATACTAAATGTCTTATTGAATAGTGAAAACACTTAAGGTTATATGTTTTTCCCTCTCTAAGAAAGTTCTAATCACAGTTTATGTTTTTCAAATGAATTTTTCCAAGTTTTTGTTCATCTCTAAGTAAATTAAAACATCAGTCCTATTTTGTACAAGAGACATTTAGAGGCAATCTGTTCCCTGGGTGAAGTGGACAATGCTATGTCTATCCATTTATCATTAATTCTTAGGTGCCTTGCATTGTGATTTCAGTGAATTTATACCTGTAGACAATAGTTAAAATGTTCAATATAGTAAATGTGGGGGTATAAATAAAATGAACTCTATGGTTTGTGAAAGACAGTTCATTTGTGTGTGTGCATGTGAGTATGTACATGTGTATATATATATGTGTATGCATGTGTGTGTTTGGGTGTGCATCTGTATATATGTATGTGTGTGAGTGAATGTGTATATGTATTTTGAGACCAGGCCTTGCTGTGCTGCCCATTCTGGGCTTGAAATTGTGATCTCACATACATGATTCTCTCACTTCAGCATCCTGAAGAGGGGTGATGAAAGGTACATGCTACCATGCCCAGATAAGCTTCTTGTCCACTAACAACCATATAATCAAGTGGTTTTAATATTAGTCTAAAGCATGTGCACTTGTGTGTAGCTTGGGGTCAATGGTTATAGTTGTGGTTTTAAAATTACTGCCAAAGACCCGAGGAAGCAGGTTCCATGTTCTCAGCAAGATAGACTTGATTGGCTCTTTCCACAGTTAGAATCACAAAAGGCTTTGCCTTCTGCGTGTTGTGATCATCTTTGTAAATGAAGGACTAAGCTGTGTGTACACGAATGAGCATGTGGCTCAGTCATAAACTGCTCACCACATGCAACAAAGTCTTGGGTTTGATCTCTTACACAGCACAGAAGAAATTAAGTTTATAGTTTTCATTCATACTTGGAAACCATCTACGTTGCAATCTAATCAAATAAAAAGTAGGCATTTAAAACACATTTATAGATGACCTATTTATTACCTTAACTATCCTTTTGGCTCAGAAATTTTGGCTGTGAATTCTACTTGATCTGATAGTGACATTTTAATTTCATTGTCCTTTGACATACTTTGCCCATAATTTTCAATGAAAAATTTAATAACTTTGTGTCACCTTAGTTCATATAGAAATTATGGTATTGCTGTTTTTTAGCAGAAACTTCATACTTAATAAGACAACACATGCATTTTGTTCCATTTCTACTATCATTTTCATTTTGCTATCATCTTTTGCCTCTCTGGTTTCTATTTTGTTGCAGTATAGCTCATTGTTTTTCTGTGCCATTCCTCCCCATTCCATCACAATTACCTGACAAATTCTTTACACTGTATCTCTTTCTTAATATGAGTGCTATGCCTCATCCCTTGCCTCCTCACTGCAGCCCATAAACTTTCACAAGTATGTTTTCTCCTATTCTTTTTGATTTGTGTTGAAACGAATTGGCATGTTACTATCAAAAAAGTTTTAATTGTAGTGTTTTAATCTGCTTTTAGGGTGCATTAAAATTCATGGTGAGATTGTCAACATATAATTAACATTACATGGCTTTAATCTTCATCAGGTGGTCTGGAAATTACATTCCTGTCTACTGAGAGATGTTTTTCTGATTGCTTTCTCTTTGTTTGGCTTCAGGGACTGCTTAAGCACCCTCCCTCCCTAAGTTTACACAATCATAGAGCAGAGAAACCCCTGACTTCTTTATTCATGAATAATAACTATAGAGATAAGGGATTCCAGCTTCCATAGATTTGGGGTTTACTCTTAAAAGTCCAGATCCCAAGGATTGGGAGATGGATTGGTGCTTAAGAATCCTTGTTGTTTTTGCCAAGGACCTGGATTCAGTTTTCAGAACCCATGGGGAGACTCACAAATGTCTGAAACTCCAGTTCCAGGGGCATAATGCCCTCTTCTGGCTTTCACTGCACTGCACACATGTTGTATACACACACATGCAGGCAAAACACTCGTGTACATAAAACAAATTAATAAATCTGCAAGCTTTCCTACTTTTGTCTTTGAATAAATGTATATAATGTATGTGCATTGTCAAATTTGTCACTGTAGTGTCTTTCATGATTCATTGTTTCTCTGTACTGTTGTTGGGCCAGTAGCGATGCCTCCTGCATTGTTATTGGCAATTGTATCTTCTTTTATTAAATTCATAATCAGGCTTATATTTGTTAATTTTATGATTTAATTTTATAAAAATCCAGTTAAATTATACACATTAAATTTCTATTTTATCTTATTATTCTTTCTCTGATTTTCTTCAGTGTTGGAAATGTCTCCTATATTCCACCTGAATGGACTGACATTTGTCCCTGTCATCAGACACAGTCCTCTACACATCTCTTTTCTGAGGTCTGCTTCCTAGTGTTCATGGGGAAAGTCTGGCCTATTTTCCTCAGCTACCCCTCAACTTCCTGTGGTTGAATAGAAACATTGTCCAATAAGGCTAGACTTGAGACATGGATATGAGAGTTCAGAATGCAGGCTTATAAAATATTTAGTTTGGAAAATTATTACTTAAAAGGACATTAACCACTCATTGTGAAGACCTCAGAGAACTTTAATTACCTCTATGCAATAGAAACATTTAGATAAGGGCAATAATCAATATTATTTTATTGATCACAGTGGGGGTTGACCATTAGGCATGAATAGAAAACCCAATTATAACATTTGAAAGATTTATTTTCCTTTGGATTAAGTGTATGCAAGTATGGGTCTGTGAAACCCAGAAGAGGATGAAGAACTTCAGACAGTTGCGAGTCACTAGATGTGGGTGCTGGAAACCAACTTCCAGTTCTCTGCAAGAGCAGCAAGCACTCTAAACCACTGAGAAATCTCTCCAGACCCCCAATATGTACCATTTAATATTCTTGGGACATGCCAAAGGAGAAATAGACTTCCCATTATTATTGGAGATGTCTCTATCTTCTACTGAGGGAACCCCTATATCCTTTCACATTCTACCTGGAAATCCAAGGCTGGCATCTCTTTGGAGAGATGAGGGGAAGACCTGGGTCATGTGTAGTCGTTTTCACAGGCAACCTTCTCCTTGATGATGAAAGGCAATGTAGACAGAAGCTTGAGAATCTCAGTCAGCACCTGCGCTCTGGAGAGAAGTCGGAGAAGGGTGGGACTTGGTCAATTAGCAATGAACACAGATACTGAATCAGGAAACACCAATTATATTGACATCAAAAGTACAACATGCAGATATCACTGTAGCATATCAATGTAATATCTACAGGCTACAATATATAAGACATTAAAGAAATTAAAACATAGGAACAGTTGAAGAGGTCTACCACACTCTCTGCAGTCATCAGGAGAGATGGAAAGGCACACAGGGAGAATTTTTGTGAACCTTAGAAGAGGATTGTCGGTGCACTCAGGGCATACACACATGAGCTGGCAAGGGGAAAGGAGGGAAGTCCTCTTGGAACATGAAGCAAGCACTAAGGGAGATTTGGGGTCTTGGGGACGGGTGATATGTTGGGCAGGGGAAAAGTGACATGTGATTCTAAACTCTCAGAGTGTTGATCAATGTTCAAAGTCTTCCCTAGGGCACTCTGCCTCTCTTCTACCTCCCCCCCACACCCTGCTGCTCAGTTCTCTGCTAATGTCTTTGCCTCCTCTGACTACACAGACATGACAATGGGAAGGGAGAAGCCTCACTGAAGCTCAGCTAGGACCAATGGGAAAGCTGCCCTTGGGTGACCTTCAGCACTGCCTGAGACAGGTCCACACAGTTCCACTTCCTTTCACCTCCGTCTTTTCCAAGCAGAGTTTTAGAAGAGACATTTGCCCTATTTGTGTAACCAAGGAAATTAGGGCAAGTCCAGCTGACATCAGTGTGTGAATCTCAGTCCCCAGCAAGCAGCATCCTGCTGTGAATAATTAATGGCAGAAGAAAGTCAGCCAGGAACAGAGAGGCTGCCAACTAGGGAAGCAATGGAGGAATTAAAAGAAACAAATAAAGAATACATACACATATCACATATACATATACACATGCATCAACACATCATATATTCCACACACATAAAACCATTCACCATATGCATACATGCTCTCTCTCTTTCTCTCTATACATATATATATATCACATATGCACATACATACATCACACACTATGTATATACATACGCCAAATATATACACATACCACACCACACACATATACACACATTACATAATATACATATACACATGCCACATATATATACACTTATACAACATGTAACACATACATTTCACCTGTGTTCTCCACACTCAGGAGGCAGAGACAGAAGATTCCCTGAGGCTTGCTGGCCATCCACTCGGGCCAAATCAGAGAGATCTAGGTTCACAATAGGCCCTCAGGGGGAGAGAGAGAGAGAGAGAGAGAGAGAGAGAGAGAGAGAGAGAGAGAGAGAGAGAGAGAGAGAGAGAGAGAGAGAGAGAGAGGAAGAGACCAAATTCAGGTCTCTCCATCTCTACATGCAGGTAAGATAGGCTTCACAAGAAGATGACTACATCCAGGCTTTTTAATCTGTCTCTAATTGTTGACAGAAGGAACGTAATTAATGAAAAAGATAAGGCTGAATATGCAATTAAGCACAGAGTTTTTATAAAAGTCCAAACCAGCCAGGGTCTCCTTGCCTATGCCAAGCCAGGTCCCTCCCATGTAAAACACAACCTCCCACATCACTGGAGTCATGAACCTGATCTTTTCCACCATGGGGATTTCTGCCCAGGGACCCATCTATTAGCACTAGAAACCTTCCTAAACTCTTTGCTCTCCTGATTTACTTTGTACAGAAAGCAGGCCCTGTTGTGTCAGACAGATTTCCATGACTCAAATCACAAACAGGATTTTGGTGATATTTTGTTTGTGCTCTAACAAATAAAGCTTGCCTGAAAGATCAGAAAAGTAGAGAAGCCACTAGAGCTCCTACCTCTACAAAATCCTCCAATTGAAAAGAGGCCAAGCTCCTGTCTCCTCCTGCCTTACATTCCTCTCTCCACCCAGCCATACCACTTCCTGTCTGTCTGTACAGCCCTCCAGAGGGCCATGGTTAACTAGTACTAGCTCTTCCCTGTCATTTTCAGGCAAATTTTATTTGTTAGAGTACAAACAAGATATCTCCACACAGGCTGAAGCAGGAAAGGGCTTGAACTGATGCGCCTGTATCTTCCTCTGGAGATCCACATACACACAGAACAGTTCTACCTTTCTAGAAAGATGCCTAGGCGAAAGAACATCTTTGTTAGTCTAACTTTAAAGCTATACACTTCAGCAACCAGCCATTCACTGCATCTATTCTTCTAAAAACCTGTCTTAGAAACCCACAGGGAGAATTTCCCCCAAGGAATGAACATTCATGAGTGTGAAGATGACATAAGGCATTCCATAACTGTCTCTGGTAAGTGTGCATCTGGACAGAATTCAGCAGAAGGGAGAACAAAACAGAGTCCTGGTGGTACGGCAAGGGAACAGCTGGCCTAGATTCAATGACAGCAGAGCTCAGACTTTGGAAAATCCATTTAAATCTCCAGCCTCACCTGCAGAAAGTGGCAATTGGACCAAGCTACCTCCAAGTCCCCCTTTCAGGTTATGAGTGTGGAAAAGAAGTCACTCAATGAAGGTCAGAGGATGGGGCATTTATTTTTTTACAGACTTCACGGTCACCAAGATTTCAGAAAGGTGTCCCAAATGGCTGTTCTGGCTGTAGTGACATCCTCAGTCTGCTGTAGTACTAATCTCTATGTCTTTCTACTCTCACAGAGTCTCTCCATGAAGCCATAGATGAGGATGGAGGTGACATTCCTACACAGGGACTGGTCCTCATATTGCAAGCAGAGGTCAGCAAGAGCTGGCAGCAAGAGCTCTGTGACCTGAAGTGTGCTGACACTACTGCCCTCTGTCAGTGTTGCAAACCATTTGGCTGAGATGAGCAGTGTTGCAAGGCATTTGGCTGAAATGAGCAGAGTGAAAGTCTTCATGTTTGGCTGTGCCTTTATCTATGCATCAGGCAAAGGGAAATTTAAGTTTTGTTGCTGAGCAAGAATGGGGAAAATAATCTCCATCTTGGTTCTGCTACCACAAGGATCCATGGCCTAGAAAATTATTGTTACCAATCAGATTTTACTTGTTTGTGCATAAAACTGAGGGAGGTGGGCAAACTTATGCCCAATCATTTCATCAGCTGCAGAGAAAAGAACTCACAAAACCACAGCTGTAATTTTTCATCTTGATATGTGTCTGAAGCCTCTTAAAGAGGGCCCTGTCCTAAAGAGAGCTCTATTCTGAAATGGTTTCCTATAGAACTCATGGAAACATGTCATTGCTTGCTAAACTCAACTGTTGTTGAAATGAGTGGTGACCTTTGGAGAAAATGGCATAACAAGATGGCTAAGCCTCCACGGTTTGCACAGACCCTGTCTCTAGGCAACATCTTTTGATGACCCAGTGGCAGGACTGTGTTTTAGTGGTACATAATGGTATGATGTCATAGCAACCCTGTCTCTGGAAGGTAGGGTGGAGAGCCTTTGCTTGGGGACAGTACCCTTCTTCCGAATTGTTGTTATCTGGTTATCCAACACCCACAGAGTTACAGAGGGCAGATAGTCTAACCTGGGAGACCTGTTCTGATGGAAGCCATTGTGACAGCGCAGGCGCTGAGGCATTATCGACATATTGTGTCTTGAAATCAGATGCCAGAGGGACATACAAACTGAAACATCATGTGTGGGAAAGACTTGGTCACATCTAGCTGCCACAAACCAGTGGGAACCAGCCACAAACCAGTGATTATCATAATGGATCTTCAGAGACAAATAGGGACAAAGAGAAGGAGAACTGAGTCTTACAAAAGAGGAAGTGAATAAGCATACTACTGTCCATGCTTTAACAAAACGTCCAGTTGTAAATAACTGGATAATGAGCATAGCCCACGGGAGAAAAGAATGTTGGGTATTGATGTAACTCAACTGGTATGTTTTCGTGGAAGGCACCTTTTCATTTTGTAGAATTGGTTTTTAATCAATACACAAAAGAAAAACTTCACAGACTAACAGATGTGATGTCTGACATTGACATACAGTCTACAGGATTTCAATCAGGTTAAACATACTCTCTCCTTGGATATTTGTTATTTCCTTACAGTGAGACGTGCAGTCCTTTACTGTAGACTTATATATGTACTTCACTGCTGTCCACAGCCAAACACTGTCACTGTCAGACCCACAATATTTACTTGGAGTTTAGACACCAAATAAAGGTTGAAGGCTCTACTATAGAAATAAGAACCTTTGCACGAATCTGAGTCATGTGCCCGGAGAGTCCCAAGAAGTCCAATTTAAAGAACACTGCTATATGCAAATCAAGATAGTTTTCTGATGGGAAGATGATTGGCCTTGAAAGTCAGTTGCAGATAAATATTTGTGTAAATCAAATTATGTATTTAGTAGCAGAGAACTAAAACAGCCAAACTTATGTGGGCATCATAGTTATTCACAATCTGTCAATGCAGTTTTCTCTAATTGATATGCTCTCTCTGCCTGGACTCTTAGGGAAGTGCCTGGACCCTACCCTGAATGAGATGATAGACTCTAGATATCCCCTATGTGGAAGGAATTGGCAATAGGGTGGGAGGATGGGGGGATGGTGGAGGGAGAGGGAACTGGGATTGACATGTAAAACAGGCTATTTAAAATTAAAATAAAATAAATAAATAAAAAATCTGTACCATTTGCCACATGTGGCCCAAGGAAATGATCTTCAATGATGTACTGCTTGACCTGTCCACAGCATCTGACCACGAGCGGTGTGGGAGGCAAGTTATTTGCTTCCCGAGTGTGATATTAGCGTATATACTTATGGTTCATAACCTCAGAAGCTCATACTCAAACCACAGCAGGCATTTGCTGAGAGTCAGGCACCCCACTGGCAAGGGTGAGTCCTCGATTCTAGAGAACAAATCACTGTGTTCCCATGGAAATTCATTTAGACACATCTACCATCCTCAATCAATACAATTAATAGCAAGGAACACATATTTATATTGAAGATGAGGAAAGTCAATTTGCTCTGAAGATTCCAGGGTCCTTGGGATATCAGCTCTCTATTTATGCACGTTATCACCTTCCATCATATTTAAGAAGTGGTTTCAGTGATTTCTCAGAATTTCTCATCTGATTTCTTATGTCAGGGGAGAGTCTAATTGGATTTTTAATCCTTGACTAATCATGCTACACATGGCATGCTGGGTTCAGGTGGGACCTGGAAAGTGCTTTCCACCAACCTATTATTGTCAGGCGAGCCTGCATGTAACCTGAATCTGTAGGAAAATAAAGCAGTAAGCCTTCTACTGTATAGACATTACATGGAAACAATACTCGCCTTTCTTTACCAGGCGCCCAGCCCCAGCCTTTGAAGCAGCTTTGAAGTAATGGACCGCCATGGGCTATTTTCTTCTGGTTTCTATGTTTCAATACCAAGCTTGTCTGTCCTGTTTGTTTTCAGTTAATTGCCTCAAGATCTAATATGTTAGTGATGATGGGTGTCCCACACCAGTGACCTCTGCCAAAAGGAATATCGTGTCGCACAGAAACTGGGGGAGTGGCCCCAGTGGGCTGAGGATGCTGCTTGGAGGGGCCATAATTCCTGGTATGGGGTCAGCAATGGCATCTGTGACTGAATTAGGCCCTGTAAGTGTCCACACAGGGAGGGTTTCCCTCAGAGACAGTGAGCAATAGAAACCCTTGTCACCAGCTTGCTCAGCTTCTCAGCCTTATTGAAAGCAGTCACAGTGGCCAGGACTTGTCTTCCTCCACAGCCATCATTCTGTCCTCTTTCAGGGACCCATTACAGGAAAATTCGACTTTGATGAGAAGTGTAATCTGGTTGCTTCATCTTCCGGTGCAAACGCTTGCCTGAAGTTGTATGTGATGTACTTCTCTCCTCTAAGATCCTCAACTGTGCCTAATAAAGGAAATAGATGACGTCAGGCATCTTCGTCCAGGGATGGCTGAAAACACACCTTGGCTGACAAGCACCTGACCAGTGAAGAGTGTTTCCATTCATGTGACACATCTATCCTTCCTCCACAGCAGGGTAGGCTGACCGAGCCCTAACACACAAGTTAGGAGAAGGCAGTCTATAGACTGAAATGAAGGCTTCAAGAGGGGTAGGCAGTCTGCATGACTACACATTGTTACTCTAAGAAACACATCTCCAGTTAGTCTCTGAGAGAAACCATGATAAAATAATGTAAGCAGAGATCTGTTCTCCCACAGTCCTGGAGGCCAGAGGTCAGAGATCCAGGTAGGTCCTTATGGTCTCTAAACCTCCTGTTGACTCAGCCTAGAGCCTTTCTCTTAGTGTCTAGTGGTCTTGGTGTTTCATGGATGTGGCATACTCCTCCAGGGTGCAGTTTTTGTCTTCAATTGTGTCTCAATTTCCTTTGTTTCATAGGGTACCACATATGGGGTTAGGAGCACTTCAGTCTACCCCTCCCATCTCAATTTAATGACAACAAACATCTGCTTCATATCAGGCTACACTCACAGTCACCTGGGGTTAGGACTTCAGCGTGCATCTCTGAACACCATGAAGGAAAATCACTCATACATTCTACAATTTGAATACTCTGTGGTTCTCACTGTATAGCCCCCGCCCCAATACCATGACTCACAGGCCTGGTCCTTAGCTTAGCAATGATGAAAACGGACAGAACTTCTAAAGGGTGGGGCCTTGTAGGAATGTGTAGTTCCTTGGAGGCACATCTAGAAGGGCACTATGGGACACTCACTATCTTTCTTTTACTTCCTGGCTGTCATCTAGAGGGATGTCTATCCTATCACATGTTACTACCTGATATACAACCTTGCCACAGGCTCAAAAGGAACAAGGTCAACTGGTCATATATAGAAACTTCAAAGGCTATTCACCCCACAAACCTCTCTTCTATAAGCTGCCTGTCTCAGTTATTTTGTTATAGTAAGGGCAAACTGATTGACATTGTGTGTCATGTAAGCCTAGATGTGTTCACATGACTGGGCCTTTTGTCCTTATCAGGTCTGCTTCTCTCCTAATTGGTACTTCTGTTCCATATGTTGTCAGCTGGAGTTTTCTCTTTCCTTAGGTCCTCCAAGGTCTGGAAGAGTGTCAGGAAGACATCTTTATTCTTCTCTTATTTACACCTAATGAGATATTGTCATGGACACCCAGAGCCTTCAATCAGAGTCTCAGGACCAACCTCACATTTATGGGTCTTCCTAGGCCCAGGAATTCCAATCACTACTCAGAACTGTTCCAAAGCCCTATGTTTGTTTATCAGGTGATACCGAGTGCGAGTCAGGTGAAGAGGGAGAATAAGGTCGTGTGATATGTCACTCAGTCAAACCCACAGAATCTTAGGGTATCTTCTTCCTTAGGGGTGCTGGACCTGCCACAAGTCCCTGTCAAATATCTCTCTGTTGCTCACTGTCAGCTCTCTGTCTCTTTCTTTAACCCTCCTCTGGCACCTCACCCTTTCACTGGGCTCCGTGGGGCTGTACCTGCCCATCCCTTATACCCACATGGCTAAGGTCCAGCATAGCCATAAGGTCCATGACGTGTTCCTCCTAAGGAGCCAAGGGAGAAAGTCAAGTGCTTTTCAAATGTCTATACTTTGCTCTTCTTAAATATGCAAAGATAGTTTTGTTTTCAACCTCTGAAATGTGACTAACTTATTTTGAAATAGCAACTGCACTAAGACTACAAAGATGGCTCAGTGAATAAGTTTAAGTAAGTATGGGACTAAAGCTCAATGACAGCACTAGGTGTGGTTGTGACTTTGCATGACCCTGTGTGACCAGGTGTGGTTCTGCATGCATCTGTGTGACCATGTGTGACTGTGCATGCACCTGTGCAATCATGTGTAGTTCTGCATGCATCAATGCCACCAAGTGTGACTGTTCATGAACCTGAAGAAGGGAGATAGGAGGATCACTGGGGCTCACTGGACACCAGCCTAGATCCAAGTTCAGTAAGAAACCTTGAATCAAAAGAATAAACGTTAGAGAATTGGTCTACTCTATATTCTCCTCTGACCTCCATGAAAGCACATACCTGCACACACTTGTACACATATACCCCACATATACCCATATATTATATTCATATACACCAATAAGTAAGTAGAACTAAATTCAACTAACTTATTGTCTTACTCAGGTTCTGTCCCTGTAATAAAAACCATGACCAAAAGCAGCTTGGGTAGGACAGGGTTTATTGGGATTATATTTCTAGGTCACATTCCTTCAGCCAGGAAGATCAGGACAGGAATTCAAGGCAGGAACCCGGAAACAGGAACCAAAGCAGAGACCATGGAAGAACACTGCTTACTGTCTAGTTATCTCCTAGCTTGCTCAGCTTGCTTTCTTACACACAACTCAGAGCCCCTTGTCCGGGGGTGGCACCACACACACTGAGATGAGTCCTAATAAATCAATCACTAGTTTAAAAATGCCCTGTAGACATGCTTTCAGACAATCTAGTAGAGCTACTTGTTGCTTGAAATTCCTCTTCCGAGATATGGCTAGGTTTATGTTAGGCAGAAAAAAAAAAACCAACCAATACACCTGTATAAGAAGAAAGATCAGCAGAGGGGAAAGCAGGGGAGGGATGAAAAGATAAAGGGAAGACTCAGCACTGTCGGTGGGAATGCTTTCATGCAGAAGTTGTGAAAATGTAAGAGTGGGCAAAGGCAGGCCCCAGAGGTCCAACAAGAGAAGCAAGAAAGAGGGGAGATGAACACAAGCCTGACTATGTGGTACCTACCTACATCATTCAGTGTCATGACATTTAATAAAAAGTGGAATTCAGTCTAGACTACTTCTACAAAACCCCAGATTCAAGGGGGAGATCAAAAGAAATTGTCAAATGCAACAAGACAGTATATCATACCCCAGTCAGCTTTTAAATGGACTGGTAAGGATGGGCATGCATGCAGGATGGGAGATGATTTGCTACAGGAGAGGGGCTAGAGACAGTTTGCATCTGGACCTTCAGGTCATTCACCTCCCCAAAGTGGTCTCAGGCAGTCTGTTATTTTCATAAATTCCTTGTCTCAGTGAAGCCAATTATGTTTGTTAGATTGAGTTTCATAGACGTTAAAAGCTCATGATTGGAAAAGAAGTAGGGAAACCAAGGCACAGGAAGCATTTGCCAAACAAAAGCTCAGCCTGCTGAGTCACAGCTGGTTAGAACTGGTGTGTGTGTGATGCAGGCTGTGTGTGTGTGTGTGTGTGTGTGTGTGTGTGTGTGTGTGTGTGCGCGCGCGCGCGCGAGTGGGTATGCTGTGAAGCACAGCTCTGTGGTCTCAAGTTCTTATGAGTTCTCATCCAGGGTCAGACCCAGGGACGAGGCTGTGCTCTGGTTCACCTCCTGGATTTCTTCAAATCCATAATTCTTCATTTTCTCAGTATCATTTCTTATATGTAGAGGCAGAGAGAGAGAGAGAGAGAGAGAGAGAGAGAGATATTTAAATATCCAAATTTAATATAACACGCTTACCAAACCAAATACAGGATCTTTACACAAAAGTCATTTAATATTCTAGAGTGCTAAGAATGAACTCAAGGCCTCAAGCCTACTAGTCAAGCATGCTACTTCTGAGTTGTACCCTCAGCTTCTGAAAGCCATTTCTTTATTAATGTGAACTGTCACTCAGTTTATTTCGGAAAGATACCTCCAATCCAGAACTTACTTTTGCTGTTTCCTTTTGGGAAACAATTTTATGTGCTGCTCTATGCTTTGAGGACTTGGGGTCATCACAAACTCCCAGGAGAAATCACAAACGGATTCTGGTTGACCAGCTTCAGTTCTTGAAGACATTTTCACCCCTTTTCTGATTGAGATCATATTTGCAGTTCCCTTTGTGTAAAAGTATGTCTAAGAATTCTACTTCTACTGCAAAAATAAATGCTAAATTATTTATATATCCCAATTATTTATTATTATTTATGCAAAGCTTGTCACATTATGCATGCATAAGGGGATTAAATCGCCGTTAACCTGCAATGCCTTTAGGGGCATTCTCTGATGGGCCAAAGGTGGCATGTGGGTATCGCCACCAGCAAACATACGCTAGAAGCCCACACATTGTTTACATACAGCGCACAGACAGTGGGAAGGAAAATACGGTGTCAGGAACGTGTCAGGAACATGTCAGCCAGTAATGCTTATTTATGTGTGGTTCAATTTTATTATGATGGAATTAAGTAAGCAAACCTCTGAGGGAAAGACCCATCCAGAAGGGAGTGCATTGTTATGTGGACATAAGAAGTGCTCATCAGCTGAAGCTAGATATTAAAAGAAACAGATGAGCTATAGTTTTTTAAAAAGTGATTTTCCCAAGGCTGTGATTTTTGTCAAATGATGATGACTTATTACAATCAGGAAATTGAGATGAATCAGGAAAATACCATAACATCGTGACTTGTCATGAAGCTTCCTGGGAGCATCCTGACTTTCAAGGCAAATTCAGGAATGGTATTTTTTTCCCAAAACATGAATGCATATAAATGAAGTTATTAGTGGCATTCATTTTTAATAGGAAGCCTAATGGAGGGCTTGCAAAATGACATAGCTCTGCTTTGATCCCATGAAGGAAGGTTTCCTAGTTCCTAGGGCAAAAATTACACTCAATATAATGAAGCTAATAAAAAACTCTCTTTTCAGTGGAGTCTGAAGATGTGCACTGGAGTGTGCATTGGGACACCATGGTCTCAGAGCATGGGGCAGTTAGTGACCGCTCCTTGTAACTTGCCTTGTGTGCAATGCTATGAACATTATGTCAGAGGAAGACTTCTGGCATCAGGCTCCAGCACTTCCTGTCCCCCTATTGCATTCCCTCTCTGTCTTTCTGTCTCTCTATCTCTCTGTCTCTGTCTCTGTCTCTGTCTCTCTCTGCGTGCGCGTGCGTGCGTGCGTGTGTGTGTGTGTGTGTGTGTGTGTGTGTCTGTCTGTCTGTCTCTCCTCCTCCTTTTCTTCTTCTTCCTCCTCCTCCTTCTCTTTCTCCTCTTTCTCCACTGCCTTGCAAATTACAGCTATGCTTCTTACCCCATCATCTATGATTCTGAGGTTACAGGCATCAGACCTGGCCTTTTATGTCAGTTAAGGAGGCTTTGAACCCATGTCCTCATTTCTGTGCCATCTCCTCATCTCCATTGCTTTTCTTCTTTATCCTAATATCCCTGACATCCAAGGCACTGTCCATGGTTTTGTGATACTTATTGCTTGCTCTGGTTCTATTTTGAGTGGCATTTGCTTGCTTGTAAGCATTAGTTTCATGGTCTTGACATTACCTATTATCCACAAGCTTGTGAGTGTGTTGTGTCGACTTTAAGCATGGGGCAGAGCAATGACTAGTACCAGGATGTGGCCCAGCATGATTCTACCTACTAGCCACAAAATCCTTGGCAGGATCTGAGGACAGCCTGCCTTCTGGTGTCTGTCAACTGGTCTCCTGGGCTAACATTGGGCCTGGCCCACCTCTCTAAACTGCCTTGTTAAATGACAAGCAAAAATTCTCTTCCTGGTCATTAGCACTTACTTCCTCTCTCCGATTTACAATATCACCCATCTTTGTTTCCAACTTGAATTCTGTCTCTTTGGCTCTGTCCTTAGACAATGGCTTTTTTGATGTAGCAGAGTTTTTCTATACAAGGCAGAATTGTCTGAATTCTTGTGTGAATTATCAAATGAGCTAGTATCACAGTGAGATATGATATCCTCATAAAATAGTTACTTGTAGTTAGAGATTTAAATGTCACATTAAGACTATCAACACATCAGCTTAACTTTAAAGATATTTATCCACAATTGCTATCAATTCTTTTGTAGAGGCAATTGACTTCATGTCCCAACAGTACATAAAAATTTGATCAATGTGTTTCTTTCAGTTGGCAAAACCAAGGCAGAATGGGGGACATTCTTGTACAGGGTGACCATGCCACTATGAAAGCAAGAGACATGTCCTCATGTGCCATAGGGCAATGGGTTCACTGCTGCTGCTGGTGCTTGATATGTGACTGCCATGGTGGGAAACATGGCTAAATGCAGGCAGACATGATGCTGGAGAGGTAAATGAGACTTCCACATCTGTACTGGTAGGCACCAGGAAGAACAAATGTGCCACTGGGCCTGGCTCAAGCTTCTGAGACCTCAAAGCCCACCTTCAGAGACATGCTTCCTCCAACAAGGCCACATCTACCCCAACAAGATCACATCTCCCAATAGTGTCACTCCTTATGAGCCTTTGGGACCATTTCCATCCAAACCAGCACAGTGACCTCTTAAACGGAACTACAGACTGGACCTTGTGTTCTCCCAACTTTCTGGGCACAGTGTCAGCTGAGATTTTTTTAAAATATGCTGATTCTCAGGTACCAACCCCAGCAGTTCTTAGAAAATTTGTTGGCATGGAGCCTGGGGATTGGCTACTTGTAATAATAGGTCCAATAGGTAGCTGTTATGTCAGTGTTGGTTCACTTTTCTTTATGCATTTTGAGATGTTTATCTCTACGGATTACCATCCTCCTCAGTGATATAGACAGAATTGCCATTAATGTAGAAGAAACAACACTTACTGAGCAAGGAGCATAGGGCACTTCAGGGAGGACGTGATGCCAAGCACAGAGTACGAAGCAGTATAGATGGCTCTGAACAGGAAGGTGACAGCAGTGCTTACCTCTTAGATCTCTGTGGAGCTTCCCCATTGCCCAGGCTGTGTCATCTTCTTCCCCTCAACTCTCTGCATATGCTGTCTCTCATGTGGGCTGTTGGTCTCTGCCAGAGAGGTCCAGAGTTTAGGATGAAATGACCTGTTTATCCCAACTGAACAAGTGGTCATTTATAGTCCACAGCAATGCTTGGGACACATCTTAGCACACAGTAGGTGTGGCTCCTTGCATGGTGCTCAGAACTCCATGTGTACCATTTCCTTATCATGGTATAGGCAACTGGTATCATTTGCTTCAAAATCTCCTCAACCCCAAAACTATTGCTAGCTAACACATTGATCTCTGGACTTCAACCTGCACTGCTGACACCTGATGAGGTCAATTTACTCGAGGAATGATGGATAAAATGCTGGCCGAGAATCAGAACTAGGGATGCCTACTGCTTCCTGCCAGGAGCCTGCTACAGATTCTGGTTTGTAATCAAAGTGGTCAGGTCAGCCTAGCAGTAAATAAAGCACAGCACAACCATAGTACTCTCGCATTTCTCCTCAAGGGCTGAATTCTGAGCCTGAGAGGCAGACAGGAGTAGCAGGAAGTCTGGTCCAACAGATTGTCATATGACCATGGCATGGGGATGGCCTCCTGGTTTGTAACTTTCTCAACAGGGAATCCTGTGAAAAGCCTCTGCATCCCCTTCACTCAGCACGAGTGACAACCCAAGGCATACTCATGTTGACAGGTGTGAAGATGAGCTGCTGAGACATCTCAGTGGGTACAAGCACTTGTCACAAAAGCCTGGTGATTCTTTTTTATTTAATTTTTTTCATTTTACATATTAACACTAGTTTCCCCTCCCTCCCTTCCTGCTACCCTGTCTATCTCCTCCCTTCCCACTCCCCCATCTACTCCTCAGAGGGAGTAAGACCTTCTTTGGGAAGGCAACAAAATCTAACATACCAAGTTGAAGGCCTGGTGATTCTTGATGATGTCAACTTGACATTGAAGATGAATCATCTCAGACACACCCGAGTGTCTTCACCTAAAACACAGGGCCCTTGATGGCAAGACATGCCATGGTTCTGAACCCATGGAAGTCAGTATTCTGAGCCTTATTTACTCTCCTCAATATGCTGTTGTCCAGAACTGACCTCCATCTCCAGCAGGGAGAAGTTCAAAATCTGATATCCCAGTCCCTGGCAGAGATAACTCAGTAGGAGCTGAGGACCCTAGTGTACTGTTGCTTTGCTCTGCTGTGTGTGAGGCTGGGTTTGAAGTGACTTAAGCAACAGCAGCAAGAAGGTTGACAGGGCAGGTGATTGCCTACCAGATTCCCAAACACAATACTTAGCTAGTGGTTTCTCCCAGGGGCCTGCAGGAGCCCACCTTTGAATGCCACACAGAGGCTGATTGAAGTTAGGTGCACTAGGATCAATGCAGAAGATGATATGGCTAAAGCCTGTGAGGACAGGGGTACAGTAGGTGTAAGAGTCATGGGTAGTGTCCAATTCTGAGTCAGGCTCTGGTCCTACTCTTCTGGGAAAGGGCACTCAGCCCAGTGTAGATGAGATTTGCTCTCTGCTCATAGGTAAACTGGGGGCTGTGCACTTTTCTCTGTCCTATGTCTGTCCCAAGGAGGACATTGCCTATGTAGAAAGCTCTGAGGACTGGGGATGGTCTGTGTCACAGATTAGAGACTCCAGGATCTGCTTTGTAGGAAATGGGAAGCTGGCACTGAAGTGGTCATGCTAGGTGAAACAGAGATATCTGCTGTACTTGAAACTTCCAGCCTTTCACCTAATGCCTCATGCTGGTTTGAAAAAGAAATGGCCCCCCAAAGGGAAGTGTGGCTTTGTTGGGGTAGGTGTGGCCTTCCTGGAGGAGGCGTGTCACTGTGGGTGGTGGGATTTGAGGTTTCCTATGCTCAAGCTATTCCCAATGTCACAGTTTACTTCGTGTTGCCTGTAGATCAAGATGCACAACTCTCAGCTCCTTCTCCAGCACCATATCTGCCTGCATGCTGCCATGCTTCTTACCACAATGATAACGGACTAAACCTCCAAAACTATAAACTAGCCCCGATTGAATGTTGTCCTTCATAAGAGTTGCTCTGGTCCTGGTGTCTCTTCAGAGTAATAGAAACCCTACCAAAGACACTGGTAGAAGCAGTTGTCACAGAATTCTGTGGGTTCAGACATGAAGCAACATTGCATTTCCATGGGGTTGACTCACCCACATTCCCTGGCCCAGTATTGGGATCAATGCACCAACTGTGTGGCAAGTTCCAGAGACCACTGAGTTCTGCTTACAGGGCACCCTCTGCCCTACAACTGGCCTGCACTAATACTTGTTATCAGGATGATACAGCACCCCTATAACACTTCCAGACTCCTGGGCCTAGTCTCTACTCTCAGAGTCAATAGAACCGTCTCTCCAAAGCCATCTCCCAATGGCTCCAGTAGGCAGAATCCAAACACTGGTGGGGGGATAATGGGCCTTTCAAGTGTCTGTCTGAGGCCCGAATCATCACCTTTCCCAAGCAGGCATGTACTGCCACATCCATACACTCACAATCAGACACCCATTCTTGCCCAGGTACAGGAGCCCACCCTCATGCCTTCATACTCTGAGACACAATGCACACTTAACCACATGCTCACCGTACCCTCCACACCAAGGAAGTAGTCTTTTCTCACATTCCCACCAAGCTCATGCTCTTAGGGGCACCCCAATGCCTTGGACCCTGCTGAGAGCCCAGTGGTTAATGCCAGGGCACCAGTGAGTGGAAGCACACAGACACTGTCTCATCTGTGTGTTCAGTGACCACAGGCATGTAGAAGGGCTTTCCTCTATGCTTTCCTCAGCAGCAGCCTCTAGACTTCTGTTTCCCTAGGTGAGTGTCGGGGCTGGCTCGTGCATATGTGTGTGTATGTATGTCTGAGGCATAGAGCTGTTACACAAGCAAGCTGGCTATGTACAACACAATTCCCCATGTGTCCTGTGCATATGTGCTTACGTGCATCCCAGCATGGAGTCATTTGAAAGGATAATTAGCGCTGGGCACCTTCCTGGGGTCCTCTGAGGGCTGGTGTCCATCCTGTTTGTCACTGTTTCTCTCCTAATCCTTTCTAATGAGGGTTTGTGTTAACATGGATAAGCCCTTGTGGAGTGACTACTGGCTAGCTGAGCCCACTGAGGACTCGCCAGCCCAGTGTCAGCGCCCTTGGCTATGAGTCTGGGAGCTGGCAGATGGGCAGACTCCTTTCAGTCACCACAATGGCTACCATCTGGGGAAACCCCTCCCCACACCCTGTGCCTCTGTCTCAAGTTTTGGTCTTTCAAGGGTATGTTTCTTGTTTGGTTTCAATAGTTAGGAGATAGCTGGTGACATTCTGATTTGGAGGATGGCCTGGAAGCAGATGCTTCCAGGCAGGGTGAGGCCACCTCCTCTGTGGTGAGCCCTTATGACTGCCCAGATAGGTACAGTAAACCTCTACTTCCTGCAGGACTGAGAATCTCTACAGGGCTTAAGGTGGCACTGTCTGGAAATGCTGGCTGATATGGGCTCTCGAAATTTCAGAACTGGTGTGGACCCTGCCTTCTCTCCCTTGTAGATCTTATTGACTGTTTCACCACCGTGTCACACCGGGTGGTGGCTTCACACACAGTGACCAGGTGGCAGGCTTCCTGTGGGCTAGCACTCACTATATATTAATGTAACTTGAGAACATGACAGGAAAAGGATAACTAGAAACCATTAATGACGGTGCAATATAAAACAACATGAAACCTCCACATCCACGCACACATGCTTAAGTTCCCATCTTCAATCTGTTCTGTATCTGCAATATGAGCACCATTACTTCTCATACCCAAGATGAACATTTTCCAAAGGCAAAATGCAGGAGAAACTGCTGGCCAGCCCACCCAAGCCGCAGTTGCCCAGGCAAGCCTGGGTGAGCATGCAAGGCAGACACTTCCTCCCCGAGCCAAGCTTGCCTCTATGCCCAGAGACTGCTGACAAAGAGACACCTGACCCAGAGACGTCAATGAGGAAAGGACAGCACAGCAGAGTCAGTCACCTGAGCCAATAGGACTTTGAGAGGGGGTATAAAGGCAGGTCTAACTTCCTTAATAAATGAGTCTGCAGCACACTGCTGCTCACTGACTCCCAGTGCCTGAGTTGTTGGTGCTGCATCTTCTCACTCCCTCCCCCAAGGGTGTCTAAGCAGGGTCACCCACAACAGCCCACCACTAACTCCATCCATCAAATCAGGATAACAGGATGTCACTAGTGTGGCCAAATGTCACCACTGCCATTCCTGAATGCAGGCTCTGTGACAACACCCTTGGAATTGGGACTGGGAGGATGGAGAATCCTCATTTCATCCTAAGCCACTGCCAGCAGGGAAATATGGCAAGATTGGGCTCAAGAAGCACCACAGAGCATGTGGGTGGGTGGAGACTATGTCCGGCTTCCAGCTAGCTGGGGGAATCCCTTGGACATCACAGAAGGAAACACTGATTTCACCAGTCACCAATCCTCAAACCGTGCAGTGTTTTGAAGGTGGAGGCAGCATTCTAGATAGTTTGTAGCCCAGCCCTGCCATCACTCTGTCTCAGCATAGAGCCTAGAGACTGGGGTGAAACCCATTTTGAAAAGCAGCAATATTTGAGGGTCTTATCCTAAAATAGAAAATCATCCTGTCACTGAGATGTAAGAATTTGTGGATGAAAAAGACTCTATGAAGAGGAGGGCAACCTAGAGGTTAGCGGTCTATAAAATGACCCCATTTGACTGACAGCTTGTCAGTGGCTCCTCTGTGATGTGGGGTTTCTACCTCAGATGCCAGCCCAGACAGGTTCTACATGAGGGCTATGCCCCTTATGCCTGAGATCCCACCTTGCTCCTGAGGCCTGATATGAAAGCCCCTGACAACTCAGTTCCTTGCCTGGGTCTTGTGACAACCTCCTTCCTCCTTCATGAGGTAACAGAATGCACTGTGCTCTGGTTGGCAAAGCCTGAAGTCCTAGTGCTTTAAAATTGCATGAAATTATAGCAAGGGCATTGGCATTTGAGTACATCCTGTGAGCTCAACTTCTTGGCTCACTTCTAGAGAAGTGAGTACCTGAGTACTTTGACCTTCCTGGAAAGTCAAGGTGTGGAAGGAAGAATTGTCTGGCTTTAGGATGCTGTCTGTACATACTGCCTATATACCCAAAGGTGAATTACATGAGCAAATTTAAAGAATAGTAAACTAATTTCTAGACCAAGGCTGTTTTTTTCTTTTTGCTTTGTTTGAGTATGCTCATGTTTTGTAGGGTGTTCTTTTTTTTTTTTTATTTAGGTTAGAAACAATCTTGTTTCACATGTCAATCCCAGCTCTCTCCCCATCTTCTCCTCCCCCACCCTCCCCAACCACGTCCCCCAGTCCCCCACCCGATCTCCAGTCCAATCCCCAAGGAGGGTGAGGCCCTCCATGGTGGATCTCCAGTAACTGTCATTTCATCCAGGGCAGGGCCTAGGCCCTCCCCCAAGAGTCCCAGCTGAGAGAGCCTCCCATATTGTGGCATGAGCACTCAAAGTTTATTTGTTCCTAATGCACTAATTTCTCATAGGAGATTCAAGGATCCTACCTTACCCATGTTAAAGATCACCTCCCTCCAGTAGGAACTCAGTTAGAATGACACCCTGTGGTGTGGGGTGTGTCCCTGAAGCTGGAACACCAGTCCATGGCCTCCACGATCTGCTGAAGAGAGCTAGCTAGTCATTGTTCTGTACGATTTCATGTAAAGACTGACCCTCTTCTGCTTGTTCTTGGAAAGTGGACTGGGGTACAGGGGTCACTTGCTTGCTTGCCTCTCACTGCTGTGGCCAAATATCTGCCATCGAGGGGCTTAAGGGGGGTTAGGGTTTATTCGGTTGTTAGCCCAGTAGGATAGAATATATCTTTGTGAGGAAGACACTGTGATAGGAGCAGCTCTTGGCTGTGGAAGCAGAAGTGTGAGGCTGCCTGCTCACACACGTGTATGTGAACTTCTTCACCAAGAAGCAGAGTTGGGACACAAAACCAGATTGCTTACAAAACATAAGTCCAGAGGCCCAGAGACCCACTTCCTTCTGAAAGTTCTATGACATTGCAAAAAGCAACATCAGGGAGCCAAGTGGGGACACCACATTCAGATCACAACACTCTGGGAGCACATATGTCCCCACCCACTCTCTTATTCGTGGGTCATTATTATGACATGCAACTTTTCAATAGGCGTCAGCATTGATCTGTCTATTATTTGCTCTTCCTTCTCACCCTCACTTGATATGGCCGGCAGATATAGAAAGGAAGGGCTGCCCTAAAACTGCTGTGAGGAATATGCCGTGCTCCATACACACTGCTGTGGCCGCCTGTCCCTGTGGTCCAAGAACCTCTTTTGTAACTTCTTCTTTCTCAGCTTTTTGTTTGTTTGTTTTTCAGATCTCTGAGAGACTTACAGAAGTAACCAATTCAATGGCAATTGCTTAACACAAAGACACAGAAATCTCTGCAAATGTTGGCACACAGGTCACTCCTGAGCAATGGCTTCTTTTCTGAAGATCATCTTCCCAGTGCACAGCCTGATCAGTCATGCACAGCTCTTGAAAGACATCTTTTCTTAAGGCCATTTCACCTTAGCTCAGCCTGGAAAAGTACATGATCCCCCTCATATAGGGAGGAACGCATTGAAGAGTGTGTGTTTGTGTGTTTTGTGTTCTTTAAAAAAATTCATTTATCATTTTTGTGCCTGTGTGTGTATTGTGTTGAGTGTGTATGTGTGCATGCCATGTCCTGTGTGTGTGTGTGTATGATATATATGCATATAAGTATTCATACATGTGTGTTTGTGTGGTGTGTGTATCTGTGGGGTGTGTGGGGGCGGGCGTCTGTGTGGTGTATGTGTGTGTGTGTGTGAACACATGTATCTGGGGTGTATGTGTGTAGTACGTGGTGTGTGTGTGTATGAGCATGAGTGTCTGGGGTGTATGTGTGTGGTATGTGTGGTGTGGTGTGTGTGTGTGAGCCTGTGTGTCTGGGGTTTATGTGTGTAGTATGTGTGGTGTGTGTGTATGAGCATGTGTGTCTGGGGTGTATGTGTGTGGTATGTATGGTGTGGTGTGTGTGTGTGTATGAGCATGTGTGTCTGGGGTGTATGTTTGTGGTATGTGTGGTTTGGTGTGTGTGTGTGTGTGTGAGCCTGTGTGTCTGGGGTTTATGTGTGCAGTATGTGTGGTGTGTGTGTATGAGCATGTGTGTCTGGGGTGTATGTGTGTGGTATGTATGGTGTGGTGTGTGTGTGTGTGTGAGCCTGTGTTTCTGGGGTTTATGTGTGTAGTATGTGTGGTGTGTGTGTGTATGAGCATGTGTGTCTGGGGTGTATGTGTGTGGTATGTGTGGTGTGGTGTGTGTGTGTGTGTGTGTGTGTGTGTGAGCCTGTGTGTCTGAGGTGTATGTGTGGTGTGTGTGTATGTGTGTGTGTGCATGTGAGTCTGGGGTGTATGTGTATGCAGAGTCCAGAGAAGGACATTAGGTGTTCTCCTCTATTATTCTACTCCTTATTCCCGTGAGAAAGTCTCTGCCTGGAGCTTACTGATTTTTGGTTAGGCTGCTGACCATCCAATCCTAGCCATCCTTCGGCTCCATCAACCCCCAGTGTTGGGGCTATAGATGCAAGGCCAGGGCCAACTTTTGTATATATTCAGGTGTCTGAACTCAGATTTCCATGGCATTTCAGCACTCTTACCCCTAACCCTTCTCCCCCGCCATGTTTGCCACATCATCCCCGGTCCAGGTATTTCTTTAGAGTGGCCTTAGCAAACAAAAGCCAGCCATGGAAACGTGAGCACATTTTTTGGATATATCTACATCTTGTGAGATTCTATAAACTGTTTGTCTGGGGCCAATTGTGAAGAACACTAGAGCATCACACAGTAGCATAGCACCTTGGTTGACACAGCTTCAAATAACACACCAAGTGACCCAGAGTCAAGATTTGCAACAAGCAAAGAAGAAAGCAAATTATTTACTAGTTTGAAAATGGTCTTATTTAGCCAAACATAAAAATATAAAAATATACACCTACCATGTGATAAACCTCCAAGTGAAATGGCAGTAAAGACTATATCTACATGTATAATTACTATGTTTGTTTATATCTTGATCTTATTCCCTACAAAGCAACAGATACTCTAGTTAAAAGCCAAGTTTTAGGATTTTAACAAAAGTTTCATGAACTATCTGTTCTTTAAATTTACTTGTGGGCAGGGCATGAAATGAAAGAGTGCCATCAAACAAAGGAGTGACAGGAATCCCAGCCAAACTTGAAATTCAGATGACGACAGTGAATGTGGCATATGTGTGTCCTGTGCCATTCTCAGGCAAGCCTTACACTCTGTTGATACTCATTGCTTGTCTAAAGTGCAAATATGCCTAGATCCTGTGGGGCTTATCCAGCACCTCTCTTGGGGCTGCATGAGAGCACGGCACACAGTAAATTTACAATATGCTCCAAGAGAATTTTGAGAACAAGATGGTCTCCAGTCTTCTCCACGGTGGGGTTCTTGGGTTAACACACCCTTCGGTGGAGACTAGGCTCATTTGTCCAAGGCTCCATGTTGACACAGTTGGAGCTGTGCAAGCGGCCTTCTCCCAGGGAGAATAAATCACCTCCCAGCCCCATTCAGGCCAAAGATTTCTGCTGAGATTGCATCTGAAGGTCAGATTTATGACCCTCCTGGTCAACTCTCACAGCTTTGTCTTCATTAGGGACTAACCAGACCCATTTGTGGACTCTGAAGTTACCAGGGAGGAAGTTGTGCCAACAAAGCAGTAGACCATGTGAATTCAGATTCCGTGTGGATTCATGGAGTATCTTTGTGGCCAATGTCTGAAAAGAAACACACAGTAAACCAGTCTCTTTAAATATTAACTAATAAAACTCTGCTAAGCACGCACACCAAGGGTTCCTGAAGCTTTGAATGGTAAGGCACACTCAGTTCCAGCTGGGTAGACCTTGGTCAGGAAGGCTGTCAGGCACCACTTCCAGGTAAGGGTATAGCTCAGACCAGGACACCATGCATGCTGCCATGAGCCTGTCTTCACATCTGATTCAGACTCATCGATGAGATAACCAGTGCTATCCATCCAGTATCTCTGCCAGGAATCCAAAAGAGGGGGCTCTTCCCAGAGAATGACTCTGGGGCATTTGCACATTCTAAGTCACATCCTCAGGCTCAAAGATAAGTGTAACTGCCACTACTCATCAAATAAGCCTTTCTTTACAGCAAATTGAGATCATCACAGAAAACCACAGCTGGATGCAATGCTGAGAGCAATGGATTGTGGGGATCCCAACCCCAGTGGATGCATTTACATCACAGTTACAGCTTCTGTGGCTTAGGAAACATGGACAAACAGTAGATAGAGTAACTGTAAGAGCCAGGACACCAGGAAGACTTTCTGTCTCCTGAAAATGGGTGGAAAATTAAGAACAGAACAATAGCAATATCAATTGACATGCTGGTGTGGAAGGGGAAATTTTTAAGGGGTCTCACTGTAAGGAATCAGGCACTATGCTGCCCTGCCCCTGTCACTTGGCAGAATGCAGGCAGTACCCTGTGCAAAGGACCCACTTAAAAGAAAGACCCTTACCCACTTACACTCCTCCTGCTCTCTCTCTCCTCTTTCTTTTCAAGCTCTTCTCTTTCCCACTTCTCTCTTTCTGGCTCCTCTCTTTCCCGCTGTTCCCCTGGAACATGGAATATCCTGTCTTCCTCTTCTCTTCTGTGTCTGTGTCTCTTCACCTCTGTTCTCTTTCCTTCCCCATTCCCTCCCCTTTCTAATAAATCTTCTCACTTAAACTCTGTCTGTCTGGCATGTTTGTTCCTCTGCCTCAGTCTCCCTCACCTGCGGTGGAATCTACCAAGGTTCCTCAGGTATAATTCCTAACACTCACCCCTAGGGGGGAAATACTAGAGATAACTAGTAACATTTGGGAGGAGAATTGGCCTCTTCTAGGGATGAGCCCCATTATTAATTGCCCAATGCTGAGTAATCTGCCTGGAAAATACATGTAAATATATACACCACCAACAAAAACAGAGTCAATAGGCTGTATTTATATATTTATGCATGCATGTACACATATGCACATACAAACACACATGTAACAATAATAATAAAAGAACAAGAGGCTATCAAGTTGAGACTGGTGGGGGGCATTAGGGAGTTGAAAAGATGAGGAGGGGCAGAAGGAAGGAAAAGGAAGAGGGGTGATGATGTAATTCTATTTGTAGCTGCAATGTGGCTAAAGGAGACTTACACCATGAGCCACTTTACAAAGATTTTCATTTAAGTGCATGTCACTCATGTTCTAGCATGAAGGAGCCATGCAGTTCAAACACATTGGGAACCTATCCGTTCTGATCAGAGATCTGAACTGTGAGATCGGTAACTTCCTACATATTTGTTCCAGAATCTTGGCTGGATCACAACCAAAGCACAGGATATATTTCCTTGCGTTGCAAAACTGGGAGTCAGAAGAGAGAAATCAGAGCCCAAAGACACTTACACAATCCTTGGAACTCTGACATGTCAGCCCCTGCAGAACAAGCAGGGGTCATCTCACAAGCAGAAGCCAGAGCAGATTAGGTGTCCTGTGATTTTTATCATCATCCAATAGGAAGGGCATGAGAGTTAGGAGCCATGGGCATGACCTCAGTAGCTCAGTGCAGTTCTTTTCCCACTGGAAGGAGAGATTGAAGAAGGGATGGAGGGAGGGATAGAGGGAGGGATGGAGGGATAGAGGGAAGTATGGAGTGAGGGATAGAGGGAAGGAGAGATAGAGGGGTAAAGGATGAATGGAGAGATGGAGGGATGGAGAGGGGGATGCAGAGAGGGATGGAGGGAGGGAGAGACAGAGGGGAAAAGGATGGAGGGAGAGATGGAGAGAGAGAGAAATGGAGGGAGGGATGGAGGGAGGGATTGAAGTCTGTCTCTCCTGGACTGAGGCAGGTGTAGTGTGGGAGGTCAGCTTGTGGAAACTGAAGTAGGTGGGAGCAGATAGTTGAGGCTGTAAAGACTGAGGTAGTTGGGTACATGGAAAAAGGAGAAGAAAACTCTATGGGGATCTGTGTCCCCTCTCTTTAATATTTTGAAAGCAAAAGTCCCTGATTAAAAAAGCATATAAAATAGACAAATATAAAATAAATAGACAGCATTGTTATAAGAAGCAGAAAATGAAAAGAGGACAAAGGAGAAAATGGGAAAGAAAGATGAGGAGAGAGGGGAGGCATAGGGGATGTGAGGGAAGAGGCAGGTGAACTGAGTGGGAGGATTTTACCAAACAGAAGAGCTCAAGGAATGGGATGCATGAAAGGTCTAAGGCGAAGAAGTTTGTTTGACAGTCCTTAGGTATTCCGACGCAGTGACTCTGACTTACACATGACTTTTTTCTCTACAGCAGCGGCACATTGGTGGAAGTCTCAAAGGGCTCTTCCGACTGTGAGTACAGGGGTGAGATCTTATAGGAAATGCCTTCATTTCTTCTTTATCAGGCCCCTGGCTCGTTCTTAGATCCCCTTCAAGTTAATGAGAGCAGGCAAAAGACAGTCCATCAACAAAAAGACAGATGCCCCTCTGGGGGCAAGAGGTCTTGCTGGTGCCATGGGCAGCTTGGGGACAACCCACTGCATAGGTAATGAGTCTTCTCTCAGTAAGCCAGGCAGGCCACCCTTCACACTGCACAGTAGTCCCTGTAGGAAGATGAACTGAGACTTGTTTGACTTCAGCTTTACTAGCTGCCCTGGTGGCACAGGCTGGAGCCACATCCTGATAACTCATGATTTCCATACCTTAAATAATTTAATGTGAACGCACATAAATAAAATGTTGTAACTGAGCATAATTCTTCATACATTTTCCTAATAATCCTAGCCTTTTAAATTAGCATAATAACACTTAGAATAATTGAAGAATTTAATTGCATGGAGCCTTGGAATATTATCGCTGTGCTGAGTACCCCGATGAAACTCTGATTAGCTAACTATAGCTGGTTTTTCCATTTAGTTTTCATATTAGATGAGGCTGCAGAAAGCACACACACACACACACACACATACACACACACACACGCACATGTGCACACATGCACACACACATGCATATGTACACACACACACACAGACACACACACACACGCCATGGGCTGCATAGTCCTTCATAAGCATCTACCCTTTGCAGAAAGCCTCAAGGCACACTGTTCTTTTAAGATAAAGGGAAAAGATCAGCATGGAGATGTTAAACGTTGCCATTCTTTCTACTCTTGTAGATACACCAAGGTTAACTTTCTGTGTGTTCCAAGGCAGTACCCCATTTACCTCAGAAATTTTTATTTGATGCCAAATACATAGGTATATAGAACAGGTATGCAAGGCAAACATTTGCGGATAATAAATGCTGAAATTACAAAAGAATCAGGATTTCCTATGGATACAGACTGAGAAAGGGAATGCCAGGCTAAATCTGTGACTGGCTACTTGACCTTCATCTACACAAACTCTCCACCCTCCAAAGCAGACATCTCACTTGTCCCTCCCAGCAGTGCTGCTAACACCTCCTCAGTCCAGGTGTTGGCACCTCCCCCAGCAGCAGGCAGCACACTGGCTTTCAACTTGAGGCATTATCACACTAGCTTTGGAGTTCCTCCTCTGTGCTGGCACTATGTTATAGACAAGACAGTTGTAATTTTTCCTGAGAGCATAGGGAACTTACTGAACAAAGCACATAACCAAGCTCCGAGATACAAAGAGCAAGAAGCCCCCAAAGTCTGTGGAATTAAGAGATTTGCTGGCAAGCAGATGACACGTGGGATTGACCATGAGCCCAGGCACAGTGTTGGAACTGAACACAAGAGTAGTGACTGTCCATGAGAGGCAGAGTTAGTGGAAGGAACAGTTTGATGGTGAGTTGGTTTCTTTGCAGTGTAGAAAGTGATCAGAGGAAGCATGAAGCAATGGAAGTTCATTTTCCCACAGCTTTTGAAGCAGTCTTCAGGCAAAGTGTGCTTGGCTGTGAGGACACTGTTTGAAGACTCCGCAAGGTCCTTCTTGGCTTCATCCCAGCTCTGGCAGGGATATCACGAGCCTTGGTATTCCTTGTACCGTAGAGGTCATGGTACTTTAAACTCTTTGGCTTCTCTTCTGTGTTGGAAGGCACTTGAAAGTGGACTTATAGCACACCAGGTTATGGAGGATGAATCTAGGTGAATCCACAAGAACTGGTTTAAAATGGTATCAAGTGTTCATTAGGATGCACTCACAGATATACAACAAGGTAGATAGCTGCCTTGGTCTTCCATTCTGCCCAGTGGTGAATGGAATCAGTAGTCTGATCTCCAACCACCACACAAGAGAGAAAGCGACTGACCCTCTTTTTCCTTTTAAGAGGTCACATCCACAGACAACAAGCATGAACTCTATCCAGCCAGACAGCCCAAGGTCATGGTCAGGGCAAATAGCCACTACCCATGAGCTCTCCCTTCTAGACCCTTCCCTTCACCACATTTGCAAAGAGCCATTTTCATGGGAGATATTATTCTGCGTATATTTCTCTTATTGATTGATGAATAAAACACTGATTAGCCAGGCAGATGTGACTAACAGAGGAGGAGGATTCTGGGAAAGGTAGGCAGAGTAAGCCTGTTGGACAGAGTCTCTATGCTGCCAGAGGAGTAACACCAAACTGGTCATTACCGGGTAAACCCACAGTCCCATGGCAATCCAATCACTCTATATAGAAATGGGCTAAAAATTAAGACAGAACTAGCCAATAAGAAGCCCTAGCCACTGACCAACAATTTCATAATTAATATAGCATCAGCCGCGTGGTGGTGGCGCATGCCTTGAATCCCAGCACTCGGGAGGCAGAGGCAGGCGGATCTCTGTGAGTTCAAGGCCGGGCTGGACCGACAGCCTCCAAAACAATACAGAGAAACCCTATCTCATAAAACCAAAAAAAAATAAAAATAAAAAATATAGCATCTGTGTGTTCATTTGGGGCTCAAGGGCTGCGGGACCTACCGGGCCAGAAAACTCATGCATACACCATTTACCAATAAAGTCACACTCACATCTCTTTTGGGGTGACATGCAGCTGCCACGAACAGGTGGGAGATGAGTTGGCAGATGGGAGAGCAGGGAGCTGTGCAGCCGACTTTGCTGAATGTGGCCTTCAACTCCTTCCTGTCGTTGCTCTGTGTCTGTTCTCAGCAATCACATGACCAGCTGGGGGGTGGTCCCAACAGAGCCTCAATCTGGAGTTGGTCCCCACTTCATGCACAAGTTCAGCTTCCAGTACTATGATTCTGCATACCCATCAGCTGATTAAGGTGCTTTCTGGATGGAAGAACAGCACTGGGCTACATGGAGTGCACATTAGTGGATGTTAACATTCAATGTGATGACAGATAAAATGAAGTCAGGTAAGGTTAGTCATGTCATAGGCAAGCAAAATCGTCTTTTCCTTTTGAACACAAGTGGCTCAGCCCTAGAATCTGTCTGTCAGAGAAAAGAAAAGTCATCAAGTGTATCCTGGGGTCTGGACCCTGAAAATCTTCCCCAAATGTTAAGGATTGACTCCAAAGTTTCAGACACCCATCCATGCAGAAACACCAAAGCCACACAGCTCCCTTCCCTCATAACTGCTTCCAAGTAACAGAAGTAACAAAGGGGTCTCCAGAGGTCAGAGCCCTGATATAGAGTATTAGTTGCTTTTGCTTTTCTGTTTCCTTGATAAAATACCTTGTCCAGAAGGAATTTAAGGAGAATGGGCTTTATTTTGGCAGACATCACCACAGGGAAAGAATCCTCAGGGCAAGGAAGTCACAGCAGCACAATAGCCCTGTACCTCAAAGGCTCATGGCCATTTCATGATTCAAAATGCCTCTAGTACAATTTCAAAATGTCCATAGTCTTTTTGAACACTATTCACAAATTCAAAGACTCTACTGAGACTCAGGCAATCTCTTACCTGGACTTTTTTTTCTGCCCTAGTTGTTGCTCCTTTTAGCTGTAGACCTGAAGAAGAGTTATCAGTAGTAACTATGCCACAGAATCATAGTTAGAGTGCCTTGCAATTTCCTTCATCAAAGTAATAAGCCAATTTCTTTTTAATTTGGCCTCATGAAAATTTTCATGACATCGGGTATAACACACACAGATTATTTGCCAATGTATCACATGAAAGGCCCTAGATAGGTTGTAAATGTAAAATTATTTCCATCACCCCTAGGATCTCATGATCCAGGTCATCTCTATCTATGCTGTGCTCAGCATTGCTGTCTCCCAAGCTCCAACTAAAATTCCCTTTAAGCTCTGCTTACAGAATGTAATTGTTGGTCTAGTGCAGACTTTCAAAATCTTCCTTATCCCTCCAAAATACAACATAGTCAGGTTCTTACTTCAATACCCCATTTCTGATATCAATTTCTATCTTAATTAATTTTCTGGTGCTGTGATAAATTATCATGACCAGAAGCAACTAAAGGAAGAAAGGGTTTATTTTAGTTGATAGTTCTAGAGGGAGAGTCCTCATGACAAGGAAACATGGTGGCATCACCAGGAAGCAGGTTGGTCACATATTTATCCACAAACAGGAAGCAGAGAGAAAGAGCAGAAAATAGAACAAGGATATGAACCCGTTGATTCACTAGAACTTTCCTGGAAGGGGAACAAGCAAGGTGTTGTGCTAGGTTGTCCAAAACGACAGGCTAAACCTCAGCCAAGGAAAAGCTGGTACAAAAAGTCCTTTCAGTAAAAACTCTGGCTGGTATGGTTAATCACACCTAGTGATGTACTTCTTCCAGCAAGGCTTCCCCTCCTTAAAGTCTCATAACCTCCTCAAACAGTACCACCAATAGGGACCAAGTATCCAATCCCATGAGCCCATAGGGTAAATGTCTCATTTAAACCACCACATTGCAGATCAAGGCAGCTACTTTGTCATCTTTGGGACCACCCTGGACTTCTGGAGCTTTACTCAACGCCATATGAGGATATCTAAAACTTTTTGTGCAATTATGCCATGGAGACACCCAAGGATTCATTTAAGGACAGGCAAGAACATGCACAGATCCACAAGTCTGTGAATACATAAGCACAGACATCCAGGGACACCCAAAGACTTCAATAGTCTTCAGGAAAGTGTGCAAGGACTATGCCAGGGTATCCTGCAACCAGCCTGTGGTTGAAGTGGGCTTGACTGATTCCCTCATCTTAATGCTGAGGACCAACATCCCTTCCCCACCCTTACTAACAGGGCTAGGTGTGCTGATGTGACCCAGGTGTGTGAGAACCCTAATGACCTCATCACCTCCAATAGGAGGTTGGGCAAAGCCTACATTATAGGAATCCGAACATGGAACCTGGGCTTTGGTTATGTGACAGAGCCCGACAAGTATGCTTTTCTCATTAAGCTGACTGTGGCTACATGTACACACTGGTGACTGGCATCAAGAGAGAAGAGGATTGCACTGACCAAGGTTGCAGACCAGGCTATTTATTTAAAGCAAGGCTCTGCTGGAAGAAGACGGGTTTGGCAAGATGCCACTGTGTCTCACATAGAATGCACTGCACATGGGACAGGTTTTATTGCTTTGTATCTCTCCACTGGAAGGTACCTTGATGGCTAGGTTGGAAAGTCAGACAGGCTGTGCCAGCCAGTGCCTGGCTGAGGGCTAGGCTGTGTGAGGAGCTCTGGCAGGTTTTGTTAATCGACAGTGAATATCATAACAATGAGTCCTTCCAGAATACACACACATACATGGACATGTGCCACCACTGGCAAGGAGATCCCAGGTGCCAGTTCCAGCATGCATTCAGCTTTCTATCATTGTGACAGACACTATGGAAAACTAAAGGAGGAAGTGTTTATTTTGGCTCATGGTTTCCAAGAATACAATCTGGAGTTCTCAGCTTTATTGCCTGTTTTCTGTGTTGAGGCAGAGCCTCATGGTGGGAGAATGTAACCTAGCCAAGAGAAAGCTACCATCACATGGCACTCAAAAGACAGAAAGAAAAGAGGGAGAGAGGAAGTGGGGGAGAGTGAGGGAGTCAGTCTTGGGGGAGCAAGAGACACCCTTCACAGTCTTGGACATAGTGACGTACTTTCTGAAGCCAGGTTGTACCTCCTAACAGTCCATTTATTTATTAGTGCTTTGGCAAGCCTTTGATACATGAGCCTTTGTGGTCACTTTATTATCTAAACCATAGCATTCATGGAGGAGGGGATGGTATTTGTGCATCAGAGAATGTGATTATGGGATGCAGGTGGAGGCAAATCACAGACCATAACTGGGTAAGGAGCATAGATCTTTGAAGGCATAGTCTCAAAGTGTAAGAATTCAAAAGGGTTCTGCCAAGAGCATGCCCAGATCACAGCATCCAGGTAGGGTCCTCCTTAGGAACAGAGTTTGGTCCCAAGGAGGGAAGTCGGGCTCAGCTGGACCCTGGTTTCTCTATAATTAAGACTGTAATACCATAATTCACACTCATTCTCTTTGTGCTCATCAAGGAAAGTAGACATTAAATTAAATTAAGTCTGTTCATTCAAGACAGACCCTTGGAAGACATGCAAAGTTCCTCTGTGAGCCAGAAGAGGATGCTGATTGCTTAGTGAGCCCTAAACAGAAGATATGGGATCTCACCAGGATTGGGTCACCAATGGGCAAGAAGAGGACTTTCAAGGAACCTTATAGGCTCAGGAAGCCAGAACCTCTTACTCTCTTGAGAACATGATCCCAGCCTTTCATAGCACCTTGAGGATGTATCTAACACCTGTCCCCTCTGAGACCACCATCTACATACTCACTGGCCCACGGGATATTTTGAGGTTTCCTGGAAAGTGCAGAAATCTGCAGCAAACCTGTGCAGCCCTCTCTACTTTCTGTGATTGGATATCTGTTTTGGGTGACTCCTTGGACAGGAGGCCCAGAGTCAAGGTTGTGAGATGCTCCATTCTGAACGTCCCCATTTCTGAGAACAAGGCAACATTGCTTGCTCTGACTCTACCATATGCTTTGCTTAAAGAACAGAGAACACAAGACAAGGGCCCATCTCAGAGGCAACTGAATAGGATCCAGTTAAGGAGATAGGACCTACCCAGTGCACGCTGCAGCAGGCTTTGACTTCTGCACTGCTAATGTGAATCTGCATAGATAGGCTCCACCCTATGCCTTCCGCTGCACTTCCGGCCTCCTCCTCTGGGGGCAGTCGAGTACCCAGGTTAAGGAGGCATGCATCTTGGGTTCTGCACTGCATTGTAGCAGATGGAAACTTGGGCTAGGTACCAGTTCTGTTCCTCCATCTGTTTGTCTGAAGAATGGAGTATTAGTAGTAGGACTTCCCTGTGTCAGAATTTGGATCCAGTGAGGTGACAGATGTGTGATGCTTTGAGGATATCCAGAGTCCTACTGAAAACTACCCCACTGTACCCAGGGTTTTCTCAAGAGGGTCCTCTCAGAGGTGAGATGGCAACAAAGTCACGCCTCTGGTGGAATATCAGCATGGTACGAAGGCCAGTCGGGGCACAATCACTGCAGCAGTGGTGACGATGCTCCCACATGTCATACTGAGTCACCAGAGTGGGAATCTGACACTGGTCCCCTCCTCTGAGGGAGTATTTCACCCCTAGAATGTGTGTACAGCATCTGCGGTAGGGCACCCGCACACTCACCCATGCAAGACAATGTGCGGGGTTCTCAAAGAGAAGGCTCCCAGCCCTACCCAATGGCTTCCCACTCAGAGGTGATTGGCACTCCAGAGGGCTCTGTCCTGGTAGATGTGCTCCTTGGAAGGGTGAGGACAGTCCCATTCCTGAAGGAACTGGCCTGGCAGAGCGGATACAGGTTAGAGGCTGTGTTAGTCTTGTACTGATTCACGTAACATAATGACCATTATTCCAATGTTTTCTTGCCAATATCAGGGAGATAAATACAGTCTTTCTCTTGTTTGCAGTTCCTGGACATTATTAGACCCAAAATTGTCTGGGGGGCAAAAGGAAGTGGCAGGAGGATGGCTGGTGAGAACAGAAAGAGGAAGGGTTAGGCATGTATGAAAACTTAAAAGTTTTGAAAAGTGTTTGGAAGAAGGGAAATGTAATACGAGTTTCAATAGGTCTTAATAATAAACGCCCGGAGTCAGATACATGAGAAAATTCTGAGAGATCAGAGAGAGAAGAAGGTGCAAGCCAAAGCCACCTCACTAGCTTCCCAGCAGAAAAGAGAGTTCCTGTTTCTTCCTGCTTATAATTCTTTCACCGCCCAGCCATGTCACTTCCTGTTGGTCTGTGCAGACCTCCAGACCTCTATGGAGGGTGACAAGCTCACCCTCTGATCTTCAGAAACACTTAATTGTACTAACAAGTTCTCACCACTGGGAAACATCAAGGGAATCCCCTAACACCCCACCTGACCCTCCAGGAACCTCAACTCTAACCCCAGTACCTGCTTCTCACTTCCTAACTTGCTCCTTGATTTCTGGCCAGCATTCTGGATACAAATGAGCACAGCCCAACCCAACCAATGTTTGTCTGAAGTCCATGTAGCCAAAGCCAGGTAGATACAGTTGTTAGACCTGCTCAGTGTCAGGGCACTGAGATTGGTGGTGCTTTCTAGCTATATGCTCCCTGAAGACAAAGTTTGGGAAAGCCTGAGTGTGACCAGTCACAATCAGTGCCCTCATCTGTGAATGTTCTGCTCATTCGTCTAAGTTTCAAGATCTTATAAACCTGTGGAAACATATTGTCAAAGAGGCAAGCTTTAGTTAATGACCCTGTATTTTACCTTTTCTTCCTGACAGTTTGACGACAAAAGACATTAAGAACTCCACTTTTGTTTCTTAAATCAGAACTGGAGGCTTGAGGTGCAGCAAAATGAAATTTTCAAATCTTATGAGAAATAGGCAAGTCTGACTTTGGTGCAGCTGCTTGAAGTGGGATTGAGAAGGGTCACCGATTCCATGCAGCCATGACTTGGTGAGCAAGTAAGGGCAGTGCTGCCTGCAGTCATGTGTGCAGAGACCCCATTGATAACACCTGTGATGTCATGGTCAGCCGAAGACATTGGGCTTGGCTTCAATAGCATCTGGGTCAGCCTGGGCTCTGCTCTGAGTTAGATGGCCTTTGAATGCCAAGTCAGGCTTTTAGAACCAGTTAATAGTGTTAGAAATGCTCAAAAGTGCTTTTTTGTGCTAGGAAAAAATGTTTTTATTGGTTGGTGCAACTGAAAACAGGCTAAGAAATTCCCTCACACTTGCCAAAAACAAAACAAATCTAACACCTCTCTTTTAATGCCGAGCCCAGAAGAAGTGTGATTCCTGGAAACACATGATGTGGTAACTTAATAAACCTGGAGACATTTTAAATTTATTGAATTTCACTAATAACAGACGTTAAAAGCTACATGCCTGACACCATTTTACGTCCGTGTTAAGAAAATTAACTTGAAAAATCCATCAGTTGAGCCACTGTGGGCCCTTGTGTTTAAAGGGCAATGAATTCTGCACTTCAAACCACATATGTCTGCCTGGGCCAGGCATAAGAGATGGTCCTCGAGGCCACCATAGTCAGCTGCTTTTTTCCTGGGCCACTTATTCACATAAACGTCCAGAGGTCACACTGTGAATATCCTCAGGCTTGACCATCAGTGAGGACATTTTGGCAGAGAAACAGAAGACTCACAAATGTGTGTGGCAGGGAGGCATGCCTGGATGAGCATGGGCTCTGCCTGTTGCCTACCTTCCTCTGGGTGGTGTATAAATTCATCTTCACTTCCTGTGCACAGTATACACACTTAGGCTCCCTTTCTGTAGGCGATATACACAATTCACACATAGACTCAACCCACACCAGATGTTTGTGGAACTGGACACTTAAAAATCTAACAGTGGGTTCTAGGTCAGCCTGGTCTACTGAGTGAGTTCCAGGACAGCCTCCAAAACAATACAGAGAAATCCTGTCTCAAAAAAAAAAACAAGAAAAAAATCAAGAAAAAAGATCGAACAGTGATAGATACGATGGCAGACTCACAGATGCCTTTTTGTGCTACCTCCTAGGACACCTGTGGCCATGAGTCACCCCCTCCCAATCCTAAACTCAATCAAGATCAGGACTGCCTGCTTTTGAGTGTAACTAATGTGATGCCGGGCTTCTGTGATGTTGCTTATAGGCATAGCTGGCTCATTGTTTTCATTGCTGCATAGTATTCCACTGTGAGATTATCTTGCATCATGCATCGCTGTGCATGGTTACCTGGGTTTATTGCAGGGAACTTCGTTGTTGACACTGCTCTGTATGTCTTTTGAGAATGTGTGTCTACATTCCTGTAAGACGTTGATGGAGACATTTAGTTGATTGGTTAGAGGTAGGACTTGGGGAACTCTTGCTAGGTGAGCTAATAGATCTACCCTCAGCAATGACAGCACATTCATTCTGCCGTGGCCACACCACGGCTCTGCAGGGACACACTCTCACAGAGGAAGACAGGAATGTGCACAAAGTGTAGAAGTCATTCAAGGGTCAAAGGACAGTCAGGGGCATAATAAGAACCTTCAGAATACAGTGGCACTTTTGGAATGCATGCGGGAACAGACTGTGCCACCAAGCTTAGTGGCAGGAAGCCAGGTATCTCTTCAACACCCATTTTTGAGATTTTAAGGAAGAGGAAGTTGGAAGAAATTTCTAAGTCTGGGAGCAAGGTTCATTTCCAAAGTAGAACTTGCTCATGGCTATTTGGAAGAGTTTCCAGTTTCTGGCTGATTCTAGTCCCAGTTCAAAGACAGGGAACCAGGGCCCTCAGTCCAGAACTGACATCTACAGAGCAGGGCCTAGTTAAGGGCATGAGGTCTCCTGCTTGGTGCTCACTCATTCAGTGGCTGCTTACGAGATTCTGACCTATGCAGGTCCTGTGGGGACATACAGGTTAGGGACCAGTCAGTTCCACTGTGATCAGGGGCTGGTGAGTGACCTCATTATTCATTTACATGTTAAATCTGTAAGTTTACAGTGCAGACTTTTCTCATGTAAGACATCATGGTTAGAGACAAACATTTTCAGTTTCAGTGACTTCTGCTTGAGGCCCAGTATCTGTGCCTCCACTGGGCTATTCCCTTGCCTACTTGTACTTTCTGGATCACATACATGCTGAGATCACAAGCACCCCCACGTGTGCACACTTACATGCAGCAGCCCACACACACATGCATGTGTACTTACACAAGCACACCTCCACATGCACAGACATATGTGATACATACATATACCCCTACAGCACTCCCCCATATACATGTGCACCCATACATTCTCATCAGAACTGATTGGAACTCCAAAGTCTCAGACACGGACTGGTGACATTTTCTTCTGCTTTCTGAACACTGATTACCCACAAAACTGAAGGGACACAGAGCATTGTACTTTCCATGAAATCCCAGGGCCACTCTGCATAATTTTGCTGTGCAGAAGAACTGATTCCCACAGATGTATGTGTGAACATGAACATCATCAGCAGAGAATGTCTAATAAATGTTAAGTGAATTTGCCAAGCGAGTGCATATAATTTTCATGATTGAACTGCAGGCCTCCAATCTCTGTGCATATTGTGTCTTATGTTACATACGCAGATATGAGATGCTGGATTGTGAGCTGTGATTATGCTGACAATTATGAAATGGAAGACTGTCTCTTTGCAACATAACTTAGTTCAACCACAAAACAATGCTGGAAATGGCAAGTCCTGCTGTCCATGCAGTGGCTGTGCTTCAGCCTGTGCCCAACGTTCATCCATCAGGTGGTCACGTGGCCAGTGTTAGTTCAGTTTAGGAAAGCAGGTCACCTCAGATGAAGCTCTGGGTGGTCAACCCACACAGTGTGCAGTGAGTTCGAGTGCACAGGGTTGGGTGAGACTGTGTGTGTCCAGTCTGTCCACTTTGGAGGGAATTTGATGCGATTGCTGAAGGCATCAGCACTTCACTACTGATTTGTGGATTCACTGCTTTCTCACTGGGAGAGTTCAGCGGATAGGATATGGTGGAGAAACAGAGTCAGAGATCTGACAGAGAGAGTTGTAAGATGGTTTCTCTCACCTTGACTTGTCACTTAACACCTAAATCGCATCTGATCTCAGTGACCCCAGATGCTGGATGGGAGACAGACAGTACAGGTCCAACTGAGATATGTTTGGCCAACTTCTGCAAAGTGATTCCCGTGTCCAACCTTGAATAGAGAGACCCAATGGAGGTCAGCTACAACATACCTCAGAAGCCCAAGATCTAGGTCAACTGACACTAGTATGAGGCTCTACTAGATGGCCAAGTTCCTCTGAATCTACCCTTTGATAAGCCATTTTGAACTAAGATCCCAGTACAGTATCTCAGTTTCAGAAATGAGTAAGGCTTTGCCATCCTTCTCATTGCCCCTTTTCTAAAAACACCAGTGTTGGGAGCCCAAGGTAATAAATCAGATGGCTGCCTCCCATGTTTCAAACTTCAGGGAATCACATGGTTTCTTGGTTATTTCTCAGTCTTCCATGTCTGAAAGAAGCAAGAACACCCGCCAGCCAGGTGGGACAGCTGCACACCACCCTGCCCCATGCAGAACTGTGACCATCAAAGTGGAATACTGTCCTGGGTGGGCCTCACGCAGTAAAGCAAGATTGGAAATTTGATGCCAGGCCTGCCTGGAGAAGTAAATGAGCTGTCGATCCACATAAAGTTGAAACGAATTCTGGTGGAATAAAAAAAAAGCACAGCCATTTGAAAAGCAATCAGTGGATTTAAGGCAAACCAATCAGTGGTTAAAATAGGCAATTGGATGGACCGCAGATGGTTTTATTGCAATCCAGTCTTCGTAATGGGGACACAGCCACAGTGTGTTGAGACTAATTGGTTTGCTCATTTTCATAAATGTACTTTTTCTCACACAATAAAGCTAAGTCATTCATTAATGTGTTCATTCATTTTCTAAACATTTAGTAAAAACTCAGTAACCTGTAGAAAGAATAAGGCTTGTCACCTACGACTGGAATGGGAGAAACACACAAAGGAAATTTTACAGTTTCTGAACTGAACGAATTTGAAAAATTTCTTTTTAAAGTTTTAAGTTGAAATAAAAATAAAGATTAAAAAAGTAAGCAAATTAAGCATCTGACCTGCTTGGCTGATCTTTGCTCTGAATAAGAGGAAAATTTTTTTCTCCTCTGATCTATTCTCACTGCCTTGTGCTTTCTGGGGTGCAGAATAAACCCCTAACAAATTAGTGAAAGAACAGACCTTGCATTGACAGTATGCCCAATACCAGGGCAGTGTACCGTGTGTGTGTGTGTGTGTGTGTGTGTGTATGTGTGTGTGTGTGTGTGTGTGTGTGTGACAATTCTCACCTTTGGATCTTGTCTTTTCCAAGTGCTCACTGACACACCTTCTCTAGGGAGTGTTGTGTACTCTTCCTGTCCAGACCTCAAGGACACTTGAGAATCAGGGTCTCCTGGAGCCCCAGCACCCACTGCCATGTGTGCAAGGGGCACCAACACAGCAGGGATCTAAAGAACTGTGGAGCTGGCAGCATACGGGAGGCAGAGGTTTCCTGTGCCCTTAGTGGCTTAGGGGGACTCTGAAATCTACTGCAAACTTCTTCCCAGGCTGTCTTGACCCAAGGCTGTAGAACACAGGTTGCTCTCTCAGAACATCAGATTCTCTGTGGATTCTACCTTTAAGCATCCAGCAGTCTAGGCCCGGCCCCACTGAACACAGACTGAAGCTAACACAACCTTTCCAGCATTTGAGTATTTCTTTCCACATGAGATCTACACTGGTGGGTGGCGATTATTCCCATGCATTCTCTGGCTGAAGAAGGCAAGGGGGGGCATCACGGAAGGGATGATGGAAGCACCCGAAATCCCAAGTTAGACAATGTCATTCTATTTTCCTGTATGACTTCTGGCAAAAGGAGTGAAGGAAAGGGGCCATGCCTTTTCTTTTAAAAAGCTGAGAGGCCATTCCTGTCACTGCTCCTGAATTACAGTATGGCTTGTGCTGTTTAAAAGTGACCCAGCCTCTGAGTATCTGAAATCACACATTGCTGCTGGGTTAGAGGTTGAACACTGACTTATTTTAGAAATTAAACCGCAGCTCAGACACATCTCTCTGGTCCCCAGGAGCTTCTTTCCTGGAAAGCCCCTGTGCACATCCAGGGGAACTGCTTTTCCCCCCTAAAGCAGCCAACAGAGCCAAAGTAGGCCACGGGCTGCACACAGAGGGAATACTTGTTGACTTTGCTTCATTATGACAACTTGAAACAACTTCTATCATAGAAACAGAACAAAGCCCAAATGTGGCTTTTGAAAACCTTTCTTACAGAGTCCAGGTAAAAAGAAATCACAGTTCTTCAAATCCGGAAGTTTGACAAGGCTATCCCTACACATGGCTACCACTGTAGCTCAAGGGCACATGCATACAGGAGAAACATGCACACGTGGGTACATTCCTCCTGTTCTTCCCGCATATATCCACAGGGGGGATGTCACAGGCGAGATACCCTTGGGGGGATCTCCCCACTCCTCACCCTCACCCCTATTGAAGAAGCTTTAGTTTACCATCTCTTATTAACTGAGACCTTCTCCAGGGTGTGACCTGGGCCGGTAGCAGAAATGCTGACTCCCCCTGAAGGGTGAAGGATGGGAGATGGAGAGGCCGACATTATGGCAGTAATTGGCATGTAATGGAGTTAATGTTTTGTAGGATTTATGGCCTGATACCAATGCTGCCGCACACCCTACGCTCACTTCTTCTTGTCATCCAGGTTCTTTTTTTAAAAAAAAACAACAAAGGAAACAGGACAATATGTAAAGGCTCATTAATTCTCTTCAGCCTTGATCTCGCCTCCTCTTTGGCTCTCCTCCTCTGGAGGTTTAACAAGAGGCTGTCATCGGGTCTTTCTGTATACTGCGGTTCATGGGAGGGTGAAAGTTACAGCGCAGAAGCTATCTGAAGGGCTCCCCTTTCAATTTCCCAGACCTTTCAACTGCCCGCGGTTTTATGGCTCTCAGTTCACCAGTTACAGCACCAAGAACAATGGGCCCACTACCGGAGTGACCAGGCCTCAAATTTGCCTTGATTTGCCCCGTGTGTCTTAGCAACACTTTCTTTGCAAATCCAGGGCCCAGTTGCAGGAATGAAGATGGATGGGGATGGAGACAGTCTTGCTGCCGAGACAACATGCTTGGCTCTCAGGGTTGTCCCCTGACCATCTCATCCTGACCCTGCCGCCCACCCTTCTGGCACTCCATCTAACCCTAGTGGCTGAAAGGGAGTGGTGGTGTCCTCCGAACTCCCATGTGCCCTCACAGGGAGGGTGCCGAGTCATCAGCTGTGTTATCTAGGAAACAAGGAGAACCCTAGCTGCTCCTGACTGAGCCCCATTAGACTGAGGGAGGAAACACTGCGCCTTATATGGCGGGCCTGGGGGGGCACGTGACAAGAGCCACCCTTTGCCTGTTGGTTGGGCATCTGTGCAAGCAGTTTTCAATCTGCCACACTGGAAGGGTGGCAGTTTAAATGGAGGGGATCCAAGGTCTTACTCCCAAAGCAAGGAGGCTCATTCACAAAGTGGGGAAATGTCACACCTCGTTGATTTAAGGGGACACGTTTTCCAGACACCACCATGGCCTATGACTCCTAGTCATCCAGTTGATGACTCAAGTGCTAAACATGGCTCCTCCTCTCCAGGACGTATGCCTGCTGTTTTAGGAACCGAGAGTGATGGAGAAGCAGGGTGTGCCAGGATGGGGATCTGGTGCAACAAGGAAAGCAGGCCCCCTTACCCCCCCTCAGCAATGAAAGAAACAACCCAAGGCAGCCCTGTCTCACACTGATTGTTTCCAGAGCCAAGTAATGGCAGCAAGGCGTCCTGTCCCCATGGGGAAACTACTCCCCACGTTCGTTGAAACTGCCTCTAACCCCAGAACTCCTCAGCTCTCTCTGTCCCTTTGTCACACACCATACCCACTATGTGGTTGTGTTCCTGTATCCCCTGTACAGAGCCACTGGGCATAGAATTCAGTTTCTGAACAAAGTCACACCCTAGGTTTTAGGGACAGGAATAAACTGCATCTTCCGGGAGTGTATACTCCAACACACAGCAAGCCACAAACACCGATGCTAAATAATAGATTGTCTTTAGGAAGAGAATAACTTTCCTATGAAGAGGTAATCACATCCTAGGCCTTAGCACCCAGACTGGCTTCGAAGCCTGCATTGTGTGACACTATGTCTAGGGAGATGTCAATAAACTTGTATTCACTCTGGAAAGGGAATTGGTGACATAACAAACTAATGATATCACCAAAATTCAACTTGGTGAACAAATGAGTCTATTGGGTCTTAATGTTTTGTTTTGCTTTACAGGAGTATGGTGAAGATTGCTGACAGGACCCAGGGCAGCTTCAAGATAGCTTCTTCATCAAAGGACGCCTCAGCCTGCATGGTAGCTCTGCATGACTTGCAAATAGCTGGACAGATCTAGGGATCACTTCTAGGCAGCTCAACTGGTGTGAGTTTCCTCAGCAGTCTTTACAGTTGATAAAGCCTTGGGGAGGGAATGGCCTTATGCACCAGGTAGGTTTCAGGGACTTCCTGAGACTATGAGCAATTCACTTCCTGTGTCTTAAGGAGCCTCCAACTTGAACCTCCTGAGTCGTAGAGAGCAGGATGCAGTTGATTTAGAGGAAGCTTCCACACAGCAGTTGCTGGGGGAGCTCTACAATATGGAAGTTTCTTCCTGTTATGGTTACCCTAAGCCTCCAGGCAGCCACATGGAAAAGCAGAGCCAGACTGAGTTGACAGGGGCCTTCAGCTCTGTTCACGGATGGTACATGAGGATCAAGACACACACAATGCTTCATGGCATCCTCAAGGAGTTATTAGGGAGGAAATGATGCTAACCACACAGCAAAGAATGTTGACAACTTCTTTTCCTCCTTAATTTCCACCAGGGCTTAAATGCATACATGTTTTAACATAATGATAATGTCCTCACCTGCCTGATGGTGTGACAGGTTCTCCTAGACTTGGACTTCATGAAATGAGAGCTTGTGAGTCACAAAGAGAAAATGAACTTGGCCTTACTTAGTGCCCATCCCTGCCAGTCTTCCTTGCACTGACCTTGCCCTATAGACATAGGCCACATCTTTTTTGCTTTGGGATTGTGGTAGCAGTTTAAATAATAAAACTCTAGTGTTCCACTTGGGAAGAAATACAATTAGAGAAAACTGCAAAGCTGCAAACTCATTTTTAGTTTGCTGACAGGAGAATTCACCCTCCCCTATCTGCTTGCTGAAGGAAGGCTGCTTAATCTTGCAACTAATTTCACAAAGATTCTGTAAAGCAATGGTTCTCAACCTGTGGGTCTTGACACCTTGGGATCAAGTGAGCCTTTCACAGGCTGACACCTAAGACCATCGGAAAACACGAATAATTTGCATGACTATTTATAACAATAGCAAAATTACAGTTATTAAGTACTAACAAAAATAATTTTATGGTTGGGAGTCAACACGACACAAGGAACTATATTAAATGGTCACAGCATTAGGAAGGTTGAGAACCACTTCTATAAGGAGGATTCTCTTGGATGTCTCTGGGAATGTCATCGGAGGAGAGCTGTGGAAGAGGCACGAGAGGCATGGCATCCTGTGGTCTGTCATTAAGCTTCAGGCGTCTCTTCCTGTTCTCATGGTTACAGTTTGGACAACCCACTAGTTAGGTTACTATGGATCTACCTGCATATAACTCAGGAGGCCAACTTCCTCGGCTCTCAGAAAGTCTCTGGTACATATTGTCGGAGTATTATGTGAGGGAAGGTGTAACCATCACCCATGACACTTGTGGAAGGAACAGAGAGGAAGCCCTGTCAGTCATCCTGCAGAGGAGACCAGCCTGCTATCATCTGGGTGAAATAGGAAGGGGCACCAGACAAGCCCAGTTTGAGAAGGTTCTAATCCAGGGTAGCATCAAGTCCTCACTTCCCTTGCTGTTCCCTCCTGGGATAGAAGGAAATGTCAGCTTGTTACTGGCACCACAGAGGTCACCAGCCACTACCCTGCAGGGTGGGGAGTAGGGTATGTTCACTGGCTTTGCCCAAATCAGAAATACACAGAGCTGGAGGGAAGCAGAGCTCAGGGCCCCAGCAGGGTGGGCTGAGTCTTCATGGTCTCAACCAGTTGGATAAGCTATTTCAGGAAAGCAGGAAAGCTCCCAGGCTTATCTACTGCCTCTCAGCACAGCATGCTGTGAACACCAGCTGGATGGAGAACATTAGAACAAGGAAGGGGCAGCTTCATGTTTCTGTGGAGATGTCCTCCACACACCATGCTGTCCACTCAGGTTCTATTTTAATTAGATTACTGTGAGAAGGCTCCCACCACCTCCCAGGTCTGTTTCTGAAGTGAGGAATTAGTCTCTAGTCCCTGGGGTTTCCTCTAGGATGCTCTGAGTCTCCAGTCACTAGGGCTTGGAAGCTATAACCTTCCCCAGATCTGTTGATTTGTGAAGTGGTTTCAATGGTCAAGTTGCTACCGGGATTGGGGACTTATCCACTAGCTATGTACTGCATCTGTAATGGATTGGGGTATCCTGCACATTCAAGAGAGGCTGTGAAAAACGGTACATTATACACAGTTTTATACTTAGGCAAAGTGCTTATGATGTCTTTGTAGTGAGACTAATGGGTGGTTCAAGCATCCACAAAGCTCCCATGATGGGTTTTGGCCCCAAAGAAGAGAAACTGCCACCTGACCAAGCCCATTCCTAACAGGGCTCCTTGTTCCAGAAACCAACTGTGGAAGAGCAGGGAAAAGGGAGAGATAGATGTCTTTGGGAGGAGACAGCAGTAGAGCCAAGGTCCTGAGTAAAATAAATCTCATTAAGGACAAAGAAGAGGATTCCCAAGTGAGGGCTGAGTATGGCAACACTCAGAGTCTTCAGGCTAGGACAGTAGAGAAATACAAGATGGGAGCCAGGGGCAAAGAGGCATAAGCAGCAGGTCAGAGCCATGATCACTGTTTCCTGGGTCTCCCTACAGCCACTCAAAGCCTTCCCAAGACAGCACTCTGGTGACAGAAATGCTTTAGAAAGATCACAGCATGCACTGAGCAAGTTCAGTTCAAGGTCATCCTCCAGAGTCCCACCCAGAGACTCCAGGTATCACAGAGTATCCTCTGGCTACTCACTGTTTTCTGGGTCCAGGGGTATAAATGACACTCCCCATCATGAGGACTCTGTGCCCTTGCATTTCCAAGTATAGACAGCATCTGTCTGTTTCAAAGCACCTGTTGCAGAGGTATCTGAGGGCATGGGATGCATGCCCATTGGAAGTACTGCTACCCCCGTGTAAAGATAAATATTCAGGGTTTATCTTTGCCATTCAATGGGCCATGTATTCATAAGGCCCCAGACTAGAGGCACATATTAATCACATGCTAACAGGATGCTGAAGGGAGGTTCCCACAGCTGATGAAGTACATGCAATCTACATGAGCCTGCAGAGTGTCTACACAGTCTACATGAGCAAGCAGAGGATCTACACAGTCTATATGAGTGAACAGAGTGTCTACACAGTTTACATGAGCCAACAGAGTGTCTACACAGTCTGAGTGAGTAAGCATAGTGACTACTCAGTCTACACAAGCAGAGTGTCTACACAGTCTACATGAGCCAGCAGAGTGTCTACTCAGTTTACATGAGTAAACATAGTGTAAGCTCAGTCTATACAAGCAAGCAGAGTGTTTCCTCAGTTTACATGAGTAAACATAGTGTCTACTCAGTCTATGCAGACAAGAAGAGTGTCTACAGAGGACATGGATACTTTGCATGCACTTTCAGAATGACGAGGGACACGCCAAGGCTTTTTCTCCTGGCCTTGGGGTAGATCATGGCTCCTGCACTTTGGTTGATGATATCCCTTCCTTGGTGTGGCATTTGAGAGCTTTGAGTGGTAGAAGAGTCACTTGCTTGGGACTGCAGTGTCACTGCTGGTGACTTCTATCTTTTCTTTTTTTCTTCAGGTAACTACAGTACCCCACAAACACTGGTATTGCCTGTCAGCACACACTACTACTTCCATCCCATGGCATGTGGAGGCTGTTTGTTTCAGCCCCTGAACTATGTTAGGAAAGACCTTGGCCTCTTTTTCTCCAGTGGGCTTGTTTACAAACTAAGACTGTAACATTTATGCCAGGGCAAGGTGGGAGGGAAGAGAAAGGCCTGGTCTATGTTGCTGGGTGGCTTTGGTGGCAGGCAGTATATACTGTGGTGAGCAGGAGTGGCAACCAGAGGGACCCCACATATGCTCTCCTGAAGAGCCCTTTGCTGTGAGTGCAGTTATAACTGTGATGAGGTCAAGCTAGTGCTCACTATGTATATATACACCGTGTGGTTGTTGGGTGACTTCTGGATCAGGAGCTACTGCCTTCTTTCCCAAGCAGTAGAATTGGTGTCAGCTTTAGGATTCTCACTATGTGCTTGCCTGGTATAATTTGTCACACAATGAAGAACTTCCTGACAATGACAGCGGCATGAGACCTGGCTAACTGCTAGACTCTGAGCCAAATGGCTGCTGGCATTTTCTCCCTAAACCTCCATGGGCGGTTTTGTCTGTGATTTCATCCCTCTGTACCTGTCCACTTCCATGCTACTCACTCACTCACTCACTCACTCACCATCCGTGTGTTGGGTCATGTCTACAGATGAGGCTGTAGGACAATTCGAGGGACACCTCTTGGCCATTCCTGGTTCCTGGTAGCCCATGTTTGAGTCATATACAAGTTCTGGGAGGATATTACAGGAAGAGATGATTGCTCACTGTTGAGATGTAGGATTTTCATGCTCTCTTTCCTCTGGACTGTCTTCTAACTGACTTCCCCCAACCCATGCATGTGCATTTGAGTGTGTGCCTGGAGTGCTGTCAAACTGCCTCACTTTTACTTTATCTCTAGATGTTTGTTTCCTCGATGTCTTCCTGCCTTGCGAAGGCACTAGCAGCAATATGTGCCAAGTGTGCCTTCAGACTGGAGAGCAGCAGGCTGGGACACTCAGGGCTTACACGACCTAAGCTGCACTTCTGAGGTCCAGGGAGACTGCACTTTTCCAAACTGGGAAGGGCACATCAAGCTGGCATTGTGGGGCAGTAGTGTAGGCAGAGCAGAACATCTGTTTTCTCTGATGGATGCTTTGGTGATTGCTGACCCTCGGAGGATGACTGATAATCATGAAGCAAGAGCTAGTGGGACAGAAACACTGTGTTAAGGAGTCCACCACCCTCTCTATCAGGCTTACCTGAGGCTGCTAAACACTGTCCTCATGATCCGAGAACAAGGTGACATAGAACCTGGAAGACATTCTCTGTCCCAGGGTCCTGTTGGAATTGTCTGCAGTCACCAGCACATGTCTGCCTGACCTGTCTCAACTGTCCCTTCCCATGAAAGCCTTAGTGAAGGTTTTCCCTTGTTTCTGAACTCCATCTACCGACTGTCTCTAGTGCTCCCATGTTGCCATGAGTGATGTGGCACACCTCGTCTTTATAGAAAGATATAAGAATAAAGTTTCCTTTTGACTGTCATTTACAGTTATATGTGTCTTAAGTGACCCTTTAAACAGATGTGCTTAGTGGGAAATGGATTCTTCAAATGAATTGCGAACCTGGATCTGAATACTAATTCCTTTGCCACCAAATGTAGGACTTTATCTAAACCCTTGCACCCATCCCAGCAGAGGATAGAAGGTGCCCATCTGTTCCCAGAGACAGGAGGATGAGCGTGGGCCTTTCCCCCTGTAGTCCACCCTCACTTTGGGAAATAAGACTGGACTTGTCTGGAGAGCACATCCAGACAGAAGCACATTTGTAGTCCCGGGACTCAACCAAGGTTGTTCACCATTCACAAATGCAGAAACCTTTCTGTTAGATTTCTATTTAGTTTTTAGCTTTGTGTAAAAGGATGGCTTCTGTGAGGACTGGGGGCAGGAGTGAGATATGTAGGCACAATAAGTGAATTCAACAGAATCATAGAGGCAGGCAACGAGTTCTCCATAGATTCCAGAGAAGACTAGGAGTCCCGTGAGTGTGCTTACACACACACACACACACACACACACACACACACAAACATGCACATGCACACAGGCACACTGTTCCAGGAAGCTTAGTCCACACGTGTACAATTCTGTCTTTGTGGCAAGCTCTCTCAGACCTGAATGGTTCTGTTCTGTTTTGAGCAGCCCTGTTGGGTGATCAGAAGAGGAAAGGTGGTCAAGAAAGAGGACAGGTCAGTGACTTTATGAACAGTGTCAGCCAGACATGGTCAGGCATTCTTGCTTTCAGTCTACACCTCAGTGGGATTTCTTTCTTTTTGAAAGAAAATACTAGGGAAATTCTGGCAACCAAAGTGGGCTTGGGTGCTTTAGGAGAAGGGGTGCCCATTTTATGAATTTTGTTAGTTCTCTCTGTCTTTACCAGGTCTCTCTGACTTTTGTACACCTGCTTCTGAGAGCCCCTCCCTGCTTGTCTTGCCAACTGCGAGCAGGTCTAGTCTTTGTGAACAGGTAGGGAGTTGATTACTGAAGCTAAGAAAAATGTAAGCTTATCAAGATAGCAGGCTGGGGCCTCATTTGCCTGAAAGAACAGCTAAAAATAAGAGACACTCGTTAAGCAGACAAACTGTGGAATGGTCTACTCCACAGCCCAGCAATGCGAAACATGCCAGTGAGTGGGTGTCTGTGCTGCTCTTTGAAACTCGAGCCCAGGTCTTTATTAAATCACCTGCAGATTACTGCCTGGAATCACTGTACGCGACTAAGAACACCCCAGCTTCTGCGTCACCAGGCAGGTATGTGAACATCACTCTGGGCGATCGTGCCTCATCTAAGCCCCATGAAACAAGACAAGGGGATAAGAATCATACCAGTAGCGATTTGGTGGGCACAGTTAATCATTTCTCATCTTTATGTACGTATCAGGAGCCGGCGATGCCCTTGGGCGGCAGATTGGAAGGCAGCTCGCCATCAACAACAATAAATCATTTGTGAGCACATGTAGCAATTATCCTCTGAAATAAAGGTGTTCAGTCCCACTCCTGGGGAGCACCTCGGATGGATCTTAACAAACTTGCCGAGGAGCCATGGGCCTGAGGCTGTACTGACTCACTCTGCTGAGTCTCTGGCTCATGGTTAGACAACGGGATCAGAGGTGCCCACATCCCACGCACCACATGGAAACAATGGGCCTGTGAAGCCTGTGCTGTCAGCCGGTCTGGGAACAATAAAGCTCTTTATATCGCCCACCTTGGGGGTGGATTTAGTAATGTTTTGATTTATGAAGGGCAAGCAGCAGCAGGCAGCAAGCAAAGACAGTGGATATCTAAGAGTGGCTTTTGGTATAGTTGTTGTGAAAGTAGTGTAACTTCCAGACGAGTTGTCCTGAGAAACCGGGACATTCCCTGAGTGTACTGACCACACCCCCAAATATTCAGTAGTGCCCACAGAACCAGTTCCAATAACTTTCTGGCATAAATGTCCTGTCTTCTGCCAGTCTCCTCATCCCCTAATGTGCTGAGCATGGGCAGGACACTGTTTTTATCTGGTTGCTCTCCCAAAGGGAGTTTCCATAGGAGAAGGAGGAGCCCTGGAGGTTGGCCTCCTGGGACTTCCTGTGTCAAGAGTTGGTGGAGACAGTGAGGTCATCTTGAGCATACAGCAGTATGTGGTCAGACTTGCTGGTGCAAAGGAATGCAGACATTTGTGGGGTCTGGGTGTGGGATAGATGCCAAAGCCTGGGTTCTGTATTGCTCAGCAGTCCCCCAGGCCCCAGCTCTGTCTCTTCATCCCCACCTCAATCTCACCATATACACAGATCTTCATACAAACCTACTTTGTAAAGATTGCTTTAAATCAGCAATGCCATGGGTCCCACTGTGTGCCCTTCCATTAATGGGTAACTCACATCTGACAATCATTTAGATTTGAAAGAAAACAGAGTTGGAAACTGATGCAACTTCCCGGTATTCCATCACCATTACCTACTTCTCCACATACACAGTGTCTCCAGTAACTAATGGAGATAGATAGACAAATACGTGATAGAAAGATGATAGAAACAGAGGTAGATATATGGTAATATGGTAGATTACAGATAGATGATTATATATATATATATATAATAGATAGATGGTAGTTTAAAGATGGATAGATAGATAGATAGATAGATAGATAGATAGATAGATAGATAGATGCCTCTGATCTACTCTCTACCTGTTAAGCACCATTGCCCCCTCTCCATTTCTTCTGACTTCTGGGGATCAGACCTGCAGTACAAGTTAGTACAGATGACCAGGGTAACACTGTGGTAGACTGGCACAATTTCACCTGGGTAGGAATCTAAGCAGATTGGCCAAACCTAAGCTATCCTTATATTTTCCTTATCAGCACCACTAAATCCTATGTGCCTCTTTTCGGGCTGTATAGATCCGGGATCTGGTGAAGTCCAAGGTTTTCTTGCACCTCTTCCATGAAGTGCTCCATGGCCACAGTATGTTTCTGGACAGTTCAAAGAGCTATCAGGATAAAGACATATGGTCCTAGATGGAATTCCCCTCCCTTTAATAGCTCTTCCATCCAGAATGTGTCAGCCTCTGAGAAGATCTCTTGAGAAATGACCTACGTGAGAACTTCCTTCTTGCACACATTTAATTGATTCTAGATTTTAGCCAGAGGCCAACGCTGTGTCCCAGAGATCTGCTCACACACAGATGCTCAGTAGCTATTTTGCTTCCCAGCTCTCTTAATCACTCATTGTGGCAACATTGATGGAGTAAATTATCTGCCGATATGTTTCCTCTCAGAATTGTCTGAATCACAACAACGTTGCCCTTGACCACTGACCAGGGCATCCAAATCTGAAGAACAAGTGCAGAGAGGGCAGAATAGTGGTAGATAAGAAGGCCATTGATGGCTATAGGTTATAGATAGCCGGGCCTCTTTACCTTTCACGGAATCACCAGCACACTGAGGCTTAACAGAGAGGTTTGCTAAACTTTGCCACCCACTCAGATGGAGAGTGTTTGACCAAGGAGGCCAGTGATATCTCTGTTCAGCAAATGCTGTTCTGCTCAGTCACAGGCAGTATTCATGGTTGGGATGTTGCAGAATATTTGCTCAACTATGTAAAGATGTATTTCATTTGTTTAATTATGTAAAGATGTGTTTCTGTTTTTACCTTGCCTGCCTATGACACCTGATTGGTCTAATAAAAAGCTGAATGACCAAAAGCATTGGGGGATGTATAGGCAGTACTTCCAGGCAGGGAAAGTAATCAGGAGAAATTTAGACTCCACAAAGAAAGAAAAAGAAAAGACAGGGAGATGCCAGGGGCCAGACCAGTCAGACACAGAGGAAGCAGGAAAGTAGGACATACAGAATGAAAGGAAAGAGCCCTGAGGCAAAACATAGATAATTGGAAACAGGTGAAATTAAGTTAAATGAGCTAGTGGGACAAGCCTATGCTAAAGCCAAGCATTCATAATTAATAATAAGCCTCCATGTCTTTATTTGGGAGCTGGTTGGCAACCCAAAGAAAATCCCAACTACACTGGGGCATGTAGTTTATCTGCTGAAACAGAAAGTTGGTTGCCTAGGGAGAGTAAGTCTCCAGAGGCAGGATTATAGTTGTCTCATAGAGTGCAACAGATAGTTACTGGAAGGATGAAGCTAAGCAGGCTCTCTATTGAGTGCTTAGGGCTTGGGCTTGCCTTGTGTTCCAAAGAGATGGTGAGGTTCCTGGGGTTGGGTGGTTTGTGTATCTTAGCAGGCCTGACAGTCTACATGTGGTTTACATGTAGACAATCTATCCCTCACATGTATCATGCATAGTCTTCATAAAGCCACATATAATCTGCAGACAGGTTGTCTGCCACAAACTTAGGGCTCACTGCTTTGTCTATTGGCCTCACCAGGATCTCCCCAAAGGGTCCTGAGAGTCAGATTCCTTTCTACATGGGGTGACAGGGCTCTGCCCTCATGGAACTCACTTGTGTTCCAGAAGGAAGTGGCAGAGCTTTATCTTCTGAGAATGTGCTTTTACTCCAGAAGAAGGTTGTAAAGACTATTTCTCCAGGACTTCTTTCTTCTGTAGGAAGGGAGAAACCCTAAGCATTTGAGGGTATGGGGGCATTTGGCCATTTGAGGATAGAGGTCCTGCTGTATAGTTTAGACCTGGAGAATTGGAATGCAGCCACCAGAAGAACTAGAGAAGTGTTTCATGGACACAGAATCTGCAGCTCTGGTTGGGAGCCTGGTGGGAATGAGTCATGTGTTGTTACCTGAGCCAAGCCTATTGCAGAAGACTACAGTGGCCACAGTGAAGGCTTCCTCTTGTGTGTGAGTGCAGGCCTGGAGGCACTTTTCTGTAATTCACAACCACATTTGAGTGTTTGGATTTGAAGAAAAACTGAGTGGGAACCCTAGACAATCAATGTATTCCACCACCATCACCTACCTCTTCATACATAGTGTCCTTAATGGCGAATGTGTTAGAACGTACCAAAGACATTGAATCAATATAAAATAAATGATAGATAGATGATAGATATACAGATATACAGGCAGAAAGGCAGATAGAGACATAAATGCATAGAAAAACAGACAGATGGACAATAGATACATATATCTACATATGATACATTTATGATTCATAGATAGCCAAAATATGATTGACAATGATAGATAAATAGATAAAAATAAAACACTGATAAATAAGTAGGTTATAAGTACATCGGTTCTTATTAGTGACAGGCAGATGACAGGTGATTCATAGATATTTAGAAAGATGATAAGCAGATTGATAGATAAATGACAAATCAATGGATAAGATGCATCTATATACATGATAGATGATAAATAAACAGATAGATGATTTGTTGGTTAAAATAGGTGATATATGATAGGTAATTCAATGACATATTGACAGGTTATGGAGGACAAATGATAGAGATAGACAGAGCAATAGGTAGGTAGATAGATAGATATGTAGATAGATAGATAGATAGATAGATAGATGATTGATAGAGTTAGACTGACAGATAGTTTAAGTGAGAATGTCCCCCCTCTTTTTGGGTACCTGAACACTTGGTCCCCAGTTGGTGAAGCTCTTTAGGGAAATTGCGTGGGTATCTTAGAGATAATACATCACTGAGCGCAGGTTTTCAGAGTTTATAGCCTTTCTCTGTTTCTAGTTTTATCTCCCTGCATCACATTTGTAGTTACTATGTGAGCTCTTGGCTTCTGCTCTGACCAACATGCCTTCCATTTGCTCTCAACTGTCACTCTGAAAATGTAAACTTGAATAAACTCTTACCTCTATACATTATGCTGGTCATGATGTTTTATTACAGTAACAGAAAAGTAATGCAGGTAGATTATAGATGGATAGATGTTAGAGAGATGGATAGATAGATAGTAGATGATAGATAGACAGACAGACAGACAGACAGACAGATAGATAGATAGATGATACACAAATGATTTATTAACACAATTATCTCATGTTGTTGTGGAGGCCAAGATGCCTCAGGGTCTACCACCTGCACTTTGGAGAATGAGGAGTGTTGGTGATGTAATTGAATCCAAGGTTATAGCTGGTGATGAAACAAGGAATTGTGATATCACTTTCAGGATTGACTAATGGCACTGTGGATGGGGTAGGAACAGGGCAGTGGTCTGAGGCAGGTGTCAAATCAAAGGCACCTAAGTGTGCTGAGACCCCAGGACAGGTACAGATAGATCCCAACCCAGGAAGGTTCAAAGAGACAAGTCACTCCCAGCCATTGTTCCATCTATTGAATCCGTCTCTTCCAGATAGCCCTCTTCCATACCCCCAGAGGGACTGTGCTCATAATGAGTACTTTAGCTTAGTCAAAATATTATACCTGTGGCTACCATGTGTTGACACTGTTGTAACTAGTACTTATAGTTCATGTTATGGTTTACTGTGAACTGCCCGGTACATTCTATGAGTTTCAGCAGTCATAACAATACATCTGCCATTGCAGAACCTATGGAGGAGTTTCCCTGTCCAAATTTGTTTTATACCTCCTTATCCAGCTTTCTCCCAATCACTAGATAACTTCTGTTTTCTTTTTTTCCCATTTGTCTTTTCCAGGGCATCATCTGCTGTAACCACACAGTATGCAGCCATTGTAGGTTAGCAGTTCTCAACTAGCAACATTGACCTTTGATCCCTCCACGTCTTCTGTTTTGTCAGCACATTTCTGAGCAACGTTCCACTATATGGCTACACCTCATTGAAATTTAACACACACCCCCATCTCTCTCTGGAGGACATGTTACCCTTCCATAGAGTGACATTAGAAGGAAGTTTTGTAACATCCGTGTGCAAGGTTGATGACTCAGTCAGCCAAGTGATTATCCTTTGAGTGTGAGGACCTGAGTTCATTTCCCAGCACCCATGGATAAATAGTACCGTTCATGATCCCAGTAGTGGTGAGGTCAGGATGGTCAGATCCCTGGGACTCACCAGCTAGCTGAGTGAGCTCCAAGCCAGTGGAAGACTGTGTTTCAGTTTTCAAAAATGTGGATGGTACCTGAGGAAAAATGCCTGAGATTCTACTTGTACACATGTGCATCTATATACAAGTAAGCATACATAATTACAAACACAGCACACATGTATACATGTAGATACATATACACATGTATATATATATATATAGCAAAACACATACATACATGCATGCAGAATAGATCAAATGCAACACAGATACACACATGATCATATATACACATGCATACCCAGACATTGCATATATGCGTGAACACACACACACGTACACAGGTATACAGAAACTCCACATTCATACACACAAGTTCTTGGATCAGCACAGCTGTTCTCTTCACTTGATAACAGCAGGGAGCCGAGCCTTCCGTTCTTGCTTACAGAATGAATGCGTTCCAGTCTCTCAGAAACTGCCTGACTGTTTTCTGTGTAACTGCAGTGACAAGTCAACTCTATCCCACGGCTCATGTACTCACTGGTGCCCACTGTGGTCAGCATTCTGAACTTTAACCATTCTGAAGGAAGTGTGGTGGCTTGTGCGACAATTCAATCATCAGGGTTGCTTGTATTGCTTGACACCTGGGAAGACAATGATCTGAGTGGAGGGACGATGGGCAGCAAAGATGCTCTGACAACCAGCCATGAGGACAGATGAGGGCAAGGACAGAATGTGGAGGGGAAGTCACATGACCTGTGCAAGGCAGGAGTCAGCAGTTCTGGGGACGTTCACAGACACAGATTACGGAGGTCTGTCCTATCTTGCTGAGTTTCAGGCCTCTTTCGGGAACCATGGAGGTGTTGTGAAAGGTTAATGCCTTTCTGTTGCCATTTAAGAGAGAGAGAATAGTTGGTCCCAGGACTCTGAGATAACCATGATGAACACCATCACCGCTATTTCCTGGGGTAACTTTGACAACCCCCCCACTTCCTTGCCCCGATCTCAAGTCTTCTCAGTGAGACCTCCTAGCTCCCTGCCTCCATGCAGGCACACACCCTCACTCCTGGTGTCCGCTGGATCTCATTGATGTGACTGACAGTATGCACAGCCTTATCTTAGTGTGTGGACCTCTGGTGGCTCTTTCTTATATTTCTCAAGTTGTTTCCTCAGCCTGCTTATATTTTATCACCCAAGGAAAATTTATCAATAAACAAAATCATTGGAATACCACTGGGTAACCATTTCTTTATATTATGGAAGCATTAAAAATACTTGTGAGATTTTTATGTTGTAATCACACTAATGATTGTCACTGAGCAATAGGCAAGTATGTCAGTTCCCCTCTCCCCCCAAACAGATACAGCTGCAATGACTACTTTTTCTCTTAGAAGATAAGTCTCAAGAAAGTTCAGGTGTTAAATCACTCTTCGTTTTCCTCTTCACTTGAACATCAGTAAAAGAGACTCAGCGGAATTCAAATATTGGGAACAGAGGCTGGAAATGTGACCCCAGAGCAGAAGACACTATTGATCATCTTTAACTGACACTTTCAGGTGTGAAGCCCTGATGTCACAGAAGCCTGCCAACTAAAAATGAGCCTGAGAAACAAGCCGAAGCTCACCAATTAACCCCAGGAGAGCGTACCACAAACCTCAGTTTTAGCACCTGTGGACCTCAGATCTGGTTCTGCAGCAGAAGGCAGATGAGACAGACTTCTTACATAATCCCTGCTCTCCATGGAGCTGGCCTTACACCACTAAGGTCCTGAAGATGAGCCAAGGCGTTACACACTCACCATGTGGTTCCCTTCCCAGGTCTGGTTTGTTTTATTAAACAGTTTGTACTGTATTCCCAAACCCATCCCTACACAAACATTAATTACCTCTGCTGACCTAATAATAATCTTGATGCTCATTAGAGTCAGCGGATACGTCCCTAATTAGAGAAGCCTATAATAAACACATGTAAACCAGAGGTTAGACCTCTGTCTTGAAGAGCAAGGGAGTTGCTGGCACTGATGTGGTGCTCTGGTGAGACCCCTGCTGCTAAGGGCACTGCTGAGGAAGGAACTTTGCATTTTCTTTAGGTACTCCCAAATCCTGAGTCAGCTCTTGACCTGGGTTAAAAGGTCAAGAGGACTTTTCTTCTCTACCTGTCTCTCAGTACCACCATCCATCTTTTCCCCACTCTCCTCATATAAACAACATTACCCCCAGAGAATTATTTTGGAACACTGTTCCCCAAAAGGCTGTAGCAATCAGGAAACTTCAATGAACTACTCATATGCATTTTTATAATTATAGAATTTTCCTGAAGCCAATGAGGCAGTGTGGATTCCCACTCTGTAGGTCCATCTCTGATGAGCTATGACTATGCCCTTATCTACCCATTTCCTTTCTCCACCAACTGGCACACCACAGGCCCCCATGATGGGACAGCAAGGATAGGAAGAATGATGAAGCTGTATCACAGGGAGATGTTCCCAGCTGACCGCCGGATGTCCATGTTCCTGGCAAGACGCAAGGAAAGGGCAGTAGACCTGGAGCAGAGCTCTTTCTTTAGAGTGGGGCTGGGTCCCTGCGAGAGCTGGAAGGGCACCAGCACAAGAGGCACCGGGATTTAGTCCTCATACACCGACGTGTGCGGGTTATGTGCTTTCTGTGTGGTGTGAACGGTGTGTGAACGTAAACTGAGGTATGCAGCAGAGCTGGTTGTTTGCATCTGATGTGTATGTGTACATGGAACTGTCTTTAGCTGCTAGGATCACTGAGCCCTCCTGAGCACAGTGAGTCTTGAAGAGTGACCCAGCCCTCTTCAGCATTAGGGTAGCACACAATGTCACTCTCAGGGCTGAGATGATAACAACAGCTGCTTTGGTTATCTTGTTAACACATGGACCAACACTTATCAGAAGCCAACCCACTGCGTGCTATACATGGTATGCACAGACATATGGCATGTATATGATAGATATGTGATCTGTGTAGTACTAGTGTTACTAGTGTGTATAAATTTATTATGTTGCATGTATGTGTGATGTATAGAAATGAATACAAACAGAAGGTTCAATGAGTGGTACACATAGGGCATATAGACTGTATAGCACATGTGGTATATATAGTGTGTTCTAAAGTTGGTGTATGGTATGAGTGCTTGTGGCACATTCTATGTGTGCATATATTATATATATGCGGTGTACACATATGTGGCATGTATAACTGTGCTGTCTATACAGATTGTGTGTGAAGATCCTGTGGTCTGAGAAGTATACTGTGTGTGTGTGTGTGTGTGTGTGTGTGTGTGTGCTGTCTATACGGTGTGTCTACTCACATGGTGTGAGCAGTGCGTGATCATATTTTTGGCATGGTCTCAGGGAGACTGTACCCAGATTCCATAACTCCATATTTAGGATATGGACGTGACTCGTGGCTCTGTCTTCCAGGTGGCAACATTTTTCCCGATTGAGCATACATTTCAGCATTTCCCATCCTCTGCCCTGTATGGGTTGCTCTTCTGGGTTCAAGCCTACACCTCTACATACACACGCCCACATAGACACTAAGAGGCTGACCCCCCTGACCTGTCTCATACTTGGCTTACCAGAACAGGGGCTGACATTTTCGCTACAGTCTCCATGAAGTCTCAGAGAGAGGACTACAGGAGGAGCTGGGGAGAGCAGTAGGGACAGCTCAGGTACTTCTAACACCACCTTGTTGACCAGGGTCCTGGTACTGAGGCAGCTTCATCTTAGAGCACTGTGGTTGCTGTACTTGTCAGTTCTTCCCACGGAGATGGGCACACTCTGTAGTCACGACACCCCAGGGTGTGTGTCTTCAGGGACCTTTCTACAGGCCTCAGTCTGCTCTTCTCCACAGAGACCTCAAGAGGAGAATCCAAGAGCAGAAGGGAGAGACTTCCAGAGGTGAGCAAACACTATCCTGTCTGTCTTTGCTTATAGACCATGGAGATAAAGGTCAAGTACCCAAGTCCCCACCCTGGTCCATTGATTGTTGCTAATTGGTACCATGCCCTTGCCCAGCACTCTTCTAGGTTGGATGTCCTTAGCTGAGCCTGCTGTGGACCATGGATGTCCAGAACACAGGACAGGATTCTGGGTGTCTCCTGGATCTCTCCTTAGTCTACAAGGACCAAGTGTACTTCCTGCATACACCCAAATTTCCTTTCAGAGAGTGAAGAGTCACAGCTACCCCACCACACACATCTGTGGGATGCTTATGGGTTTCTGTGGTTCTGTAACTCCTGAAAAATAAAGCCAGCAGACCTTCGTGTGGTGACAAGGGTCATGGGCCAGCAACTCAGGATGTTATTTTAACAATAGCCACAGAATCAAGTCTCCTGGAAAGCCTAAATATAGTGTTACATAACACACAGAGGCTGGTCCTCCCTACCAGGGGCTCAGGAGGGTGTCGGTTGGGTGACAAAGACTGCTGTCCTTTTCCAGATCCCCCTCCCCCACGTAGAGCCAGTAAGGTACGTGAAGGAATTTCCATATTTCTGCGAATGCACAAAGGACTAGACACTCGCCTTCATATTTAATAAAGATCTCCGCCGTCAGCTGCAGCCTGCGATAAGTGTAATATCCTTAAATGGTTAATCCAGGGCTCAGGGCTCAAGTGTTTTCTGCGGGTTGAGGCAGGAGGCTGTTGGAGCTACCGTGTGCATTTCATAAACCCCCAGGAAAAAAATGTCTTTGCTTTGGCTTTTTACTCTATCTTAAATGCTTTATTTTTTTCATGGGCTAGATAAGGCCTGGTTCTTCACAGAACACCAGAGCTTAGCTGCTGCTCCGTCTCTCTCCGTTAAGGAAAAGGTCCTGTCTGCGCACAGATGTCTCAGATTAAATTGTATCGCTGCGTCCTCACAGTGCTCAGCTCTAGATGAACTGCCAAAAAGGCCGTAGGCAAGAACTAAATTGCTTTGGTTTCAGTACACAGTGAATTTGGCTCGGACAAGCTGAATCAGTACATTAAATGCGAATCCCTCACAGATTTGAAAGCAGCCCTTAGCACAATTATTGACTGTGAGTGATGATTATGTCTAATTGAAGGAGACTTGAGCTACCTGTAGCTCGGCTGGAGTCCACCCGCGCCGAGGCAAGCACAGCCTCTTAATTCAATGTTCCATCTTGGTAGCCTCGATTGAAGTGGGATCCTGAAGTGTCCACACATGGTCGATAAACTTTAATAAACTTCACAGGCCTAGTAACTAGGCAGAGTATATAATTCAATTTTTTAATTCAGGAAAGGAAAATGGCTAACAAGTATGTTGGGCTACAGTAATGCATGAGTCCTCTGCACAGTATGACCTCCCTGGAAATGGAAAAATGTGTCCTTGATTCCTTACGGTCCCTGTGTCACACTGGAATCTTCCTCTTTCTTCAGGGGCTGTCCCCATTTCCTGGGATGGAACAAACTTCCAGCAAATTTGTGAGGAAAACAAAATTGTGTGACTGTTTAGTACCTCTGCCTACAGAGGTGGCCCTATAAGAGGGGATGTACAAGCGTTTCTTAATGCATTCCTCATGCTTGTCCATCCAGCCAGCTCTGACTCAGTCCCCAGCACAGGGCCAGTCAGTCACTCATGACTGCAAGGAAGTTCCTCCCTGCCACAGACCTAAAGATTCTCCTCTGTGAGCTAAAGGAACTAAAGGCAGTTTTCTCATGAGCTACAGGTTTAGAAGCTGATCTTTCAAGTATTCTTTGAAAAAAAGACACAAGGTCTTACACACACACACATTCAGACCTCCCTACCCATTTAGTCCACTGACCATTTTCTCTTCATTATGAACTTATTATAAATGAGCTTTGGGGCCACTTGCAATTATTGCAGAGGTTTTTTTGTGTTTTTTATATACACTGATTTCTTTTGCTGTTTACTCAGTTCACCCACACACCTCAAAATTATTCTTTGCCCATTACACTGTCAGTCCTAATCACCAGGTCCAGTAGTTGCAAGGAATGATCTACATTGTGAGATTTCATGACGTGGGTCACATGCTACAGTAAGGACCATAACCTTTGCAGCCCTAGCTGGTGTTGGAGCAGGTGGATGAAAAAGAGATATGCATTCCCAGAGGTTATGGGATATTGCAAAAATCTGATGAATGCCCATCATGGAGATATGGCTGACACAGAAGCTTGGGCCCTGCCTGACTCTCAGACCATGCAGGTAGCCCTGTTCTTAGCTACACTTACAGCCCACAAGTCTTTCCCTGGGTCTCAGGATGATGCAATGTGAAGCCATGCATCATTTCCACTAAAACCCCAAACAACATTTTGCTCAGTGTTCAAGTTGAAGCCAAAATGCATGGGGATATAGGCCTTGCTTGTTTCTGTAGGTCTTGCTAAGAGTCACCTTGGGGACAATGAGGAATCACCACTAGCATCTTCAAGGAGCCTCGATGCTGAGAGCAACAAGCATGCCTGACATCTTCATACACCTTATCTCTGCATCCCAGGTGACTCCTTGAAAGACACCAAATGACATCTTTTAAAGATTATCATGAACATTGCTTCTCAGGAGACTGAGGCAGGGGGAGCATTCTGAGCCCTGGAGCTTGAGGACAGTCTGGGCAACATAGCAAGACCTTGTCTCAGAGAGAGAGAGAGAGAGAGAGAGAGAGAGAGAGAGAGAGAGAGAGAGAGAGAGAGAGAGAGAGAGAGAGAGAGAGCAGAGACAGAGAGAGAGAGAGAGAGAGAGAGAGACAGAGACAGAGAGACAGAGACAGAGACAGAGAGACAGAGAGACAGAGACAACAGACAGACAGAGACAGGGAGAGACACAGACACAGACTCAGACACAGATACAGAGATTATCAGATTACAGTAAAAATAAAAGAAGATGCTCTTTATGACTTTAAAACTCCAACATCCAACAAAAGCATTTGAGTTACAAGGCACTGCCCACTGCCATCGGTCTGGCTGTCACTCAGCATTAAGATACCAAGGATTGAGCCTCCACAGTGCATGTGTTGGGATCCTCCCTGGGAAGTGATGGAGTCTGCAGGTGGCGTATGGAAGTGATGATGTATGAGGCCGAGGCTCTCATGAGAGATTAGTGAACTTATGATACAAGAGGATAACAGGTTTTGTCCCTCTCCCTGGCACACAAGGACAGAGAGAGACACACAGCATAGTATGGTAGGAAGACCGGCATTTCTGAGTCCTGGCTACACTAGCTTTGGATCATGGGCTTTTCCAGACCATGAGGATAACCTGCGGACCACATTCCTGACAGAAGGAATTTTTGTTGGACTAGCCTGTGCTAAAACTCAGCATTCCTAGGATGTAAAGGAGAGAAAATCCCCTGAAACCTACAGTCCAGAGATGGAATGGAAGCAAGGAAGCCCACAGTGGGCTCTGCAGCCGATGGACTTCATCATCTCACAGCAATGTGTACCTTGGTTTGATGAGATCCCATTTTCATCAACAGAAAGACTGGTTAAACAATCAGTAAGTCCTCAGGGAACTCTGACTGTTGAGACAAAATCAGTCTTGAATTTCTTCAGAGAGCTTTTTCTCCCATGAATAAACCCCCAGTTTTGGAGAACTCCCTTTTTTGGGTAGCAAATCTCAGACTATTTTATACCAAGATGGTTCTTTGTCAGGTCATTTTAACCTGTGACTTTAAGGCTCTTCCTTACATCCTCCTTGCGGGAATTGTTACCTTACACATGGAGTACAGGAAATGGAGATGCTTCTGGGACCACAAAGTGGGTGACCACTGGCTTGCCCTCCTGTAATTTGTAATGCATCAGCTATTCTCCTTCTTACGGTGCTTGAATCCAGCAGTGGCCTCTCCAAAGGCTACTGAGAAATGTGCCTTTCCAGTCTACAGGCTTCCTGCCTGCCCCTCCTCTCCTAAGGATTCCCCCAAATCCCATGTGCTTCGGGACAGTGTTCCAGGCTTGAGCGCTGTTTCAAGGTCCCTCAATTCATTTGTGTTTCATGTTATGGATTGGGAAGAGCAGATGACAGTGAGGTCCAGACCCAAGATAATCTACTGTTCTTGCCAGAAAGCACTGTCACGTCCAACAAGACAGACATGACCTCAGCAAAACTTGACTTCATGTCACCTCCTGTTTACAGAAAGAGAGCCGAGCCCTAGACGTGTAGGCAGTCTCCTGATGCCTATAGCTCTCACATCAGTAACCTGGTAACTCTTGTAATAGCTGGGAGGGCGTGTGTCTGTAGAAAACATGGGCTTTTCCTTTTCAAAATGCTTTGGATATGAAATCATCATCCTTGTTACCTGTCTCAACATTCAAACAATTCCAGGAATATACTCACCCCCTCATCTGATCAAGCAACTGATCATTTGACCACCCATTTGCTTATATGAACACCTATCCACTCAACTGATCACCAATCTTCTCAGCTAATCACACACATGCTCAACTAATCAAAGTCATCTTCATCTGATCACCCACCTGCACATCTAATTACCGATCCAATCCACTGATCTGCTCAGCTAATCATCCACACCCTCAACTAATCATGCACTTCTTCATCTGATCACCCATCTGGTCATCTGATCATTAACCTGTTCTTCTGTTCACCCATCCACTCACCTGATCCCCCATCTGCTCACCTGATCATCCACTTGCTCACTTGATAACACACCTACATATCCCCTCCTCAGTGAGGACCAAAGTTAAAATGACACCTAGATGGGAAGAGATGAATCAAACAGATATTAAAAAGCAACATCGAAAATCAAAGAGTCAATTTTTAAAAACGTTAATAAGTTAGAGAAACCATTAGCTAATTTGACAAAAAGACTAAGGAAGATCAAGCAACTTATTAAAAAGATACCAAAAAATTTACACTATAAACACCTCCCTTGGCATTCAGAAAACACCATTAGAAATTGATATAAAAACTTACACTCTTGAAAGTTGGATAATACAGAAGAAATATAATTATAAAAGCATATCTACCAACATTGGAAGCCCTGAATGCACAAATAACATAAGCAGATCAAGTACAAGCAATGAGTTTGAAGCCCTTATTTAAAAATTTCCCCTCAAGAAAAAGTCCAGGACTTGAAGGAGTCACTGCTGAATTCTACCAAACTTTCAAGGAAGAACTCATACTAATTATCTCAACATATTAAATATAAAATGAAGGAATCCTACCAAATTCATTCTATGAAGCCAATATCTTCCTAGTATCCATGTTACTTAACACTACAAAAGCAGAACCTACATACAGATCTCTTTGATGAATATAACTGCAAAAATTCTTAATCAAATAATTACAAACAAATCCATTACCATTAAGAAGAATCTGCATTATAACCAAGTAGATTTTATTCCAGAAAGATAAGGTTGGTTCAATTAATGTAATTGTCCATATAAGTAAACTCAAGACCGAAACTACACAACTATTTGATTCAAAGATGAGAAAGCTTTTGACAAACCTCAACATGACTTCATGATAAAAGTTCTGAAGGCTTATTAAATAGATTGAATATACTTCAAGATAATAAAGGCTACATTTAACGAATCTATATGAAATGGAGACAAACTGAGCACATTTACTCTAAAATCACAATGACACAAGGGTACCCACTCTCTCCTCTTATGTGATATAGTGCTCAAAGTCATAGCTACAGCAGTTAGTCAAGAGAAAGACATAAAGAAATGAAAATAGGAAGGAAAGAAGTAAAAACATCCCTACTAGCAGACAATATGATTCATTACTTAAAAGACTATATAGAACCCACTATAAAATTCTTAGACTTAATAAGCAGAGGACAGTTATATGACATAAAATCAGTATTTAAAAGAAGACACAAAAATGTTTAACAACCCACTCTCTGGGAAATAATTAGGAAAAATAAAAACTATCCCATTCAAAATAACTTCCCCCTAAAATTAAGTATTTAGGAACATTACTAAAAGAATTGAAAGACCTCTACAATAAAAATTTCAAGATGGTGAAAAAAGGAAATGATAGAAGATATTAGATGATGGAAGAATTTTCCATGGTCCTGGGTAGGCAGCAATAATATTGTAAAGATAACTATGCTATAAAATTGAGTATACAGAATTAATGTAGTACTTATCAAAATCTATTTTACATGTTTAGAAAAAACAATATGAGAATTTATATCAAACCAGCAGCAACCATAAATAACCAATGTAATTCTCAGGGGTAAGAACAATGTTAGACATGCTAAAACTATTATTATTCTAGAGGAATTATTCTAGAGTAATATAGGGTTAAAAAAGCCTAGTGCTGACATAAAAATAGAATAGATAGGTAGACCAATGGAATAGAATAGAGTGGTCATAAGCAAAATGACATAGCTATGCTTCACTTAATATTTGACAAAGGAGACAAAAAATATTTGGAAAAAAGAAAACCTACTTGACAAATGGTTCTGGCAAAACTGAATCTCACTTGCAGAAGAATGAAATTAGATTACTATCTTCACCTTGCACAAATATCAATTCAATTTGTATCAAAGGTTTGAATTTTAAAGTTCAAAGATGAAACTTTTAGAAGAAAAAGCAAGGATATTTAGGGAGAAAATATCTTTTTCTTTTTTTCGAGACAGGGTTTCTCTGTGTAACAGTACTGAATGTCCTGGAATTCACTCTGTAGACCAGGCTGGTCTCAAACTTACAGAGATCAACCTGTCTCTACCTCCTGAGATGTCAGTGCACCACACTGCCCAGTAAAGAGAAGACATTTAAAGTAGAACACCAGCAGTAGAGGGACTAATGCCAAGAATCAACAGATGGGACTACATGAAAATAAAAGTTTCTGTACAACAAAGGAAACCATTAGTAAAGGAAACTATAGCCCAGAGAATGTGGGGGTGGGGTTTCATCAGCTACACTTCAGAAAAATGGCAAATATCCAGAATTTATAAAGAATTGCAGAATAAGCTACTAAGCAAATAAACTACCATTCAACAAATGGGCAAAAGAACTGAGTAGACAGATGTAAAAAAATGAAACAAACATGGCCAATAGCTTCACTTAAAAGGGTTCAATATCCCTAGCCATCAGTAAATGCAATTTAAAACTACTCTGAGATACCACCTTGGCCCAATCCAATTAATTATCTACAAATCTGACAGCAAATGTTGGAAGGTATGTGGGGAGAAAGGAACCCTTATTTACTGTTCATAGGGGTGCAAATTAAAACAGCCATTGTGGAGATCAGTTTGGCTATTTCTCAAAGAATTAAAAGTAGAACTACCATATAACAAACTATTTCACTCCTTGGCATACATTCAGAGAATTCCATGTTATACTCTAAAGATATGTGCACCCCCATGTTTCTTATTGCTTTATTCACCATAGCAAAGACCGACCTGGAATCAACCTAGCTGTCCATCAACATATGAATAGATATATACATACATACATATATATGTGTGTGTGTTTATACACCTCTATATGTGTGTACATGTGTATACACCTATATGTGTGTGTGCATACACCAATATGTGTGCCTGTGTGTATAAAAACTTGTATGTGCATATATATGAATGGTACTCGGCCCTAAAGAGGAATGAAGTTCAAAATTTTGCAGGGAAATGGATGGTCTTAGAGTGTGTAATATTAGACAAGATCACAGTTTTTTAATTAAGACGATGCCATGTTCCCTCTCTCCTCACATGCAGAATCAGCCAATATTGTGTGTATATTTCTAGAAGTGCTCATGAGGGTTCAGCCTCACAGCAGAACATAGAATAATGAAGGGTTGTAACAGTGAGGAAGGACTGGATAAGCATCAACCATTAATGAAAATATGAAGCTAATTGTTTTTCTGGTTCTTATTCTGTCTGGATTCTTTGGTTTTGATGGCAACTGCGTAAGATGAGTACTGACAGTGTAAAATTTCACATGATACTCCACAGCTTCCATTCTCAGGGCTTATTCCAACTGTACAGAAAGTTCATTGAGTTGTATAGACTTTAGTTCTGACTTGCTTTGGTGTGTGATATTTTTACTTATTGGCAATTTTTAATAATAAAGTATATTTAAAAGGAGAATGGGGCAAGAGAGAGATGGTCCCTGATGTAGACAAAGCTGATTTGAAAGAAATCTTAACTTTTTTTTTACTTTGAAAGAAATTTGGAAAATAAGAAAAAAAACCTTTCCTTTGATGAGATCATAGCCTGAGCCATGTCTGTACTTCTGGGGCAGTTGTGTGATCAGTGGGGCCAGGAGGTCAGAAAAGATCAGACAGGGTCATGCCTCCCATTCCCAGCTGTCCCCTTAGAAACTCCTCAGGAAGGCTGAGGGTCAACATTAGAATATTCCCATGTCTCTTCATTAGTGCATGTGACTTCCCACTTAAGACCTCTGTTGGCCTCTTAACCAAACCTCTGGCCCTGAAGTCCAGCGTGGTCTGTCACAGCATGTTTTTCTCCAAGAGCTTGGGAGCATGGAGTTTGGGAGGCCAGGGCAGTTGGCTCAGCTTTCTTGTTCGGGGTTAGGGCATTTCTTAGGACTCCCTGCAGGATCCTCTTAGTTCCAGGGTTAAGTCAGGCAACATACAGAGTTCAGGTTTCATCACATGTTTGAAAACCCTTGCTGGACACTATTGGTGTAAATTGAATCCTCGGCAAAGTAAACAGCAAATGTGCGTTGAGCAGGAAGAATCAGATGCTAAAATGTTGTGGTTTAGGTACATGGTTGATGGGTTGAGTGAAGTTGGTCAACAAAGCCTGTGCAGACGGACACACCTGTGTTTTTGTGCATTAGGCAAAGTTCACGTGTTCTGATGTCACTGCTTCAACCTGCCATCACCCACCACAAGTCCAGCAGCGATGCCATGTCCAGGAGGTGTCAGTAAGTGCCATCAAGTGCCAGCATATCACTTCTGAGAATACCCCACAGGGTCTCCCATCTTCTCTCCTTCGTTTGGTCCCAGGGCTTATCCTAAGAAGAAAACTGTGGGTATTTTGATATCTTTGTTTGTTTTGTACTTTTTACTTTTAGAAAAAACTTTATTGAGGATTTAAAAAATTAAGATACAACATTTTCATACAATGCCCATGTGACACCTAGTGTACGACGATGTGATTGTGATGGTGCAACTTGGTGGTTTAGATGTGTACAAAAACCCTTGGCATTTCCACAGGAGGATAAAATATTCCATCACCTCTAGAACTTTGGTGTGACCTTTTACGAATGTGCATATGGTATGTGTAAGGATATTTAACACAAAGCCTATATTTTAAATCATACAGTGATCTATTTATTGCTATAGGTGCTGTGTTACATAGCAGATATAGGTCATTATTAATTTTGACCTAATAGAACTTTGCAAGGATGGATATGGGTGGACCTTGACTCATGATGGGGTTGAAAACACAAGTTAAAAAGTATTTTATACACTTTGCTCACTTAGTGTCTTTTGCATTTTAAGGGAACATTTTGATCAGATAATGTCGGAGTCCAGGAGATACTAGGATGTGATGTGGGAGCCACCTCCTGAGTAGAAAGCAAGTCATATCACCTAAGTCTTATCGCTGTGTTTACAATATCTAACTGAAGATCCTCTCATGGAGGCAGTGTCCTCTAGGTTTTCTCCCTAGTATTACTGGATGAGTATTTTGAAATGTCACTGTTCTGTTGGTTTATTGCATGGTGATTGTAGAGTTCCCCACAAATTGCTTGAGAATCTCAAATATATTGTGGAGATCAGCATTTGGTTGGTTCACAACAGAGACATGCACAGGGTAGGCAGTCAGATGACCCTCACTGAAGGAATGACTTCTTTGGACCAGGGCATGACGTATCTATGAAAATGTCATCCAATGGCCAAGAGCATAACACATACACACACTGAAGAGTGATCACTAGCCATACATCATAATTAGAAGAGGCCTCTCACCTGTATATCTGTCTACTAGTCAGTTTTCATCTGGGCATGCATGCCCTGTTATGGTCATTCCTTTACTCAAAAGCCAAATATACTTGCTCCATGATGGCTGCCTTAATCTTAAACTCTTCTCACTGAAACCAAGGGTGCCAAAATCCAATGGCCATAAAGCAGTACTGGGATGCAAGGTCCCAGTATCCCACAGCCCTCTTTGTTTTCATGAATTTCAGATATCAACCAGATGAAGAGTGCCTGAATAGTAGTATGTAAGTGTATAAATGCATTTGTACACACACAAAAATGTGGGTACCACATTTACTGTTGTCCATCCATTGTAGTATTCCAGTATATGCATAATTCATTATACCATTTAAGTACACCATATATAAACAAAGGTGTACCTGTTCACCAATTAGCATATACCCATTCTCCAATTAACATATACTATATATTCCATAGTATATAGCAATATTGTAGATTCTAGATGTATATATGTATATATATATTCTATACACAAACTACATGCACACATACACTCACATATTAATCATTGCAGCATCAATAGCATTTTGAGTATATACACTTATTAAAATATATGTGTGTGCACATTTTTTCATACAAACTATACGCCCACTAGTATCTATTGCCCTATAGCTATCCACTTTCAGATAATGTGTATATTTATATTTTCCTAACCCTTGAGAGGGTGAACCACTATGCCTCTTCCAGTGTAAATAATGCATTGGAGTAAAATATGAACTGTCAAACTCAGGCAACAATTAATTATACAGAGCATAAATCCTTCCTACCAAATGACTAATGCCTAGTCCTCTGTGCATAAATGTTTCTCTGGATTCTGTTTGAACTAGTAGCCTCATAACATCAGATGGCGCAGTCAGAATAATTTTCATTAGAAAAATAATTATAGGTTAAATATGGTTAATAAAACATTAACCATAAATTTGAATATTTTAAAAGCATGTCCACCTAGAAGCAGGTTCTAATGAATTTTGATGAAAATACCATGATTACTTAAGAAAAAATAAATAGACTTGGTTATTACACACAATTGTGAGATGGATGAATTACAGAAAACAATTTTAACTCGGAAATAATTATTCAGGGCAATCAGCTTGGTGAAATTAATGAGAATAAGAAGAAACGAGGGAAGGTGCACATCTTCACGGATGATGGAACATTTGGTCTCATTTTGATCCCATTCTAGATTCATGAATTTGTAGTTATTAGTAAATCATAAATCCTTGGAAATTGAAAGTTCAAAATCATATTAAAATACACACTGCTGTTGAAAGATGCAGCCTTGATGTGACGCTCGCTCTGATTGTGAAGAATTCACCCCATGTGCAGGGGCTCAAGTCCAAAGCCAAGGACGGCTATGCATGTGGGCAACTCCACTTGTCTTTTGCCACCCGTGCCCTCTCTGGCATGACTGTATGTTTACATTTTGGACTTCTACAGTCTACACTGTCCCCTTTTTATTTTTATTTTCTTTCATGAAGCCTCAACTCAGACCCTCAGATCTGCTGTTGACTATCCATGGATTTGGAGTTTGGGTTTTGGAGTCTCTGTGGTGGCAGCTAGCTTATTAGATGTACTAACCTTGACTCCTTTCCCAAAAGCCATCCTTAGTGGCTATATCTTCCTCCTCTTTACTCACCTGTCAGCTACAAAGTCATTGAGGACACCAGCATGCCCAGGGGCAGCAGCAGAGAGGAGCACCCAGGTCTGGCATGAGAGGTGCCCCCAGCTGTGGCATGAAAGGTCCCTATGTGTGGTAAAGAGAGGTCCCCTAGGTGTGACAAAGAGAGTAGCCCCTAGGTGTAGCACAGAGAGGTGCCCCTGGATGTGGCAGAGGGAGGTGTCCAGGGGGAACAGCAGAGAGGAGCTCCTGGGGTAGGCAGTAGAGAAGTGATTTCATATTTGCCTGGTTTACCCAGTCTGCCTATGAGTTCTCACCTGTGCTTAAAGCAAAGTAGAATAAAGGCTCCTCTGTGGGAAACACAGCTCTATCTTTGTCATAATGACCCATGAATGTCGTTCTCAAAACTCTGCTCCCACCCTTCCTGTCTGTGGGAAAGACTTCCCTTCTCCAAGGCATGGAATATTCTGCACATTTGGCCTGTTACTATCCTTCCAGAAAGTTTGAAGAACACAGCTATTTCATTTTACTTTGTTTTTTATTTGGTTTGTCAAGATATGCCTGCTGGTACAACAGAGGTACAAACATTATGTAGTAACCAACCAATTTCTGTTTGGATTTAAAACCCACTTAATGGGGGATGTTCTTTTGTACATGTTTCTCTTATTGGTTGATGAATAAAACACTGTTGGGCTAATGGACAATGAGGCAGTAAGATAGGCAGGACTAGGAGAGGAGGAGAAGTCTGGGAAAGGTAGACAAGAGAGCCTGCCAAGTCAATTGCCATGTAGTGGAGGAAGGAGTAACTGGTCTGGACACTTCTCTGATAAGATAAGACTACGTGGAAATACATAGATTAATATAAATGGGTTAATAATTAAGAAAGAGCTAGACAATAAGAAGCCTTAGTTATTGGCCAACAGTTTCATAATTAATATAATGTCTGTGTGTTCATTTGGGGCTGATGCGGTTGTGGGACCAGGTTGACAGGAAAGTTTTCATAACACCCACTCTTCAAGATGGAGTTTATGCTTGGTACTTCTAACTACCTATGTTACAATATGTTTACCTTTTTTCTTTTATGGTTAGCCCTGGGTACCCAAAGACTGTATCTTGTTGGCCTTCACCAACAGGTCAAATGTGAAGCTGCCCTCCATGTCAAGGATCCAGTGTTTGCCACATTCCACTATGCTTATGGATATCTCACTGTACCAGAGCTCCCTGTGCTCAGGGAAATAGTGTCTATGCTCAGGTGAATGGACTTCCTGCTTTGAGAGACAGCTCCCCTCCTAATCAGTGGGCTCTCACAAGTCCTCCTGTGCAAACCGTGCTGCAAGAAGACAAAACAGGCCTATGTTTCTTAATTCTTCCATTGCCTATACCTCAGGCAACACCCACACAGAGAGACACCATGAAGGATCCTAAAGAAAGTAACTCTGTATAGAAACTACAGCAAAGAAAAGAGATATGTTCAAATAAAGCTGTCCACCAAAAGGTTGTGAGTACATGAGTCTAAAGACCCTGGCTAGAGGGATGAATTCTCCCTGTACCTCTCGCTCCTCCCCAGATTTTTGGGAAGGAAACAGTCAAGAGTAAGGAAACACCACTCTCCTGAGAGAACTCTGGGGATCCAAATGTGAGACATAGGCTAGAGTCCCATTTTACACAGGGGGAAACTGAGGCTTGGAAATTTCCAGAGACACAGGGGAGATTAGTCCTTCTCAATTCCTTCCATGTAAAAAGAAGATGAAGATGGATTCTATTTCTTCATCTTTTTTCCAAAGTGGTGTGTGTGTGTGTGTGTGTGTGTGTGTGTGCACCCATATGCAAGCATGCAGGGACCAGTGAAGGACATGGAGTATCCTGTTCTATCCCTCCTGTTCATGACCTTGAGCCATCGCCATTCTATGAACCTGGAGCTCACCACTGTTCACTTAAGTACTGAGCTTACAAGTACACTAAGACCCAGCTGACATTCTTACATGGCTGCTGTCATCAGAACTCTGGCCTTCTCTCAAGCTGCAGCAAGTGGTCCTATCCATGGAACCAGATCCCTAGTCTAGAAATGGGGTCCCTGAAACCCATAACTGCAGACTGTTCTGATCTTCACAGAGGGCACCCCTATTATGAAACAGCATAGGGGTCACCATGGTGCCATCTATCATGGCAGCCCTAGCCAGAGCATGCCACTAAGGCCATCACCTGGGCTACTTTGGTGCAGATGTTCCTATCCGTCATCTGACACCTGGTCTCTTGCCCTGCCTACCCTTTGCCAATCACAAGCTCTCTTACTGAAAGGTCCCAGTACACAAGAGTTAGAGACATGTGAGCTACATTTTTATATTTCCCAGGCATTGCAGATGACTTGACAGGAGAATAAACTCTCTGGCAAAATACTTTTGAGGTTTTAATTTCCCTGTCTACAGATCAAAAAATATATCGATGATGTCACAAAAATCAGAACACAACATTCTTTACTCACCTGTGAGTGCCATGGGGCAAGGGCATGAATAATTGCCAATGCTCATGACAGAGGGCTCCTACCAGATACTTCCAGCTAGACTTCACAGGCCAGACTGTCACTGTCTGACTCTGACCACAAGATGCGTGCTAAGGAGGAAGCAACAGACTGCCAGGGATGTCTTCAGCAATGGAACCTAGGGTCTGAGCTGCACAGGATGCCTCTCAGAGTTATCTATTCAAGAATGCTGAACTAGCGAATCTTAGTCAGAGGACTTTAACAGATAGCTTTGCGAATGCCTGTTTTCCATGGACATGCCTTACCCAATTTCCTAGGAATGAGAGAGACAACATGTGGTGACTAAAGGTCTTTGTTTCATAAGACCAGCCTAAGGAAAAGTGCAGATGACCTTGAACAGGTCAAGGATCTTTGGGATTGGGTTAAGGTGGACTCACAGTTATCAATCCAGCTCTGTGCTCATTTATCCTACAACTTCCCAAGTTGAATCTGAAAACAGCAACTGCCAAATCAATGTCTACTGAAGTCAACAACAATAAAACAGTGGAAACTTGGAATCGAAGGACACCTTCTGAGCAAGAGACCTGATCACAGATCTTCCATCTCCCAGTAACTTCTCTTACTAGCTACTGAAACCCCAGCAGGTCCAGGGGTCTAGTGGAAGTGGGTGGGAATTGTCTGAGGTGGAAGACAGAGGGAAATCTGAGAAACGTGGTGTAGAGAAGGAAGACCAGTCAGGGCAGGAAGGCCAAGGTGAGTAGGTTTCATTGAGTCTGGTGGGCAGATGAGGGTGGGTAGGTGAGGTTGTGGTAGGCCGGTTTAAGGGGCCAGTGGATGTGACTTATCAGATGAGGGTTCGTGTGAATAGGTGAGGGTGTAAATAAACCCACTCTCATGGTCTTTGTCTATATCAGTAGTTCTCAGCCTGTGGGTCCCGACCCCATTGCAGATCTCATACCAGATATTTACATTATGATTCATAACAGTAGCAAAATCACAGTTATCAAGTAGCAACTAAATAATTCTATGGTTGGGGGGGTCACCACAACACAATGAATTGTATTAAAGGGTGCCAGCATTAGGAAGGTTGAGAGCCACTGTTCTATATACTTTTAAATATGAGTTACACATGATTTAATGACTACGGAATACCAGGGAGTCCCCCACACCCTAGAAAAGAAGAATAGATGTAGTGAGATATTCACCCTGCCCACACCTGTAGCATTGACCACGCCAATTTGGTCATGGCCACAGGTGAGGACATTATGGAGGGAGGACTAGATCTGGGGTCCACTACCCCAGAGTTCTCTCTTGCTTCAGGTTGAGTCACAGGGAACAGCCTGGGAGGATCCTCAGCTGGAATCTGAGGCAGTCACCTGCCTCTTGTGTAAGTGCATTCTCCCTGAATAAACTTCACTTAACCTGTACTGAGTCTAGTGAATCTTGATTCCCACCCAATAGTAGACACGATGAGAATTCAATTTAGGTTGTATGGCAATTACACTGATTCACCAACTCCTCCTTACCTGGACTTCTTCAAATAGTCACAGACACAGTCCAGGAGATGGCCTTTGGGTAGCTTTCATAGTGTTGTGCTGGAGGTATGGGGGTGAGCTTCTGTAGCGCACCCTTGTTTCAGGATCATCCAGGCAAGAGATGACAGGGGAGCAAACAAAGTTCCAGGAGGCATCATCAGGACACAAAGCTTCATCTTACTGCTCTTGTAAGCACACCACACATCTTATTTTGCATTCCTGGGTGATGGGGAAGTCATGGGTATATGTCAATAAAGCACTGTTGGCCAATAGGGAAGCAAGATAGGTGGGACTAGGAGTCTAGGAGGACCCTGGGTAGGAGAAACACAGGGAGTCAAGATGTAACCACCATAGGGGTAAGAAGCCCAGAAACTTTTCTCTGGTAATAGAAGTACTTAGATTAACAATTAGGGGATAAATACTGAAGTCAGAGCTAGTCAGTTAGAAACAAGCAAGGCCAACAGCTTCATAATTAATACAGCATCTTGTGTGTTATTTGGGGACTACTATGCGGCAGAGCCCAGGCGACTAGTGGGGAAAAACCAAGCGGCAGACAAGGAAAAGGCATCTCTCTACACCTGGGTTTTCTTTTGAGTGTTTGCATGTCTGTGCCTCTGGTTATGAAACAGTAGATGCTAAGGATATTTAGAGAGCCACAGAAATATCCACAATTTAGTTGCCAAAATTTTTGGTGATTTCATTGTGAGTGAATCAGAAGCATATGACTTAAATTACCATGAAATTCATCTTTAGAATTTAATGAAAACTGTCTTTGGCAAGTATTGGCGTAGTGTCTTCTGGGAGGAGGCTGGATGCAGACCTAGGGGAGACAGACATGCAGTCTCCAATCGCTGGGCTCATGGCAGCAGGAGGCATAACACAGCTGTAGTGTCCTGACTGTCAAGGTCAATCTTGTAAGGCTGCCTCATGCTTCCAGTCTGATGACCATTGATTGGGCTTTGCTTGACCAATTGAGAGCCTCTGCTGCCTCCTTCTGGGAGCCTCCAACCCCAAACATTAATTCCTGGGGCTCAGGGGACTGTTGTATTTAGTGACTGCCTACCCTCTTTACTCACAGAAGCTCTGCATATGACATCTTGGTTGTCACAGTGGAAGTAGTAACTTTCTTAAAAATCAAGAACAGGTTAGTTTTATGAAGAAAAAAAACTACTTTGTTGCAAATGTCATTGTTATTTTCTCATAGAAACTCTGCCAGACAATCCATAAACCATCTAGGTATGCATGATAAGACAGTGATGAAGATACAGAGACCATGAAAAGTCATAATACAAACATTTTTCTTCTACTATGGAAAAATGTAGTTATTTAGGATAAGGGTATATTAGTTACTTTTGCAATGCTTTAAGAAATTCCTGGCACCCATGTATGGGATTAAATGTTTATTTTTGGCTCCTGGCTTCAGAGGGCTGCAGTCCATTTTGGCAAGAAAGAGTGGGAAGAGCACTGGCTCAGCCTCCAACAGCAAGATCTTTTTATGGTAGCTGTTTACATGATGGGAAACCGGGAGACAGTTGGTAGCACCAACCACATGGCAAGTATAACCTCCAATACCTTGCCCTGGTAACTTGTTTCTATCAGCCAGGCTCCAACTCCTAGAAGCACCTGCTTCCACCATGCTTTGGAGCTGCTGCTTTAACAAATGCCACAAGCACACAGTGTTGACACACCAGTATACACACTCTATGTAGCAAAGATGCAGTAAAGTCCTTTGGTCAAGCATCACACCAGGCTCCAGGGCTGACTGTGTAAGTGTGTGACTGAGACTTGAAGTGTGCCACTTAGGAGGGGAGACAGGACTCCAGCATCCCCTACTGCATAGTAGCTTTGCTTGGCTTCTGTAGCCTCCAAGGGACATTGAGGCTGACTTGTCAAGGCTGCAGAGTTCTGCATGATCTGAGAGAAAAGAGGGGCTATCCCAGTTGAGTGGCAGCGTCTGCCTGTGGGCATCCTCAGCCTCTCAAATCTGTGGCCTGAAGGTAACTCCCAAGAGGACCCTTGTAAGGTGGCCCTTCTAGAAGAAGTCTACCTGGAAGCCACATCAGGCTGTTTCCTGAAGTCTGTTGCATTCTCTACAGACACATTTTTATATTTAACATGTGTCTGGATAAGACAAAAGACCAAATGTTTTAAAATTATTTGCCAGCCACGAAGACAAATTTCTCTCCCTTTAACTCATTAAATAGAACAATTTTTTCTTTCTCTCCACTTGAGAAGTTACATCCTGAGTGGAGGCCACCTCTTACCTTGAAGTACACCCATTCTCCCTCTTCCTAGTTCAGGGAGCTCTCCACAGGACAATGACACCCCCTAGTCTGGGTCTTTTATCACATTTTCATGCCATGAAATGTTAATGAAACAATATGACACTGTCTTCTGAAAAGTATAAAGCCTGTTGGAAGTACAGGCAATCTACAGGGTCTATTCTCAGTTTTCTTTGTATATTGGCACTCAAAATGGAGTTTCACTGAATCCAACAGACACCCCTGGAGCACACCTACTATACCAAATGTGGACAAGATGTCTCTGCATCTTCAGAAGAGCAAAGCAGGTAGGCTTCAGTATTTCTGGAAACAGAGCTTAGACCAGCTTCCTGTGGACCCTAAAAGGGTCAATCTATGGCAAAGCAATTACACTCTACTCTAAAAGGCATCCAGGCAGACTTCATGAATCCCTGAGCTACAGAGCATATTTCTTTTGTAGGAGAAGCTCATGCCTTGTCTGTACCCCTTCACGCTGGCAACACCATGCCCTGTCCAATACCCCAGCACCCTGCCTTCATTGCACCTAGAGGGTACTGGAAAGATGGTGAAGGATGAGGGGGCACAAGGCAGAGTCTGACCTGCCCTACACAGCTAGACACTTGCTGACTGGATGCTAAGTGGAAGGAGGCATTGTTTTCCCAGAGAGCTTCCTCTCAGCTTCCAAAGAGAGGCCCCATGAGGCCGAGCCTTTTAAAGAGTGAAGGGAAAACAAAAAACAATGGAAGTTGCCTTCCTTTATAAATGGCCATATTATTCTTAGAATGAGCCCCTATCCTGGAGGCCTGGAAGGTGCTGATTTGACACAATTTAATGAGGCAAGATCAATGGGTTCTGAAGTTTCCAAAAGCTGGACAGATGTTCCTAGTGTCCTTACTTGTGAGCCCAGGGTCGAAGTGGGAGTTGCCGCTGCCTGCAGCTTGCCTGAAAATTTCATTACCAATAAAATGAGAGTGAAGAGAAACCCCAAGGTAGAGAAGGAAAGTAGTGATAAACAAAGGAAACCGTAGTTGTGAAGAATGGAAGACAGGTGTGGTCTGGATCAATCTACTTATAGTCCATGGAGGGATCATGGTGTGGATGACATTATGTCCCACCCACCCCAGTGAAGCTGACCCTCAAACCACAATGATTCAAAACAGACATGTCAAAGTATGCTTCCCACCCATTCACTTAGCAGACTGAACACGGAATACCTCAGATGGCCAGGTCCCAAAGTGAAGGCCCTTATAGCCAAGACAGGCCATCAGCACCCTGGGGAAGTTTTACAGTGAGCAACAACAGAGAGACAGGAAGCCATTGTTGTCAGTTCCTCTAGAGAGATGCAGGAGGGCAGAGTGCTGGGGGCTGTGAGTCTGTCTGAAGAAGCTGTTTACCCCCATGGTGGATGTATTCACAAAGAGGCCATCTATTGCTGCAGGTGCTCCATGGACCTCCCACCTGGAGTACAATGATGTAATACACCCTTCCCCTGCATCCCGGGATGCACATGTGGTCTTGGACCTCCAGCCTGTGCATCTGTCAGATGGTACTCCTAATCCAAACCTTTGCGTTATATCAGCCACTGTCCAGCGACCTCAGAAGTTCTTGTTGTTATGTATCCCTTCATCAGGCACATACAGCTCTATATACACATGCCCACACACAGGCCTCTACATACACTTTCTACATGCCAGCCCTAAACATGGGTCTCTGAACACAGACATTTGCACACAACCCACGCACACAGCTCAACAAAACATCCCTGCCTGTAGATATTTTCACATACGACCCTATACATACACTGTACAAACCTGGACACAAGGCCCTGAAAACATAGCCCTGGATAAAATCTTGCTCACACTCTCCCACATGTAAACCTTATCACACATCCCTTGGCACACACAGTCTCTCTGTGTTAGCTCTTCCTAGTTTCATCTGGATCCCCAACTCCCACACACTTGAACAGATATAGACAGTATCATCCATCAGCTTCTCTGTAAGTAGTCGGGGTACCTTGACAGCCTCCATGTGCGCCCCTGGAGTTCACCCATGGCCACACTATCCCAACATCACCATGAGGGCACAGGGTCCCTTTCACAGGGCCGTGGCAGTGAGGATCAACGCTCTGGAATGCACACAACAGCAGGTCGGAGACACAAGCCTTGAAGGCTCAGCTGAAGTGTCTCTTGCCAAATAAATGAAGCACCAGTGTAGTTTCTTCTGACAGCACTTCCGGCAAATGTCATTTTAGTGATACAAGGGGGAGATGAACACAGACTGCCCAGGAGTTAAGAGTTTGGAGTGAGAATTCCAGCATGAAACCAGTCAAGTGCCTAGACTCAGCACCAGGTACAGCTGGCAAAATCTATCATCGGTATGTCTCCTTTCACACAGAGTCAACCCCAGGGGTGTCTGACACCCACTAGCAGGTGGCCAGGGGCTTCTCCACACAAGCTGCAATATAGCTCAGGGCTTGGGATGAAAATTTTGTTCCAGCTGATTCTGGACAGAACTCAAAAGCATGCCTCGGTCCCCTAAAGGCTCCTGTAGTGTCTTTTGCCTGGTTTTCCCTATGACTTCTTCCATCAGCTCCTCGGGTCCCTCAGTCCTACACAGAGCTCTCTCAAGGGCCTTGCCCCAGTAACAGTGACTATTTGAATACCAGTGGTTTCTAGGAAAGCAAAAGTCTGTCTCTTTCAGTCTTCCAGACCTGGAACAAACCTGTCTCCCCCCGGGGTGTGAGAAATCTTTATGGTGACTTTGATTTCTCACACCCCTTGCCATCTCCTCCTGTAGTTCCTCCCCAGAGCAAGGCCAAGGTGTGAAAAGCAAAGAGGCCCCCTTGCCATTCCGCTCAAAATTGAGCCAGCCTGCTAATGTGTCAGACAGGCCTGCTTCTGGGATTGGAGAGGGCTCACTTGGCTAATGTCACAATAGGGGCCATTTCATGTTGCAGGAAACAGTGCTCCACGCATGGAATAACACTACCCACCATTCGGAGCAATTCATGATTCCGCTGCAAAGAGGGGGACAGGATGGTGCTGGCCTGGATTTGGGGTCTAAGGCCGTCATGGTGGGTGATGAGCCCTTACTTCTCAGAGTATGGCATTCTTACCACACTGTCAGTTGTTGTAGATATGTCCCTTAATGTGTAGATCATTGTGCTGAGGGAGTGGTCAATGATCAAGGATTAAACATCGAGGGCCACTGTCTCCTCAGCGTCTTATGCACATGGGATCACAGATGTAATCTGCCTGAAGTTTACTCAGATGTGGGCCCTGAAGGGTGAGTGGGTGGGTATGTGGGTGGTTTCTGTAGGGTGTGGCTCTGAAGGAAGACTGGGAACTCTGGATCAACTCTACAAGGATTATATCCTTAGAGACCCCAGCCAGCTTCTTTCAAAACAGCAGTGTGCAGAGGCCAGAGGCACCCTGAGCAAAATCCGAACTTTTATCTACGAATTCAATCTCTGCACAAAATTTACAGGGTAGCTCTCATGGCTGCTCTGCTGGGGAATATTGTTTTAAGGTGTGTGACTTTTGTTTAGGTTGCATTTCTTAAACTCTGTGAAGCTATGTTATTGTGCCTGTCTAAAACACCTGGTGGTCCTAGTAATGAGCTGAATGGCCAATAGCAAGGCAGGAGCATGGGTAGGCAGGGCTGACAGGCAGAGAGAATAAATAGAAGGAGAATTGAGGACTAGGGGAATGAGAGGAAGATGTCAGGGGCCAGCCACCCACCCAGTCACCCAGCTACTCAACTAGCCACAGAGTAAAAAGGAAAGTAAGATATATAGAAGTAAAAAAGATAAAAGACCACAGGAAAAAGATAGTTGGGATAATTATAGATTAAGAAAAGCTGGCAAGAAACAAGCCAAGCTAAAGCTGGGCATTCATAACTAAGAATAAGTCTGTGTGTGACTTACTTCGGAGCTGGGTGGTAGGGCCCTCAAAAGGCCCAAAGAGTAAAAAACATTTTAAATTACACTGCTTACTAGATACAGCACTGGCAATGGACTTGTGTGTCAGTGGAGTCTGAATGCAAGGACTTAATTTTCACTCACGATGGCAAAGCTTACCTGCCAGTGGGTCCCCAAATGCTACTCTACTGTGTTTAGCTGTGCTGTCTCCATGTCCTTGAATGCCATGTTTCCCATGGCACCACAAGCTTTGAAGCTCAAAATTACCAGATTCATTCTCTCATCATTCCAGGAGTCCAGGTTCGTGGTGACCACGGGACTACACCTTCACAAAGACCGTCTTTGGATTCTGGTGGCTGCAGTTTCTCCTGGGCTTGTGCTGGTCTCAGTGGTCTCATTCCAGTCTCTTCTGCTGCCCTCCCTCAGCTTCCACCCTGTGCATCTGTTGCATGTCTCACCTTCCAGCCGGTTTGGAGGCCATGTAGGCTATTTCCCATCCCTTCCACAAGGTGTCAATGCCCAAATGCTGAACAGATAGAGTCCACCCATAGTTCTATTCCAGCATATTATATGAAGCTACAAAGCCATTGATACTGGATAACCTCAACTCAAGTTCTTTAGTAGTATCTTCTGGAAAGATGCTTTTTCACGATTGAGTCCAGAGGGTTCTGTGAGATTCTGGTAGCATCTCTCAGGGGTCACATTTCAGCCACTGTGTCTGTACATGTAAGGACCAAACATAGTGTACATGGAGCACCAGATCCAAGATGTCCTCAGCATTGTCCGTCCTTTGTCCTCTCTGAAGGTCAGCATCTTCTTTGGTGAGTGGGGTTGAGGGAAGTACTAGGGAGAGAACAATATCCACTGTGTTTCCCCCTGTTTTCAATTACTTATAAATTACACAACAAAATTGTCTGCACTTAGCACATGAATGCCTGGTCCTGAAAACACAGAGGGTGTCTGAAACTCCACAGCAAGATGACCTGAGATGGGACAGGGGCTGAAGACTCATGTGTGTGCTCAATGAACACAACCGGCTGGTTTGGGGATGCTACCAGTAAAGTGTGCTTCAGATATTCCTGCCGCTCGAAGCCAGTCTTACACCTCAGATGGCATGAAATGGCCATATCGCCGTTCTCCTCATCCCCATCCCCAGGTTTGCAAGAGCACCAGGAAAGGACCTGGGTGTCTGAAAAAGCACAGACTCTGCAGAGAATAATGGATGCCCTTGGCATCTCAGTAGAGGCAAGCATCCCTGCAGGTTGTAACAGACCCAGCTATACTCAGACCTGCTACATACCAGGTCTGCTCTTGGTTACTCATGTGACTATCCAGGACCACTGGGGACAGATGCAGGGTATACTCCACATTACTTTTCAACAGCATCTCAGAATCTTCTGGGAAACCAGAACTGGAAGAAAATGGCAGAGAAGCCCAGAAACTCCTGGGAGCAAGAGAAAAAAAATAGCTAGGAGAGCTATGAGTAATTAGGGCTTGGAGTTGGCAGGAAGAGTCTGCCAGGCAATTAATTAATATCTAGAGTTCGAACAGTGTCTCTCCACAGTACCTGGAAAGACCCACGGGGATTGGGGTGGGGGTGGACAGTAGGAAAAGATGGCCAAGGTCTAGAAAGTGAAAGAGGCCTTGCCATTGAGCAATTTCACTGACTTGTTTTTTTCTCAACTTAACGCAAGCTCTGGAGTACTGCCAAAGTGAAAGTGGGGGTGTGAAGTCCATTTGTGCCTATCTTGCTGCTTCAGCACAAGGGCATGCCTCTCAATCACATGGAGGCATGAGAAATTCTAGCAACAAAACAGGGCACCAGAAATAGGAATATATAATTAAGCCTCAAGATCTGCAGAATGGACCTTGCCCATGGCCTGCACTGGAAGGCTGGGTAACCTAGAACTCTGCTTTAATTATGTGACTGATGTTTGGCTACAGACAACCTTTTCAGACACGGAAACATTTGCAGAAGTTCAGAGACACCTGGGAGTCAGTGGCGGAAGACTCATTCCTTTCATATTTCATATGTATATGAAAATATTTGTGTTTGACTATTGACATTTAAACCTCCCAGAGTCAAAAAATATTCTTCGAATCCAAGAAATTCTTTGTAAAGCTGTGAGTGACATAAACAATGTCTAGATGGATGACCACTCCTCCAAAGGACTCCATATTGCCATTCAGGGAGGCACATTGGCCCTGTCCTCATGACAGATGCGTTGGCATCTGTCCCTAGTGGTCCTGGGATAGTCACTGCTCTGCAGGACTTCTGTGGCTTCAACATCATTAAGCAGGATACCTGTAGGTTAATCTCAAAAGATCTCCCTTATGATTTCCAAGCATACACTTCTGGGACAATGCTGTATCAGGGGTGGTGCTATGCCTCCAAGAATCCAGCTGATAAAGGAGCTGGAAAGCTCACTCACTGTCTAAGTGGTAAGGTCAGTGGGGTTCTGTGCTCTTGTAGTTTTAAGATAAACTATCACTCAGTAGCCTAGCTGGCCTGAAATTTGCTGTGTAGCCTCAACTATAACATTCTCCAGCCTTAGTCTTTGAAGGGCTAGGATTACAGGTGTGTATCATCCCATCTTCCTGGCTTTCAAATGGTGCTTTTCATGAATGACTAGTATTTTCTGTGGACCATGGTGGACGTGAGTCTCCCCCCATGAGTGGCCTCAGCCCTCATGGTTGCTTGTTTTCCTTCTTTTCCTAAAGTAAATGCTACAGATATACAGTCTTCCTGGGTAGTGTTTAATTTGTGGGAAAATAATGATATTTGTAAGTCAGTCGCAATGGGATTAGGGCTATAAGGGTCCAGCAATTGCATCTTCAAGTGCATACATAATGCTCCCGACATCCAGTTCATGGTCCATGTCAGGCTCCTCTCAGAGTTAAATCTCAGCCCATGCTGTCTGTTCAGCTGTGCTGCTGCTGGATGGATTTGGGTTTTAAGTAAAATGAGTTTCTAAAGAGAGACAGACTTTCACTAGTGCATGGAGGTCACTTCTCTGCCTGGTACCTCTATAAGCCACACAGAAGATGGAGGCAGCTCTATAAGGGTTAAATTTCTCCTGAAGTCTACATTGTCTTTGACCAAGACCCATCCCTAACCCAGATGCCTTCCCTGCTCACAAAATATAGATTCAAGTAGCACAACATAAGACAACTTTTCGAATTGCTGTGAGAAAACATCTGGCAGGATCAACTTGGGAAAGGAATGGTTTGTTTTAGCTTAGTTTATGGACACAGTCTATCCTGGAGGTAAGTCATGACAGCAGAAGTATGAGGCAGCTGGTATCATGACATCTATAATCAGGAAGCAGAGAGAGAATGTTGGTGACCACCTCTCTCTCTCTCTCTCTCTCTCTCTCTCTCTCTCTCTCTCATCTCTATCTCTATTCCTATCTCTGTCCCTGTCTCTATCTCTATCTCTCTTCCTTCTCCTTTAGGGATTTCAGGCCAGAGAATGGTGCCTGCACATTTAGGATGAGTCTTCCCAACTCAGTCCAATCTAGAAACTATTTCCTTTTCTTTGAAAAACACTTCAGATCTAAACAACAGCTACAAGTGTCCCCATCTTTGAAATGGGGATGGTTTATATGGAAATTCAAGACTAAAGGTCAACTTATAAGAGTGTGTTAGTGATGATCACTCATTCTGACCTCTGTAAATAATCAAATGACTCCAAAAGCGCGCACGCGAGAGAGAGAGGGAGGGAGGGAGAGACAGAGAGAGGGAGGGAGGGACATACCCACTGTTCACCCATTATGAGGCATCATCCAAACATTTACACTTAGCACGCTCATTTAGAGTGATTCTTGAACTCATGAAGGTATCTCTTCATTGTCAACCTTTGACATTAATCACAACATCCCTTCTAAAGAAGAGACAATAATTTTTCATATGAGTCTGTCCTTGAGATATAATGAACTTGATGTCTATAACAATCCGGGAGCCTTCATCCTGTGACTGATGGAAGCAGAGGCAAACACACAACTAATCACTGAACTGAACCCAAGGAACCCAGTGACAGAGAGAGAGGAGTGATGAGCAAATTGGCAAAGAATGGGCTGGCAAAACCAGCAGAGACAGCTGATCTGAACAGGGGAGTGCTCTAGGACCCCAGACCGACAGTGGGGAGGTCAGCATGGGACTGATCTGGACCCCCCAAATGTGAGTGTCAGTGAGAAGGCCTGGGCAACCTATGGGGCCCTGAGCTGTGGATCAGTGTCTATCCCTGGTATACAAACTGTCTTCATGTGCCTATAGCACAAAGAGAGATGCTCTCTCAGCCTGGACTCTTAGGGGAGTGCCTTGACCCTACCAAGAGTAAAATGACAGACTCTAGATATCCCCTATGTGGAAGGATTTGGCAGTAGGGTGGGAGGGAGGGGGGAAGGGGAGTGTGGGAAGAGGGGAGGGAGAGGGAACTGGGATTGACATGTAAAACAAGCTATTTAAAATTAAAATAAAAAATGATAAAATAAAAAAAGAAAAATGCTAGAATTCCAAAAATAATATCTCCAATCCTATTTGACAGTGCTCAGATCTTCCAATCTAGACGAGGTTATTTGTGTGTAATTTCAGCTAATTGGATAAAACAAGAGTTTACCAGATTATCGTTTCTGAGAAAGCACCTGGGTGAGGCTGCCTTTCTGCAGTGACCCAGTCTTCCCAGAGCCTTGCATCATGCACATCTCAGCGGAGCCCTGTATGAACACTCTCCTGGGTGGCTCAGGCACGGCAGTGTCTTTAGCACCACGGCACTAGCATTAGCATCATGAGAGCTGTGAGTTCTTAATTGTATAAATTGCAATATGGAGTGGACAAGTGCTAGGGAAAATTGGGCTTTTTGCATCCTTCAAAGAACCCAAATATATAAGCAGTCTATCATGTAGGAGGAAGTGTGTGTGTGTGTGTGTGTGTGTGTGTGTGTGTGAGTGTGTGTGTATCTTATTGAAAGGGGAAAAATAATTTAGAGAGATGTGAGGATAGCACCGGGGAAAGCTGATATTCTTCTGCTATAACGGATAGCCCCAAGTTGTAGAGGCCATTATTTCATGCATTTTCAGAGCAAATGAACTTGACAGATGGCCGTGTCACCCAAACCCCCACCTACCAACTTGATTATGCAGAAAACAATACAATAGAAAAGAAATCATTACTGAAGGAACCTGGTTAGTCCACAGAGGGCTGGGGAATGCAGAGGAACAAAATTACAGTGGTGGAATTGAACAGCAAGAATGCATTTAACATAAAGTGGGTTACTGCAAGGCAATCAGTCATGGCTAAAGCTATTGTCTGGGCTTGCTTGCATGGTATATGAAGTAATCCGTCATCTCCCACAGAATTTATGCTTAGTTTATAGGGGAGAACTACAAAGGTTTCACCAGGACATGTTTGGATAGCCTTAAGTGGCTCAAGTATGGACCTCAGAAGTGGAACAGTGATCCCTATAGGATGCTCTGGTGTCTCCTGTGTTTGGAATGTGATAATCATATCACAGGATGTTCCCATCTCACATTTAGGTGATGCTGCTGCTTGGGAAAGTGCAGGAAGAAGCTTCCTCAGGCCTCAATGGTATCCAGCCTGTGTGTAGCCAGCATGCACACCAAAGTGTGTGGATGGATAGAAACGAGGTCAGATTTATAACAGGACTTTCCAAGGGTTACAAGAGAGAAACTGCTGTAAGTTTAGAGTGGCCACATTGTCTGCAGCAGTATATATTCCTAGGAATAGCTGAAGCTAAATACACAAGGATTGTCACTGAGTAACAATCACAAGTGAATGGTTCAGTTGTGTTATAGTATACCAAACATCACATTCCCCTGTATCTAAGATATTCCAGGAAGCTCAACTGAGGAGCTATTGGTAGCTGATAGCTACTGAGGGAGGAAGACTCTCTTTACTTTAGGGACATGGACACTAGTAGGACTTTGTCCCAATAGAGAGCCAACATTTACTTTTTAAGAACTCCTCAGTCCTTGTGCTTTCTTCCCTAAAACTGATGGGACTTAGCCACATTTATCCCCTTCAGAATGTTTCCTTTCCCACTTCAGACACCTTCTACATTCACTGCTCCTCCTTAGAGGAGGCCAGGAATATGGACACAGTCTGTGCCCAGCTTTGACAGAAAGAAAGCCACCAATGCACTTTGCCCTTCCATCCCAGAACTCTCTTACTGGGTAAATTCAAGACTGTGTTGCAAGATAATGACTGCTTTTCCAGATCTAGAGCACAATGTCAATAGTTGGGTACATCAGAAATGACTGTGGAATAGAGGCAGGGACTTCTGCATGCTGTTTGTCTGTCTGTGATAGGCAATGGTAGTTTGACTATTATTAGGATCTCAGAAGCAGTAAGAAAGGTGGTCCGTCATGATTCTAGCTCACAGAGTTCTCTCTACATCTGTCCCAAGAGCCACATTCACTACACGTTATCCCAACAGAAGCTGCCATCAGCATTGGACTGTGAGTGGCCTCGAGAGACATATTCTGTCCCTTTCAAAGGATGCCAGGCAATGACTGAAGAAGAGCCAAAACCAAGAGGACAAGGCACAGAGACTAGGGTAGGTGGCTTCTGCCAGGCAGAAGTCATTCTGTGGGGTTCATGTGGAACTGAACTCCTGTCCTGAGGGTTGGTGACAGTAATTCTGCAGGTCATTGGAATACACCCCCTTCTTAAACAGATAAACGGGATGCTCACTCACTGGGCCAGCAAGCAGAGTTGCTCTTATGGGACCCAAACTTGGGCTCTCTGATGGTGGAAGCCAGGCTTGTTCCATCTACTTGCCTATTAGATTAAACAGACATCTTGGCCACAATGTTAGCTGGCTTAAGGCTCAATGGTAATTCATTTCAATTGTCAGCTTAATTGACATTCATGAGGTTCACCTTGGGTATGTTTCCAAACAGACTTAACTGAAGAAAGAAGGCTGACCTTAACTATTGCTGTCAGCATACCATGGCTAAGGTCCCAGACTGAAGAAATAAAAGGAGGAAGCCAGCTGAGAGTGAGAGCAGGCATTCCTCTTTCTTCAATTCCTGGTGAACTGTGATGTGAGGAGTCCCAACAATGTGTCCTCAACACCAAGAACTCTGCCACGCCTTCCCCCACCGTGACGGCCTTTACCTCTTCAGATCGTGAGTAAACATAAGCCCTTCCTCCTGCTTGTTTCTTCTCTTTGGGTGTTTTTTCACAGCAATAAGAAATATAACTAATATAGGATGGAATACTGTATAAGGTAGGAACAGATTCACCCTGTTTAGAGTCATTAGTCTGGGATGGCATATACTTGGAGGTAACTTGCTGGGTGAGTTTCATATGGCTTTCATAACAAACAATTAAACACCAAGTGACACTGACACGTTTATTCCCCTTTACCTCAGGAGGCCATTCATCAGGTGTCTTATTTTCCCCACAGGCTCCAGACAACACTGGTCCTAGTTCTTTCGCTAAACTCCTGTGCTGTCCAGTCTTCGTCAGCATCACTCCATGCTGCTGTCTTCCAAGGCCACTCAGCCATCTTCTCCCTTTTTGAGACTCTTCTTTGGATCACTAACTAAGATCTGTCCCTCCCAGATGGATATGCTGAAAGCCTAAGCCTTACTGTCACCTTGTCAGGAAAAAAATAAGCAAGATTAAATGATGTCACAGGCATGGCTGAATCCTCAACTCAGAACTTCAAAGATCCTTTCCCAAATATAATACTCTCAGCAGACCATGGGGGCTGGAGGGCACAGTGTTCAACAACAGTTCTCTGAAGGGAAGTTCCTGAGCACTTGAAGAAAGAAGAGATTGTCTCCTTTCAGGGTGCAGGTGTGAGTCACATCCATCTAGAGGTGCTCTCCCTGAGCCCTGTAGTGGAATCCCTTGATGTTCATTATTCCACACCTGCTCATCTGGGACCTGCCACACAGTGTTTTGTGTGTCAAGAATTCAAGTTGTCCACCTCTGTGTGAGTAGAATATCTGCTTTCACTTGGTGATGATCTCAAATGTTCTGAGGTAAGGATCACGGAGGGTCAGTTCAAAGAGTGAGCTCCAATGGGTTCCACTCTGGGCCTCATTTTTAAAGCCCTTACAAGGGGATCCAAGTTCAGGTCTCTGCTCCTTCTCTGCCAGCTGCATGCCCGTCTGTTTCTCCCTCTTTTTCTCCTCTGTCTCTCTTTCCCTCCCCTCGCACTGTCTTCCTCCATATTTCTCCCCCTCCCCTCCTCTGTTTTTCTGTCTCTATGCAGTCTGTCTTTTGATCTGAGGTTAGTGACTTTTGAGTGAGCTTTTAGCTGTAGGCTCTCATCAAAGTCTTGTGTTTTTGTAATCTAGAAATCTCTCCCGCATGTCTGTGAAGCCAGGGAGCCTCCTGCTTCAACTTGCAGAGACTTGGGGTGTTCTCGTCAGAATGCCAGAGCAGCTGTGGGCGCTTTGGGAGGCAGGAATCTAAATTCCTTAATTCACATCTTCATCTCTCTTCCACTTATCCCAGAATCCATGATGAAGCCCCTGCCCTGGGTGTCCTGTTCAAACTACACAAGCAAACAGACCTCTGAAGATGTTTCTGGAAGGACTTTTCTGAGCCATAGCTGACGCTCCCGCTGTCTCCTCTGACTTCCCCAAGGTTCCCAGAGTGGCTTGACATGACTCCTTCATGAAGTTATATGACCCCCAGATGACCTGGAACATGGAAATAGTGTCCAATTTGCAGGGCACACACTTTTACTTTCAATGCAGTATTTATCTTAAATATAAATCAGATTCACTGCATCTTGAATTCCCTGATGACACTCAAATATGAGCACTCTGATAGAACACAAGCATTATGTCTCTAGTCTATAGCATGAGATCTCAACTCTATAGCGTGGGGTCCCTACTCTATACTATGAGGTCTCTATAGCATGAGGTCTCAACTCTCTAGCATGAGGTCTCTATAGCATGAGGTCTCTACTCTATAACATGAGGTCTCTACTATATAGCATGAGGTCTCGATATCATGAGATCTCTACTCTGTAACATGAGGCCTATACTCTATAGCATGAGGTTTCTACTCTATATATGAGCTCTCAATAGCATGAGGTCTCTACTCTATAACATGAGGTCTATAGTCTATAGTCTATAGGTACATTTCCTGGAGTAAGCCAGCGTTTGACCCTGCCAGAGTTTCTGGAGCAATGTGATCCGCTCACTGTGTAGACACCTACAACTCTTTTTAACCAAGCACATGTCAAAATTTGCATCATTTATTTGCTTTTATATTGGTTAATTTACTTCTATGCATGTGTGTGTTTGTGTAGGTATGAATGAAGGTGCAGGTGTGGAGATCCAAGACAACCTTGGGTGTCAATCCCAACCTTCCATCCTGTCTGAGGAAGGGTCTTCCTTTTCAGTTCACTGTTGTTAACCAGGGTAGCTGTTCTGCAAACTTCATGGGTTCTGCCCCCTCTTCTCATCATTCTGTAAGAGCACTGAGTTTATTGGCTCATATTTCCAGGCCTGGCTTTTACATGTTTCTTGAGATTATAACTCAGGTCTTCACACTGGGCAACCTCCCAGCCTTCAGATTTCTACTAGTGAAGTCAATTCTCAGTGAACAGCACACCACTGTTATTGAGTAGATTTGCTAATTCTTTACAATGAGCAGTGATAATGTGAATGAGAACCTAAGGATGTCCATGGTCATCAAGAAGTCAGAACTCTGCCTTCAGTAGAAGAATGCAAATATGAACAGCTGGGCCACTCCCAGGAGCCTAGTTCACAGGCCTCAGCACAGGTGACCTGTTTATTTGGCAAGCCAGGGTTACACACACCCAAGCCAAAACTGCAAGGAATAACAGACATCCAAAGGTTAGAAGAAGTCTATACTCAGGGAGGAGGAACCTGGCCTGTCTAGTCTCTGTGTTTAGAATCCCAGATCAGCACCCTGATCATCAGATTCCTAGAAGCAGAAGATAGACTCTCCAGAAGTAGTGGATATGACCATAGCAGAGAGGTTATGAGGGTATCCCTCCAGCCATCACCAGTTGTACAGGTGCTATGAGTCTGTAAAAGTCAACAGTCAACTTCTAGAAGTCTGCTTAGCCTCTGAGGTTCCATAGCAAGAATTGTTAGAAAGCTCCATGGTATTAGCAGAGCTTGGTATCTTCTAGAAGGCCTCTGTCTGTGCCTCTACAGAGTGGAGTGCCAGAAAGGCACTAAGAGCCCACTCATAGCAATGAGAACAGCTAGCTTGCCCTCTCAGGCCCCAGTCCTCTTCTCTGTGCTGACCTGGGCTGACAGCGTCATCTTGAGGTCATCCATCCAGCCATCAAACAGGTCATGACCATGATTAATGGTATCGAGGAACATACATGGTTAGATCATGTTCACAGATACCGCCTCTCTCATTGGGCACATATGCTGCCATGTGGCAAGCTGCACAGTGGTGTATAATTATGGAGAAAAGCAGGCAGGCAGGGACTCTCCCTGGGAAGAGAATGTCAGGGCTAGTACTGAATGTCAGAAGGTTCTGAAGAACAAGGATGAAGGCAGCAGTGAAGTGACAGAATTAGACAAAGACCTCAGAAATGGGTCACCCAGACAAGGCTAACAGGTACTCTTAAGAGTAGATGGTGGCCTGCCTCCTGCATCCATAGTCCATGCAGAGTAGGGGTGATGTGAATTACAAACACGGAAATGAGCATGTGTGCTGTGTGTGGAGCTTGCTGCAGCTGGTACAGATTGAACACAGCTTTAGTGACTGAGGTGAAGAGAGAGAGGTTCAGGTGAAGGTGGTGTTTGTGGCTCCTGGTCCTCAGTGCAAGAAAGGGAGGGGTCACAGTCTGTGGGGGAGTGAAACACAATGAAGGGTTCAGGAAGGGGTGACCAGTGCTTGCCCAGATGCAGCCTCCTCTGCGTGATGGCCTCACGGTCACTTCAGTGTGAGCCTAGGTTTAGGAATCCTCAGAAGACAAGGGTCTACTTAGACTCATTTCTCAATCTCAGTGTTCATCTCAAAATGCTGTGTAAAGAAAGAAACCCATCAGTTTCCTCTCCTCACCACATATGCAGACCAACCAGGCCACTGTGAATGCATGGGCATCCCTGCACAGGACAGCAGCATCACCAGCTAGCATAACAGTATGTGCTCCTTCGCCATTGATGAATACTGAAGTCAAAAACAATTCTGTATATGCAAGAGTGTTTCAGTGCAGCCCAAGCTTCTGATGAATCTCAGCCCAGATGAAGCAGGCAGTAGGACAGCAGAACCTTGTGCTATGTCATGGAAGCAGCAAGGGGTTAACACTGTACTGGAAGCAGGGGCACCTGGCTCCTGTCCTGCCAGATATATACCAAGAGGAAGCTGCCTGTAGGTCTACCGTATTCTCATCTCCATTATCTGTGAGGTTCATCCCTGCTCTAGAGCATTGAACTGCAGTGATCCACACCCACTCAGCAGGGCAGAAAAGGGACAGGGCTACAGACAGTCCAGTGGAGATCTATCTCTGCCTGGAGCACACGTTTGCATGACAGTAGGTCAATAAAGCCATCTTCATATATCCAGAAACTGTGCCCTCATGGAGGAGCCAGGGACAGCTCTATCAGTATAATTTTTTAAAATAACGACATAAGTATCTGTCATTTCACTATATATGAATTTTTTAATATTTCCAATATAGACGATGCTGAATGTGGGATTTCAAAAAATATGGCTCCATTTAGCCTTGGGGCCTTTTGATTCCACTAACGTGTTTTTTTTATCAGGTTTCATCTGCCTTATTGGAAGATGGGGACAGGGCCTTATTGGAAGACGAGTGGAAATTTGTCAAACATTTACCCATGCTATCTGTCTCAGGCACAATTCAGTGAAGACTTAATTATGGCAGTGGGGTTTGCATGTCAAGAGCCCTGGGATGCTATGCTGTGTCCTGAAAAAGACTGTCTGGGTCAGTGCACTTTCAAATACTTCCCTTGGCTTAGAGAAAGCAAGAAAGATTATCACCATACTCAGAAATCAGTGTGCATTCTGGACCCAGGGAGGTTGGAATTAAGGCTGAAAACGAAACTACCTTTGTGAACAAGTGTCAGAGGCAACTACTTTCTCCAAGTATCTTTCCAGAAAAGGTTTGTGCTTTGGGTAGGATAAAGAGGATCTAGAAAAACACAATGTCAAGTCACAATGTCATATGTAAGGACCTTTAATCCATGGATCACAGACTGGAAGCTTCTCTGACACCTCAAGCTTGCTGGAAAATACTGGTTTTCATGACTACTTCTCCCAGGGAATGGATCGTACTGATGCAAGCTCCTGCTAAGAAATAGTGTTCTGGAATATGGCTTCAGATGAATGGAAAAGGGAGTTGGAGACCCACTTTAAGAGGTGAAGAATGAAAAAGGGAGCATCATTTTGGTGTTGGGTAGTGTTCTTCCAAGATAGGGGAATTTGGGAGACAGGAAACTGAGGCTTCAAGGAGAAGCAAGAACAGCTGAGAGGGATGGGCAGACACTCTCAGTCCATGGAAGATGGACTAGAGGTGGAGTTAGGAAAGCAGTATCAGAAAAAGAAAGATGAGGCAAGCTGGAGGAAGTGCAGGAAAAATGGGCATCAAGTATCGTGACTTACTTCTCTGATGTCCTAAGAAGCAGTTTTCTCTATGTAAGAACTGCAAACAGATATATGCACTTGAGAATGCTTGAGGATTTAACCACATTCTCATGTGGGGAAGACAAATGGGTTCCTCTGTGTCAGACCTATTTCTAATGATGCAAAGAAGGACACCGCATGACAAGTTGCAGAAATGGGATTAGCTCTTCTTGAAGCAATTTTGTTAGCTAGGTGTCTGTAATTTCATTAACAGGAACAAGAAGATGCCTGGACTCACTGGACAGCCAGCCTAGCAGACAGTGAACTCCAGGAGCGGTAAGAGAGCCTGTCTCAAAAAATAGGATGGGGAATGATTGAGGAAGATTCTAGATGCCAAACTCTGGTCTCCACAGACACATTCACATACATTCATAGACAGACAGGCAGGCCAGCAGGCATGCATGCATGCATGATTGCAGGCAGGCAGGCAGACAGACAGACAGACATGCGTGCACATGCACACATACACACAAATACACACACACACACACACACACATGCACGTACCCATGCATGCTCAAGTGTGCTGCTCTTGGAACCTGCAGATTTGTCACTGGAGACAGACAGACAGACAGACACACACACACACACACACACACACACACACGTGCTGCTCTTGGAACCTCCAGACTTGTCACTGGCATCAGCACTCTGGAGCCAGAGAGCTTAACAGCTCCATGAAAGACTAAGCAAAGTAATTCTAGCTATTGATTTCTCTGCAGCATGAAGATGTGATCTATAATCCCCACATAAGGAAGACACAGCTGCATGCAGACCACATTTTCCATATAGATACTGCATGTGTGGTTGAGGGACTTGGAGAACCTAGTAAACATCTGTCTATCAGATATTGAGCCCATGGGCGATGTCAACAGTCTTTATGGATATCCACAGACATTCAGCCACCACAAGATGGCCAGAATGCAGGCACCAGTCACTGTAAGAGAAACGCTGAGGACTCCTGCTGAATGGGAGGTAACACCAGTGCATGCCACTCCTCAGCTGCAGTGATCACAGCATCCCAGGATTCTGTACTTCTGAACAACCCGTAGTCAGCTGCACTCTGCTGGAAATGTGCAGCATCTGGCCTGTAGGTCACTGATATCACAGCTTTTCTATAAGGTAGACCCTTCATGAGGCCCGGAAAGATGAGGCGAGCTACAGCATAAGGAAACAAGAAGTTGGGTGATGGGGGATGTCCTTCTGTATATATGTTTCTCTTATTGGTTAATGAATAAGACACTGATTGGTCAGTAGATGCAATAAGATAGGCAGAGCTAGGAGACAAGGAGAATTCTGGGGAGAGAGGCAGAGAGGTGCCAAGAGGAGAGGATGCCATGCAGAGACTGTGAAGATAGGATGCACCAGGCATTCTCTGGTATGATAAGGTCATGTAGAAACACATAGATTAGTAGCTATGGGTTAAAAATTAAGAGAGAACTAAACAATAAGAAGTCTTATTCATCGGTCAACAATAAAGTAGCCATGGGACCAGGCTGGAAAGAAACTCCAGCAACAGTTGGGAACCTTGGCTAGACTGAGTGGGCACAGGATGTCACTATACAACTAAATCATAGTATTTATACCTCTACAGCAAGTCAGGAATTAAAGTAACAGCAGGGTGACAGATACAGGATGAATTGCCTGCCAAGAAACTACACAACTAGACAACTGTAGACATTGAACACCATGAAAACCACAACCCAGAAATCCTTTGACTTGGCCACAGACTGGGCAGGGTCAACTTTTCCCAGCATGTATGCTGTAGACTGAGGTGAAAATAGAGCCACAGCAGTGTGAAAGACACTGATGCTCCAGCAGGGGTGAAGAGGGATCATGACAAGAAATACGAAGGTGCAGAGGGCTCTGGGAAATGCGCATGGCAACCTTTCCATGGATGCACTCCAGCAAAGAATAAAACTATACCTTAAGTGTCCCCCAAAACTAGCTCTTTGTCTGTCTGTCGATAATGTCTTTACCATTCAACACTCTCCAGAGAAATAAAACAGAATCTAGAATTTTACAGCATTACATCAGCAATCAGAAATTGTTTGTCCTGGAGAGAAGAAAAAATAGTTAAGAAAAAAATGAGTTGACAGAAGCAGACCTTGAGATGAGGTAGACCAGATGTTGGATTTAAAGCAGAGATTATGAACATACTCAAAGAAAATATGGCCTGACAAAGAGACTAGGAGTGTCAGCCAAGAAACCACTACAGACTTAAACTGTATTTGAAAATGGGAAAAGGCACTGCTTAGCTCCTCTGCACAATGCGACACAAACATATGAAATTGTCCAATCTGAAGAACAGAAGTGAGGAAGAGACAGACTGATTGGCAGAACCTAAGTGATTTTTTTCAGACAACATCAAATAAGAATTGTGTTCCCTCAGAAAAGTTATCAGAGATGCTCACAAGTACCCCTCACTCTGAAGGACAATATTTATACAAGGTCACTCAGACCTAAAGTAGAAAACAAAAGACACCAAGAGGAGAAGCTACCAGAGGAACCATGATTGTGTCATCTGGTTATACTAGGAACATGTTTTTGAAGTTGTCCATATGTTTATCTCTCCCAAGCCACACCAATACCTATTCAGCTATAAACAGGAATCAATCAAAGATGCTGACCCCAATTCCCTAACAGGTGAGGAAATCAGATGTCCAGACTTTCCAGTCATCTACCCAAATAAAAATACTGCCAACTTCAACTTTTTCACATATGACACATTTTCACATATGATACATGCCTGCCGGTTGGGGCATTCCCAACATGACACCATGTAGAGGGGTCATGCTCATAGGAGGGACAAAAAAGGTTGAATACTGCCTTATGAGACTTATTGACCCTCTTGTCCCCAAACTCTCATCAGACTTCTAAAGGATGGTCAAGGGCTGACCCACACATGGCGCTAAATTACCCCTTGAAGTGCTTCGATTTCTCCATACCATTGGGCTGTAGCTTTCATTCACCTATGACATGGTGACATCATCCAGTGCAGAGAGAAAGTCAGTGGTTCACTAGACCGAAGATCTGCCCCCGTGATTCTAAGTGACTCAGGGGATGCCTGGGTGACTTAGGTTTCCTCTGTCCATCCCAAACTCTTGGTCATGTCTTTCCTTTGCTTCCAGGAGAGGAGATGTTGTAGCACACTGTTCTTCAGGGTCAAGCTGTAGAGGAGAATACAGGGAGCAAAATGAAACTCTCTCCTACTGTGGCCTACATTGACTTTGTGTCACTGAAGCCAAGGCTATTTGTGTCCCATCTATGTCCTCACCCCTCATCTTTTCTGTGAACTGAGGGCTTTATTTTCAGGTGGAGTACTCTTTGCCCAGAGACAAGCTCAGTTTACCATCCTAGGTTCAGCCTCCAGTCAAAGATGAGCAGGGGGTCATAGGTAAGCACTGAGTCTCCCTGTATTGGTGAGCAGGACATGTCTGAGCCTGTCCCCTTGGTTCACAAAGTTCCTCAGTGAGACTAAGCTCCTAGCTCCACTATCACTGTGACTATCACTATCACTATCACTGTTGCCTGACCTCCAAGACATCCTTCCTGGACTCCTTCCCCTTTCTCCATCAGATTCACACACATCTCTAGTGGTTTCTCCAACCCCAAACCTCTGCCTGAACCTAAGAACCTGCTCTTGAGCCACCATAATGAGATGTCCACCATGATTGAAGATACAGGATGCATTGCTATATCCATGTCACAGTCTGAGCACTGTCACAGAGCATGCTTGTCTCCTTCCTCACAAGCTGGGGCCATGTCCACATCCCCAGGACTTTGTGTAATGCATTGTCTCTTGATTCTTGAGGGCTTGCTAAGCCCAGCCCATGTCCAACAGTGGATCTGAGCACTCTGTTCTAGTGCCTATCCATGGCATTCTTGCTGTGGCTGCGTTGCCAGGGTTCTAGAAAAGGTTCACTGCTTCCTGTCTGCTTAGAGTCCCACTGGCAAACTCAGGGGTCCAAACATAAAGAATGGGCCACTGTCTCCCTAGGTTTGTTTATTTACAACTCAGAACCGCTAAAACCAGAAGCATCCTACTGTCAGGCTAGGTCCTTGATCTTCTGCCCAGAATCCTTTGCCACCTTTTGATAAGATGATCTCAATGCTGTGAAGTTTGCCATGTGGCTACAAATAGATTCGTATTTGCATATTTGTCAAGCTCTGCCCAGCAGCAAGTTGCAAAGTGAACCACGGGAGGTGGAGATGTTTGCTTTAATTTAACAGGATTTGTGTGTATTTATTTCAAGGATTGCAAAAGCTCTCTAATTCAAAAAGGGCCTCTGGGTGTACACAGCATCTTCCAACCTCACAGGCCAACAGCAACCGGAGGGGAAGCTGCCCAGCCAATCAAATCAGCCTGCAAGTTACATGTAAGTGGTGATTGTGTGTGGGAGGCCTTGTGTGGCTGTGTGGGCATTGTGTGACCTGCACACTCACGGGTTGGTAGGTGTGCTGCACCTTCGGTGAGCCATACTGTACTTTCCATGAGCATACTGTACACACAGACTATCCTGCATCTGCCTCACCCTTTGTGAACCACACTGTGGGCCGGCTCTACTGGAGCCTGCCTGTGCTACACACCATCTGCCCTGCACTAGGTTTGCTACACTGTGCTGCACTGATGGGCCAGGCTTGTGACACAGTGAATCAGGTCACAAACATGTCTTGTGGACCCCGGATCCTTGACCCGCTTTGCCTTTAGCAGGCTCATAACTCTGGTACAATCATTGCACAGCTTCCTCTGGTATAAAGCAAGAAGGGCTGAAACTTTGTGGATCCTTCTATAACCAACATACATGATTCCAAAGCACAGTGCTCTTCTTCACAAGAAGAGAGATGTCTAACCGTGAGTGGGCTGACCAGGATGATGCAAACCCCAGGCCATAGGACCATGGAGCCCAGACACAGAGGGGGGCACCTGACACCCCCATTCCTGCCTCAGCCACACCATGTTGTTCTGTGGTCTTCTGTTGCTTAAGTCTCAGCCCCATCTTCACCCAGTTCTATGCAGGAATGGGAAGAGAACAGACAAGAGCAAGGACTCAACATCCAGTCATCACATGCTTGCAGGGCAAGGGTACCTGACTCGTCACTGACCTGCAGGGGTTCCACAGTAGCCGTTCTCATACTCACAGTGACACTGTAGTCACTCAGAGTCCAGGAGGATGAAGTGGTGTATCCATCATTGCCTGCTCCCAGAGAGGTGGGGACAGGGCAGCCCTATAACCACTCATAGCCCCTCCCCTCCTTTATTCGTCTCATTGAGTCAGAAGCCATTCCAAACTTCTCAGTTTCCAAGTGAAATGCCATAGCACCAGGGACTTGGCTGAACACCTCTCCATGCCCATTCGGTACCAACACCAGCTGCTGCCTTCATGGGGCCCAGACCCTGATGGGATAGTGCCTTGACTGAACAATGGCATTCACATCAACAACATATTTTAACCTGGCAGGGAAGTACAGAGAACATACAAAGGTGTCAGCCACTCACTTTCAAATCACATTTCCCTGAGTTTGTGTCAGGATTTTGAACGTTCTGTTGGAGCTGTTCTTTCCTTTTTCCCTCGCTCTCTCCCATGGTTAGTATCTGATAGCCATCTCCAACACATTTAACCTTTGTGTCACTGCGTGGTGCTGATGGGCCTCATGTGTTGTAGTGTTCCATGCATTATAAAGTCACAAACATACAACACACACACACTTGGATGCGTGCGCACGCGTGCACACAGACATACACGTTCTAAATATCTTCGCTTGTGTCTCTAGATACATGTGGTTTAAATTCTTTAGGTTGTTGTTTGTTTTTGTGTTGATTTTAACACCCTATCCTTCTCTCTTCTTCTCCTTTCTTCCTCCTTCCTTTCTTTTTGCTTCTCTTCTCTTTTCTCTCCCTCCCCTCCTCTCCTCTCCTCTCCCCTCCCCTACTCTTGTTCCTTTACTTCCTCTTCCTTTTATTTGTGTTGTAGATGGATAGGCCATGCAAAGTTACCATAGGCAGGTACTAACATCTTAGCCTTGTCCCCTGTAACTCATTCCCCAGTCACATAAGCACCTAAGTGCAGTGGTCTCTCTGCTCTGAAGTGCACAGTCAGCCCCAAGATACTGCAGTGACTTCTAAACATCTACCATAGTCAAGGTGTAAGCATGGCCATCCTGCAGCCACCCTGCACATGCTGCCTCACACCAATATCCCTACAGTTGGACTACAGGTACCTTTTCCATCTCCACCACTTCGCTGGTTCAATAATGTTACATTTATTCAAATAGGGTCATGTGTTACCAATCTAGATGTGTGCATCCAAACATAATTTCATTTTTGCACTAAGATGTTCATGGCTATTGAATGTTTCCAATTGTTTTTCTTTCCCATCTTTCTGTGATTGTATGTCATCGCATGTGTGTGCATGCATGTGTGAGAGCGAGGTGCATGTGTGTGCATGTGGAGGTCAGAGGATAATCTCAGGTTCTCATCTTCTACCTTGTTTGAGACAGGGTCTCTTGTTTCTCTCTGCACACACCAGGCTAGCTGCTCTGTGATCTTAGAGCATTCTCCTGGCTCTCCTGTCTTTGCCTCCATCTTGCCTTTGGAGTGCTGGGATTGCAGAGGCGTTCTGCCATGCCCAACTTGATGTAGCTGTTTTACCCATGGATTCATCTCCTCAGCTCTGCCAATCATTTCCCCACATTAATAAATGGTGGTGCGTTAAGTGACTAACTTCTGAATACTTAAGTATCCTTGTATCCCTAGAATGAGCCCACTAATCATGGGTATGAGATTATTGTATATGTTGCTGATTTCCAATTGATAGCAAATTGTTTACAGTTTTTGTATCTAAGTTAATAAGATATGTTGGTCTGCAGTGTGCACACATCCCAATGTGCCTGTGCATGTGTGTGTATGTGAATGTGTGTGTGTTTGATATCTTTGTTTAACTTCCATATATCATAGTAATATTGGCATCAAAGAATACTGAATTTCCAGTGTCCCTCACTGTCTCCAGATATGACAGTATCCTCTCCTTTCTGACCACACTGTCTTAAACATCACTCTCTCTCTCTCTATTCAGAGCCGTATAGTACATTTGTGTACCAATTTCTAAATATGTCCCGTGTCACTGGCTATGGGGATATCCTGGGGCATAAAATTGGGTGAAACTCTGAAAGACAGGTGCCTTGTTGACAAAACTTACTCTCTCCTGACTCTAAAGACTGAAGTCCACGATCAAAGTATAGTCCAGCTCCTTCTAAGGCTAAGCAAAGGAATCTCTACTCATCCTCCTCTGGATTCAGCGCTGGCTGGCAAATGCTGGCATCTCCATTCTGATTCTTTTTTGGTTTTTAGGAGACAGGGTTTCTCTGTATTGTTTTGGAGGCTTTCGGTCCAGCCTGGCCTCGAACTCACAGAGATCTGCCTGCCTCTGCCTCCCGAGTGCTGGGATTAAAGGTGTGTGCCACCAACGCCCGGCTCTTTTTTTTCTTTACTGCACTTTTTATGAAGACACTATTTATATAGGATGAGGGGGGTCTTCCCTACTCAGGTGGTATCATCTTGATAATTACCACTGCATGGATCCAGTTTCAGAGTAAACTCATATTCTGAAGCCCATAGACTAGATTTCAGCATATGCATTTGGGGCACAGTCCAGCCTGCAGCACACTAGACTGAGTACCTGTTCGCACTGACCCTCCTCACTCCACAGCAATTTGAAGACCCTTCTGTAACAGACAGCTACTCATCCTGCTTCTGGATCCTAATGCTGAACCAAGCTTCTGTCCAAGCCACTCACTCCTCACAAGCAGTCACTCCACACATATGTGAATTGCTGCATCAAGAAACACAAGGCATATGCTCACACTGGATATGTGGCATGGACATTGGCAGATTGGAGCTGTTCATTCACCAAGCGAGCTCCATGGAGCTCTGATCTTGTAGAGACAGGCTCAGATGAAGTCAAGAGGAAGGCTCACAGATGAAATAGTCTAGGTCTTAGGACAAGTGGGATGAGGAAGACAGAGCTTTCCATCTATGGAGCTCTGAGTGGTGTACCTGGTCCGAGAACTTCCCTGCTATGTTCACTTAAAGGCAGAGAATAAATGTAGGTCCTGAACTGTCAAAGTTCTGTGACTCCAAGGCTTATTGGCACTGCAAGATCAGCACGCAGCATGAGCTCTCTCCATGATTTATGTGAACTCTGCGTTAGACTCACAAAATAAAGACAAGGCTTCGTCGAACACACAATGGGCTTTGTGCAGGAATTAAATAAATCACAAAGTCTTTGTGAAGGATTCACCTGCCTTCTTTTTCCCTCCTGGCTCCTGCCTCCTGATAATGCACTTTCTAGAGTCAAGTGGGAACAAATTGCCTGTGCCCCCTTAACTCCCTGCAGAGCAGTTTGCTCAAATTTACCCCATTTCTTAAATGGCTTTAAAGCCATCTGTGGTGAGTTGAACAACAGCTACAAAAGGATGTGCCTGTCTTTTCCTGAACCCATGGAACTGGTGACTGTGATCTTATTTAGAAAAATAATCCCTGGAGATATGACCAAGTTAAAATCTTGCGTGAAGTTATCTCAGACTTTTGTCTTAGGATTTCTATTGCTGCTGAGAGACACCATGACCAGAGCAACACTTATAAAGGAAAACATTTAATTGTGGTAGCTCACTTACAGTTCAGAGGTTCAGTCCATTATCATTGTGGAAAGCAAGGCAGCAGGCAGGCAGACCTAGTGCTGGAGCTGAGAATCCTTACATCTTCATACAAAGTCAACAGGAAGTGAACTGAGACACTTGGTGGTATCTTGAGCATATACAAGACCTCTAAACCCACCTCCACAGTGACACACATTACCTCTTAGTAATGCCACTCCATTTGGGGATCATTTTCCCTCAAGCTGCCACAGCTTATGTACATGAGATCTGAATTCAATTACATAAAAGTCAAAGGATGAGACACATAGGACAGAAGGCTGTAATAGAATCTAGCAAAGATGAAGGGATGTGACCACCTGAGTTACTAGAGCCAGCCAAGCAGGGACAAATAATCCTTCCTAGGAGACTGTAGATGAAGTGTGACCTGTGAACACCTTACTTGTGGAGTACTGACCTCTAAAACCAAAACAGAAGCCTCCTCTTGATCCACACCTCCAAACTTTGGCCCTAGAGGGAACACACCTATAGCAACACAGTAACATGAACCAACAAGTTATTGAGGAAAGTGACAAAGGGGGTAAGATGATCAGCCCTGTTTACTGCTTAGAGAAAACTACTAGGTAAAAGCTTCTGGAAGCCCTTGCCATGCCCCATCTGACACTAAGAAAGATTTCTGGGTCTTGCTTTGGGTTTGTGCCCAGGGGGCAGTACTGCAAGCATCCATGCTTTCCCCAAGTGCAGCCTTGTTTGCCAGGCACTGTCTCTGCAAAGGCTCACTTGGTGTGGCTCCCTGGTGAGCACACACCTCACACCCTATCTTCCAACATCACACAGGGAGTGGGGGTCCAAGGATCCTTAGTTTGTTTGACTGAGCAGATGGTCTCTCAACCCGATCCTGTTGTCCACCGGGCTAATTTTGAAGCAGAGTCTGACAGGAAAGGCACGGCTTGAGCTCACTGGTATGTCATACACTGGGAAAAAAAAACCAAGGCTGTGGGTTATCATGGGTTGTAAACTCATGCACTTGTGTGTGGCACAAGTCTAGGGATTTCACAAAGTATAAATAAGTTAATCACAGGAAGACCCTGCTATGGAACTGCCCCACGTTACCCAGCAGCCAATGTTGGAGCAAGCATTCAAACATATGCCCTGGCTTGGAGACATGCTAGCCATGACCTACAATGCTGAGGGATAGTGTGCTAACAGGCATATTGACGCCCAGGGGTCAGTCCCCAAGATAAGCACATGCCAGGGTGGGGAGGGAACAAGAATAACGGAGCAGAAGTGGGTGGACAAGCCAGTCCACAGGCGTGTGTCAGGGATGTGTGGTGGGGAAAGGGAAGAGGTGAGTCCACACTCCAATGCCCCCATTTCCCAGCGCGTCCTGCTCCTGTGTGTGCAGCTGACCTGGGTTTCATCTACAGAGTCTGTGACCGTCATCGCTATTTTAGGCTCTTGGCTTCAGTCTTCAGTGGGAGGGTAGTAACCTCAACAAGGTCACAGTGCTCACCCTGGGAACAGCATCAGAAGCCATCCTATCTGGGAGGAGAGCTCTCCTTTCCCTGTCTCCTGACGGACAGTGGAGCTGTTTCCTTCCCTGTAGGAGCTTCCAGACTGCTGCTTCCCTATTTGACTTTCAGAGGCAAGGTCAACAGATCAAGTTCCCGGTAATGGATACAGGGATCTGTTTTCCCACCACAGGATCTCAAGCCCTCAGCAATTTGAAGTGCGGCCTGCTAAGCACTTGTTGTACTAAGTGGCATAGACGCTGCACAGCTGAACATCGTGTAAGGCATAAGGGCGCAGTCAGACAAGCCCCTCCCCATCACCCAGATTGCTCGTAACATGATCCTGCTGGGTCTCTTGTGATGTGGGTAGAATTCCTCCAGCTCAGGGGCAGGACACAGGATGACCACAGGACACTCTAATTGGAGAACATCTGAAGAGATAAGTACCCATTTGTAGGGTGCTTCTGTTTGGCTGGGGGAGGTGTAGGATGGTTCACATATCCAAATAAAAGTGACATGAAAAAAAAATCATTCATTTGTCCAAACTAGAAACAGGCATGGGACAGGAGGGAGAGAAACATGGTTTCAAAGCTCTTGGATGGGTCTCCCCTGACGGACAGCTAGGGCCTTTCCTGGAATGCTCATTACTACGGGGTCACAAACAATTGGCAACCCTTGGGGCAAAGGAAGGACAGTTGGTTTCAGGCAGAAGGATGCTTATTCTGAAGGTGTTTCTGCTGTGGTTGGACTACTCATCAGGACAGAGTTCACAAGGAATGACAATCAAAAATGGACAAACTGAGAGGGATTTATCCCAAAGATCTTCATCCCTAGGACTCACAAATGGGATGAGTGTGAGCACTTTGCAGCTAAGGAATAGCATCACTGTGTTAAACCTAAATTGAATGTAATTGATTCTATAATTAATAAGGCACCAAGGGGCTCTCTGAACAGACAAGTGAAGCATCTATGGAACCACTCTGCAATCATCTCCTAACTAACAACCTCGTTGTCTTTTTGCACTCCAAGAATGCCTGTCCTAGCACTGGGAGGGAAGCCCCCATTTGATGATCCTCACCCTCCTTCCCTTTCAGCCTGAACTGAGGGATACTGCTAGTGAACTAAACAAGCACCCCCAAACCAGGTCTTCTAACTCCCACACTGCCCTGATAGGAAGAGGACATGGGGCTGGCATCGCACCTCTGACAAGCACAGAGCAGATCCCCGTGTCCCCAGTTTCAGTGAGAAGAGTGCCCGAACCCAGCCTAGCAGGGGTGTTTTGTCTCTAGCCTTTCCCATTGTGATGGTTATTCCTGGTTGTCAACCTGACTACATCTGGAATAAATCCAGAAATGGGGGAGCACCCTTGGGATCCAGATCTTGAGACAGTAAAATAACATGTCTTTGATCTAGATCTTGAGGCTGGAAGGCACACCTTTAACCTGGGCCATACCTTCTATAAGAAACCTATATAAGGACAATGGAAGAAGGAAGGGGTGTCCCCCTGCATGCCCTCACCTTGCCTGCACATTCGTTCCTTCTTTGAGATCCCACCAGACCTGCTGAGATGCCCAGCCTCATGGGACTGAGCAGCTACTAGATTCTTGGAATTTACATTCATAACTAGCCATTGTTTGGCTGCAACTTGTAAGTCATTCCAATAAATACAGCTAGCCAAACTAGCCAATATGACCCAGGAATTACCAATTTCTGCCTCCCTGAGTTTGGGTCTGTGGGCACTCATTGACACACTGAGCTCTACTCTCGAGTGCTGGGGATCTGAACTTCCATGACATCCTGGAGCTCACAGTAGGACCCCCTCTGAATGACAGTGATGCTGCTGCTGGAATGGATGTTTCTGGTAGCTTTGCATTATTATCATGACTAATTAATGTACATGCAATGCTCTCAGTGATCCAGATTCATTAAGTGGCATCCTTCTCCAAACAGACACAAAGCAAGTTCTTATGGGCAACACTTTCCACATTTCAGTGTGAGTACCTCCGGTGTGAACAGCCAGTGTCCTCTGCAACACATTCTCCCAACCTCGCCAACAGAAGACAGCCACCGACTGCAGGAGCCTCCACCCTGCCAGGGGCCTTGGAAGCAGATGTCACAGCCTGCATGCCTGATAAACAGAGGCAGAGCAAGTGCAGCGACCTGGTTCCCCAGTGCGATGAATCATGGAGCCACCGATCCTTTTTAGCTAATTGCTATCAGCTTGTGAGATTTTTTTCCTCCCGTGTTCAATATCAATTTTCGTGGCCATAGGAGATAGCACCGCTCCCCTGAGCCCGTTGGCGACTGGCCGATAAAACTACAGCAGCACTTAACAGTTTAAAGGGGTGTCATCTAATATGCAGAGGGGAGCACCGGGGGGCACAGGGCAGAGGAGGGATGAGCCTGCTAATGCATCCTGGCTGTGACCTTTTCTCAAAGTCATCCTTCGGTGTTGACAGGCTCAGTAGAATTTGCAACGCGAAAACTTGGCCTGTCAAAGAGCTGCCAGGTCTTTCCAGAGATGAGAGCTGGGGTTGGATAATTCTGCATCACATCTTCAATGCATCATGGCATGGTGGCGACTACCGTGCTGAATACAAGCGAGGCAAAGGCCATGCAAGGTGTATTCCATAGCAAAAAGGGAGACCTGTAGACCCTACCTTTCCTCCAGGATAGCCCTCAGACCCATAAAGCAACCCCCTCTTTTTTGCAATAGAGCACATAGTCCCACTTCCTCCTGAAGTTTCCCTGTAGGTCTCAATTATTAGAATCATCCTGTATGTGAAAGATACTTTACCTTCATTAGAAGTTACACACGCGCATGCGCGCACGCACACACACACACACACACACACACACACACACTGGAAACTATGAACTGGCAGGTATGGAGACACCAAGGACTCTTCGGGACCTGGGCTAATGAACTCTGCTGTCATGAATATCTAGATCTGAGTGTGGAGAAGGCAGACCTTAGGTGTAAAGATTGGGGATGGTCGAAAACAAATTGGTGGGGCCTTCTCTCAAGAAAGTTGGCTCCCGAGGGAAGACCAAAGATACCTATGCCTCCTGCCAGCTTCTGGTTGTAAGCTTCTTGAGCCTTCCATGATGTGCTTGCACGAATCCGCCCCCTACCATGCCAGCATCACTCAGCAGCTTCTACACTTGGGATGTCTGCTTCTGTCTGCTCATGTGTAAGTCTTGACTGGCCTGCTGATGAGTTTCTCATGGTTATTTTGCTAGTTCACATTCATAGTGTATAGAGAAGTCACTCCTAATGGTACTTTTGCATATACTGTCTACAGATCTCATGTAGTGAGATTTAATAAAACAAGGGTATCTATGATAAGCATATCATATGCACTGTGCCCTAATCCTTGACCCTGTGGATCATTTAATTACTGACCCTATAAAACATGATTAGGACTTGAGCCCAGAACAGAGTCAAGACTGATATGTAGCCTCATACTATCCAGTATATTCTTTCAACTCCCAGCTGTTTGCCTGTTTTATTCAGCAATTATTTTTAATAAACTGGCTGTTAGTAACACATGGAGGGGGCTAGTTCCCCACTGCTTCTACATTTGATGGATTTCCCAGACATGAGAGCTGGGGTTGCTAATGGGCAGTGATGGTTGTGGACCAGGGAACACTGTATATTTAGAAAACATAACTTTCAGTGACAATGGCAGAAGTCTGCTAATCACTCACCCTCCAAAAAGGAACATGGAGGACACCCTTCACATCCTCTACTCCAACAGGGAAAAACAGGAAGAAACTCAGAATGCCTATGTGCTAAAACTTCCTCCTGTGTCTTCTGCTATCAGCACTCAGACTTGGAGTTTACATACATGTAAAGGACAAGGTTCATGTACAGGGTCAGCCTTTCTATAACAGGGTGTTGAGAAATAATACTCTCAGATCCCAGTCATAGTTCCTCAGCCACGGCCAACTGAGGGAGCTACTGTAGATTTGATGTCAGGGCAGGCAGAAAGGAACTACATCCTATTTGCCTAGATGAGAGTAGACTATCAAAACCATGATTACTCTGACTCATGATATACTTACTATGCATTTGATAGTGACATTGAGTAGTGGAACAGGATCTGTAATTCCATGACTCAGGAACTGGATGTAGGATTGCGCTTGGAGGGCAGTCTAGACCATGGAGTAAGACCCTGTCTGAAAAGGCCCTTCTCCTCCAACACTGGAAGAGAAGGAAGAAGTGTTGTGGCATGATCACTTCCTCTTGAGGAAGTGACTCTGTATGTGAGGGGGATGTGAGTGAACCACACTACAGTCTGAATCACTACCTACTACTCTTCATGTTGAAGGCCAAGGGTCAAGTGTCTCCTGTGGATATAACGTCCTTGCTTTATCTAAATCATCTATGCTTTCTGCCCAGGCTTCCCTTATTTGTAACCTGACTTCTGTAAGAGGTGACATAAGGATGAGTGGGTGGCTCAGCCACTCCGCAGAGGTCGTTGTGCGATGGACAGTATGACATCCAAGGCCACTCTCTCTCTACAAGGCAATGATGTGGTCCAAACAGTTCTGACACTTCGCCACATGGCTTGAAATGAAAGACCATAGGCATGGAGGGATGGGGGAGTCCTGTGGACACAGAGAAATGGAAGGAAGAGTGGAGTCTGCTCTGAGAAAGGTGTGTAGAGAGCCTCACACTTAGTTATTTGACAGTTACTAAATAGGTTATTTAACTATACAACAAGCAAAGCTTCGAAGCAGATAAGAGATCCCAACAAAGCAACAAGGGTGTGAAGAGGAGGGTAGAGCCTCAGATTGATGTGATTGGCCATCTCATCTTGGTGTGACTGATTTCCCTTGAAGAAGGAAAACTTCTTGGGAGCTGTGAGCAGTAGAGAAGGGGTCTCACTCTGAAGAGAGGAACCTGGAAATTCTAAGGGAAGAAGCCATGCCTACTGTGTACATGAAATGACTGTGAGAGACTGACTTTCATGCTTGTGTGTCCACAGCAGGCAGTAGCCATAGACCCAGGACTGCCTCACCAGGGTTTCCATACATAAAACTCTGTGTTACTCCTCCAAGGCTACAGATTTTCCCTGTCATTTCCAGAAGCTGACAGGAACCAGGGGGCCACAGAGTGAATACATGTCTTTTCCCCGGACCAGAGTAGGTCCCCATCACACAGTCCTGATCCCTGGGTTGTCTTTACTCCCTCTCATGGACAGAACCCCAGCTTGGGATGTAAGCCTCACATATCTCTAGGACAGGTCCGGTGGTGACAGGACTATGGCCATGGAAAACCACAAAGAATGAACAACCTTGGACAACAATAATCATAAAAATGACTGCTTTCTTCATTTGTTTAGAATCTGGAGGGTGTGAATGTGATATGGGTCCAAAGCTCAGAGTTTATAGACTAGGGTGTTGAGTTGTCCCAGTCAGCATGACCTCCAGGCCAGCAACAGGTGTGCATCCAAACCCTCTTCCCGCAGAAGCTCATCATGACTCTAGTTTATTCCATTGCCTCTATCACAGTCTCTTCTAAAGTGTGTGTGTGTGTGTGTGTGTGTGTGTGTGTGTGTGTGTTATGTCATAGCTGGAGTATGAAGGTTAAGAGGACAACTTTGAAGAGTCAGCACTTTCCATCATGGGGTTCTGAAGCTAGAATCAGGAGGTCAGGCTTGACAGCAAGGGACTCAACCTGTTGAGTCATCTCACCGGCCCACTGCAGAGCATGCTATCTCCTTGTCTTCAGTTAGGAATCATGATATACCTTTGTCTATTGGAAAACCATCACCATGTGATCCCTCTAGAGGTGTGAACTTTTATTGTTGTTACAGTTCATTTGTTTGGGGTTTTTGATTGTTAATCTTGGAGACTAGGATTCTCTATGTAGCCTTGATTAGACTTGAACTCACTCTATAGTACAAACTGGCTTCAAACTCACAGAGATACCCATGTGTCGGCCTTTCCCGTGCTGGGATTAAAACCATGTCTCATTGCACAGAGTCCTGGAATAGTGCTTTTAGATGCAGTGTGATGGACTGCAGAGTAGAACCAGCATCAAAGTGCTCACCTCACAAGTATAAGGATATGAGTTTAATTCCTAGAGCTCACATATGCTGTGCATGATGGTGCACGCTTGTGAGCCCAGTTCTGGGGAGGTAGATATCAGAGGACAACTGGGCTCTCTGCCCAGCAAGATTAGCCTCATTGGTGGTGATCTCAGGGAAGACTGTCTCACAGGAGACAGAAGGTCTTCCTGGAGATGACACCCAAGTGGTCCATTGACTCGTGGTGACTGGTATTGTGTCTATAGTTTACATCTTTGCATTCCTCCAAGATCCTCAGTAGGATGTGGTCTTCTCAGAAAGTAGTGAGTGTTCTCTGCAGCACACAGGACTTGTCCGAGCCCACTCCCACTTGCCTTTAGCTCACACTACTGTCATTCATGTCCTGTTGCCTGCAGACTGGCTATGGGTTAGTAGAAAGGGCTGTTCATATTTAAACTGGCTGAGCAAGTGATCTTTCTGCCCTGTCCCTTTCTAAGAGAGCAGCAATCTGCTTTGTGTTGTTGCAACAAAAGCCCTGGTGTGGGGAGCTAATTTTTGTTTTAGTACAGTTTTAGAAATTGTAAGCCCAGGAGGTGGCCTCCCTGGGGTTCTGCCGATGTCACCTTGCCTGGGTCACAAAGTGACAGAGAAATGGACAGATGCTTGGCCATGAACAGAGGGGAGACAGATAGCAAGACAGAAAACCTGAGAGATCCAGGGTTCACTTTTGTGCTCTTGGGAATTTGAAGAGAACCCTTGATAATGCATTAAATGCCTTCAGTAGGAAATACCTTCACTGACCTATGATTTCTCATGAGCTCTTACTTCTTAAAGGCCTCACCAGCTAAGTTCCATTGCCCTGGGGGCCATCTTTGAGCATGCTAGAATACGGTAGCTTGAAATGGCCTGTTCTGCTTCTGAGGGTTTTCTAAGGGTTAACAGTGGCTCTCTAAGCAGAGGGCCCAGGACCTGTTATATAGAACAAAAACGGTCTGGACCCTAATGGAAAACCACACATGTGCATACACATGTACACAACAAAAAATGCACAATATGCATAAACGCACAGACATGGGTGCTCAAAAGCACACACACAAACACACCATGCACACACAGGCACACAATGCTTGTGTACACATAAGCAAAGGCATTCAAATATGCATATATGACACTCATATACATTGTACACAGCTTTTCAAACTTTTACACACATGCATGCATATGTACATATATGCACATGTGTGCATAATGCACAAACCACACAAACACATACATGGTAGACACACATGCACATGCACAAATACATGCATGTACATTCATTCACATATGTATAGGTATATACATTTGCGCAAACATGCAGATGCATTAGATACATACATAGACACACACACAGGCACATGCATGCACATATACCACATATACGCACATGCTCATCTGCACAGACATACCACACTTACGCAAACCATAAAACAAATGCACAGGCATGTATATTCACACACATATACAATGTACATGCATACTTATGTGCACTCAATATACACATATGCACATGACACACAGGCATGTTTACTTGTACACACATATAGGTACATGTACATACGCGCACTCACATGCACATACTTCCAGACATGCCCACATGCATGCATGTGCATATATGCACATGTGTATATATGTGCTACTGTATGCACATCCCTAACACACACACAGAGTACCGGGACTTAAGAACAGTGTGCTAGTGTGTAGTATTTTGAGTAGAAGCATTGACTAATGTGCAGGAGATCCAACTGCTAGTCGTGCATACTGTTTTTCCAGTCCACACCTGACCCTCTTGTCTATTCCAGAAAAGAACACGCTTCAAATGAGCAGCGGCCTTATTTTCCAGTAGGACTGGGACTCCCTGCTTTGCACAGGATTTTGCTTTTCCTTAGCTCTAGCAGCCGGGGAACCTGGAAGAAGGCGGAGACCACAGTGCTGAGCACTTTGAGGGTTTACTCTTTCTAGTCCTGAGACCCCCAAATCATGCACAGCCCCCTACACCAACCCTCCTGCATGCTGAGCAGGACGCTGGGGGGCTTTCTCCCCCATCTTTCCAAGAAGCTTCAATCTCCTGACCTGAATTAGGAAGCACCACTAAGGGATAGGGAGGGAACTAATGTTAGGACATCAAGCAGCGCATTGACAGGAGCCATGTGCTGGACCTGTTTGTGCTACCCTGTGAAATTTACCCAAGGCAATTCTGTCCCCCTCACAATCCGAAAAATGGTTTAACTGACTGCACCTTAGATTATTTGCATCTAGATGGGGTTTTCCGTATTTTCTATAACGTGAGCAAAAAAAAGAGCTATGCATCCATAGTAGTAGGGAGCCTGCACGATGCTGGAGCTCTGGGAGACTGGGATCCTGGACGACATGGCTGCACAGGGCGTAGGCAGCTGCACAGGGGATTTGAGCTTGTTCTCATGTGTTGTTTCTTCTTGCGGGGGGAGTTTCAAATCAGGCGGTCTCCACTGTGACTCTGAGGCAGAGCCCTGCAAAGACTGACTGGTGTTTCATAGTGACTGCCAATCTCAGGCCACCCTGCCAGGGAGGCATGGTTCTCATTTATTAATTTTGTTGATAGCATTGTCCCCTTCCCACATCCTTGGGGATGCCTCCAGGCCCTGGACCTTTGTCTTTGAACATCCTGGAGTTGAGCATCAAGGAAGGTGCGCCATGCCAGGAAGGTCCCCTGGCACTGTGCTCATGCACTAGCCTCTGCAATTACCAGCCACCTTGCTGGCAGACGGTAATTGAAAAGTGTGAACCACATGGGTGCAAGTCAATAATGGCGACAGCCCACAAATGATACTGGGAGCTTTCGGTGGCCGCCCTGGTGCTGTGTTGGCTTTTCACCTTTTATCCCTCTCAGCATCACGGCTTAATCCACTCTAATGAGGTAAGCGCCACTGCCAAGACCCAGTGGCTGCACAGCTCCCTTCTGGCACCACTTGGGGGTTGCAAGAAGCTATAGGGAAGGGGAGAGACCAATGGCCCTTTGACAATGTTTCCCTGGCGCCTCTGGCTTTGCTTCCACTGGCCACGCCCTGCCTCAGACCTGCAGAGTAAACCACTCTTAGCTTCTGGGTCCAAACTCAAGGTTGATTTCTGCGCATTCAACTTAGTGGCACAATGTTCTCCTAGCTTGAAGGACGCGACTGGTGCCCACATGTCACTGTTTACAAACAGCAGGTGCCTGCCAGAAGCGGCAAGAGTGCGAATCCCTCTTGCTCGCATCTCCTTACCCATCTGTCCATGCATCTTGAGCTGTAAGGACCCAAGAACTGTATGCAGCGACAGGAGCCATGGAGGCTGAGATGCGATGGCACTGCTTGCAAAAACACACGGAGGCGGAGGGAAATAAACAAAAACTGACTTTAGCATGATGCGGCAGCATGCCCTCCAAAAGGAAACTCACGGGTGCTGGTTTAATTGGCCCATCCCATATGTTCTCCATAGCGGCTCTCTGCGGCAAGGTGGCTGTCCCCAAGATCAGATGTCACCTCACCACTCCTGCACCTGCCCCACCACCATCCAGGCTCCATGGCAGCCTGTGTTAATAGCACGTCTCTTGGTCTCTTGCTGGCCCGACACTGCTGCTCCTCTGTGCCTGTCTCCAGAAACGCCAGGCCACTGCCCTTGGTTGGGAGGGTAAGCAGACCCTTGGTGGCACCCTACCCCTCAGATGGCTGAACTTCTGCAGGGATGAGCTGCTGTGCCAGCCATCGGTGAGCAGCCCTCACATTTTCACAGTTCATACAGAATTTCAGTTTAATGGCTTTTTTATTGGTTGAAAGAGGGGAGAGAGAAGAAAAGGCAATCAGGGCGCATTGAAAGCTCACAGGATTAACTGTGTGGTCTTAGCAAATGTACACAACGAAGGCAAGGAGGAAAAAAAACTTTTGGCTGTCACACAGCTCAACCCTCCCCTCCCTTTTCTCTAGGCTTAATCTGATTTTTGCCAACTTCCTTTGATCTGCCAGGGCCAGGCAAGGCAGGTCCACACAAACAGAAGGACTAAATGTGGAGATTAGCCTCATCCTCCTGCCAGGCTCCTAAGGCCTGATTAAGTCTGGCCTCTCTCAATTGTCTCTGAGCTGGCTGCCAGAGTGGCCAAGCTCAGAAGGAGGCAGGATGAAGGCTGATTCTGTAATGGACACTATTTTATCCCAGTGCTCTGAGAAGATTAGGCCTGGGGGTGTCACATTAGCCATGATCTCAGGAACTCTGCTAGTCTCTTGCCGGTTTCAAACACCTCTCCTCGGCCTTAGAACAAACAGGGAGCTTGGGCCCCAAGGCCCCATGTTGGGCATGAATAATTACCCCCGCCAAGTGTTTGAAGATCACAAAGTGCTGTGTAAATTACTCAGTTTGGGCTTTAGTTGGGGGTGATTTGCGGTGACTTACTGAATCTTTTCACAGTTCAGAATTAAACTTTCTCTCCTTCACAGACCGCATCCAGCACAGAGCGAAGGTTGAGTCATAACTGACAGCCCTCCTCTCAGATCAACATCTACAGAGGCCCTGCCAGAGTCAAGTGGTTCAGGAGGCAGAGCGACCCTTCCTGCCTCTCAAAGGGTCCTTAGCCACCTGGGCCCCCTAGAACCAATGGCAACCCAGGCCTGGAGGCAGGCATCAGCCTGTTTCATTCACATCATCCAAGGTGGTTGTGGCATGATGTCCTGGGTGGCTTTCTGACTAATGTAGTCAATTTACTTTCTGTTTCTTTTCAAACATGCTTTAGTTATTTAGTTAGCAAGGGCAAAAGAAGAAGAAGAGGAGGATGGTGGGGGAGTTGGAAGTTTCTAGTTGGGGAAACGGTATCATTTAAACAAATTTCAATTACAGAGAATTAGCCCAAGTGGTCGGTCTCTATCAGAGCCAATTCTAGGTGAGAGTAGTACCCACCCAAGACACCCCTGTGCCAACCTTAATGGCATCTGCTGAGCAGAGCACAAGCTGTTGACTCTGAGCACAATTCTACAGTAGGTTGTCTGCAAATAGATTGATTTCCACCCAGGTATTCTTCCTATCTATATAACTTGAGTTGCTTTTCATAAACAATGATTACAATGCCAACAGAAAACTCTGTAAGATCAGAATTCAAGATGATCTTTAATCTTGCTAAATACTTTGGACATAATGTAAGAACACAGGTAATTGCTTCAAGGGACTTTTTTAAAGTACTTCCCAGTTTAGCAGGGAGTCTTTAATGGATTTGTTCTATCATTGCCATTATTTGTGTTTGTGGTAGGAGGTAAGTATGAGTCCAGGTGCCCATGGAGACTGGAAGAAGAAGTCAGGACCCCTCAAGTTTGGAATTGCAAGAGGTTGTAAATCTCCAGAGCCTTGGTCTCTGGTAACTGAAAGATCAGTACACACTCTTAACCACTGAGTCATGCATCCACTCACACCTACTCAAATCCACAAGGTACTTATGGTGACAAACTCCAGGTGTGTGACTACCAGTGTGACTTTCCTACACACACACACACACACACACACACACACACACACAAAACAACAACAACAAAACCTATGGCTCCAATGATCTGTTTTCTGTCAACACGGGAACTTGCAAACAGATATCTGATGGTGTGTACACATGACAATGTCACAAGCTAGGAAAGGAATAATGAAAATTAGAACACAGAAACTGTCATCATCCAGTGAAGATTGGTTAGTGCACTTTTCACAGATTCCACATGCTGTCCTATGTGTTTCAAACTGGTTGTTCTGGCTAAACATTCCTCACTACCTGCAGGGCCCATTTCTGAAAGTGTCACAAAAGCCCAGGCGGCCACCAGCAGAATGTCCTTTATCCTCGGTCTTGAATTGTTACTGTTTCTGTGTTATCACTAGGACACGTTATCACCTGATACAGACAGAAAAAGAGAAACAGGTATAATTAAAGTACATGGAACATTTTTTAAAGCAGGATTAGTAAATTAGGAAACATTTAGACAACACTTATAATTCCCCCCGCCAGGAAAAGTAACCCTGTAGTCTTTTTTAACTAGATGACTTAGTGGCTAACTGCATCATCTGCCTTTACTATGAAGGCAGAAGCAATGCCTAAAGGCTGAGTCAGCTTCAGGTCTGTGCCTAGGCATCTACTGTATGTGTCTATGTTCACTGAAGGCTCATGGATTCATGACTGGCATGCATAGAACCAACTGCCAAATGTGATAACAGAGGTTTACTGTTTAGGAGTTGGGTGGTAGGAGCAAACTCAACCTTGTTTTGGTTTTCAACTTCATTCAATTATTATCTTTCAAAATTTGAGGCAGTTTTTTTCCCCTACAGAGATTACATCTTCTAGCGATGATGTATGTCTTAACATACTTAGTTAACATTCTGTGGCCATCTGTATGTAACACCAAGTGGAGATGTCTGGGGATCTGGGACCTCTTGGGAGCCCTGGTGAGTGTGCTCAGGGTGGAGGAGAGAGGGCACAGTGCCCGCCTGGCAGTAACAAATGTATTCCTAGCATTCCTTACTGCAGTAGCTTTCTCCAAGACAATGGTTCTCAACCTTCCTAACGCTTCTACCCTTTCATACATGAGCTCCTCGTGTTGTGTGTGGTAACCCTCATCCACAAATTACTTTTCTCATTACTTTATAACTGCAACCCTGTGGAAGGGCCTTTTGGCCCAAAAGGGTTAGCGACCCTCAGACTGGGAACCATATTGACGCAACAACTCTGGGAGATGGGATTGTCATTATTTACAGTCTTCATTGAAGAAACTGGGGTGACTGAAATGTTCAGTCCCATCACACGCATAGTGGCAGAATTACACCATTTGTCTTCAATTCTTTGCCCCACACACCAACTACTGAAGCTCTTGGGTAAGGGGAGGTGGACCCATTCCACTAGAAGACAGAAAGAGTCACACCAGGCTCTTTAGTACATGAACTGAGCCCAGCATTGAACGCTGGAAACTAGGGGTGAACTTACATTCCAGGTAAGGATGAGCATGGTCAGTTTGAGTCACTAGCTGAAGGTCACAAGTTTGGAGTCAGTTGAAGAGCTGTTTTGGGATAAAGCTGGACACAGAGCTGATGTCAGAGAGGTCAGAGGCATTTGGAGGCAGTAACCCATTTCTATCCACTAGAATAGGGCAAACGACTAAATAAATTGAGCCAGGGTATGGCCGGGTAAACATGAAACAAGATGTATTCTGTCAAGGGAACATTGCCTGAAGATTCATTTACTTCTTCATTTTTGTTCTGATAGACACCATATTGCTTTGTTACCAGAGCTGGCATCAAACTCCTGACCTCAGCTGGTCTTCAGGTTAAGTGTTATGTTAGGACTGGGGACTGCAGGCATACGCCACAACTCCTGACTTAAGGAAGGAAGGATTTATGGGTTCTGTTAACCTTACCTAGCAATGTATGGTTTGAGTCACTCCTTGTGATAGAATTTCAGTGCAGCTATGCTGAGAACTGGTCCATTCCCTTCAGTCAGCAGAGATGATTTAACTTTTCTGTGATTTAATTGAGTCTCTAGTGAAATATGATCTGTCATTTGTCACAGTCCAGTGTAAACACCAGCCATGTGCACTGTGCCCTAGGTCTAGGAATCCAGGCCAAGGACAGACAGAGTGTCCTAGTCTGTCTCTGTGGGCAGACTAGATCTCCCACAAACTCTTGAGGAGGTATGTTGATGAGGGACCCATGTTTCTCAGGTTCCAACCACAGGGTTACTCTCCTGAAGTAGCATTATTGCTGCATAGAAAACTGCTGGGCATCCTGGAATACAACTCCAGCCTGTCTGAGCCAAGATGAAAGTGGCCCATCCTCCTGGATCAAAATGTGCCCAGTTGATACATGGCATTATAATGTCCAATTCATTTAGATGACAAAGAAAGATTGGGCACCATTTCTTCCTATACGGGTATACACTGAAATAATGGACCAGAACCTTTCTGGATCCCACCATCTTGCTCTGCTTCAGGTCTCATTGGATGATCCCCCTTGCTAGGCAGTATAGACCAGAAGGTGTGGGTCACACAGGAACAGTACTTTGGTGGGTCATTACTATTATAGGGAAAAGGCAGCGTTCCTACTTCTGTGAGACATTCTCAAAGCAGGAAGAGGACTTGGTGAAACACGGTATACTCTCCCACAGATAGTCATGACCTTTAACCATGGGTCTGCCATCAGTCTTATGGGAACTCCATAAGACTATGACTGACGTGAGATTATGAACATGAAACCTGAGTATAAGTGCCTCAGTTTCCTTTTCCACATAGTGGGAGTGGTGGTAGTACACATCTCATAAGCTCAGCCTGACTTTTACGTTGGGGACAGAAAACATTTATGCAAACATTAACTGTGCTGGATGTTCACAATACACTCAAGGTCACATACAGAGAACATGAAAAATGTAGAAGAATGAAACAGATCTTGCTAGCCTATGCAGGAAGCAGGCAGTAAGGACCAGGAAAGTAGAATGGGAAACTAAAATACAAAAGCACTATGTAGATGTAGTATTGGTTATCATCCAATGAAAAGATGAGAGGAAGATGGGGTGGATCTTGGGGCAGCCTCGGGGGTGGGGGCAAGCCAGACTGAGGAAGACCTTGAATTCACAGGGTTTGAAAGGAAGAGGAGTGTAGGTGATGGCAAGGCTGTGTGTTCCACACACCCAGTAGATCAAGGCTCCTGGGGGGCACACTTGAGGCTGGAGATTTGGCATGTGATAGTTTTTGTCCTGCACACAGGATGGAGATGCGTGTAGAGTCCTTTGTGTATGCACAGAAGTCAGGAGTCAGGAGTCTTAGGTCAAGGCAACGTAGGTAAGTACAAAGGTCTGGAAGCCAAGCAAGTGGGGGCTGATGAGGTCCTAGTTGAATGGTAGCAGTGGGAATAGACAAGAATTATAGCAGTACTTAAACTAATGATGGTAGTATAATGATATCGATTACCTACCCAAGCAAGCACTGTGTAGCACATGCTGTCTGCAGTGACAGTATGTGTCTCATTTCTATTTATATGCTCCATATTAAATCTCACTTTTCCTGCTAAGGTTAATTGAGCAGCGTGTGGAGAACTTTCTTGCTACAAGACACTGCTCTGGGCACTTTATTTACACTCTTATTGATCCCCCCTGCAGCCTTCCATGGGAAGCTCATACACATGCTCAAGTGATGCATCACCATAGGGAGCTGTGTGAGATAAAATCCGCCATGGGCATTTCCTACTCCACACATGCTGGTGGGTGACTGCATGGGATCTTTTCCAAGTCTGTTTGTCCGTCCAAGCACAGATACATCTAGATGTTTTCCAGATTCTATGAATAATTCTGTCACCTCTAATAAAACAAATGGTTACCTTAGATTTTCTAGCCTCAGACCTCCTATTATTCACAGAGGCCATCTGCCCCTATGACTCAGTCTATTCTGTTATTGCTAGACTTCTAATAAAATCCACATCAATGTCTCACTTCCACAGGTTGCAACACTGGGGTGTGGTGATATGTCTCTTGCACAAATAAAGCCTGTTTGAGGGTCAGAGAATGGAGCTTACCACTAGCTAACCATAGAGGTCTGGAGGTCTGCACAGACAGACAGGAAGAGACAGAAGCAGGATGTAATCAGGGAGAAACAGGAACTTGCTCTCTTGCCTGCTGAGATGCTTAGGATGTAAGGTGTGCTGTGCTTTGCTCCTCTTTTATGATCTATCAGCATTTTCCTTTATATTTGACTCCAATCTTTTATTATCTAGACTAATTAAAAAGTCCTTTTACACTGCGGTCTGGGTTCAGGTGCCATTCACACAAAGTCCATGAGTTTTCTTTGCACACATACAAGTTGAGACCCCCAGGCCTCTCTTAAAGCCACAGTTATTGAAAAACAGTGTTAATACCAAAGAGAAAAAGAACAGACACAGTGAAGAATGAAAAAGTATGCTGGACTGTGTTTGCTTTACATTTGTGACACTCGGATGCCTCCCGCATACCATGAACCCTAGAACACTTTGTGGTGAGGACAATGCCCAACTGTGCCTCTGCATATGGATGTAGGGGGATGCATTTGCCCCACCCACCTCTCTCAGGTACCCTGCAGACCCCTCTGCAGCTTTACCTCTTCACGTGCTTGTTGCTATTTTAAGCTGTCATGTTGGACACTGTCACTTTTTTCCTCTTTGCCGCTGAGGGGAAAATTCCCTCCCATCAACCAGACACCGTATCTTGATTTAACAATGCTTTGCTATTGGCTGGAGCACTCCTCATGCCCAGGAGCTGCAGCCTGAAGCATGGGAGCCTCCTTTGATTTCCTAATCCTCAGCTCCTCTGCCTGCCTCTGTGCATGAAGCTCCTTGGGTTCAGATTCCACCGCAAGAGTCCCCGGAGATGGGGTTGGTGCCCCGAGGAAAGGAGGCAAGGTCAGACCTCAGAAAGGAAATGCTCTGCCTTTGAAAACTGCTAGGGTCAGTTCAATAATTAGCCAACTGAAGTGAGCCATGGCCCAGACCCCACCAAACTCGCCAGCAGCTCTTCAGTAATGAGGAGGGGGGCGGTCTTTGTGCATCAGCTGGAACCCTGACACCTGAATTTTTACTACATAGCATTCCTCTCTATCTGTAAGGTTTATTAATAGAGATTAATCAATACACATAGACATGGGGCTCTTTGGTGCAGCACACAAGGTCAGCCAAGTGCAGGCACTGCCAGCCTCTCGCTCAGCCCCTGATCTTTAATTGATGTCCCCTGCTAAAGAGGCCACCAGAGGACAAGTGCCATCTGCCATCTGAATCCTGAGCCTGTTCTCTTCAGACCTGAGGCTGAGCCATCCTGGATTGAGCCATACTGCCCTCTGGGATAGGTGGACAGTCCAGCAAGCTTGCACACAGGCCAGTGTCTTCACACTGAGAACGTCCAGTGTTCCAGGGACTAAGCTCCCTCAATCTCCTATCCCTCTTCTCCTGGTGTAACTTTACAGCTGTGACTTCAAGGGTCAAGATGCATTTTTAAGTTAATTTTATGTACTTACACGTTGGTTTCTACACCTTACAAAATGTGTGATTCTCTTTTTCCAGAAACAGAATGTTTGCCCAGAAAGGGGTACCAACACAACACAACACAGAAAATAAACAGTCTAGCTTAAGGAAACCATGGGCTTCTTGGGGGCCACCAACAGAAACTTTGGGCAGCGACTCAGGAAAGACCTGCAGGTAGTTGGGGCAGTCGGGGCCACTTTGCCTCAGGAACTGACCCTGATTATAACCTCACATGGGAGGGACTTCTTCTAAGTCTCAGCTTCCTGCACCTTGAAAGTTTTTTTCCAGAGTCTTCCAAGCCAACCCCCCTCTTCTAGGAGGGAATGGCTACACAGCATGCCTGCCTAGGAGGAAAGCTGGAGCATGCTTCCTTCCTGCTCTGTTTAGTGCATGTCTCTCCTCAGAAGACAAGGGAATTTCAGTCACCACAGGCCTGACCTTCTGTGGTTGCTCTCCATCATGCAACCATCCCTGGAACACAAGGCAGATGCCAGCCTGTGCTCCATAGGAGCCAAGCGTTCTTGGTCTGGAAGGCTCTGCAATCCTGAGCAGGGAGAGTCCCTCTGTGGATGTGCAAACCCTTCCCCATCTATTGTCTAGGTGTTCTTCTGGATGTGGGTGCCGCCTTCACACTCCAGGGAAACCAGAAGGGGAAGTGCTCAGAGCATCCTGGCAGAGCTCAGCCTGCCCTGCAGGAGATGGGTGAGTCACACCAAGGGCCTGAATGTGCCCAGTGATGAAGCGGAAACTGTTTTTTGTTTCTTTTCTTTTTCTTTGTTTCTCTTTCTTTTAGCTCCCTCCTTTCCTCCATTCATTCCCTGCTTGTGTGTGTGTGTGTGTGTGCTTTGTATTTGCTTAGGTGTGTGGACCAGAGTATACCATATTCAGCTATAACACACCCCTTATTGCTTTGAGTCAGGGTATCTCCTTCAACTAAGTTGCCAAGAAGCAGGAACCGGAGATCCTCTCTCTCATCCAGCAGAGGGTTGCGGTTTCATGTGTGCTCAGCTCCACCCAATTCTTTCTACTGGGGGTTTGAGCTTAGGCTCTCAGGCCTGTGCAGTGTGCATGCTTCCAGTGAAGCAGTCTCTCCCACCCTAGGCTGCTGTACTCCTGCATAACTGCTTGTGTGGAAGCAATTAAGTCTAATGTTACTGGTGGTTTTAGGCTTGTACTCGCAGATACACCAAGGAGGCTAAGTCATCTGCTTGGTTTCACTGTCTACATGAGGGACAGCATGGTACAGTCAGTCCTTGCTCCCCTTCGCTTGAGTCTTCCTGCAGCAAACAGCTTGTGTGCTCGCCTCCACAGTGACTCTGGACCCGCAGTCCCACCATGCAGTTTGCTGTGAAGAACTTCCTAGCTCTAGTTTTCACTCTTACACTGTGTTTATTATTCATACCCCCAGAGAGCCTGCTGCTGTGTGGGTAAGTGCTGGGATGGAGAATCATGAGCAATTGTGTTGCTATTATATGCATTTTGGGGACAGGATGAATTATCTTTCAGAAGTGTTTGCAATCTTCCATGGTTTTCCAGTATAGACAATCAAGCCTTGGGGTTGGGAAGATAGCTCAACTGGGAAAAAACTTGTCCTGCAAGCATGGTTACCTAAGTCCAACCATCAAAGCCTACATACAGAATCCAGTGCCAGGAGGTGAGGAAGGAGGTTCCCTGGTTAGGCATCCTAGCACAGCTAAGGAATTCAAGATCAAGTGAGAGACCCTATCTCAAAAAAAAAATGAAAAAAACCAAGATGGCCAGTGCTTGAGTAACAACACCTGTTCTTCACTCCTGGCATGTATTAGTTCTCTCTCTTCCTCCTTCTCTCCTTCTCTCTCTTATATGATGAAAAAAATGTTCTCTCCCCACTGATCCCTATTTTGTACATTTATGTTTATCCTATTGTCACTTTGGTTAGTGATTTATTTATTTGCTTTGAAAATCATATAAGAAGAAGAAGCTGAAGGTGGAAGTCTGGATTTCTCCCTGATTGCAGGAAATTTGTCCCAGGTGATCCCAAATCCAGTCCCACTGGTGAGGACTCAAAAGTCTTTGTCAACTTGACATTTGAGCATCACTGTAACCCATTGGGATGGACTGGGTTCTGTTGGGGTGTTGGTGCAGCTGCCCAATGCTGCCTTCTGGATGAGCTCTCAGTGGTGTTCTCCAAATGTTCCTCTCCTCTTCCTGTGAAGGTATCAGCTGCAGGGAAGAGGGTGTGTGCCAAGATCCTCAGATACCTGGACAGGGACCAATGCATTCATTTAAACTCAATTTCATCTTCTGAAGGTCCATAAATAGTTACATTCTAAAGTACAGGCAGTTGGAGTTGCAACATATGGATTTTGAGGGACACAATACATCCCATTTTATAAACCAAGGAGCCATGTTCTCTCTGCAGCTTACTTACCTTACAATAGCATCAGAGGAACTTCTCCCTCTCCCTCATTGACTATACCATCGTTTTCTCTTTATAGTGACCAGTGGTTATAGAACATGGCCAGCAAGACTCACTGACCATGTCCAGACCTCTACCCTAAGCGTCACTCCTAGAATCCCCACTGCTTGCACAGTTTTCAACACAATTGCCCAAAAAGCATCTCAATCATACTATAGTTTTGGAGACAGGGTCTCAATACAACCCTCAAACTTGCCATGATCCCCAGCCTCTGTTTCCAGAAATATAATATTCTGTGCATGCACCGCACATTCAGTCAAGTTGAGCATCTTAAAACAAACTCCCACCATTATCCCCAGACCTTCTCCCACTGACTTGTCCAACACGGTGAACTTTAGCTACACAATTCATGCTGATGCAACTAAGATCTTGGGAGCATTGCTGAATCTTCTCTGCCTGCTATATGTACCAACAAAGATACTGTATCTAAAATCTTCAGAATATATCCAAACTCTAAACACCCACCCCTACTTTCCTTTACTTAGTATGTATCACTTAGGTGGCTGCTACAGGCTCTCAGCCCATCATCCTTTTGAGCCTATGATTCAATATCAGAGAACAATTAAGCCAACGTTTTAAAATGTTGCCAGCATATTACTGTGTCATAGTCAATTAAAATCCATGTTATCAGTTGGAGATGGACATGAATAATCCCCAAGTGGATTCCCAGACAATTCTTTAATAAGTGAGAAAGGGATAGATGATAGATATATAGATAAATAGATAGATTGGTAGATAGATAGATAGATAGATAGATAGATAGACAGATTTGATTTGGCAGAATGGATTCACTTTGTAACATGTTCATAAATTAATTTATAGATGAGCAAATTAACATAAGAGCAAAAAGATACATATTAAGAAAACTCATGAAGTCAGGACTGGTGATAGCTTCTTAAAGAGGGGACACACACACACACACACACACACACACACACACACAAACACTTTCTGTGTCCATAAAAAAAGAAGTCCGAAAATTCATATTACATTAAATTATTTCAGAAATTGTTTAGTAATCAAAAGCCACAGAAGAGATATAGGCAAAGAGAGAGAAAAGACATTTGCAATACAAATATGAAAAAGCTTGTATCCAGAATATAAAATGAAGTTTCAACTGATTATAAACAAAAAAAGAGGCAATCACATAAAAATAAATCAAGATGCTGAACAAAAGACCACAGCAAAATGGCCAATAACATGTTCAAAGCCATGATCATCTTCTGGGTCATTTGGATAAATGAAGCCTTCTTGAGTTAATCCTGTTCCTGTCCTGAAGGCCAGACTTAACAGAGGGACAGTGGCAAAGACCATTGAGGAAAAACAGGACAGAGGTGCCATCACTACCAAGGATGGTTGTACACACACTCCGTAAGGAGATGCTTTGCACATGGTCTGCATTAAATACAGAGTATGGTGTATCAGATAACAAACCATCGATGCTGTCTGTCACAATATCATTCTTGGTAAACCAAACTAAACACAGCCAGCATTAGTCAAGTGACTTTATTGTAACAAAATACCTGAGGCAATTAACTTAGGAAGAAGCAAGGTGGATTTAGCTAAAGTGGGCCCTTTGTTTTGGACTTCAGGGTATATAGATAAGTCATGCCAGAAATACATAGCAGAGCGAAACTGCTCAACTTCTTACCCTTGAAGCAAAAGATAGAAGAGCCTAGGTACTCATGATGGGAATTTATCCCATTAGAAGCCTCATCCTTGGAGTAGCATGACCTTCTAAACATCACACAGTCACAAGCCTTAAGTACCATGTCAACATCAAAAGCATATTCACTCAAACCACAGCATAACCCAAATGTCATTCCAACAGTGAATGGATAGACAGGTGTTCGGTAGACTATAACAGCATTCAATAGAGTAACCCAAGTGTCATGCCAATAGTAGGGTGGATGGATGGCGGTGTGCAGCCATAAAGCAGAGAAAGAACACACAATGTAGACTTTCATGCAACACGAACTGATCTCTTAGACATAATCTCTTACGGACAGAGCCAGACTCAAATGATTCTTGCACGATTCTGTTGGCAGGCATTGCTCTCACTAGTGGGGACAGCAGCCACACTTCTTTTGGGCCCCTACATTCACCATTGTCTCCTTCTTGCTTCTTGTCTCCAAGTCACCTTTTGTTTGGTCCTAGGACCGTCATAAACTCTGTGCAAGTTGTTGCATTTTCCAGAAGCTCAAAGAATATCTGTCAAAGGCATATGAGGGAGAGGGTTACACTTTGCCACCTCTTCATCCTCTTTGGTATCTCAGCCTTCTTAGCCTGCATGAATATCCCATCCCACCTGGAGCATACCCAGGGAAAGGCTGTAGCCTGCTTCCTCTGTCCCATGGGAAGTGGGATCTCTCTAGCCATCATCCACACTTCTTTTTGGTTCCACCTGTGGTAGATCCAGCTCTTTTGGTTCATCACGTGCAAAGACGTGATACTGGTCGAGAAACGGACTGTGCCATTGCACCGTGCTGTCTCTCCATCACAGAATCTGTACACCTGAGTGTGCAAGGCTAGGTGAACACCATTCCTCCTGAGTGAGAGGGGATTTCACAGTGGTTGGTGCTGGGAACATATCACCTCAGATTCACCATTTAGCAGTAGCAGATTACAACAAAAGCCCAAGTGGAGGGGTGCAATGATCCCTAGGTAACCCTGGCGAGCTGTTTATGGCTCCTCCAGGGCCATTAGCAAGTTCTGCTTGAGTGCACACTGAACCACGTTTCCACACAATGTGTGAATAATTCAGAAATGAAAGTCTGAAGATGCACGTGCGAGGCTTTGCATATGAGCCTTACAATAAAGGCAGCTCCACCATGGTCTTTAAATTCGGTTAAGCATATGGACTGTTCCAACAATAGCCTAATGGTTTGCTCAAGTCCACCTTTAAATAATGATTTGTGAATAAAGGTTCATGAAGAAGGTGGGTCATTTACACACATACACACTGACAGACAGGCAGATACACACACACACATACACACATGAGGAAGATTATTTAAAACGATATCTTCAGCTGGGGGTTTCAACCATACACTGGGACATGTAGCTGTATAGAATATATGAAAAACAGGCAGTCAAAATGTCTCTGGACACTCAATAACCGAAAACTAACTCTAAATAGATATAGAAACATAATAAACTCAAGGTGTTCCTGAGACCACTCACCTGTGCCCTGTGGTATCAGATGACCCCACTGCAGGCTTAGTGCTAAATATGCAACATGCATGCCTTGCACTGTACAGGCAGCATGCACGTACATTCAGTCTCACAACACTAACAGACCCTGAGACATCCCAGCTCAGATGTAGGGCTGCTCGCTGTATGTGATGATCTGCTGTGTTCTTACTTTGTACACGTGAAGTTTTATGCACACACCAAAGCATGGTAGCTTAGTTGCAGGAAACAAAGGTTTTTAAGATTTTCATATCATTCCTCAGGAAATCAGTATCTGTGTGTCTTCTATATATGACAGTGAGCTACATCCATAAAATCTCAACAATATGGTCACTTAAAGAAGATCTGCCCGACAACAACACAAGTTGGCATGCTGACACAAATGCAGGAAATCCTATGAAGCTTCACTCTTAGATGGAAAACTGCCAAGAGAGGGAAAATCAGTTTTCTCCTCCAGTGACAAGTCCCCCTGATATGTTATCCAATCCCTAAATGCATATACATACCAGCAACAATAAACACACACACAATACACACCTATTTATGAACCCATATATATACTTGTGAATATATGTGCATATATACATTTAAGGAATAAGAGGACATAAAATTGAGAGGGAGTAGGGTAACACAGGAGGATCTGGAGAGAGAAGAAGGTGGGGTGGGAATGATGTAAATGCAATTCTCATGAATGGCATACTCAAAACAGACTTAAAGATTTAAATTAATACAGATGCTTCTTAGTTTCAGGAGGTCCCTTTTGTTAAGGATTGCATTATGTGAAAATGTTTGATTTTACACTTGCCATTTGAATTACTGATTTAAGTTTAGTAAAAAGAATTGTTAAATGAAATTTGGACAGGGATTAGGACAGAATTTCCAACAGTACTGAAGTAGCCCTGCTTTAGTTAGGGTTGCTGTTGTTAAATGAAATTTGGACAGGGATTAGGACAGAATTTCCAACAGTACTGAAGTAGCCCTGCTTTAGTTAGGGTTGCTGTAATAAACGTGCGGGGGAGAGAGGTTATTTCATCCTACAGGCACACGGCACAATTCATCATCAAAGGATGTCAGCGTGGCAACCTGGAGGCAGGAGCTGATGCACAGGCCGCAGAAGGGTGCTGCTCACTGGCTTGCTCTTCGTGGCTTGTACCGTCTTCTTTCTTGTAGAACCCAAGACTACCTTTCAAGGGCTGGCCTCGCTAACAATGAAACAGGCCCTTCTATATCAATTACAATGCCCCACTTGCCAATCTGATGAAGGCATTGTCCTTCGTCCCAAATCACTCTAGCCTGTATCATGTTGAGAGGAAACTAGCCAGAGCAGGCCCTTGTCATGCGTGAGGATCAAGATTCGCTAGACCCAGTACAGGCTAAAGGGTTTATTTGGAGAGAAAACACTTACACAAGAGACAGGTGGCTGTCACAGATTCTAGCTCCAAGCATCCTTCCAGGCTGTTTTCTGTGACCCAGCCAGCAGCCAGAGCGAGAAAGTACCTCCCAGAGTCAGCCCAAATCCTCACCTCCTCCATGCACCTGTGACCACACCCAAGATCTCTCGCTACAGGCCCTCCCTAAACATTCCTCAGCCATTCTGTACTATGTATTTATATGAATTAGTGGTAATTGATGGTAACAAAATCAAAATAGCAATCCACCCACAATAATGTTTACTACGCTTTATGTCCTGCAGAATGAAATATTGAGGTGAGATTAATTCCCAATGTACTAATTCATCCATCTCATTAGTATGCAAACCTGCTTTTGTCTTTAATAAATAGTAATAGTATATGTACACCTTGGAATTGTTCTCAAGTTTTCAAGTTCTTTATGATCTATTATTGGTAACTGTCATGTGTCTTTTATGTGTCTGGATGTCATGTATTACTCATGTAAAAGCATAGGCATGAGCAACATTGAAGATACTCTCTTCTAAGACACCCAAATGAAGAAAGAGTTTAATGCCACTTCCCCAGCTCAGCAGTCAGTGTCCCAGCATTCCCCTTGCTAATTTCCTGTTTCTAACAGGAGATGAGGTCTTACCTCTGAATCAATTGCACTTTCTACTTTTACCAAGAAACAAGAGAAAGCAAGTGACTGAGCCTTGCAATGAGATGTTATTCCAGAAAGTCTGCTTCCATACTTTCCTGGGACCATTGCTCTGATTATTTGCTGCAGACATTTCTGGACCTGGGAGCATTCTGTAAGTGCTGAACTACCTCGAACAACCTTCCTGCTCCCACCTGGACCCTCCAGGACCAGTCCTGGACTTCGTCCTCCACCTCCCAGCCAGGGTACCCTGCTTGTCCAGTCTCTAGGGAGCTATTGTAGCCTAGGATTCCAAATCAAGGAACCACAAACTCACTGGTCCCCACATCCGTAATACTCTTTCCCAACTACAGAAGCCAGGATCCTCTGTAGTACCCAGGCACAGTTTGGCTTCACCCCTCCAGCTATACTCCTCCACTGTCTGCCTGACATCTTTGGCCTTACCCTACCCTCAGTCTGAAAGTCCTTTCCCAGTAGCCTCAGACTCTTTGTGTTTGCAGCCAGCTCATCCTTAGTCCATAGGAAGTGTGGTTGATTGCTTGCTCTCCCCAACATCAAATTCACATTACTGTGTGGCCAGGAAGAACAGTGCCGCAGCCGTGATTGCTCCTAGCAAAGCCTCTCTTTAGCTAGCACGTCCTCAGATGTCTTAGGCTTTCCAGGGTCTTCAGGGTGTAGACAGACTCCCATGGACAGTGTCACCTCTACAGTCCCAGGGCAGCTAAATGAGACATTTCCCTCTCCTCATAGAGAAGCCATATGACATAGGGAAGGGTAAAGTGACCATATCTCCTGAGAAGCTGTCAAATGGGGGCTCTGAAGGAGCTCTATCACCCTCTACCCCCAACCCCGCCTAGTGCAATCCGCGTCCATTCATGATGTTGATTAAGTGTGGCTCTTTCCTCTCCAGCCCATGCCTGAAAGAAGAAAGTTTATCATGGAGAACGGGACACCAGACACCAAGAACACTGTGGCCTTCATGCTCACAGAGTTAGCCAGCTAGCAAAGAAGGCAGATGAAGCCCCTGACCTGTTTCCTTTAAAATGGAATTGTTACATTCTGGGTAGCAAAGGCTAGAGAGCAAATCAAATGGAAGATCTCTGCCTCCTACAAGAAACTCCCATTGAGACTAATGCACACTACTGAGAACTGGGCTGGGTAACAGGGTACTGCAGAACCCAGAAGCCTGTCCTGTGTGTGCTTAAAAGATTAACAGAGAGGAAAGGAGGCCCCACGTTGGAGATGGCAAATGCAGCAGGGACCAGATATCAGTGGGGAGAAGAGGCACCCAGGCACCCTTGCTGTAGCCTGATGTGTCAGTAGCCATTCTACCGGCCCGAACTTGACAGTGTACAGTGGCCATAGGTTGGGGGCTGCCCTTCCCCACAGCCTGTATCTGTACTACCCCAATCTTCCCTAATGGTTCCTACTGCTCCACCTCCCTCCCACTGGGGACCTGGCTTCTCTCGGCTACTGGACTGTGTTTTTTCTCCTGGTTTACTTTCTAATGATATCTGTCACCCACAAAGGCCTAAACATAAATAAGATGAGACATGGCTGCACTGAAGTAGCTTGACCTGGACCCTTATTGTGGGGTAGCAGCACATTGTAGACCTCTGATGTGCCAATTCATGACTTGGGGGCTGCTCTGAGTCCCATAGTAAGTCCAGGGTCAAACAGGTCACACACTGGGGTAGTCACAACTTTCCATATCTGTACACAAAGTGGAGCTGTGCTCTGGAAACCCACGTGCCCCAAGAAAGTCCTGCTGGCTGCATCACAAGGGCATAAGATCCCTTAACATAGCAAGTCTATAATGCCCTCTTTGATTTTGGTTATAGAAACCAACAAGAACAACACACACAAAATAATTGGTTTGGGTTTAAGAAACTAGAAAGGAGATATCTGAAAGGGGTTTTTGAGGACAGACTACAGAGCTGGCATGATGCTCAGGAGTCAGCAGAGTGCCCAAAGGCAAGCAAGGAGACCCTGGTCTGATTTCTGGCTAGGCACATTGACATGTGACTGTAATCCTAGTGCTGGGGTTGGGATGTGAGATAGCAGAGACAGGAAGGGCCCTAGGACTTGCTGGAAAACCAGTCTAGGTGAATCGGTGACCTTCAGGTACAGTAAGAGATCCTGACATATATGAGCAAAAAGTACGTCATTGATCTAATAAAACAAGGTGGTCAGGGAGATGGCTCAGTGGGTTAAAAGAGCCTGATGACCTAAGTTAGATGCTCAGATCTCATAGTGGAAGGAGGGAACTGAATACTGAATCCTCTGATCTCCACACAATAATAAAATATTTTAAATATAAAGTGTAGAAAGATGGAGGAAGATACCAACATTGACTGCTGACCTCACACACACCTACTTGAACAAACACACAAAAAAATACAATAGAATAAAAAGTGAAAGATTCGATGTGTAATTTAATCATAAAGCTAGAACACACTGAAGAATAAACCCGATAAAGGGTACACTGCCGAGGTGTACTCTGAAAACCACAGGGCACTACTGAAAAGACATTTTTAAGAAACAAACACATGGAACAATTAACCGTGCTAGTGGGTTGAAAAATTCAATACTGAAATAATAATATATCATGCATGAATGTGAGCTATAGATTCCATGTTATCTCTACCAAAATCTCAACAAAGTTGCTTTGCAAAAATAGAAATATTCTCTTCTGAGTTCTCCAGGACCACACCACACCCAGTCAACCTTGAAAAGGTTGTTCTGAACTTCTGATTTCAAAATTCACCACACAGTTGCAAAGAGCATACTTCACTGTGGCATAAACACAGACCAAGACATAGAACGGAGATTCCAGAAATGAGTCCTCAAACACATGGTCAAACAATTTAGAGAAGGTAGGGAGAGACTTGTTCAACAAAGGCTGCTAGAGAAATTGGATGTCCACATGTAAAAGTAAATAAATGTTGGTCTAACCTTTAACCTAATATCACTCACAAAGCACACGTCCTGGTGAGTTGGAGTCTATCTGTGAAATTAAACATTCCATAAATCTTGGAGAAAGTAGTGTAAGAGCAACAAATTTGGGGGATGATTTCTTGGAGTAACAATAGAAAAAATACACTAATCTGGACTTTAGGGTATGATTGTTATAATTAGAAACTTTACAGGGGGTGTGGAGAAATGGCTCAGCACACTGCTCTTCCAAAGGACCCAGGTTCAAATCCCAGCACCCACATGGCAGCTTGTCACCAGCTGTGATGACAGTTCTAGGTGATCCAACACCCTCTTCCAGTTTTGTTGGGTACCACATGCACATGGTAAATAGACACAAATGTAGGCAAACCACTACTACAGATAAAATAAAAATAATAAAGGCAGATAAATCTTAAAATTATGTATCAAAAGATATGATAAAGCAAAGAGACTGTTTGTGGGTTAGTAGGAAATATTTAAAAACCATATATCACAAAAGCTAATGTCTAGAGCCTATAAAAACATTTCCAGTGAAATAACAAAAAGATAAGTAAAAATGAGCAAATGATTTGGATAAATGTTTACCAATGGGCTGGAGAGATGACTCAGGGGTTAAGAGCACTGACTGCTCTTCCAGAGGCCCTGAGTTCAATTCCCAGCAACCACATGGTGGCTCAAAACCATCTAGAACAATATTTGGTACCCTTGTCCTACATGCCAGAACACCTTATACATAACAAACAAATAAATCTTTAAAAAATGTTTCTCTAAATGTATACAAATGGCTAATAAGCATATGGAAAACTGCCCAGTGTTACTGATCTTGGATAAATAAACTCGAAAGTACAATTAAGTATCACTGTGCACCCATTAGAATGACTATTACTGGTTGAATAAGTAAATAGCATTTGTGAAGATAAAGGGAAAACAGCCTTTTGTGGTGGCATGGTAACTGTGTTGAGTGGCAGATACTCTGAGCTAGAAAAGGTTTGGAACCTAGATGTCCCTCACCCGAAGAGTGGATAGAGAAAATGTGGTACATCTACACAATGGAGTACTATTCAGCAGAAAAAAATAATGGAATCATGATATTCGCAGGCAAATGGATGACACTAGAAGAAACCATTCTGAGTGAGGTAACCCAGTCACAAAAAGAGAAACATGGCATGTACTCTCTCATATATGGATTTTAGACATAGATCTGGGGAGTGCCAGCCTACAATCCTATGGCCAGAGAGTCTGGGAAACAGAAACTTCATTTAGTGGCTGGTTAAGTACTGAGCTGAACTCAAGAAAGCCAGTAACAGAGAGGGAGGACTGATGATCAAAGGGATTAAGACTGGGCTGGTTTAACCCCCAGAAACAGCTGACCAGACAAAGGTTAACTCTTGAATCCCAGGCATCAGCCTGGGAATCCAGCATGGGACTGATCAATACCCCCTGAATTTGGGTGTCAGTGAGGAGGCCTAGGTAATCTATTGAGCCTTGGGCAGCAGATCAGTACCCATCCCAAGTATACACACAGACTTTGGACTCCCATAGAACAATGTGAGGTGCACTCTCACCCTGAACTCTTGGGGAAGGGTCTAGGCCCTGCCCTATATGAAATGACAGACTATGGACACCCCCATGGAGGGCCTCACCCTCCCTGGGGGAATGAGGGGATAAGGGGGGGTTGGGGGGAGGGCACGGGAGGAGGGGAGGGAATGGGAGAGGGACCTGGAACTGACTTGTGAAGCAACCTCGTTTCTTATCTAAATTTAAACTGGAAAATAAAAAAAAAAAGAAAGTACCGCTACATGACCCAGGAACTGTACTTCTGAATCTATTTCCAATAAAAAAATATGAGAGAGGCAGGCAGTGGCAATGAGAAAGGGAAGACCCAGGCAGGTGGCAGCAGAGAGTGTGGTGTGGCAGGGAGGAAGTCACCCCTGAACCTGGCAGGGACTAGAGTTCCCATTTGCTTCCTTGTAATAAGCTGCTTTGTTGGTCACTTCTTTACAAAGAATATTGTGTTCTCCTTTTTCATAGGACCGGAATGAGTTGAAATCCATCGAGACTACTCTACCAGCTGCCACTTGCACAAAAGGGAGGTCAAAAAGTAACCAGCTTTACCCAAAACCATGGCCGATCCCATTAGACATCATAGGTCAACTTAAACCAAAAATAACCCCATGAGACACAGCTTTCCCTTATGGTTTATGAGATGCAAATTGAAATGAGGGGAGACACATTTACTCTGTGAACAGTGTTCAGTCCTGCTCTGTAGCTGCCAATGCCACACAGGGATAAGAAGGGCAGGGAGCCAATGTGTTGGCTTTCGGTACCATTACTGCCCTCAATTGCCCCAAGGGGAAAGCACAAACTCATTGCAGCAACACTACCCACTTGGCTGTGTGTCTTCCCAGCAAAACGAGATCATTAACACGAAAACCCAGGTTCAAAGCAACTCCAGACACCGTGTGAACACACTACTAACTAACACGCCAGTGTGCTGTGAATGTGTGGGTAAGTGGCACTTCTGCCACTGAGAGCCATTGTTGGGTCACTCTACCTCCTAAACTCTCCCAGTAATAAAAGTGAAATTGTTTGGAAGGAAAAGTTGCCGCTGTTATCAGAATCAACTGATACTCTCCGGCTTCTCTGCAGCTCATGAAATGACTTTGGGGTTTTGGTATGGATAAATGGATGACTCCAAGTATGGGTTCACAAGAGGCATTTCTAGACCCTAGGGGCACCTCCATTTTAAGTTCCCTTTGTGTTCTGCCAGAGATTTCGTGACAGCAAAGACACCCCCCCATATCTTCCCATCCTGACACACTGACAGGGTAACGGTTTATTCTTCACACCCCAAGCCCCTGGCCCATGCTCTCTGAGTCTATATGCCCAGCTCTGCACCTTCCCCAGGGGTTTAAAAATGGGGGGCTCACTCTTCCCTCAGTCAGATCCACAGCCAGAAGTGCAGCTATCGCCTCTCCGTCTGTTTTGGCTTCCAGGGAAGATATTTTGAGAAGCAGGTTTGAAGGGAGGGGGCAGAAAGAGATTTGGTTGGTAATTGCTCCTCCAGCAGCAATTGGTGACTTCCATGGTCAGTAGAAGAGTCATCTTGGGGGCACCTGACCATGACAAAAGAGAATTAGTGTCCCTGAAATGAGCTGAGCGAGCTGACCTCCTCCTGCGCTCCCAACCCTCTCCCTCTCCCCAGTATAGATCTTAACAAATCAAAGCTAGGCCATTCCCCACATGGCTCTTCTGTTTTCTGGCTCCTGTGTAGTTTTCAGGTTGTGGCTGCTTAGGGCTTTTCTAAGGACAACCATCTTTTCCTATCCTGGGAGAACTGATTAGTGGCTTACAAACCAGCTCGAATGCACATGCCCTGTCCTTCTGAGCACTCCCAATGCAGGTCACTTAGCACAGGAATGTGTTCACACAGCAGACACTTCATGTTGTAAAGGTGACAAGCCCTCACAAAGGTTGCTTGCTCCCAGAGGATCTCCTAAGATTGGGGACAGCTGTTTCGAACACAGACAATCTTGAGCAAAGTAGGGACATGAGCCACACTGTGTTTTGTGGCTTCCTGCCATCCGAAGCAGGGATTCATTTGTGCATCCGTTTGCTAAGAGCTCAATGAATGCCCAGAGCATTGGGTTAGATCACCAAGGTCTCATGGAAACAGAAAGTCAGAAGTCAAATAAGGGTCTTAGAGGATCATTGGCATCCTGAAGCCTGTAACTCGAACCTGAGCACCACCTCTTATCTTCTGGGCTCTCTGAGGAAAGCAAACTGCCTTGCCCCACCCTCTTCTAGACCACACATTATCCCTAGTTCATGTCATTCCAGACAGGTTCTTCTTACATTCCATCATAGTTGAAAGACTTCTGGCACTCCTCCCTCTATCTTATGGGGTTTTAATCTATGCAAAGAAAACAAACAATATTTCTTGTTCTTCCCACTTTTTAGCACACCTGTGTTAACCTTGGACCAACGTGCATCACTTAAGCTACTACCCCACACATAGAATCAAGTCAGCCTGTCTGCAGCCTTGTGGAGACCTTACTGGACACCACATTTATACCCGGGTGTTTTGACTATGTTGTGGACCCAGTCGGGTGAGGCACTGTTTCTCACTACCAGAACTGAACTGTGTACAAAACTGGAATGGGGATTGATGCCTTTCCTGAGGGAAAACTGTAGCAGTCATCTTACTCTCAAGGTTCTTGTAAGAGTTGGTGCTAACCGTGCAGCAAGAATACCAAAAACCACTTCTCTGGGTGTTTCTGGGTGTTCCCCCAGATCTTGAGTGTGTCCAGCCGTCCAACATTTGCTAACAATCACACTCCAATCCTCACCCCAATAGATGGCTCAAGTTCTACTTCTTTCAGAAATCCTTGGGAGGAGCCACGTTTCCCTAGATGAAGTCACACTCTGGGATAGCTTATCCTGTCATCTGCTTTAGAACATTTAAGTCACTGCTAAGATTAAAAATACGGATAAATAAATCACACCGTGCACACATACATAGCGGGTATAACCATGGTGGGAACAGAGAAGTCAACATACAAGGGACCCTGGCTGTTTCACAGTTTACATGTCATTGTGCCCACTTGTCCCAGGCTCCCCTCAACTCAGCACTAGTCACTGAGTGGCAGTGTTTATCTAGGCTGCCAATGTGCGTAATAGAGGTAATTGAGAACTGAAGTGTGAGCTCCCTAAGCTCTCTGGGCAAATACCCGTATTGGTCAGAGACAATGGAATCCTGTTGTACACACAGTGGCCTTTCTCACATGCAACCTGCAATCATGGTCTTATCTATGCAGAGATAACACACAATTCAGATAAAAGTTGAACTCCTTGAAGAATATAGAGGTAATGGTATTTTCTAAAGCAAGTGGCTTGTCCTGGGCCTGTTCAGTAGAGGACACACGTATGCTCACAATGGTATCACACCGAGTCAGCGCAGCGACCTTCCGTGCCTCAGCCATCCCGCTATGAGAAACAAGTGCTGAAGCTGAGGCGCTTAGAATGGAATGGGCCAACAGCAGCTCACATTCGCAGCTGTGGGAGGGAAGTCACAGAGTCCTGTGAATATTCCTTCTATTATACACGGAGCTACTCAGCTCTCCTTCATCTCTCCTTGAGAGGCTATCCAAACTGTTTGTTTATCAACAATTAATTCCAAATAGGTTGTCTGTTCATAGTTCACTTTCCTTCAAAAGCATAACTAATCGAGGAGAATGTCTGTCGTGGATGTACCAGCAGGGTCCTAGATTTTATGATCGTATGCTCTACAGGAAATGGGATCTGATTCTCATGGAGACAAGCAATCCCCTTTAAAGAGAGGAAAAGGAGCCACTTCTGTGGATGATACAGAAGCAACACACAGATCTCAATAGAGATCTCAGGCCCAGATTCATCGAATGCCGGGTTGAAAGCGTACCAGCAAGTGAGCTGTTGGGCTTTCAAAGTTTTACCGTAAAAGTTAATGCGCTTAAGGTAATCAGTCTCCACTGTGTGGAGCCTTCAGTAATTTTGCTCCTGTCACCAAAGGAGCCTCAAGGGATGGACGGCCGCCCGCTCCCATAATGAAGCACTCCGTGCCCAAGCAGCTGTCACCTCACCTGTTTGCCAGTCCATAGGAAGGCTGGAAGAAATTCTCCAATTTAGCAAGCAAACTTAAGTCATTATTAGAAATGACAGGGAAACCTGATGAAATTGTACTTTCAATTGGAAAACAAAATTGCAATCAGACCAACATGATTTCCTCGTGGCCTGACCATGCTAGTGCCAGCCGAGACATGGGCAAATGTATTTAAAAGTCATAATGGAGCATTACCACGCCATCTCCTTTCACTGGCCCTTATTAATATAAAACTTCAATTTGCATGTAAATGTGGTCAACTTTCATATCATCAAAATACATGAGGCCTGGGAAAGTAATGAATTGAAGTTGGATGCGGCAATTACTGACGTTTATAAAGAATTTTAAAGAGGTCAGTTCAGTCTTGGCTGAGAAAATGAGGAAATCAACAGGGAATATTGTCAATATAGCAACCGGGGGAGTTGGAGGCAGTCCCAGGTGTTGGGCGTGAGATGATGATTAATAGAGAGACAGCTAGTCTGCTCTCACCCACCACTGGCCCTGGCCAGACCCAGGCTTGAAAGGGCTCTGGCTGGGTTCTTTCAGAGCTCCCTGACCATGCAACATACAGGTTTCAGGGGAAATGATGGGCATAGTGCTGAGTGTTTAATTAGGCTCAGTGTCCTTTGAGCTCCATTCCATACATGGTGAGAGGCTTAACCGTTTCTTCTCACCCCAGACAAGGGCCACCAGGATTTTAATAAGGCACTCACCTAATGGCTTGCCAAAACCTTGACTTCCTAGCTAAATCAAGTTAAACTTCTTTATGGCATCATGATTTATCGGTTGGCTATTTCATTTTTTTAAGCAGAAAATACTTATCTGTCTGCCTGTTTTGTAAATCCTTGACTCTCAGAGTGATTTGTGGGAATTTCTTTTTTTGCCTATTTATATAAACAAGTTAATAAGCAACGTAATTTTAAACATGTCTGGGAAAAATCAATGCACAGAAAAACTGCTCTGATTTTAGTTTTTAATTGTAGATAAAGCAGGGCAGAAGATTCCTCTGTGCCCATCGCCCTCATCTCCCTAGTCCTGTGGTGATTGGGACAGGCTGCTCAGGACCAGGGGTCGAGGAGAACATTGCACAGCCCCTTGCAGGCGGGTCTGGGCCCTGAGTTTTTCACTTTCCATCTGCTGGCGACATTCTCCACAGAGCTTCTCGCACTGTTCCCTGAGTGAAGACAGACACACATTGTGAAAATAATGGCTTCTGAACTGCCATCACTGAATGGGTGCTTTAGAATAAATCCACATACTGCCTCCTTCTGGCTTTTGTGTGACTTGGGGAAGATTCCTGGCTGCAAGTAGGATAAATTCTCCAGACAGACGTTGTGGGCTCTTCTTGAGCCGGGTTCCCCACAGGACATTAGATTTTTTTCCTCCATTTGTCCTTAGTTTGGGCTCAAACTTTTAAAAAATTATATGTGTATATGTGTGTGTGGTGTGGTGTATGTGTATGAGCTTGTATGTGTATATGTGTATGTGTGTGTGTGTGTGCTATGTGTGTGTGCTGCTACAGCAAAGTATGGAGGTCAGGGGGTCACATTTTGGTTCTTTCCTTCCATCGTGTGTAGTGGGGAGCTTAAATTTAGGTCTCCATGCTTGGTGGTAAGTGTCTTTGTCACCTTAAGCTTCTTGCCAGCCTAGTTTGGGCTTTTTCTTATCTCTTTTTTTCTGGAGAGTGTGTGTGTGAATATGGATTCTAAACTATGTTTGGGGGTATGTAATAATTGTGCCCACACACGTATGATTTGATTTTTTCTGAAACCCAGATTCTGGTATCTGGATCTTGACTCCCATTGTGAAATGGAGACAGTGTGGGTATTAAGGTCTGAGCACACTTGGGTTTGAATAAAGAGTCCCCACTAGTGACACCTACTTGGTACTATTCATAGCTTATGACAGCCATTAGAATTTTCCATATCTTAAAAGAAAGCATTTTTATTCTCACTAGTAAACATGGCTTCTGTCTTGCTGTACTGTGGTGAAGAAATGAAGTCAAGGCATTAGCTGAGTCTGTGAACCCTCTTCCATGCAGAGACTCAAGATTCAGGTGTCTCATGCCCAAGAGATTCAGTATTTCCTGAGGGCAGCAAAAACTAATATGTGTACATTATCTCTATATTTTTAACCTCCATGTCTGTCAAACGAGCCCTTGGTTTTGTAGAGTACTTGTACTGGAGAGGGATCCAGGTGACTGTGGAGGCCACAGGCAGTGCGTGTTGGAATACGAACATACAAGGGATGAGTGGTGTGGTCACAAGTTGGACATGTGCTGGTGCCACAGCACTGTTGAGATGGATCCTAGGTTTCAACGGGAATTGTGGTCTCAGTGTGCATTCAACACAGTAGGAATGAGAGACGTGAAATGGAAGCATTGGGGACTCCAGAAGGACCTTGTACCATCACAGAATGAGGACTGACTGGGTGTCATGAACTAAACCGCACAGAGGGGCCCAAGGCACATCTACCGTAGAGTTCTTCTCAGTACCCTACAAATGTATGGATTTTGCAATTAGCCTGTCAGTTCCTGTATCTCTGTGCTCCCAACCCAGTCCTCCCTCTTCTGTAGCAGGAGAAATTCTGTCTATATCTGTTTGATTCTGGTCATACTTTGGGAATCTAGAACGTCTTACCATGGAGTTCTAGCATGCTTGCCATCTTCAACATGGTGGCTTAGTGGAGGGTATCACACAGAGATACAGAATAAGAGGCCCGCTTGAGTCTTTCATCTACGTGTAAACCACTCACCATCACAGGGCCTCCAGACTTCTGACCTCATCCAATCATGTTGTCTCGCCGAGGCTCTACTTCCAAACACTATCAGCATGAGACCTTGGAGATGAAGTTTCTCAAACGTATTTCTGGGGATAGAGCCAAATCATGGTGAGGCTGGGTAACCCCTGGCAGCTGTGAGGAACTTTCCCAAGGTGCTCTGACAAGTGACATCACCTCTCCCTTAGACCTCCCTTCTGCCACTCTGATGTTTGTGTCAACCTTCTAGTACTCTGACATTCAGATCTGGGTACAGTTACTCACAGTCCCTACATGATCCAACTGCTTTTTCCTCTCAAGTATCCACTAAACTGAATCCTTGCTAAATGGGGGCAAAGCCTCAGCCTCCTCTGGACAAACTGGATACAGCAAAGGTTCCATGAAGCTGCTTAAATGCCTCCATGTTCCTTACAACCCACTCCACTTAACCACGGTAGGCCTCTCTTCCTGGGTGTACAAACCCTGCACTCCCTGCCCTCTTGGACCAACTTACTCTGCAGCTGATAGGATGTTTTCAGAGTAGCAAGTCGGATGGTGGCCTACTCCATGGGGTGGTGGTCACCTTAAGAGGAAGTGCCTGCTTTCTTTAAATGTTGGCAGTTATTGGCTGCTTGTCTTGTTTCTTCCCACATCGATGGCCATACTATAGAACTCGGGACTCACAAATCGTGTTTTCTACACAGAAGAATTCATGACTGTTGTTCAAGATCAAATAGAGAGAAGGACACAAGGAAAAGAGAATCATTGGGAAAATACAATCAATTTGGGAGAACATTGGATTTCTGTAATTCTTCGCTTTTTCTCATCACTTAAAAAGAAAATCTACCTGTTAATAACAACAGCTCAAATAAATCACTCAATAGGTTTCAGTGCCTTAAGGGGGTAAAAACATCCATCCTGCTTAACTGTCTTTCTTACGTTTTTAAGTTATAAGCAGCTATTAATTTGAGGACAATGGTGTGCATGCAACAAAATGTGTTATCTTTTCTTTCTCAGTGCTATCTCTGACACCACATTCCTTCCATGTTTTATAAGGCAGTGTTAGTTTCCGTGTGTGAAAATAAAACAGTGCCAACCAAACAGGAAGCTGTGTAGGACAAAAGCCACACACTGCACAGAAGAATGCAAGCTCAATTTCTGAATTTTATGACAACAATAATCAATCTAAGGCCAAGATGAACTTTGGCACAGTAACCAAACAGAAATCTTAAGGGTGAAATTTTATCCATCACGTACTTTTCAGGGTTTCATAATTCAGGAGCATGTAAGCACACAGGGAAGACTTTAGCTTCTTTTCGTAAGATTGTGAGAAATTACATTCTAACACCATGCCAGGACTTTCTGTCTATTTAGCTGTCCTTTGTGACAGTAGTTGTGTTATGTTCCTGATGTCTGCCTTCCCTTGATTTCCTGCAAAGATCGCTTGCTCCCTGTTTAGTGAAGGGACAAGAGTTGGCACACCTGTCCCAGCGGCTCATCAGCACCAACTGGCTCCTGCTCACAGCTGGGAGAGAACCTGGATTTGTTTCCTCCCTCTGAGCAGAACAGACAGGGCTTCAGCAGGACACAGTCTCCGGTTACATGACTTGGCAGAGGCAGGAGGATATTGGGACTGGAGTGAGCGGATCGAAGGTTCGTTTCATGGTGGGGTGCTTTCAGCAGCAGGTGCTCAGGGGCTACCGCACTGTCAGCTGATTGTGTTGTACAGCGTGTGACAGAGAGCACTGGAGTTGCGTATCCAGGGCAGCAGGGCTCTACACACCAGGCTTTCCTCACAATGCTGCATCCTCAGGAGTCCCTTACGTGTGTCCCTGGACACGTGGTACAGAAGAGGTCCACAGGAATTTCCCAGTCTTCTCTGAGGGCCTTGGATTTTTTACAAAAGGTAGCTCTTCATTGTACGGGCTCTGGGTTTGCATTGCATTTCAACACACCTTTACCTCACAGTTTAACCACTGTTGAACTATTCCTTAGCAAGCAAACATTAGAGTTACTCATGCTGTAATAATAAAATATTGCAGCAATTACAGTGAGGGGCTCTGGTGTTAACCCAAGCACCCGGTGAAGTGGTGATCATCAGTAAGCTTACTCACACTGGTCCAGATTAAACAAAACTGTAGTCTTTCCCCTCCCAATTTGATTGATATTTAAACTGGTTCATTGCCAAAGTCAATGAAAGATAAACTTTGAAAATTACAAGTCAGTGGATTGTACAGCTCCTGTGGAAATGGTTCCTGTTTCCAATGTTCTAAGCTGCTTGAATTCATACACAGGGGACAGAGATCTCTCATGTGCAGATTCTAGTTAGGGAGACTTGGTCCACTAAGGGCTTCGAAGCATCATGTACTAAAACAGTCTGTTAGTCCTACAGAAAATGCTCATACGTCTAAGAATTCTTTGGCGGATTTTTTGTGTATTTTCATTGTACAAGAAGATAGGTTTATTAAGATCATGTTTCCCTCAAGTATGTCATGTATTTTTAGTGTATTTTCCCATCCTCTCCCCTTCCTCTCAAATAGTTGCCTTTTATCTCCATGCCATGGATTTTACACAACACAACACACACAAACACAGACACACACACACACACACACACCTATCCAAGGTCTGAATATAAGAGAAAAATGTGGTATTTGTACTTTGGCCTTTAATATGACGATGCCAAATAATTCTTTGAACTTACTGACTGTGCTAGCAATTGTTTGAGAGAGCTGGGTAGCAGGGGCATGCAGCAGCTGTCCTTCACTGTAAGGTAGAGCTATTGCTACAGCATGCAAGCATCTCTCCTGCTTGGGGCAAGCTCACCATAGAATCTCAGAGTAAAAAAATCACAATGAAAATATTTTAGGGGGAAAATTATAACCAAAGTATGCAAAGGAGAGAAATAGTTACAGGAGTCTAGAGTCCAGGAGTATTAACAGGGCTTGGCAGAAACTGCCTGCCTCACTCCCTTGGCGTCTCATTTCTGCCATTAAAAACTCACAGATCACTAGTGGCTTAACACAACATGGATTGCTAATCTTCTACTTCAGCAGTCCGGACATGCAACACGAGCTTCACTGTGCTACAGTGCAAGTGTCAGCACTCCATTCCAGAGTTTCCCAAAGGAAATGGGTTATGGCATTTTTTTAGCTCCCAGAGACACCCACACTCTGTTACCTCCCATCAGCCTCTCCCTCATTCTAACTTCTCCTCCAATGTCCAGTCTGCTCTGCTGAATGTATATCCTGCTGGACTCTTTCCATCCTCAGGACTCTATGATGAAGTTGGACCCACTGAAAACCCAATCTTGATGGTCAGACAGGACTCTCAATTCCACACGCAATTTCTACTATTCTGGCCATGTAGCATAACATTTTCCCAGGGTTGGAGTCCAGAAATCATGTTGTGGATAGACATCTACCCCACCCCACAGACACACAAATTCAAGCAGCCAAGTGTCTCTTAATTGACCTGATTTCCCAGTTTACTAAAATTGACCTCATGAGCTATCAGAGGTTAAATTCTCACAAACACCATAGTTATTCTGAATGTAAAATGCCGAATTCCTTTGGTCCATGAACTTCTTCTATATTATGCTATGTGATCACATTGTGCTTGTCACTAACATAAAAGATAACATAAGGCTAAGGAACAGTGTCAATACCCTAACTGCAACTTTCAGTATTAGACACTCACCCACATGTCTAATGTAGGGCATCTGCCATTTGAGTGAATGGATCTCATCTCACTGAGCAATGCAGAGAGTATAGAAGGACTAAAAAAATACCATAGAAGACAGAATTTCCATCCATTGTATCACCACAGCTAAACACAGTACCAACAAGCAACAGAACCAGCCTTGATGAGAGCATGATTTGATACAAATTCTGCTATGATGGATGTAAGTGTTTCGGGCTGGGTCGGGACAGGATGGAACAGGAGTGGGTTAGGTATTCTGGGACTCGGGAGTCACAGAATACTGAGTGTTACACAGCTCAGGTGGAAAGGTATCCTGGAGCTCCGGAGCCAAGGACCACCACAGGTTGCAGTAAGCTTGGCAGCTTACAGCCTTGCCTCAGAGAAAGGCTTCTCTGGTGTATCAGCTCTGCTCCAGCAGGTATCAGCTCGCCAGTATCAGCTCCGCTCCGGCAGGACAGGGTCTTCCAGCTGGGGATGTTCACCTAGTGTAGCAGTTTTGCTAGGCAGGAGGTTTCTCGGGCGAAGTTGCTACAGTTCAACTCTGCTCCTGGAGTGCGGAGAGCAGGGAGCCAGGAGCAGAGTATAACAACTCCGCTCTGCCAAGGAAGGTTTCCCGGGCAAGTGTTACAGCGCTGCTCTCTCTGCTCTGCTCTGCCCAGGGTTGCCTCTGCTTGCTCTGCTCTGCTCTGCCCAGGGTGGCCCGAAGCTCATCCAAAGGGGTTTATTGGAAGACAGCTGGACCAGCCAAGCTGAACATACACAGGGTTTATATAGGGATTCTTGGGGTTGGGGAAGTTTTACTAGAGTAGGGATTGGTCCGATTTCAGTGCTGAGCTCAGATTGGCTAGAGCTCTGCTCCGGGATTGGTTACTTTTTAACACAGGCTTAGGGTCAGATTTGGCTCTGGTTTCAGGGCCAAAGTGTGTTTCTCTGGTCCTTTTTAGCCTTTTGGCTCCAATTTTAAGGCCAGGGTACATTTCTTTCACTGACTCTGATTCCAGGGACAAAGTGTGTTCCTTTGGCACTGGTTTTACGGTCAGGGTACATTTCTTTGGTTCTGGTTGCAGGGCCAAAGTGTGTTTCTTTGGCTCTGCTCAGGATGTGTTTCTTTGACTGGTCCCTTTTCCCTACAATGGACATAAGTGAAGTATAACCTAAAAGCAGGGAGGGGAACAGGTGCTAGTGTTAATGAGGTACACAGTGTGAAGTTCCTACTACAGGAGACATCACACTCAAAATTATCATATTTGAAGGTAAGCTCTAAAGCGGGAGTGCTTCCTGCTTCAATCTATTATCCCCAGAATCTGTATCAACATCTACCACATAGCAGATAATATATAACCACATGTGGAATAAACAAAACTACTTACTATTAAAATTTTTTCACATCCATATGGCTAATGAAATTCTTGATCATTTTATGATTATTCAGTATGTTTTACAGATGCACTTATTTTATAGTTTTTCTCAATGGACAGATCTTCAGAGTCCCCATTATGGAAAAGGTGTGATGAACCCATTAGTCAGAACTTGTGTATGGAGGGAATCCAACTGTGTTGCCAAGGACCTCAGCTTTGGCGTCAAAGTGAAAGCTGAGGCCAGGAAGAACTTCCCTGCAACTGTTACATACAAGTAACTTAGCAAGTTGTGGTCTTCTCTTATTGTCTTCTATAGATATCCAGAAGATTCCTGACATCTGGTTACCTCTAAACAGATAAATTGTCATATACTCAAGGGGAATTAAAGGATATCTCCCTTGGGAAGGATGACCATGGTCACAGGTGTTACACCCTCTGCTCTCTTGAATCCCTTGCTATTATGTCTGCTTGAGGAGGCATCAATGATACAGATTTCATTGGCTGCTCAGTTTAACCCACATTAGCATGTTGGTAAATGTTCTGTTTCGTGGCAAATGTCACTAAGCGAGTAGATTTTCCAGAATAAGATACCAGATGCACATCCTCCTGGGAGAGGCTCTTCCTTCCTTACCCTTGCCTCTGCTGTAATCCAGTGTCCATTTATTCTCAGTCCTATAAAGTAACCTTTCAGTTAAGAATCACCAGGTGCCAAGGTCCCAGTCACAGTGTAAATACAAGAACATTTGTCAGCAGCTGCAGTGGACAGAGAGACAGGGAGAATACATAGGAACTAGCCATTCACCACTCTGAGTTTTCTTGGCAGTGATGGCAGAAGCTACAATTAAGAAATGAAGAGAGCTAACCTAAGAAACACTGAGTTTCAACAGGGTAGAGTAAAGGGAGCCAGTAAGGGAAAGGTGATGAAGGGCAGTCTCAGACAGGACAAGGAAGATTTGTGGAGCTGAAGTGCCCAGGGCACCACAGGGCAGGTTGCAGAAAGGGCAGGATCAGAGCTCCTGTGTACCCCCGAGAACAATAGAGTGATGAGGGATGTCCTTCTGTATATATGTTTCTCTTATTAGTTGACGAATAAAACACTGATTGGACAGTAGACAGGCAGGAAGTATAGGCAGGGCTACCAGAGAAGGAGAATGCGGGGAAGAGGACGCAGAGAGAGAGGCCGAGAGGAGACACCAGATAGCAGAGGAATTAATAACAGGACTGAACCCTTTTCTGGTAAGATAAGACCACATGGAAATACATAGATTACTAGAAATGGGTTAGTAATTAAGAGAGTGCTAGCCAATAAGAAACCTACGATATTAGCCAACAGATTATAATTAATAGATGCCTCTGTGTGTTCATTTGGAGCTAAATGGCTGTGGGACCAGATGGAACAGAAATTCCATCTTCAATTGAGAATGTGCCCTATCCAAAGTTAAAGGAGGACAGAGGACAAGGAGCAGAGGGGAATGAACAGTCCCTGGAGTCATGGAGAAATCACTACGGTTGCAGAGAAAAGAATACAGGAAAGCAGCTAGTGCTAAGACGCAAAGAAAGTATGGCACCTACATCCTCGGGGGGAAAGCAGGAAGGAATGAATGTGCCAGAGAAAGAGACTGGTAAGCTAGGAACAGTCACAGTTTAGTGAGAGCCCCTGAGGGAATCCCCACAATGGAGATAGACCCTGCTAAGTTACTTACACTGGATTTTTTTGTCAGAAAGATTTAAATATTTGTTTCCCTTGATACCAACAGAGTTGGCTTACTCATGATAACACTTATTAAATCTGTTTATCTCAGGCTTTATAAACTGAACAATCAGCAATGCTCAATATGTGTAGCTAAGGAGGAGCTTTTCATTTAAACCTCATCCATATTTTTGATTATCAGGAGATATCAGGATAATTACTCATAAGAACACACGCACGTCTATAGAGTCAGACAGACCTCTTGTTTCTAGCTGGAAGCAACATAGTGCTCATTAAATTAAGTGAGTTAATTTTTATCATCACAATACTTTCAGTTTACCAATATTATCTTCAATTATCCAGCTTCTGATGAAATTAATTACAAAGTTCTCTGATAACAATGGGACAATAGACAGGTGTCTTGTCTTGCCCGTGTGTTTCTTTTTGCAAGACTTTATGAATGTGCAGGCATCCGTCTCCCTACAACAAGCACTTACTGAGCCCCACTATATACCAATCACAGTACACCTGAATGTTTTTCTCCCCTCCATACAAAACGAAGTAGAGATTTGGCACTGCACAAATCTTGGTGCAACCCCACTGCATTGGAAGCATTATGTGTCTGCCACTTCACACACGCTCTTCCTTTCTAAGAACTAACAGTCTTCCCAACACCCAAAACCTCCCTATGAATCTATTCCTGGGAAAATATTCATATAAATATTTATCCTGATATTAAAAAATACGGATTGAGTTTGAAAAGATTTAACACCTTAACACTACACACACACACACACACAGAGAGAGAGAGAGAGAGAGAGAGAGAGAGAGAGAGAGGCATATATAGCCCTGTGTATTGGCATATATATCCAATACATACACACACACATATATAAATATATATGGATATAAATATCGACATATAGCCATATAGTGTAGATGTGGTTGTATAAATACATGTTATGCCAGAGGCCAACCTCAGATGTTGTTTCTCAGGAGCCACCCAATCTAACCCTTACTTTAATATTTGAAACATTTATTGTTTGTTATCTTCATGTATCTTGATAACAAATCTTGGTTGTCTTCATACACTCTCCTACCTAACCCTCTCCATCTATCACAGGGATGCTGCTTATCAGATGGGAGGCCATTTACTGGAGTAAGGACCACTTACCATAGCTACACCACTAGAGAAAATGACTACTTCCCCCAACAATCACTAGCAGCCAGTAACCCCTGGGATTAATGGGACCTCATGAGACTCTCCCTATCCATATGAAATATGAGCAGGTCCAGTCTTGTGTGAGTCCTTTGCAGACAACCAAAGCTGCAGTAAGTTCATGGGTGCAACCACTGTGTCACTCCCAGAAAACTATTTTCTACACCACTCTCCATCCCCTGGCTTTTACACCATTTCTTTCCTGTCTTCTATTTTGCTTTCTGAGCCTTTGGGGATGTTATCCTTCTATGTGGTCAGGCAGAGTACTCCCATATCACTCATTCTCAGCCAGTTGTTGGTCTTTTCATTAGCTGCCACCTGCAGCAATATGGACCTTCTCTAAGGAAGGTTGGAAGAAGCACTTATCTATGAGAACAAATAGGAATTCTTGGAAGGTAGTTTCACAACATAATCATTCATCAAAACAACAGTAGTAGGTTCTCCCCTTGGGCCTGTGACTTCTCCAGACACAGGCTCTTGGCCAGGTTTTCAGGACTGGATATGAGTTTCCTCTTTGAAGAGTAAGGCTCAAATCCAAGTAGGAACTAGGTGTTTTTTCCCATAAGAATCACATAATTATTGGAGTAGAGAGCACTCCTCCCTTGGAGTAACCTTATGTAAGCTGGGTGTGTCCTGTGTAGTCACCTGAGCCATAGCTGGGATACAAGATACGATTGCCCTGGGGGCAGAAATTTTCACTTGTTTCTGTTTGGGAATTTTCAGTTTTGTAGAAGAAGGAAACAAGTTTCTGTTCCTCAGCATGCCTACTCTGTATATTTCAATTTTTTCAGAATCACCTGCCATAATTAGGACCATCATCACTGTGTCCAACTGATGGGGAAGTCCTGTGTATATGTCAATAAAGCACTGTTGGCCAATAGGGAAGCAAGATAGGTGGGACTAGGAGTCGAGGAGGACTCTGGGTAGGAGAAACACAGGGAGTCAAGATGTAGCTGTGATAAGGGTAAGAAGTTCACAACTATTCTCCGGTAAGAGAAATACTTAGATTAACAATTATGGGGTAAATGCTTAAGTCAGAGCTAGCCAGTAAGAAACAAGCAAGGCCAACAGCTTCATAATTAATATAGCCTCCTGTGTGTCCATTTGGGACTGATGCAGCTTTAGAACAGGCTGGCAGGAAGGCTTCCCTTTAAATCCAACTGCATTTGCAACCTGTAAACAAGGTGGCATGCAAGTCTTTAGGAGGTGGTGACAGTGTTTAACACAAAGAAAGCTAAAATGATTGTACTAGCTTCTGAGATGTGCCTGACAGGTGAATCCAGCATCACCATGGTCCGCCTCCTTTGCCAACACTATCTTGTGACAGTCACCCAAGTGGTACAATAGAAGCACGGAGCAGCTGAGCCTTTTATGGTCCTGTACAAAAGGGTTTGTTTCCTCTTCTACTGGTTAGTCCCTCTTACAGCTAAGCTCTGGTGACATCAGAGCTCTCCATTTAGCTGAGAGAAAGATAAGGAAGGACATGGTGTCTCCATTTGACTACTTAAAGAAACCAGAATGAAAAAAGAAACTAGACTCAGATGCTAGGAAAAAGCAAAGGTTGCCCTTCCCACTGTTCCTAACTGCATCTATATCAGCAAGAGGTGAAAATTATAGACAGACATTCTGTCTCAATGAAAGAGACAGACCTGAGAGCTCCATAACCAGGCTAGCAAATGAGAAACAACAAAAAGGAAAGCATCTGACTTGCCTAGTTGCCTAGAGTAATGCAAAATTAGAAGTCGCAAATAGAAGATGAGTAGTCACCATTTACAGAGACATCGCATGAGTGACTCCCACAAGGACGGGCTCTCCCACAGGGTGAGAGCTGATCTTTGTCATCACCTTGCCTGGATTTAGAATCACCTAGGAGACATGTATTTTACTTTAACAAAAGAACATTTCCAGACACACACACACACACACACACACACACACACACACACACACACAGAGAGAGAGAGAGAGAGTTAACTGAGGAACGAGAATACACCCTTAAAGTGAAAGACATGACCAATGACCACATGGGCCCCAGAATGAACAAAAAGAGAAGCATGAGACACTTGAGAACCACCATTCCATCTCTGTTCCATGGTTAGCACCAAGGACCAAGCTGCTTCTGCTGCCATGCCTTCCCGCCATGAGGGACTTCATGTATTTAAACGGTGATCCAAAGCAATTCCTTCCCTCCATTAAGTTCTGTCCCATCAGATATTGTTCACTGTGATGTGAAGTCACTCGTACAAATCCCCACTGAATGTTGGCTCTGGAGCTCAATGCCCATCTCAGGGACAAAGGGATCATTATCAAAGTACTGGGAATACTACTGGATAAAGAATCAGACAACTGTCATGCTTTGCCCAAAGTCACACATGGGTCAGCCAATGCCTTGGTGCTGGAAACAGATAGAAAACAGAAGCCAGTCTGTTGATCTTCCTAAGTGGATCTTCTCAGTTCCAGGATTGGGTAGGTTCTCAGCTGCACCTGTCTTTTATGCAGGTCATATCCTTGGCCAACGCTGCAGTCACACAAATGCATCTCTTGGCTCTTCCCAGCAGAAATGCCTCAGCACATTCCCTTCTCAAGGGAATTGGTCTAAACATCTCGGCCCAAAGCAATCCCTTACTGCTTCGTGTTTGTAACTCTGACATTGATCCTCTTTCTAGCAACTCATAACAGTTATGAATAAGATGCAGAATGTCTCAAACACTGTGGCTATTTCCAGAATATAGTAACCAAGTTTGGTACTGCTCACAGTGATCCCTGTGTGTTTGTTTGTCATCTTCTTACTGCCTTGTTAGAGGTCACAAGACACCCCTTTTGTCCAGAGTAGAGAGAACAAGAATTCTGAGGGTAAAGAATTAGGCCAATGGATAAAGTAATACATGCACAGCATAGAGACCTGATTTCCCTAGAACCCAATAAAATGCCAGGGGTGGTGCATCCCTGGGACTAGTGAGAAACACTGTACCAAAGAGAAAGACTGATTACAGCTAAGGAACTGCTCCTGAGGTTGACCTCTGGTCTCTGCACACATGTGTATGCACATGCATGTGAACATGCACACACACACACACACACACACACACACACGTTTGTATACACAAAGAGAGAAAGCAGACAGACAAAGATCAAGAAACCAAGAACACAGAGGTCTAAGTGTGGCATATCCACCAGTGCTAACTGTACAAAACTGTACAGATGCTGTCTTCTCGTGTGTATATTTTGACTCACTCACCAGGATACCAAGTGTTCATCAGGTATTACAAGAATGGGAGAATGAGTAAATGAATGAATGAATGAATGAATGAGAGTGAATGAATGAACAAGCAAACACACTTTCATTCTGAGGTCACATCTGTACAGATGTGTTTAAGTAAATTCCTCTTATGCTCTCTGTCTTTCCCAGGTTACCCATGGCATCCTGGGAAAACAAGCTGCCCTGTGTTTGAACAGGCTATGTGATGCCAGTTTTTAGTGCTCTGCCTTCTGCATCTGATGCCTGAAGGTCTGAGTCATACCTTTCCCCCATGCACTATATCAAAGGAATAGTTTCCAGTCTCTTGTCTTGAACTTGCTGTGCATGGGCCAATTATAAAACACAGGATGTTCAATTGGAAGAAGTTCAGGGAGCTTCCCTGGTCAACACAGTTAGCCATGGCATAGGTGTGTGTTGTTAACTCCAGGGTAGTACTTGTGGAACGTGAGGCAGTACGGCTTTCCCATGTAGCAGCTAAAGAACATCTACAGCACAAGAGTTGGTGGGTCAGAAGCAACAGAGATCCACCTGAGGATGGCAGGGAAGTGTTTCGTGGGTCTGGGCCCAGACATGGGAGGAAGCAGCTAAGATAAGCCTGGCTCCCGTCCTCTGGCTTCCTAGAGCCTTTGACTTCACAGCCCTCCTAGTTGCCCAAGAATCAGGTTGAGAACAGTTTTGCTTTTTATTTCAGCATTTACCAGAATCTAGTTACCTAGATTTAGGAGGCCTAATAGTTACTCTCTTTAGTATTCCAAGCTTGAGTCTCCAGTGAAGACTAATGACCCAATTTTTGTTCTACAGCATCTTGGACAAGCCAGCAGAGCCTTTTAAAGTAGATATTTTACTCAGATTTCCAGGAATTGGGAAACTCATCCTGATGCCAAAATATAACTTCATGACATCAGTGAGTGTATCCCTTTACAATCAGTTTGTCAGTTAAAAAACAAATTTAGTATCAGAAGCACTCTTCGGATCACAAAACCTATCCTAACACAACCTTTGCCGATGCTTTCCTAAGCCTTGTGGCTCACCTATTCCAAGATTACAAACCTTCTCACCTGATTTGCACCCTGTGGTCCTCACATAATTTCATCATGGGAGGTTTACAGTGCAGGTACACGTACCAGATGGAAGAGAGACTTCTGGGAGTTTCTTTTGTCTGTGTATGTCATCACCACACATTGGGGCACAGATCTTACTGGGACTTACAGAAGACAAATGAGCTTTGTGATTTAACTCTCTAGTCTCCATCAGAGCTCCTGATACAGTCTGATTGTATATATATATATATATATATATATATATATATGTGTGTGTGTGTGTGTGTGTGTTTGTAGATTCTATAAGTCGACTATGTATGTGTAGATTCTATATCTCTCTATTATTTGTGCATAGATTCTATAACTCTGTCTACTATGTGGGTGTAGATTCTATAACTTTCTAATATGTGTGTGGATTCTATAACTCTCTGTGTGTGGATTCTATAACTCTCTACTATGTGTGGGTAGATTCTATAACTCTGTTTACTATGTGGGTGTAGATTCTATAACTCTGACTACTATGTGTGTGTGTAGATTCCATAACTTTACTGTGTGTGTAGAATCTATAATTCTACTGTATGTGTAGATTCTTTAACTACCACCATGTATGTGTAGATTTTAACTCTACCTGTGTGTAGATTCTATAGATATGTCTACTGTATGTGTGTGTGGAACTACTATGTACTTTTCTAACTATATACCCTGAAACATCCCAAAACTAATCATAATAAACTCAAAGCAAGCCTCCTCACTAGCCTTTAAGTTATGTTAGTATGAACCAGGACTAGGGTGTGTTAAAATTCAGGACTTCTGGATTCCTGACCTAGAGATATAAGTCCTGGTCCAGGTGGACCCTAGGAATCAGAACTCATAGTAAGTCCATTAACTTAATGGGCTTCTTATTGTCATGACATTATCTTTTGGACAATATTGTTCTATGATTCAGGTTAGTAGTTTCCCTCACTGAATATGTGCTTTATAAAACCTGATCAACTAAACCAGGTAACACTGAAGTAAATGTGTTTCCCTTCAATATTTTTTGAGACAGGGTTTCTCTGTGTAGCTTTGGAGCCTGTCCTGGAACTAGCACTTGTAGACCAGGCTGATCTCGAACTCACAGAGATCCACCACCACCACCAGACTCCTTCAATATTTTTAAACTTCCAAAGCTGAAACTAGAAACTATTTTAACTTCTGGCGTAAAAACAGCAAACAAATGTCACATATCTTAGATCATTTTCACACATACACATGCATGTGTACACACACACACACATGAAAGAGAGAGAGAGAGAGAGAGAGAGAGAGAGAGAGAGAGAGAGAGAGAGCAAAGATGATGAGGAAGACAGTAAGACAGTCTTCTCTCTGACAGGGTATTATGAGGCAAAGTCTTAGACTCTTCAATGCCAGGACTGCCAGGAAAGAAAAGGACACAACAAGGTTTCTCAGTAGGAGTATGTGGCTGAGAACTTTGTCTTTGTCTTTCCCTATGAATACTGAATAACCTACCATGTTCCCACCACAGACCAAAGCTGACCTAAATAGAAAAGACCCCTGCTGAACCCTGAGACCTGTATCCCCACATTGGTCACCACCACCTCACCTGTTGGGATTCCCTGAGCATACCTTTTAGGTTGCCTGGTCCTCTCATGGAGTTTCCTGCCCCCAGCTAGAATATCCCAGGCCAGGCTAGCTGGGAGGAATATTCACATTTTCCTTTCACCTTATCAGGATAATTCCTGTTTTGCTGCCCAAGAGGACCAGTGCACACATTGCCCTCCAAGGCATTCTAGTGGATTTCTTCCTGCCCAGACACTCCTGGTTTTTCTCTCATCCCCTGGAATAAGACAAAATATGTAGCTTTCAATAAATGTGTTTGAATGAGTAAGTAATATGGGATCCCTCATTTTATCTGCCTAAGCTTATAAGATATAACAGATAAAATGTAATTATCATGTAAGAGTAATAAACACTCATATTGAGAAGCAAGCAGTCTTCACTTCTAATCCGGGGCCCCCTGTGACATCACGCTATGAATATTATTGATGGCTTGATGGCTCTGGAGTTTCCACCAGAGTTCCCAGACCCCAACAATACTGCTGACAGTCAGCCCACAGTGCTCTTGTCTCTTTGGGGAATCTCACCCCCCACTCCGGGATCATCATGTGCTATCCTGTCTCCAGTATAGAGGTGTGGTACTGTCTTAGTCCCTCTAGGGCAGAACTGCCATCACAAAGGCTATGAAGGGGATAAGGGGCCACTGATCCCTGGCCAAGTGTTTATCCTTTATGAGATGAGGAGACCAATTATGGAATTAACTAGGATGGGATTTTAGATTCATAAGAAAAGCACTTGAGCTGCAGATAACAATATTCTTAAATAATGAAATTGAGACTCCATCCTTTAGTGCTACGAGTTAGCATAGAGTATAAGGAGACCAGCTTCCAGAGGTGCTGTGGTCTAATTCTGGCCACACCTCTTCTTGATCAGGGATGATGATAGCTACATGCATAAAACCCTCTGATGTCACATCAGAAACCAAAAGGCTGACTTTAAAATGTAGTGAGTACTTATTGAATGGACAAACAAAAATTTAAAATTATTAAGGCTTCAAAAATGCTGCCCCCAAAATTCATACACACTCACAGCAGCAGTGATTCGAGCTACAACATTTGCCATTTGTTCAACATATTTACAACCCTAGCTTTTTGTAAGAAAGCGTCTATTTCTCAGCATTCGAGTTTAAGAACCTATTCACCTACAACAACTGCATTTCTCATAAATGTGGGGACTCAACCTCGTCTTCTTTAAGCCTAGCATTAAGCAACTCAAAGCCCACAGTAAATATTCAGTATCACAGGAGTCCCTTTAGGAGCAGGAGCTTGCTGGCTGAACCTGAGTCCAGTACCTCCTACCCACCAGGAGGACCCTTTTCCAGTTTCTTCACAAATTTCCTCACCAGGGTGCTGGTCTTGCTTTGGAGTCAATGAAGCAGTCTTGTCTAACACACACACACACACACACACACACACACACACACACACACAGAGTCTGAGGTCCCACACCAACACTGGAGATGGCTCACCTGGCAGGAAGGCCCTGATAAAGTACTGCTCAGATGGCCCTGTCATACTACACCAGCACACCAATATGTTTGCTAAACTGATCAATAGTAAGATTGATAAGACTTCTGCTTGGTTAGGTTAATCTTGGTATCGATCAGCCTGGCAAACATATTGCTTTTCCTGGGCAGCCTTTCTCGGTAGCTTTGCTTCCCCCACCCTGACACCCTGGTTGTCTGGTCCTATCAAGAAGAGAAATAGAACAACATTTTCTACATTAAACGCTTTCCATTACATCCTGATCATCTTTGCTGGCAACAGATATCTCCTCGAGCAGAGGATTTATAGACAGTGGGTGTCTGACTAATTTTTCTGAGGGTGTTAGAATATTGATAATGATCGGGGCTTCCCAGGCTCACACTCTGCACGTGGAGCCCAAATTAATAATGGTTATAAATCGGAGTGGTAAGTGCCTTTCCAATTACAGTGCCCAGAGCAAGGACCTCAGAAAATAGAACTACAAAGCCCAAAACAAAGGCGTGCAGAGTCTGTTTCTAATGCAGTCTTGTTCTTATCCAAAACGAAACAAAGTGAAGCTAATGGAGAGATTCTCACTGGATGGGGAAGACGAAGAAAGAAAGGTTACCTACAGAATGGTGACAGAGGCAATTCTTTAACCAACTAAAATCATAGGGGTGACCTCGGGTGGAGCTTCCATATCTCAATGACTGCTTCCAAGTGTTGGCACCTGCACACAGTCCTTCCTCTGTACAGGAACCTCCTTGTAGCAACAAACTCTCATCCTTTGCTTAGGAGTCATGGTCCTGGCCCCGCCCATAGTCAGGTTATGCCTGTCCTACCAACAAGCCTCACTAGTCTTCCCTCTTCTCAGAAGTCTCTCTGTGGTACCTCAAGAACTGGGGAGGCAACCACCCAAATCTGAAGTTTTGTGGTTTTAGAAGCTTCAGAAAGTAGTAAGCCATCAAGCATTGCTTCTGGCCTCTGCCCTCCATGGTGCACGCATGCCTAGTGGGTGAGGTCTCTCCTTATATCCAGTCAGTACTTCATTTTTTTTCTATTAGCCCCTTCCCCTGCTGTGGGTTGCAGCAGCAGCTAGAGACTCTTTGTTGAGAGTCACATGGCAGCACAAGCATATGACCTGTGTGTCTTTCTGACTATTCCCTGACTTTTTTCTGACTTTTCCCTGGTGGTCAGGTCAATATAAATATCTACTAAATAATGTGTAAATAAAGACAAGGCACTAGAAGAATGTTCTTGGAGACTGTGAGATCCCATCATTTTCCTCCTTCTATCTCTGCTTCCTGGTAGAGACATGAATGGTCTCTCTATTCCACAATGTACTGGTTCACCACTGGCTAAACCAAAAAATCTAACCAGTCAAACCAAAACCTGTGGCCAAAAGGACCATTTTCTCCTTGTGCTTGTCTTTGGCTAGAATCTGTTGTTGCGATGGAGAGCTTACTCACACAACGGGTTTGGAGGCTGCTATGGTATAGAGGTGACTGACCTCCAGATATCACACTTGAGCTTTCCTGCTTGGTCTCCACTGTAGCAGGGACCTGATGGAAACGCATCTTCCCACAGGCTACAGGAGTAACAGAACACGAACTCAGAGAGCTTATGGCTCTGAAAAGGGTGGTGGGTAGGCCAGAGGCAGCACTTGAGCCCCTATCACTACCAGGAAGAGTTGGGTAAAATCTTAACTCGCTGCTTGATATTGTGTCTCCAGAAGCTGGTCAGCGGGCAGTAACCCAGAGCAGTGAGAACACAGCCAACACAACAATCTCAGGAAGGTTCAAAAAACAAATCCAGCCTTAGCTTGTCTGTGGGGTCATCTGGACGTATGACACTTCACAGTGTGACTCGAATCCAACAAGAACCCTTGGTGACAAATTCTGTCTATGCCAAAAGTCCACGTTCTATTCTGCAAGTGGGAAAGGCAGAATCCGAAAAATCTGATGGAGCCCCAAAAATGATCACCCAGCAATGGGTTGTTATAGAGAGTCCTATAGTTGTAAAAGGCTTCCCAGCAATCATGTCATTGTTTGGGGCCTGAACTGAGACCTGCCATTTGATAAGAGAAGGGTGGGACTATGAGGACCCTCATCCAAGAAATAGCCAAGCCCACCTCTCCACTCAGCCTGAACATGTAACAATCTCTCCCTCCCCTGGAAAAGAGAATCTGCTAGAGCGAGCTTTCCTACTACCCAACCAGAGTGAAAATCGCAGCAAAGTTTCTATGAGCTCCAAGCTTGCACTCACCATCACAAATATGGCATATGACACTACCAAGTCACTCCAGGCTGCTGGGGGTTCACTTGTGACACTGTGAAGAACTGGACAGGCCTCTGTGTACAGCAGATGTGAATAAGCACCGTGTGGTAGATGAGTTATTTAAACATCTGCCCAAGATGCCCAATTGCTGCGACTCTTTTTGAGTGACAGCCAGCTCCCTATATTCTTTTTTTTTTTTCAAGATAATTGAAGTGTCTTCACTTTTTTGTAAAAAGAGAAATCTTCCTATGGTTGTTGGCACTCAGGGAAATACTTCCACACGGCATTTGCAGCCAAGCGCTAGTCATCCATCCTTTCTACTTGTCTTCTGTGGAGTGTTAACACTTTATTCTGAGTCTCAGATATCCCTGGTGGACCAAAAGTAGGGAAGAAATTAAAAATGAAGCAAAAAAGCATTCCTCTCACCCATCAAGAGAGTAAGAGCTCTGACTGCTTCCAGGGAGACGGTGGATACAATCCTCTTATTTCACCTTCAGATAAATTCCCACTTCAAGCAATGCTGTTTTCCTTTGAATGAGTTGTTATGCAGGCACATACCAAAATCACTAGAAAGACATGTTTTGCCCTAGCATAACGTGAGGTGTCCAGTGTATTCTGACAGTCATCAATAAGCTAGACTTGCTCCTTTTATCCCCACCCACAACCCATCTCCTCCTTTATTTTTATATGTGCATGTATTGGTATAGTTACATGCCTATCTGTGCTCTTGCTGTTGGTGGCCAGAGGCCTGTCAGGGTCATGCTTTCCTCAATTGTTCTTTTGTATTGTTTAGAGTAGGGCATCTCACTGAATCCAGAGCTCACTCATTGGCTAGCACATGCAGAAGTCAAGCACTTGACCCATTGAGACATTCCCTCAGCCCTCTCTCTGAGTGTCTCTCAATATGTACATGGCCTTGAACACCTTTGCTCAGTTGCTACCTATGCTCAGATGAGTCCTTCCCAGATAGTATTTGTTTTTCCGCACTTCCATATAGATACTTGGAAATGTTGGAGAGACTTGAGTTACCATCCTTGGGTCAGGAAACATGTAGCAGGTAGAAACCAAGGACTCTGTAATGTCAAGACACTGAATCAGTCAGCCCTAACAGCATGCCAGGGATCAGGGGTCAGAAGTCCTGAGTTAAATGGCCAGGAAGTGTGTGACACAGCTTCCCAAATACTCAACCTCATTCAAGTCATAGTTTCCAGGCTAATGTGTCCACCAAGGCATATGGTAAATGTCATGTGTCTGCACAGAACATGGTGTACTTTTAACTGACTCACATGTGACAGTTCTGCAAGGCCCAGTCTTTAAAGGGAAACCTATGAGAGAGGTGATCAGATGGATGAGAACCACAGCTAAGACGGAATTGCTGCAGTCTATGCAACAAGAGAGATATAGAATGATGTGGGGAAACTTTTAGAAAGCTTAGAATAAAAGACAAAATCTGGAAACAGTGGTCTTATTTTTCTCATTGCTGTGACAAAATACAGGACAAAGGAAACTTAAAGAATGAAAGGTTTATCGAGTATTTGGGCCATCATAGCAAGGAAATCATGCATGATGGTTAGTTTCTGTCAGCTTGACACAAGCTAGAGCCATCTGGGAAGAGAAATCCATAGTTGAAAAGTTGTCTCCATCAGTACAACCAGTGGCCTGTCTATGAGGCATTGTTTTTTTGTTTTGTTTTGTTTTGTTTTGTGATTCATGATTGACATAGGAGGGCCCAAGCCTCTGTGCCTGATTCCACCTCTGAGAGATGGGCCTGGGTTGTATAAGAAAGCAAACTGAGCAAGCCATGGGAGCAGGACAGTAAATGAATCCCTCTGTTTTCCAGCCTGTTGGAGCTTCTGCCTAACTTCCGTCAAAACCAAAAGTGATCAGGACACAAAGGCCAAAGACATCCTTTCCTCCCCAGTAGTAGTTGATCAGGGTGTTTATCTCGGCAATGGACAGAAAATGAGGACCACCTGGTAGCAGAAGTGTGCAGCAGTTGGTCACATGGCATCTGAATTCAGGAAGCAGAGACAGGAAGGCTTGTGCTCAACTCACTGTCCTCTTTTGTTTTTTCATGACCCAAGCCCATCACCTGATACCTTCTACAATCAAGGAGTTTCTTTCCCTTATGATAAAGCTGGGTGAACCTTAGCGGATTCCATAGCAGTCAAGGTGACCGAGGCGGAGGGACAAACATGACAGGCTGACAGAGCTTAGTAAGAAGTTTTATTACAAAGGGGAGGGAAAGGGGAAGGAAAGAGAACAGAGGTAAACAGACACAGAGACACAGAGAGATGACAGGGGAGACAGGGGAGACAGGGGCAGGCCAGCCTAATGCCTGAGTTCTTGGACTTTCTCCGCAGAAAGTCTTCACAGATGTGCCAAGAGGTATGTCTCCTGGGTGATTCCAAAGCCAGGCAAGTTGACGATGCAGATTAACCACCACAGGTCTTCAGACTGAGTGCACATGTAAATATGGCAGAAAATTGCTCCCTGGTTTGTTTAGCAGAGCCAAGTCCAAGGGAAACAGAGTTGAATATGCTGCTACAGAACAGGAAGAATAGAAAGACAGACAGATTGACTCCATTGTGAGTCATCACACTGGCTTGCGATTAGACAGAGACACCGTTAGGCTGTCACACTGCCCAGGTCCAGAAGGCCCCACTATTGCTTTTCCCTGTAGACTTCTCAACAGGGTCATGTAGTGTGGGACCTTGGTTTTATGTTGTGTGGTACCTGCAAGTGGTTTTAGTGAGCTGAAAGTCATCACAAGCTATTGCCTAGATTCAGAAGAAAGTTTCCCTCTTGTCTTAACAACTGGGCATCAATGACCACACACTTACGAACATCAGACCTCACAACGTCACATACACACACCCGGTTTACCATCATGACCTTCTGTACATGAGCTGAACAGACATAGACTCTTTGTTTCCTCCCAGATGAGGTAGAACCCTGTCATGTCTGGACAATCCATGGTCTCTCAGTTCCAAAAGGTCACTGAATCCTCTGATCAAGGTCATTTAAGGGAGGACATCTCGTCATGTAGATTAACACTTTCAGCCCCATTATTCCTGTCACTCTGTGCCCCTATCACTTGCTGATACCGGACTCCTTCTCTAGTACTGTCTAGGACACAGTGTTGAAACTTCATACAGTTACACAGGCAATGGGTGTTGTACCTTAAAAAAAATCAATGCACTAGAAAAAGATGCTATGAGAAAAGGTTCAAGTGGAGGGTTTTTTAAATTAGGAAAGGAGAACCTAAAAGGGGGAAATAGTAGGGGGGAGACAGGCCTCCAGAGACAGGATCAGCAGGGGAAAGGAGAGAGGAAAGTAGGGGAGGGGGAAGAGAGAGCAGAAGAGAGGGAGAGAAAGGAGAGGAAGAAAAGGAAGGAAGGATGGAGGAGGGAAGGAGAGAGAGAGAGAGAGAGAGAGAGAGAGAGAGAGAGAGAGAGAGGAATGGGAAGTGGATAGGGCTCTTTTAAAAGGGAAGGTAGTGAATGTACACAGGTGGTGCTCTTAGTGACTGCAGTTGAGGGTGTATCCTGCTAGAACCCCAAGGACAGGCCAAGAACCCCAAGGACAGGCCAGTACAGATGCCTGACTATTAACAATTGGAGGGTAGAAACCACTGCCAGATAATTAGATGGTGACTCTGGAAGCAGAGACAGGAGGCTAGCACCCACAATACTCAGGAAGCCTGTCTCAGTGATTCTGAAATTTTTCTCCCACTGTATTGTCAATAGACTCAATGACTTAGGGATCTGCCTCTGAGCTTCAGAGTGCTTCTTCCTGCCTGACCAAAGTCAGGGTGGGTGCTGGCCTGTCCTCTGTAAAATATGGGATTCTTGGGGTGGAAGCATTGTCCCAACACTCTTTGTTTCCCCAATGAGTGGCACTTGGTAGACAAGATAAGTGCTTTGCATTCACCAGGTGTCTTTTTCTTCACTCTTTTCAAAACATACTTATTTTTAAATATGTGTGTGTGTGTGTGTGCGTGTGTGTGTTCATTTATGGTTGCATGTGTGCACATGAGTACAGATTCTCGTAGAGGCTAGAGGAATCAGATGCCCCTGGAGTTACAAGCAGTTGTGAGATTCCTAATGTTGGTGCTGGAATTTATACCTGGGCTCTCAGGAAATGTAGTACATACTCTTTGCCTCTGAACCATCTCTCCAGCCCCTTCCTTGACTTTTAAACCCAAGGACATCCAAAGTATTTTGTGGGTTTTAGAATTTGTGATTTCTATCATAGCCATAGAAACCTACGTATTTTTAAATCATAGAATACAAGACCAGTAGAAAATTACATCCAAATATAATTATAAAGGAATAACCAAATGGAAACCACAGCCATTCTTAGGGGCATGAGTAAAGAGAGTCCCAAGTTCTTGGAACTCCTCTAATCCCCAAGAGAACTCAGGGCTTTCACTCTGTAGATGCAATCTTACATTACAAATGAGGAAAGTGAAATCTGCTACCTGCTAACAGTATTCATTGAGCTGCCTCCTCCCGTCTATCCTGCAACAATATGTGCTTCTCTTAAATGCATATGGAAAGAGTCTTCCGTGAGTCTCATTCAAAGAAGAACGGGCAGGATAGTAAGGATGCAGCTCACGGCACTGTGAATCTATTGTACATGTTGGCTGCAACACAGCAAATGCATTATAGTATTGATTGGCACTGGCTAATTAATAGAGAGCATTATAGGAATAATACAATCATAATAAATGAAACTGAAGTCAAACCAAGAAACTTTGGCAATGAGTTGTTTGGTAATTATGATTCTCTCTGAACATAATGGACAGTGTTCAGAAGCAATTTCTAATTTATGATAGTGTTGTGATTTATAGTTGGGACTGGCAATAAATCCAAGGTAAATGTGTAAACTGTGAAATCTTGCCTACAATATGGTATCCTTGTTACATTAGGAGACTATGGAAATAAATTATGTAACTTCTCAGAAAAAGTAATTAAGTGAAACATGGCATATAGTCTAATGAATTATACATATATAATGAAGTATTGTAAATAAATAGAATGTGACATTATCTCTACTGTTACTGCTGATTAAAATAGAAATTATGAGCCAAGCATTGGTGGCACACACCTTTAATCCCAGCAAAGGCTGGTAGGCCAGCCTGGCTACAGAGCAAGTTCCAGAACAGACTCCAAAGCAATACAGAGAAACCCTGTCTTGAAAAACAGAAAAACAAAAAGTAGAAATCATGAATTGCCTCTCATAGGGCCCAAATGAAAATCCTTCCACCTAAGTTGGAGGCAGGAAGTTGTCCTTTCCCTGTCTGACTGACATTCAGTGGGAAAACTGCTCATGTTGGGTAAATACATAAATATGATGTTCTCTATATAGTTTGAGAGGGAAAGTAATGGAATCCACTTAAGGTCATGATCAGTAAGGTCACAATATCCTCATCAGAGCACTCAGGAAGAACAAAGTGAACTGCTCCTCCTAAGTAGGAAGAAACTCTAGTTTGGGCTGTATCTGCTCTCATCTATATGATGTAGTTCACATGGCTAACAATGACTTAAATAATACCATTCTACCAGAAGACTCCTCTGAACCACAGATCCATGAGTAACCAATCACTGGACAAGTCCATTTTCTCTACCTTTTGACCCAAACTTGATGCATGCAGGAAGTTCACCACCTACCACTGTTTTTATACAGCCAGGCTCATGTCTGTTGATCCTTGTTGTCAACTTGACACATCTTGAAGGAAGACCCTCAACTGATGAATCGCCCTCCTCCTCAAGATTAGACTGTGGGCATGTCTGTGGACCATCTTCTTGATTAGTCATTGATGTGGGAAGACACAGCCCACTGTGGGCAGTGCCATTCCTTGGTAGGTCATCCTGAACTGTATTTTAAAAGCAAGCTGACCAAGGTAGGGGAAACAAGCCTGTAAGTGTCAACCCTCTCAAGTTCCTACTTCAGTCCTGCCTCCAGAGAACTACCACAGCTCCTATCTTTACTTGTCCAGATGATGGGTTGAACTGTGTGAGTCAAATGAACCCTTTCCTTCTCAAGTCACTTATGGCTATGGTGTTTATCATAGCAGCAGAACCCTAACTAGAAGAGAGATTAGTGAAAGAGAGTGAGATATTACAATGAAAAGTCTGATCAGGCTGTTTCGGGAGAATTGTGGAATGACCTAGGAGCTTTGGGCTTTAAAAGGCCATTTAGTGCTCTTAGTCTAATTGGCTGTCACAGGAGTTTGGGAAACAGGAATATTTAGAGATGGGCAGAGGGCACACATCTGACTTGTGAAATCCCAGAGCTGGTAAATACTCTATCAGGACTACATCAGTGATGTTTTGAATTAATAGGGAACTGGGAGGAGTAGAGGGAGGGGAAACTGTAATCAGGATATATTGTATAATAAAAGAAGCTACTTTCATTAAAGGGATGGGGTAGAACAGAAGAACAGAAGTTACTGTTTTTATACTCCAGTGAAAACTGCATATCCAAGATCATATAGGCAGCACAAAGTGGGCTTGTGCGAGTAATAAAGAAAAGAAAAAAATATATTTTAAATAAAACTATTATTGGAGAAAAAAGGAACTTTCTCAATAAATAAAAGGATTCATTCATCAAAGAATATACACCTTCCAACAAAATAAGCTAAACACACAGCTTCAAACATAAAGAAAAGCCTGGTAGAACACTCAAGTATGGAGTTAAAAGCTACAATAAGTTTCAACTACTAAAACATACTTAAAGAGCAAGAACAAAGAGCCTTGTAATACAGTCACCCAGCAAAGAGTTGACTATGTTCTGCACATGACCAAGCAACAGCAGGACAATAGGTCGTCGTCTGTTTAGAGAAAAAAAAACATAGTGAGTTTAAGATAACAATCTGTATCTGTGTGTCCTCTGAATAGAAAGAAATTAGGCTAAAAGGAGTAAAAGGAACTCTGGGGAAATCCACAAATATTATAAAATTAAACAAGACACAGCAGAAAAATATGAGTCAAAAAATAAAACATGGAATAAAATATAATTTAAGTTGACCACTTTTCCTGTAGCTAAAGCAATGAATGGATAAAATTTTTCAGCAATGCTCTTAACAAAAATTAAGGAAATATTATCTAAAGCAGCAGCTCTCAACCTGTGGGCCATGACCCCTTTGGGGAGGGCGTGTCAAGCAACCCTTTCATAGGGATCACCATAGAAAATCACAGATATTTACAATTCATAACAGTAACAAAATTACAGTTATGAATTAGCAACAAAATAAGTTTATGGTTGGAGTCACCACAACATGAGGAAAGGTATTAGAGGCTCATAGCATTAGGAATGCTGAGAACCACAGATCTGAAGTAAATAAAGGAATGCAAATAATCAATATGGGAGTAGAAATCAGAAAAACAAAAAAGTAGAAAATCCTCACTAGAATCAATTTGATTGCTTGAAAAGATACAAACAAATTTATGAACAGAATTAAACTAATTAAGAAAAAAACCTACAATTCACTAATATCAGAAGTGAGTGGGGGAACAACATCAGAGATCATGCAAAATAAAGAAAGTATATTAGAGAAAAATAAAGTAGGCAGATTTCTTGAATAATTTAGTATACCAAAGATCATTTAAGAAAAAATGAATTACATGATTATTCTTGCTGAAGATTGATCATTATACAAAACAAAAATGTTTGTGCTCACTGTGTTTTACTGAGCATTTTCCTCGAGAGTATACTCAACTGAGAAGACTAGAAAAGAACATGAAGGTATTCAGATAGGCAAGAAAGAATTACAGCGGAAAAGTCTTACAAATATCGTAACGATTTGTGGAGCAATTGTCATGAATTCATGAAAATATACTAGAAACAATATGCCAGTTTATTGAAGTAGTGTGGTACCAGTATATGAAATGCATTATGCTTTTATATATAAGCAATGAGAATATATAGAATAAAGATTCATAAACTGTTGCTCACAGAGAAAAATTATATGAATACTTGGAAGGAAATTTAACAAAACAGAGACATTGCTAAGTACAGTTTATATAGTTATCTCTTTCAAATTACTATTCATATTTAAAATAAGCCCGGCCAAAATCCAAGCAAAGTCCATTGTAAAAATCAAGTTAATTATAAAAGTTTATAGAAAATGAGAGAATCTGGAATAATCAAACCAGTATTTTAAATTAAGAACAAATTTGTGGAATTTATAATTCATAATTTCATGTATTGTTGTAAAGTTAGAAGTTAAGAACACATAGTATTGATTTCTTGCTTTTTTCTTTTTCTTTTCTTTTTTTTTTTTGAGACAGGACAAGAAAATGAAGTTGGCTAGGCAGTGAGGTAGGGAGGATTTGGAAGGAGTTGCGGGAAGAGAAAGAATGATCAAAAATTTTGCATGAAAAAATTTTAAGTAATTTTTTTAAAAAAGAACATACAGTGCTGACACGGTGTGTGTGTGTGTGTGTGTGTGTGTGTGTGTGTGTGTGTGTGTGTATAATAAAGTAAGACATAATCACGGTAAAGAGTTTAACCATAGAGCTGAGCATTGCCAGTCAAATTTTGACAAAGGTGTTCAGGAACTTGAATTTTGAAATATCCTGTTTTACAGATTATTTTGGAGAAATTGGATAGCCATCGTGCAGAATGACTCACACAGTTCACAAAATAATTAACTTGAAATGCACTGTACTAAAATACAATGGCAGAAGCTATGAAATTTATAAGAGGGAAAACATGTTCGTGGTATTAAGCTAGGAAAGTATAAGCCACAAGAGAAAAGTATTAATAGAGTTCATGAAGATGACATTAAGAAAATGAAAAGGAGGAAACACAAACTAGAAAAAATTGTGAAATATATCTCATAGAAAACTTATATTCAGAATATCTTTTAATCACATCACAGTAAGATGTGTAATCTGATTTTTTTCTAAATAACAAGATTTGAATAATTTCTGCATCAAAGATACATTACAAATAATAATAATAAATGTATGAATCATAAATTATTAGGCAAAATCTGATTAAAACCATAGTGAGAAACCTCTCCCCTATTATTGCAAGTTTTTTCCCACGGGCTTCCAGCACTGGATACTGGTGAAGACAGAGAGCAGCTATGATACTCAAATATTCTTATCTGGAAAAAAAATAGGAGAGCTATTTGGAAAATGTTCTGTCCTCTCATCTTCCTTCTTCTTCCTTCTCCTTCTTTGTAAAACTTAATATTCTTTCCCAAAGACCAGTCAAATCAACGCTTACATGTCTATCTATGAAAAATAACAGCATACAGTCACTAAATATCACTAAATATGTTCACAAATATTTAGTAACTTTATTCAGTATGCTCATGAGCTAAAAAAAAAAAACAGTCCAAAGCTACTATTGGAAATTGGAAGAACAAATTGTGGCCACATAACAGGTAGTCAACAGGGAGCATTATCCCACAGCAGCTCCATGCTCCCCAAAGCATAGCTTCAAGTTATTGAATGCAAGAACTAATGGAAGGAGGAACGGTAAAAGACAAAAACATAGCTTTTACTTTATTGCAGTTCTATCACTAATTGATACAAACAAAGAGAAAAAATCTGACAGGGAGATTTGAACATCACAACAAGTCTGTCTGACCTAACTCACACACCTTCTACCCCAAGCACAGAACCCTTATTCAGAGTGCATGTACAGTTTTTAAGAATAGTATGCATCAAGAGCCACAAAGGACCAATGCATTTCAAAAGGGTTGAAATAAGCCCTGTTAATGAAAGTCATAGAAATAGGCTAGAAATCAATAATCAAAAAGACAAGGAATCCCACAACTCTTTAGAAATTGAGATACCGTCTTCTACTCAACCATGTGTAGAAGATGAAATCAGTAAGGGAAATGTAAATATTTTGAACTGAGGTATGTTGTATGTTCCAAGTGCATTTTCAAATCTTAGGTCTGGCCATGGCTATACACACACCTGTAATCCTGACCTTTGGAAAGTGCAGGCAGGAAGATCAGGAGTCCAATACCAGCTTCCATTACAGAGCTTGGGGCCACCTTTTGCTGCCTTCTCTAACCTTCATAAGCACCTCTTTGGGAGCATGAATCTGACAGCCACAAAGTTAACTCGTCTTCTGCCCAGGGTTAAAACGCTGGAACAATCCTTGGGCAGTGGAGACCCTCCAGCTAGCTGAGTCATCTGCAAGTCACCCTGGTCAAGGACAGTTTTGAGTCTCACCCAGGTTCAGTGGGCTTGTCAGTGATGTGACTGCCCTTGGGTGACCTCTTACACATTACTCCAATAAGCTACATGTACACAGAGTGGTTCTTTAAGTCTTTCCTTTTGTTTTGAAATCCTGGATCTGTCACAGCTCCGGTGCCAACTTGCTAAGACATTCAGAGAAGTTTTTCTAGACAGCTCAGGCTTGTGCTCACTGTGCTTCCAAACAGAGACAGGGAAGGAGGTCCAGGCTCAAGTGGCCAGAAGACCTACAGACCCTGAACATGTTAAGTGGGTGGAGTTGAATCTGAGCCACATGAACAGTACAAGAAGCCCCTGCATTGCAGGGCAAATGGGGGGCATGGTGGGGCACGGTGGGGCAGTGTGCCCATGTGGGGCTGTTTCTTGTACAGGACAGTCATGCTGAATCTGAGGAACTTCAGAACCCATGCTTGTCTCTTCAGGCCAACCTCAGTTTTACACGGAGGATAGTTTTTTTTTCCAAAACTCAGAGCACAGGCTCAGGGGCTCAAATTCTGAACAATATTTTGACAAATGATATATAGTTTTGAATCCAGTAAGTTTCATCTGTCCAATTATAAACACTGGAGTTTCAGACGGAGCAAGAATACCCACCTCACTCATGGACAAGTTGCAGTGGGACCAGCTTCCCATGACAGGAACACCAAAGCCCACTCCATCTGAGGATCATTCTATTGGAGCCAGCCCTCGCTCGCTCCCTCCAGCCACAGGTAGGTGGCTGGAAAAGACTGAGAGGGACAGAAGAGAAAAGAACCTGGGCTTTGTGGCTGGATGGTGATGTGGTCGCTGGCTGCCATATCAACTGACTTATTCCTCAGCAAATAGTATGTGCCTTGTTTGCCAGCATCAAGCCAGAAGAGGCCTCCAACACTGTCTATATTTCCTGTGAACCAGGCGGAGCTGATGTGCATGGCTGGGCCCTGCGTCCCTGTAACCCTATCTTTTCCCTTCTTCTTGTGGGTGTCCCTGCTTCCATGCCACCCTTCTGTTCTCCTTCCTCCTTTTCGCTGTCCCCTTGCTACTCTTGTTCATGTTCCACAGGCCCCTGACCCATTACTGTGCCACGAGTACTTGTCTCCTTGCCTCTTTTGGCTTGTGCTCATCCCCCTCTGCCCATCAGCATGAAGGGTTTTACACAGAATGGAAGCAAGGACCAAGCTTTTCTGTGCCGCTGCCTGTCCTCACCCCGAGGCTCTCCTGTCTGCCTCTTCCTGTCCTGTGCACGGCTGTCCCTCTCTTTTTTGTGTGTCTCTGTCCCCCACCTTCTCAGATGGCTGGGCCTTTGCTCCTGTGTCTCATTCTTGGGACCTCCAGGCCCAGATCGATGTGGTTGGGGGAGGTGACCCGGGGAAGGCCTGCGCAGCTGAAACGCTCAGTTGCTGGAGCACTTAAGAGAGAGACTGTAATTAAGTGGAGATCGGCCCTCTGGCCCCCTGGGCACTGGGCATCAGCAGCAAGAGGAAGCCCCCTCATTACCCAGTGAAGAGCACCATGATTGGCCGCTCGGTCAGGCCTCTGGTGGCCCCTTTGTTACCACTGTGGAAAGGAGTGCACTTTCTGTGAGCTGGCTTTGCCAAATGTTATCATTTTAAAAGCCGTGAACGAGGGGGAGTGGGGCCTAGGGGTATACACAGCCCCATATGCTGGGGACAGGGAGACAAGTGTATCACTCCTCTATTAGACTGACACAGGAGCTCACTCCTGCCCCGAACATGAGACAGCTTGAGAGGATTATGCAGGACGGGCTGTCACACGATGAAATTTTCAGAAATCTGTTCACCCCTGCTCAGACCCAGTGAATATTTTATCACCTCGCATGGAGGAGGAAAGGTTTGTTTATTAACTGTAGGAAGACACAGCCGAGAGACTGGGGACATGAAGGTAGAGAAGAAGCAGAGTCCTTAGCATCCAATTGGAATCGCAGGCAGGGAGGTGGCAAACAGGGTGGGTGGGAGGGAGGGAGGGAGGGAGGAAGGGGGGGAGGGAGGGAGGGAGGGAGGGAGGGAGAACTGGGCCCAAGAATGGTAGTGGGAACAGGGCAGAGGGATCTGACGGGCTGAATGAGAGGAAGCAGTGTGGTTTCTGGCCTGGTGAAGATGATCTTGGCCATGGCAGTCAGCATGAAACACCACCAAAAGCAGCCCAGACCTTCAGAGAGAAAAGGGAGAAACAGTGGGGTAGATTTCAACTGGAAATGTTTCAACTGAGTCCTCATTCAACAGGTTAAACTCTAACGACTCTTCCTTGTAACATAGGAGAAGACACTTTCCCATTTTAGAGAAAAGTGGAGAAAAGAGTCATTTAGAATCATAGACTGCAGAAGCCAGCACTACCTGTATGTGGCAACTGGGAAGGTCTTACGATACATACAGAACACAGAAAACAAATCCATCCAGGTGACCTGGGCCTGGCAGAAACCTGAGAATATAGGGACATTTTTAAGTACAGCTAAGGAAAAGAACAGCAGGGGACTTGCAGGCATGGACCCTTATGGTAGCCAGTGCCTCCCATGATGCCACGAGAGAGGGCAGCATCAAGTTGGGAAGCCTTCTCCATGGCCACCCAGGTCCACAGGGGCTCTTAAAGGGGCCATACCTACTTCTAGTACTTTTCCACTTCATGTCAGGAAACTGAGCCATGCCAGATCCTGAATGCAAGCTTGTCTAGATCTTCTCTGAGGTACCTTGCAGTTTCTCTAGGTCTGGAGTCACTAGGCTACCTCAGATGGCTGAATGAACAAACTCATATCTGCCCAGCAAAACCGCATGTCATTTTAAAGTGACAGGCCTTTGTATGCTTTTAACAAATAAACTGAACACAAAATGTAGAGGGTCGCAGAACACGTGGCACATGTGAAAACAGCTTAGCACTGTCCCCTCAGCACAGCACGGGGGCACACACACACACACACACACACACACACACACACACACACACACGAGCACGCTCAGACAAATAAAAGCACAGCTCCTGGGCTTTTCTGCAAATTGCCCAGATTACCGAGATAACGTTTGCCCAACAATGTCACAGGGTCACAGAAAAAAACCAACACAATATGCTTCTCCAAACCCAGCCCATCTGAACACCCAAACTCGGGTGTAAGCAGAGCCCAGGGGGCAATGACAGAACAAAAGCACCCTCTGCTAATTGACTGAAAAATTAGCCGGGTGGCCCCATGGGAGAGGCGGAAGTTGCAGCAGATGGAGGCTGCTGGGCACGGTGGCTCAAAGAAACCTGCTGTGGCTCTTCTGCAATTATGGGTCACAGCACTCCTCTTGTTAGACAGAACAGCAGAAAGTCAGGACAGGGGACAGAGGGCCAGAAGGTCCCACTTGCTCTGTGTCCCAAGCTGAAGCTCCTAGAAAACCCGTCCAAACACTGGGGCTGAGCGCTTCGGGTTGTTTGTATGTTTTTATACATTTGGCCTCTGACCCAAACAGCTGCTTTCCTTAATTCTGGTGATCTGAATTAATCCGCATCGTTGTGTCTTGATCATTAGCTGTGGGTCTGTGGTTCTTGGGCAGTGCAAGTGGAGGTGTGGCAGGGTGGGGCGACCGTTCATATCACGTGTGCACAGGGGCACACAGCACAGCAGAAGCTGCCTCTCTGAACACCAACACTAGCTAGGATGGTTATTCCTCTGACGGAAGTGAAAACCTGTGGCTTAGAACACCGGAGGCCACTGGCGTGGCCAGACTAGCTGTTCAGCAATGGCAGGGATGCCTGTGCCTGTGCCTGTGGCTGTGGCTGTGCCTGTGGCTGTGCCTGTGCCTGTGCCTGTGCCTGTGCCTCTGCCTCTGCCTCTGCCTCTGCCTCTGCCTCTGTCTCCACTGTGCTGGGATTACAGGCATGCTGCCGTGCCCAGCTTTGAATTCTGAGTATTGCAGGTCCTCATACCTGTGTGGAAAGTGCTTTGCTTTATTGGCCAATCCATCTCTTCAATCCTGCCCTTTTATCTTCTACCATAATAAACACCACGTAGGATAAAGTAAGAATATTGTTCTGTCATCTAACTTAAAGCAAACATCAACACCCTGCAGGGCTCCTTTCTTACATACTTCTCAGTCATCAAAATACAACTCGATTTCTCCTGGCATTATGTTATATTAAAACACTCGGTTCTGGCAGGAGAGATGGCTCAACTCACTGGCCTCTCTTCCAGAGAACCTGGGTTCAATTCTTAGCACACATATGGTGGTTCACAACTGTCTATAACTCCAGTTCCAGGCGATCTTCTGGCCTCCTGAGTCACTAGGCACATAGTGGTACACAGACATACAGGCAGGAAAAACATTCATGTGCATGGAACTTTAAAAATTAAAATAAAATTTTAAACACTGTTGAATTACCAATTCAGATTAAACATCTCACTTTGCGTGAGTTTCTTTGTGTTTGTTTCATGTTGGAGTTTTGTGAAAGACACCATCCTTCCTGGTGCATCCTAAATGTCCCTATATTATGGAGTGAACCAACTATCCAGAGGCAAACCCCAAAGAGAACAGGCGACATTTCGGCCAGCTTGTGCACACAGATGATTTCTTTTAAGAAAATGCCAAAACCATTTATGTTGTTACATGTAAGACCCATTCTGTGAATAAATGTGTATCGGTTTACATTTTTTTCAAATAATTTTGTGCATGGTAAGTGTCAGAGATTCTAGAAATAAATGACTATGGGAGAATAAATGACTATGGGAGAAATCACCTGGGATATGACAGAAGTATCTGACCTTTTATCCCCTTGTCCCTTTGGATTGTTCCACAATGAAATTTGATGTCAGATGGAACCCACAATTGTGCAGTGGAACTTACCCAGCCAATCTTTTAACAGTCTTTCTTATGTTGTTGCGGTGTTTGCAACCAGCATTTTAGTACTAGACCAAACACCCTTATCATGATTTCCTGAGTCACTCTGTTCTTGTTGGCTTTCAGATTCTTCCCTAAACTTAAGTTTTTTAATTTATACTAGTTGGCATGTCCTTTCGCAGGCTGCCGGGGTCTATGTAAATGCTGTCAGCACTATGACCCTTACCACAGCAGCACTTCCCATGCTCTCCCTGCTCCACACCTGATTCTGCAGCTTTGACGCCCGGGACCCCAGCACGGAGTCTTCCTCTAGAGATGCCACCTAGGCACAAATGCCACCGTGTAGTCTATGACTGTACAAGCCGGCAGCTCCTCCCAGCACAGTGTCTGTGACAGCCATTTACACTTGTCTGTCAGCACCTTCCTTTCTGTGTCTGGGAAGTCCACCACTAAACAGGCACACTGCAGATCCAACTGCCTGTGGACAGACATTGGAGACATGCTCACTGTTGGACTGTTACAGAGAAAGTTGCTGTGTTATCATTTGCACAGGTGTCAGGGAACATTAGTTTTTGTTGCTCTAGGATTGATTTCCAAGGATATAGTCCTGGGTGATAACGGCAAAGAGGTTGTTAGCTTGAGACACTAGCATTTTCTAGATAAATGTCATGAACAGCCCTTCCCCTGCTGGTCTGGGTCTCTGTCTTTAGAATCATTTGTACAAACTTTTTGCCCATTTTTAATCTGATGCATTTTTACTATTTGGGGTCTTTTAAAGATATGTAAGTTAACAAGTTATCTTCTAATAAATCATTCACAATCATTTTCTCTCTGCCTATTTTCATACTTCCTTGACCTTTTCCCCTCACTATAGAAACAACTGAACCCTTTTTTGTAAATGCTAACAGTTTTGAGTGCAGGGTTATCTATGCCCAGTACATTCTTTTCAACCCTGTAATGTCTTTAAATTGAAGCCATTTTTTAAATGTATAGGTAATTTGAATCTTTTTGTGTCTATTTTTCTTTGTGGGTCTAGCTCAAAGTTTGCCATTTCTTTTCACCAGTTGCAAGAAACAGCATCCAGAGTTTGCCATTTCCTCTGGCTCATATGTTTCCCTCCCCAAGTGTCTTGCTCTTCCACTACTTCTGACAATTCTTGGTGTGTTTCTTTTTTTCATTTAGGAAAAGAATGTGTACTTCTTTGGTGTGAATCTCTTTTTAGTTTTTCCTGCACACTTTAAGCTTTGCTTCAAGTCATCTCAGAAATTAGAACCAACGCTTTTCCCTCTATTATCTTCAAAATAGTTCTGTATTTTTGGGAAATGTCTTCCTCTACTTTTGGATTACTCGCAAGTGTGATGCTGAATTTCCAAGAGTTTGAAGATATCTTTCTCTCCTTGATTTGTAATTCAATCCTCTTCTGGTATTAAAAATGCAGTTCACGTGACACGGTGGCGCTAATGAATGAGTGTACTGACCATGGTGGCAGACTTCATGGTGGCAGACTTCTTCATGGTGGCAGACTTCCCTGGTGAGAGTTGCAAAACATTTGCTAAGCAGGTGCTATGCTGGTGGAGTGATGCCCCCCACCCCCACTGGCTGTGGCTGACTTCTGGCTGTACTTTCACAGCTGAAGAGCTGATTACTCTCAGAGCTGGGCTCTCCTGGATCCGTGAAGACTTTCTTTTGTAAGTTCATCTCTTAGGAAGAGATGCATGCAATGGACCAGCCATGGTCACGTGGATGTGTTTCTCTTTTAGTGGCTAGGTTCTAACCCCATAGCTCTGGCATTCTCTAGCCCCTGTTTAATACTTCTGTGTCTGCTTGTGAAACTTCATGTTAGCATCTGTGATGGGGGATGTCCTTCTGTATATATGCTTTTCTTATTGGTTGATGAAAAAAATCACCAACTTGCCACTAGCCAGGCAGGAAGTGTAGGCGAAGCTATGAGACGAGGGTTATTCTGGGGAGTGTAGGCAGAGAGAGGCTGCCAGAGACAGAGACACCATAAAGAGACCAGGAAGATGGGACATCCCAGGAATTCTCTGGTAACACAAGGTCATGTAGAAATACATAGATTAGTAGTTATGGGTTAATAATTAAGAAAGAGATAGCCAGTAAGAAGCCCTAGCCATCGGCCCACAGTTTTATAATTTTTTTTTTTGGTTTTTACGAGACAGGGTTTCTCTGTATTGTTTTGGAGGCTATCGGTCCAGCCCGGCCTCGAACTCACAGAGATCTGCCTGCCTCTGCCTCCCGAGTGCTGGGATTAAAGGCGCCACCACCGCCCGGCACAGTTTTATAATTAATATGGCATCTGTGTGTTTATTTGGGGCTAATCAGCTATGGGACCAGGCTGGAAAGAAACTCCAGCAATACATCTGCACTGTCTGCCTTAAGTTCTATAAATTTTCTTATCTTGGAATTGGGTTCTTCCTACCAACATAGAGGCTCTGTTCACCAGAGTCTTCCACCTTTGCTCATCAGAAGACCCACAGCATTGCACCCTGAATGATGGCTCACTTCCTGATAACCTAGTGCCATGGACAGTGTGTAATTTATTTTTCTTAATTGTGCTGCATAGAGAATTTTTATTGAAGAATGATTTTTGTAATTCTTTGATAATTTCACACATACATACAATGTACATTCAGTACATGTTCCCCCAATTCCTGTCCTACTTCCCTTGGCCTCCTTTGCCCCTCTTTTCTTCATGACTTTCTGAGTCTAGTTAGTGTTGTCAGTATGTATATGGGTGTGGGGCAATCCAATGAATCACTGCAAACCTACCAAAGGCCACACTCACAAAGGAAGGTGAACTCCCTTTTTCATCAGTCATCAAATGGCAATAGGTCCTCTGTTGTTGGTGACCCTACTCGGATACCCCTTGGGGGAAGGAGTGAGAAGACACAGCACCAACAACTCAGGCAAAAGGGACTCACTGAGTAGCAGAGCATGCTACAGACTTGTTTATTAAGGAAGTTAGACCTGTCTTTATACCTCCTCCCAAGGTGGCATTGGCTCAGGTGGCTGACTCTGCTGCCTTATCCTTTCCTCATTGGTGTCTCTAGTCAGGTGTTTCTTCATCATCAGTCTCTGGACATAGAGGCAGGCTTGGCTCAGGGAGGAAGTGCCTGCTGAGCATGTACGTGTGGGCTGGCCTGGGCACCTGGGACAGGGCTACTGAGGCTTGGCTAGGCTGGCCAGCAGTTTCTCCTACACTATTCAGCTAGGGAAACAACCTCGTGATTCCTCTCCCATCCATACTTTTTTGTTGTTGTTAAAGATTTATTTATTGATTATGAATACAACATCTTGCCTCCATGTATGTCTGCACACCAGAAGAGGGTACCAGATCTCATTATGGATGGTTGTGAGCCACCATATGGTTCTTCGGATTTGAACTCAGGACCTCTGGAAGCAGTCAGTGCTTTTTACCTCTGAGCCATCTCTCCAGCCCACCATGCTTGAATCTTATTCAAATCTTGTGCTGATGCTTCGAGTTCACAACTGCAAAACCTCGTCATGTCCAGAAATCACCATTTCACAGCTCTCTTCCCCATCCTCGAGTGCTTACATTCTTTCTATTCCCATGTCTGTGGTGTTTCTTTCCGGGAGGAGGGTATGGCTTACACCTCCCATTTAGAGTTGAGCACTCACAGGCACTTATTCTCAGCACTCTAACTGGTTATAACTCTGTGTTGAGCATTGCACAAACTGGGCAGTTAGGTCAAAAACCCTAACTGACAACATACCTCCAATAGCTTGTGTTGATGAGTCGTGTTTGTGCTCACTGTGGCAAACACAATATGTGCACACAGGGAGCTGCGCCCCCATCCTTTTTCTATCAAGTGTTGCCCATATATACATGGGTCCAGGGCTGACCATTTAGGCTTGTGTGATCTATCAGCAGGCTCCTTGAAGAGGAAAAAAAACCATGACTCCCTTCCTCAGCTACCATTGATTGACTGTAGCCATTCAGCTAGAGGTGGGTTCTTGGGAACCCTGGCCCCATTCATGTTGGCATATGGAGTTGTATGACCTAGTGCTTGTCTTGTGCAGGCAAGCGTACCATTGTGAGTTCACATTCTGCTTAGGCCCAGACTTGCCATTTTTGTATTGGCTTTCTTTTCTCTCTATTTTTGTTTCAAGCTTTCATCTTCCCTGCTCTGTTGGGTCATTTGCATATTTTAGCATCCCACTGCAGTTCTAACATCTACTGCATTTTTTTTACTATTTCTCTCTATACCTCTGTGTGTATAAATATTCATATCTGTATATATTATATGCTTATGCATTCATATCCATCCACATATATCCTTACATATTAATATGTATGTATGAATATGCATACATGCTCATGTGTGTGTATTAGTTTTAGGGGTTTCTCCAAGGACTAAAATATACATACTTAATTTCTCATGGTCTCTTAGCACCAATATTCTATCTCAGAGCCCTCTAGACATTCTCTTTCTTTTAATATTATAGTTGTCTTCTACACAACATCTGCATGTATTAAACCTCCATGAATTAAACAACAAAAACATTGCTTTCAAATAACAAACATGTTTTAGGAACTTGAGCAGTGAGCACAGTATAAACCCCACATTGGTCATCTACTCCCATTCTGAGGCTGACATTCTTTAAATGCTGTTCCCCTTCTGGGCAATCATGTCCTGACCCTTGCTCCGAAAGGGCCTTTGGCCTAGAACTTCTCTGGTTCTCCCTTCATTGAGGAAGCTTAATTTAGTTCATTCATAACATACTGTGCCAACATCTGGAGCACAGGGCTCGTGGCACTCATAAAACACCTTAGAGATTTTCTGGTGTTCCTGGCTTCTGATGGGAACTACTGATCCCTGCCCCCAACACAGAGCAGAACATTTACAGGTACTAAACTTGGTTGCTCTTGGTTTTCAGCTGCCTTGCTCTGCTGTGTCTGCAGTAGTTTCCCTGGGCCCAATACTGACAGTTTCTCCAGGCTACCAGAGAGGATGTTATATTCTCTATCATCTCAGATATTTTCCAACATCACACTCTCTCCTCTAGTATTCAGATGGCATAGAGATCAGAGACCTCTCACAGTTCTCCCAGTTACAGTCATTCTTAAAACCTGATTGTCCTTCCTCTAGTTTGTTATTGAGTTTTTTTAATCTTCAATTCCACATTTGTTTGTTTCACTGTGTCTTTTGTACATTTGCTTAGACTTGATCATTTCTCAATCAGTCCTAAGTGTCACAATGCTTCCAGAGCTAGTGTACAATAACTGCTTTGCAGTATTTGCCTGGTAATCCCAGTGACTGTGACACCCTGGTCACATCTTAGCCTTGGCATCATCTGAGTCTCTTAAGGAGCTAAGATTTTCTTGACTCCTTCTTTCCAAATGGTTTTGGATTTGAACATCACCAAACAACAATATGTGAGTACAATTGGTGGGGGCTCTCCGTAGTGTGGTGGGAATCAACACATGAGGAGTGAAATCTGGTAGTTCTCATCCAGAGTCCTTGCTGATTCATCAGTGTCTGAGTAGTGTCCCTGGAGGACCCTCTGAGAAGATCAATGACAATGTAACACAGACAAGAAGACCACAAGGGGAACAAACAGACAATCCTTGATGAAGAGCAGAGTGGAAATCCTGATCTAGGCTCTTAAAACGAGAGAGAGTAAAAAGTACATGTTAAATATGGAAGATGAAACACTTTAACTGAAAACAGACATCCTGAAGTGTTGGTAGTGGACCAATAGTAATTGTATCTAGTAATAGGGTAAATGTTTTCATGTGTGTACATTGCAAAATGGTAGACTTGGGCTAATTAACATATCCACTGCACCAAATAGTATTTGTTTGTAGTTGCTTGCAAGTGAGATCCATTCTCTTCCCTAGTTGATACAGTGGTGGATGCATTGCCACCGAGTGTATTCCCCATGCAGCATCACAGAACTCCAGCCCTGTACCCCTGTGACCTGAAGTAGGAGAGAGGACAATGGCCACTGAACAGCCTCTTCAAAGAAAACTGCAGGCAAAGATGGAGCCAGGTACTCAACTGAAGCTAATCATGGAGGATCCCAAAGCAGAGAATCTAAGTGTCCATCTAAAGGGAGTTCATGGTTTTTAGAGGATCACGTGTTAAACTGTAAGACTAGTCTTCAAAAATTTTCAAGTGTTAAAAGCATGCAATGTTTTCTTGGGTATAGCACGAATTTTCCCTTAAAGTCAATAAACAAATTGAATATGGCCCCAGGAAAACTCTAAGAGAGTGATTTTTGTACAAGTCAATAAATTGATTTTAAAATGTATTGATACAAAAATGAAAACAAGGTTAAATTAGTCTTCTACTTGACTTTAGACTCTGTACAAAGCTCAAAATATCAGGCGAGTGTGATATTGGAATAAGGAAAAAGACTTGTAGGTTCCTGGGAGAGACTATTCAATAACGGATCCTTGTGTGATATCATAGTCAGTGACTTGTAGAATGTGAGGTGGTCATTGTCTGGTAGGTAATGCTTTCTCAAAGAGGTGCCACTGGGAAAACTGGCTATCCATATCACACAAAACAAGACCAGGAATTTTGCTCACATTACACACAAAATTATTCCAAAGTACTATTTAGATACCAATATAAAGCCTACAATATAGACAAAAAAGAGCTGAGGAATTTTTAGCTTATGGCCAAAAGTGTCTTATGGAGTTTTGAATGAGAATGATCCCATAGATTACTTGTCCTAGTTGGTGGAATTGTTTGGGGGAGAATTAGGAGGAATATCATAGGGGCAGGCTCTGAAGTTTCCCAGTGTGCTCTCTGTCTCTTGCTTGCAACTTTTGAGATGTGAGCTCTCAGCTGCTCCTGCTGCCATGCCATTGCTCACTCTGCCGTTGTGGAAATTGAAACACTTCATTTTATAAGTTCTTTTGGTCCTGGTGCTTTGTCATGGCCATAGAAAAGTAACTAACACAAGTGCTGAGAGCATAAAATTTATAAGAATCTAAAAGAAGGCTAATTAATGCCAGGCATTGGTGGCGCACACCTTTAATCCCAGCACTCAGGAGGCAGAGGCAGGTTGATCTCTGTGAATACAATGACAGCCTGGTCTACAGAGCAAGTTCCAGGACAGCCTCCAAAACAATACAGAGAAACCCTGTCTCAAAAAATAAATAAATACACAAATAAAAGAAGGCTAATTAATTAGAAGATAATCTTTGAATGCCACTTATTTAGTATGTGTGTGCACACACATATTCAGCATACATCCTGGACGTTTGCACATGGAGGCCAGGGCCAGACATCAGGTGTCTTTACACTCTCCACTGTGGTTCTCTGAGGGCCTCCCTGTACCTGGAACTGGTCATTTCAGCTGGAGCAGCTGGACAGGGACCTTCAGGGACCCAGCTGCAATTACAAATGTGTGCCACTGTCTGGCGTTTCCCATGGATTCTGGGTATCAAACTTGGCCCTCATGCTTGCACAGAACGCACTTTACAACTGAGCCACGTCTCCAGCTCCTTGGCATCATTTTCAACTGTAGCCCCCAACAAGCCTAAACCTATATTCATAAGCAAATGCCTAGACAGGGCAAGCCAGCATTAAGAGAAACAACCAGTCCTCAAAACACTAACAGTCACCAAAAATGAGGAAAGTACAAGCAACTGTTACAGTAAAGAGAAGCCCATGGACAGGAGAGGAATAGATGTAATGTGAGATCCTTCAGGGATCCTGGGACCAAAAGCAAACTGAGTAAATGGAACCTAATTAACAGCAATGTCTGCACGGTGGTTTTAACTGTGACTAGTAGCCACGCTGAGGCAGCCTGTCAATCATCAAGGAACTGGGTGTGGAATATTTTTATTCTAACCTCGAAGTTTTTAATGTAAATCTAAATCTACTTCAAGATAAAACACATATTTACAAAGCAAAAAGATAGAATTCATTAAAGTGAAAAGTTCTCTATGAAATACATCAATGAGAACATTAAATTTGAGTCAATAACTGGAAAGAATTCTTTGAAATAAATAAATCTGAGAAGAAACAATTTTCACATAAGAGAGATAAAAATATTTTCAGCCCCATAAGAAGGGGACAAATCCCACTTTTGATAAAATGTCAAGAAGACATTTTGTTAAGGAGGACTTAGAGGTCGTCAGTAGTCAACAAGCAGAACAAGGAGATGAGAGGTGCTCAAATCATTATACCTCAAGCAGATGAGAGGTGCTCAAATCATTATACCTCAAGGAGATGAGAGGTGCTCAAATCATTATACCTCAAGGAGATGAGAGGTGCTCAAATCATTATACCTCAAGGAGGCACGTTTCAAGCAGTCATCTGTCTCACCACACACACACACACACACACACACACACCAAGATGGTGAGACATGGAGACTCGTCACCTCAGGTTTTGGTAAAAACACAGCCAATATCTAGCTAGTAAAAGTGTGAAATTGAGAAAAATTCCCTTGAGAATTCTTCTTAGAACAGGAGAGATCAAGCTACGTGGAGATTACTGAAAACTATGATGCTGACTTGACAGATTCGGGAACAGTTCTCTATGACTCTGCACTAAGAGTGATATGATCTGAGTGGCTCCAAGAAAATCAAACTTGAATCTTAGGAAGAGCCTCAGAAATGTAATTGATGGGCAAACGGTCCTCAATAAAAGCCACAGAATTCTGACAGCAAGTACCAGACATCAGTTTCATGTGCCCCTGGTTCAAAAGAGCTTGGAATGGTTCCAGTTAACACTAGTTGGACATCTATTCATGCACACAGACAGGCATTCTACACGTAAACAGCATGTAGAATTCTACACTGTATTATTCTTTGCTTCATGAACAATATTTTCAGGAAGCAAACAATGGTGTATGTTTTGAACATTCTCCTTTAAAGTTCCTCCATGGACTCTATTCCTGAAACTGCCCTGCACCAATGATCTTGTGGGTCTAATCCAATTGATATCCAACCTAGCCTTGAGTGTCCTTCTTCCTTGTATTGTTTCTATGCTTGGCCTTGGGATCTTTGCCAACCTAAAATATGGAGTCCTTGAAAGTGGCTTTTTACTTCCCTACTCATTCCTTCTGTGACCTGGGCACTTCTCCTCCCTGGCTCTACCTCCAGGCTATCTGAAACCGTCTGTCTCTGGCCTATATCTCTGGTGCTGATGAGATATTTCTAAAGATGCCTCCTAGACAATGTGTTTCTGGAAGCCCCTCTGTTAAGTAGACTGGATGGGGTCCCACAGAGTCCTCACAGTCTCCCTCTCCAGTGTTTCTGCCTGTCTGCATTATCTGCACTGGAGATGAATGTCATGCTTACCCCAGCCTACCTAGCACAACGGCAGCTTCTGAGGTCACCCTTCTGTTCCCACCTGGTGTGTTCTGCCAAGAACATTTCTGCGTGATCACTGGATCCTAGAACCCACAGCACAGCATACAGAGGAGCTGAGCTGTCCTCAAGGGACTCCATTCTTTGCCTTCACAAGTTTTGTGATTGTTTTAATGGACGGATCATCAATTCTCAGCCTAAGATGGCAAAGCACTGTGCTAGAAGTTGGGATGGATGGAAACCCACCTATGAAAATCCATTGGGAAGAGCATCCATTATATGCAAGCAAGCATTCAGGCTCTCTCTCTCTCTCTCTCTCTCTCACTCTCTCTCTCTCTCTCTCTCATTAACTCTCTCTTGTCTCTTTCTTTATCTGTGTTGTCTATCTCTTGGAATAAGTACTTAACAGAGAACTATTTTAATGTACATCTGCATTACATACATACACACCCGAGGCGTCATATATATGTATTTTTTCTCATTTACTAATCAACCATTTATTAACAACTAAAATAACTAAATGGATATGTAACTCTGTTGTAGACATACACTGTACCATAACCACTGTTGGAATTTAATCCTGTAATGACCAGCTTAAATGATGGGACTTTACAAAGTGGTTTAGAAAATGACTTATTAGTCACACAAATTATATGTTTATTTTACTCCTATTCTTGAGAACCAGCCCAAATCCATTAATGATTTGAAAGAACCAAATAAATGGTACCTGGGCAGCAGCTGTGTGTGGCAGGGTGAGTATTTGCTTCAGGACCTCAGTTCTGCTTTCTAAGTGTCTTAACGAGCTGGCCATGAGCACACTGCCCTCTGCCACCTTCAGGCTACTTTGGACACATCCTAGAGTTAGATGGTCCACTGGTATACATGGCCCACAGGTGGTGATGTTTGCCACAAATAGCCTTAAAATGGAAAGAGAAACCATAAGAATTGTAAAAACTGCCTCTCATGAACACAAGGCAAATCCAGGCATGGTGGCCATTGACTGAAGCAGTTCATGGTGGGTGGGCTCTGTGGGTCCATGCTGGAGTTTGTATTGTTTAAATTTGTACTGCAGTCATACGAGGTCAGAAGTTGGCCAGAGTTTGGTAAGGAACCATGTGGTAAATACTTTAGATGTCATGAGCCTTCCGGTGACTGTCATGGCCACTCTACTGTGACACAGAGGACACACTGATGCTGTGACACAGAAGACAATGTGCATCATTGTCTTCCAATGAAACTATGCTGCTGCTGTGGAGGCCCATTGAAGTGGTTTCACTCCATCTTGACATAAGGTCAGAGAGTTCAAGCCTGTTGTTGTTCCTTCAAGGTCAAACAACAGGATGTTTGTGCTAAGGTGAAGCTGCTGTATGTCTTGCCTAGATAACAGGATGTTTGTGCTAAGGTGAAGCTGCTGTATGTCTTGCCTAGATAACAGGATGTTTGTGCTAAGGTGTAACTATTGGATGTTTTGCTCCTCAGTACCTAAAAGTAGGATGTTTGACTTAGAGCATAAAGTAATCACTGTTGTTTGTCCCTTGTATATTGATATAAAAGTCTTTTTGCCCTCCTCTTTGGGTTGGGGCATAAAAGGGTTATGAAAAATGAATTTAGACAATTTCAGTACTCACTGGAATGCCCTTCCAACTCTGTCTTCAGTATCTTGTCTATTTCTTTCCTCAGTCCACACTCCCCTTCTCAGGAACATATGGATTAGTTGGCTGAACTGAGACATGCTGCAAACACTTGACACAAAATTTTCACAAGGCAAAATAAGTGTTATTTCTAAAATTTTTTCATTCTACCATTAAACAAAGGTGACAAGCTTTTGTGGGCTCCAAAAAGGTAAGTGGTAGACAGAATGTGACCTGTGGATGCAGTTTGAGGCTGGAGCCTGGGCTATGAGGATGTCCCAGAGTTCCATTCATGCTGCCCATTTGCATCCTGCCTGAGACATGAAATGTGGCACCTGTGGTTAGCAAACGTCCATCTCTTGGTATGACAAATTTCATTTCAAAACTCTAGTCGTTAACCTCAAATATCTTCACAAGACTGAATTTGTTAAAATTCCACAATTGATGGGAAGTGGTTTTCAATAGCTGAAGAGTTTTTGGATGCCGGGAGAAGGAAAGACACTTTTGATTCAGTGGAGGAGTGTGGCCACTGGTAGGTTGTCCATGCTCTACTGAAGGCCACTACACCCATGTATGTACTGGTACCACTAATCTGGCTAAGTGAGTTATATATAAAATAATGACATGAAGTTGAGAGGGAGGTGCACTGGAGGGCGGGGCGGGTGAAGCTAGAGCGTAGTAGAAAGTGAATATATTCACATACATGAAATTTTCAAAGAATGAAGAAAACACACACAAAAAAACGAAAATACACTCAAGACCCAGGAAGGAAGTTATTTACATAAATCATGGGCACTTTGGGGTGTCCTAGAGCTAAGTTTCTAGGAGCCTGGGTAGTGTGGGGTAGAACACACTGTGAGACTGAGCAAGAGGAGTCTAAGTGTCTCCACATCCACGCAGGGTGGCAGAGGGGCACTAGGTTTGTCTTAAGTGACCAGGTGAAGACCCTGTGTCCTCAGATGGCTGGATTTTTCTGCTGTCATCACAAAACTAGAACACACGAGGCTGACCAGGGAATTGTGACAACCTCTTTCGTTCTGGTCTTCTCCAGCAAGATAGCAAATAAAAGACAATCTTTAGGGAGAAGTTTGCAAAAAGGGCTCCTTACTTATGTTTACCCGCCTTGGAGTTTCATTGTATTCATTTCTCACGTGTGTTGACATGGAAGGGGCAAGCATGTTCTCTGCAAAAGACCTGCTTCTGCAAGCAATTATCCTGGTGATTATGGGGGAGCCTGGGTGCCTTGAAGATAAGCTGCAGACATTTCTCTGACAGGAAAGACACAACTCTAGGGATAAATTTTCTGGAATTTGTGGGAAGGTACCACTGACTCAGTTTCCCTTGCTGAGGCATTCATGTTGAGGGACAACTCACTGCCCTTCCCATTCTTAAACCTCAGTATGAATCAACTCCTGTCTGCCGGTGCTCCATACAAGGGTGTGAGAGACCCAGACATGAGGCAGACAGCATCAGTTTAGAAGCAGAAGGATTTTACACAGAACCAGACAGGTGCCTGTGGCCACATACTACGGCTGATAAGTTACCTGCAGAGACGTGTTAGTGCTGGTGCAGGCTTGACGACATGCTGTGGGCACATTCTAAAGATCAAAGTACAGGACTCAGATGTCCACTTCAAAAGTCATTGGCCCCATAAATTCAAAAAAATAAAAGTATTTTAAAATTAAAAATGAAAGAAAGGGCTAATTGTAAAGTATATCCACTTTCTAACAAAACTTTCTATGAAAGTTTCTTACTGAGGTTTGTCTCTCTGGGGATGGAAAGCCCAGTCTTGGCTATCACATGCATAGAGGCTACCTTGAAGGGGAAAGGTAGAGTGCAGATTTTTTTCATGTTCACGTGAATATAAACCTATCTTGATTGCTTTGTTGCACTTTACTGGGTATCTGTACCACAGAGTCCTATATATAGCCAGTGGAGCTGAGGAGTGGAGAATGTTACCTCTGCTTAAGGGGCTTCATCTGTGTGACAGGGCACGTGAGTGGTGTGTAACCATTGGGATCTGGTCAGCTGTCTGTCACAGCAACATCACAAATTAAACAATGTGGTCCTGTTTCTCAGACCAAGCAGGTTAAACACTCGGGAGAGCTCTACTGGATCAGTGTTTGAGGTCTCTTCAAGTCAGTGTTGGGTTTTGTTCCCACAAATTCTACTGGAAGTTGCACGGGACTGTCTACAGATTCACCTGATTCTCCTTGGTAGTTTGTTTCTTAGTCTTTTTATCTAACACATTTACATGAATGGATTGATTGGTAACATTCTTTCCAAATCTTGACATAGAGTTTAGAACAGAAAATAGTTTGTGCACTATTGGCACAAACAATTTTAAAAAAGAATGATAAAGGAGCTTTAGAATTTCTTTTCTACAGTGTCAGACTAGGTATTGAATCCCTAGACATAAAAGTTTTTTATGAATAGTTAACTATACAAAGTTGAGCTATCATTTCCCATAAGGAACACTCAGGTCTGTTGAAAGTGTTTATCACAGTATAAATTCAGGCCAATTGATCCTCATATCTAAACATGTTCAAATGGTGTATAATGAGCTGACTGCACAGCATGTCAAAATAAAGCAGTATTCTCATCAACTGCTATTGTTTCATTGTCAATACGACACAAGTTAAGCATTCCTAAATATGTATCTTGACACAAAGCCATTGCGTGGGGAATAAACTACAGAGTTCTATATGCACACAGTCCAAAGGAAACCCTTGTAATACATACTACTGCTGTACACTTTACTGACATAACACCCAGATGACTAAATCATGAAAAAGAAAACCTTCTAAATTCCTGGATGACAATATTCTGAGTCCTCCAATGTCAGGGGTCGTGGGGAAGCAGCCGGGAGGTTGAACTGCCTTGACGTCACTCAGAACTGCCGAGAGGTGATTTGAATGAGAATGGCCCCCACAGGCACACACATTTGAACATGTGATGTCCAGTTGGTGGAGCAGTCTGAGAAGCTTTACTCGGGAAGTGGGAGGCTGAGGTCATCTATTACGGGTGACTGGAGATAATCTGACTTTCTGCTCACTTCTCTGTGAGTGTATGGCATTTTAAAGCACAGCAAATTCTCCAAACTGAGCTTCGAGTCACAGGGGTTTCCCAGACACTTGTCCTCAGCACCCTCTCAGTCTGCATGGGAATAGTTGAAAAGTCTGTGCTGACTGACTGATGGAATCCAGCACTCTTCCACTGCAATGCTCTAGTCTGTGTTCCCTCCTTTGGCATAGCAGACTCACTGTTCTAGACTGCATACACCTGTGAGATGCTTCTATATGTTCAATGTCATTTACTTGGCCCTCATAGCATCACAAGTGGCATGTGTTATACCATTTTGAAGATGAAACAACCAAAGAACACAGAGATTAGACAGCTGCTCCACCTAGGAATAAGCGCTCTTCTAGATCTGGACACCTGTATCTCAGACAGCAGCGGGCCTGTGAGTTCAGATCCTCTGCAGTTTGTTTACAAGACTTTGTTTGCATGCAATTCCATCATCTTCTTGGACACCAGAATTATACTCAAGTCATGTTTGGATTGGAGACAATATTCTCATCACTCTGGGTATGGAGTCTACGATGTCCTACCTGTTGCTGGGTGACAGGAAGTGGTGCCGTGTCAAGCTGTGCATTTGCAAGCATTACCTAAACATCAACCTGAATAAAAAGGGTGCTGAGGACCAGGAGGAGGGACCACTATCTTATCTTTTGACATATCCAGTGACTACATATGACCTACAACTCTTCAAAAACAAAGCTCTTCCCTGTGCCAGTCAAGTCTGGTCATCCCCATTCTTTAGCCATTACTGTATAGTGAGTGCTGTCGCAAAGCTCATTTCTATAACCCACACACAAGACTGTGCCAGCACCTCTGTGATACAAATAAAGCTAGGCCTATCCACAGAAGCTCCTTGCTCTTCTGTGGGACAACTGGTTTACCAGGTAAGGAGGTTGCCAATGCCCTTGGACATGGTCTTGTATCTTCCTAACAAATATGATGTATCCTTCTCATGAAGGCCCATTGCAATCTTGGTCATGGGCACAAGCAGTGATATTTCAGAATGAAAAAAAATGATCTAGGAGCTAACAGTAGAAGGCAGTATGTTGTGACTTTATTAAAATATTCCATTTAATATTTGTAGCCATGTAACTTTCTATAGTCTGCCCCCATAGGTGTAGGATGAGGGTTAAGATCAGTTGTTTTCCTCCCCTATTAATTTCTACTTTATTTATGTAATTTATTTACAACAGGGTTTCCCCCTTGTAGCTCATCAGACAGACAAGGATAGTTAGCCAATGAACCCCAGTCATCTGCTTGGCTTTGCTCCCCAATACCAGGGATAGAGAATCACACCACCACACCTAGCTTTTCATACCACCTCGCTATGCATGTGGGTCTTGGGAAACCCAAACTAAGGTTCTCATGCTTGTGCGACATTCCTAGCACCCACAGTTGACAATATAAAGAAAAGAAACCAAACACCATAATGCGCTGTTGCTGAATTTCTGTAAGCATGGTTGTGAGTTCCTGGCATGCCATCAGCCGGCCCTCATCTAAGGTCAGTTCACTTAATGGGTGTAGCAGGTAGAACAGAGACTCTGCTCCATGCTATTCAGGAATGAGCAATGGGATTCCTGGATGTCAGACCAGACTGTAAAGGTAGTGGGATGACCAGAGTTGGGGGAATCTCGGAACTCAAAGGAAGAGCTGGTGGGTGGGCTGGAGGCAGGATCAGAAAGGCTGCAGTAAGTTTGTGTGTGAAAGAGGCCTGCAGACTGGTTCCTGCTCCGAGCAGAAGAAGGGGGACTTGGAAGAGAGGAGAGCAGGCCAGCGCACAGAGCCAGTGTGACAGGAGCCAGCAGCAGTCAGTCTCCTTGTACCCAGTTCTTATTTTACATCTAAGCCCCAGGAGGAAGTAAAGTTCCCTTTGCTTTGAAGCCTGGATGGAGGAAGAAAAGCAAAGACTAGTGGGCGTGAGCGTGGGCGTGGCTGCCTTCTGGTGCAGCCATTAACCCAGCAAGCTCAGCTTTCCAAGGTGAAGCTCTAGACACGTGTCTTCCTCCATGAGTGGAAAAAAAAAGCATTTCTCTGCAGAATCAAAAGTAACTGCTGCAGCAGAGTCTTAAATGCCAGGGTCAGGAATGTGCCAGAGTAAGTCAGCCAGCAGCCATCTCTTACTGTCATCTACATCCGCACACACGCCATGCCCCTG